>NW_026691729.1:0-737500 GCF_020826845.1 Diceros bicornis minor
AGTCACAGCCAGCGTGGAGCCTTAGCAGAGTTTGGGCCCCAAAGCAGACAAGAATGTAGGGCAAGTGGTTTGTTTGCAGGTGATGGAGGAGGCCTGAGGGAGGCCACGGGGAAGGGAGCCTGGAGGAGGAGAGACAGTGAGGGGCCTGACGAGGGCGCACTGAGGTGAGCATCCATCCTAGTCCTGTTGGGAGACGAGATCCCACCCGGACTGGCTCTGTCCCCGTGGATGGAGGGTTTACCCCGTGTCATGAAGGCTTCTGTGTTACAGGCTGGCACAGGCTTGCAGGAGAGGAAGCTCCCGGTGCAGGAGAGAGCCCCCAGACAGAGAGTGGATGCAGGTGCTCCAGGGGGACATTGTGGGCCTGCTGGGGACTGGCTCCCAGGGACTGCAGGGACTCAAGTGGGCTGAGGGAACTGAAGGGCAGCAGCAGCAATGTCTGCAGGGGGGATCTGCACACATGTCCCACACTTATGCCCCCAGAAATGCTGCTCTGCGTGGCATTTCTCCTCCCAGATGCGTAGTTGGCCCAAACCGCCCCTCCACTCCACACCACCAATTCCTTTCCATTCGTCTCAGGTTACTAGAAATTCAGAATATTTTAGTTGATGTTGGAGCCCAGAGACTTTTGTTTGTCCTGCCCATGTTCTAACATTGCTGGCCTTTTAAAGATCTCAGGGCTTTGACTCCAAAACAGCAAGATGATGAGGATCCCAGAGAGCATTCTGGAAGCAAGACTTTATGCTTTGCAATACTGCCATCCCACCAGCTCTTCTCAAAATACCTCCAGGACACAGACTCACAATCTTGGGTCCTCAGATTTCTGAAAGGATGCGCCTTTAGAAAGTGATCAGGGTGTGGCGGCAGGACACACCGAATGGTTGAGTGAGGAATTCAGCCGATCCTCTTCCCGGAATGCCATGATCACACCGGACGCGCTGTCAGAAAACAACCTCTGGGAAGAGACCAAAGACATGCAACCAACTGAGGAGCATTTGAAGCTGAGATAAGAACAGTGAGAGTCGTGGTGTTTTTGCCCGGAGCAGGTCCCGTCCCCACCCCCTCAGTGTGACGGCCCTGTGAGCGGAGCAAGCCTGAATGGGGGTGGATTCTCTGTCAGAGGTTGCCCACTTGATGTCGGCATGGGTGGGCAAAGCCCGGCCCCTAAGCATTTCTGGAAACAGTAGCCATCTCAGTGGCAAGCTGACGTGGAAGGGTAACTTTGCAGCCACCTGAGGTTGGATCTAGAACAGAGCAGCGAATCAGCCAGGAAGGTGAGACGGACAACCACACAATGAGACAGACACAGCGGCCTTGATGGGCTGCACATAACCCCAGGGGCTCTGAAAGTTTGTGTGCTTGTGCAGGCCTGTGCCGAATCAGGTGAGACCAGGAAGATGGGCATTGTGGGGATGCTTAGAGACCTGCCACCAGCCTAGGCTCTGCCCCCAGGTGTTGCTGCCTCCCAGCAAGTCCAAGTTGACTGAGGGGACAATTCCCAGCCCTGTCGAAGGTACCTATCCACTCTGGGGCTCCCATGGAGAGAGGCCTTCCCACCTGGAAACTTCTCCCCAGGTCTTCTTCAGAGGCTGAAATGAGGTGCTCTCAGAGCAGAGAAGATGATGAGCAGTGAGGAGAGGCTCCTGAGGAGTCGGCCCTCCTGGGGAAGGAAGCAAACGAGCTGAGAGGGTGGAGTGGTCCCTGCTTGCTCTGGCCTCAGCCCCTTCAGTGTACATCTCCCTCCTGGAGGGGACAGGAGCCCAGGGTACCCGGGAGAGCACACCCGGGCCGCGATGAGCAATGCTCCCAATGAGGAGGATCTGAGCTCAACGCAGGATCAGCCCAGGTAGGAAGGGAGCCTTTTGCCACCAGGACACTAGAGTCAAGGTCAGCGTGCCCCTGCAGGGATGATCTCCCTGCCTGTTTTACACGTCCCTGTGGACAATTGACTGCTTAGGGACTGGCTTCTGACCAGCAGACCCAGCACAAGTGACAGGACGACCCTTCCCAGATTCCATCACCGAGGCTGTCATTCTCTCTCACTCACTCTCTTCTGTTCCCTCTTCCCTCTCCCCTTGTTCCACTCTCTCAGTCTGTCTAACCCCTGGACCTGGGGACATACATGGACGTCCTGAGCTCCCCTATGCATAGGCCCACACAGAAGAAAACCAAGGGAGTGCCCTGGCCAACAGAGAGAAAGGAGCCAGGCTCTCAGTGAAGCTGATCCTGACCGAGCCCACAGGAGTAAGCTTGACAGCACATCTCACCCTGGTCCAGCCTCAGTGGAGGCCACAGCCCCAAACGGAAGTCGTCATGAGCAGAGGCTCCAACTCAGTTGTGCAGGATTCCTGGTCCACAGAGATGGAGAGAGAGTGAATATTTGCGGTTTAAAGATACAGGGTGGGGAACAGTGTTGTCAGAGAGGAGGAGACACCTCACACCATCTGCCAGTTCCCGGGTCTGGCCTGCCCTTCTCCCTCCTCTCCCTTCCAGGCTCTCTGCAGCCACAGTGTCCACCTCTCTAACCTCCTCTAGCCAAACTCACTTCTGCCTGGGTGTCTCCACACCAGCAGTGCCTTCTCCCTGGCACGCTGATCACAGGTGAGTGCAGCGCTGGGTCCTCATTTCACTCTGGTCACAGCAAATGTCACCTCAGTCAGGCCTTTCAGACCCTCCTACCCAGTGAGACCCCAGCCCTCCCTGAAGGACACTCTTTATTTTCATTGCAGTTCATGCTCTTCTCTTTCACGTGTCTCTGATTTTGTGCTTTTGTCCATCTGCCTCCAGACTGAGCTCCTGGTGGGCAGGGACCACTGAGTAGATTTCAGCACCACCCTTAGGCCCACCAGGACTCCCGGCCCAGGGTGATGGCTTGGCATATAGCTGCCGAATGAACAAATGGGGGCATCTTGGATCCTTCCTTCCTGCTTTTGCTCCACTCAGATGGTGAAGAGGAACACTACTAATAGAAAGTGGGTCCAGAGGCAAGCGGAAGGTCAGCATGACTTCTGCATGAATCCTCCTTTCCCCAATTGCTCCAGCAAAGCTCAGTGGGCACCACTGACACAGGAGGCTGCCACCTGATGGCCAGCACAGGAACTGCAGCCTCAGGCAGGGACAGCACAGCACCAGTCAGGCATGTATTTCTTGTGGAGAAATGCCTATCCAAATGTATTGCCCATTTTTCATTGTGCTATTTGTATTTTATTGTTGAGAGGTGACAATCTATTATATATTCTCAATAGTAGACCCTTATCAGATATGTAAAGATCTGTAAACATATTCTCCCCTTCTGTGAGTCGTCTTTTCACTTTCTTGATCGTGTCTTTCAACACACTCAAGTTTTACTTTTGATGAAGTTGAATTGATCTGTTTTCCCTTTGGTTGTTTATGTGTTGGGTGCCATAATTACAAAAACATTGCCTAATCCAGGGCCATGTTTTCTTCCAAGAGTTTTATAGTTTTAGGTCTTACATTTACATCTTTGATGGTAAGAAGATGTAACATTTTTGTATATGGTGTGAGGTAGGGGTTCACCTTTATTCTTTCACATGTGGATATCCACCTGTCCCACCACTACTTGTTGAAAAGATTATTCCCTCCTCATTGTCTTGGCATCTCAAATAATTCTAGAATCTGTGGTTGTTGCAGGTGGTGTGACTTAAAGTTCCTTAGAGTTTTTTCTTTACACGAAGGTTGCTGTTCTCTGGCCTTGTGGACTTTCACCCACTGCATATGTAGACTGATCATTAGCGAAATAATCATATCAGGTATTTGGACTAGTTTTTTCTTTGCTTGCGGTGGGTATGTAAGTCCACACCCTGTTACTCCCTGATGGCTGGGTGGACCACATTGCACCGTTGTTCTGGCCTGGATTATCGCTGTATCCTTCTAACTGGTTTCTCTGCCTCTATATTTGACCCACAATCTATCCTCAATACGCCAATTGGAGTGACCCTTTAAACCCAGATGTCACACCCTGACATTGGGAAATCTCTCAAGGGGCTCTCCATTTATCTCAGGGGGAAAGTTCAAGTCCTTATGCTGGACCTCAAGCCCAATACAGTTGGTCTCACACTCTCTCTGACATCATCTTTGGCCAGTTATCCCCTGTACCATTTGCTCCAGTCCTTCTGCCCTCCATTATGCTCCTGGTACTTGCCGGGCACTCTCCCACCTGTAGACTTGTTCTCTATGTTCCTTCCACTTGGAATCCTCTTCCACATGATGATTTCATGCCTCATATTCTTTACTATCTTTAATTCTGTGTTCAAATGTCATGTTGGTGAGGCTGTATTGACCGTGTCATTTAAAATATAAACTATCCTTTTGTCCTGACACTCCCTATCCAACTTGTTCCCCTTTCATTTTTCTCCTTAGCACTAACACCCTATAAAATAATATATAATGATAAGAATCAGTGTTCAATTAGGACACGGAAACCAACCAATAGATTGAGCAGGGACAGTTTATATAATGAGCAATTAACCATAAACCTTTAAAGGGAACTATAGAGAATAGCCCAGAATTACAGTAGAGTAGTTAAGAAAGAAATAAATTTGGGAGAGGACCACCTCGCCAAGGCTGCCTTCAGGCCTTGTTGGAGAGGAATATTTGCAGTACAGGGATGGTGGAGAAGATTGTCATGATTCCCAAGACCAGTACCAGTCCAAGGTCAGGGCAGAGCTCAGCAAGTAGGGAACAGCAGGCTGAGACTGGCAAACAGGAAAGCTCTGTCCCCTCCCAGGGGCAGGTAGGCTGAGGTTGGGATGCCTACTTGATTCACTGGGATTCCACTTGCAGCGGTGCCACTCATTCTCCTTATTAAGTCATCCAAGGGGATCCACTGAATCCACTGTGGATCACCCACTGTGGGTGAGTCCCTGTAGACACCCCTGAATTGTGCCACTGCTGGTTGTACTGCAGGATAAAGAAAAAGAAAAGAAAAGAAGCACCCTGGAATTAGGAAGGAAGGCCCTTTGTCCTAAACCTTCTCTGACAAAGCTTAACCCCTGCCAGGTGCAAAAGAGAAACGTCTACTGGGTTCAGCTCCATTATTGCAGAACAGATAACAGAGGACAACACTCTGATGTTGTTACACAGGGGCAATCCATTGATAACTGACACCATAATTCCCTTATTATTTTGTTTATGTATTCCATGCTTTTACTTCCAACTTGCCTCTATTGCTTTATTTGAACTAAGATTTTGAAGACAGCATATGGTTGTATCAAGGTTTCTAAAAAAAGGTATTTTGATCCCCTCAAATGCCATTATTAGATCAAAACAACAGAAGAATTAAAAGTACAATGTAGCTGTACTATCAGTATATGCCTTAAGTAAATCGTTTACTGTCAAATTCCTCTTATATGAAAGCACCACGCAGTTTCATTTTAATGATGTTAGCTTCAATAATCTAGTATAATAATACACTCCTTTGTAATGAGTAACTATGTAAAATGAAGTTACAATAATTTACAATTTATGTCTCTGACATGACCCAACTAATCTCTACAAGCACCACTGAAATCTTGATTGATGCTTGGCTACCTTGTTCTACTAGAACTAACGGGAATATTTCACTGACAACAAATTCTGTTTACCTGCTGTGTAGTTTATAAGGGTTGAATTCTTCTCTACTTGAAAATCACCATTTTCATCTCTCCATATGGATACCTGTTTATCGGCAGATAGCTTTGCAGTCAGTATAGTTTTATTCAGGAGAGTCTTATATAAGAAGTCATAAAAAATGAGTATAAATAACTTACACTTCGGCAATTATCTTTTTCTTTTTTTTCCCCTGCTTGGAAAGATTTGTCCTGAGCTAACATCTGTTGCCAATCTGCCTCTCTTCTTTCTCCCTTCCCAAAGCCCCAGTACATAGTTCCATATTCTACGTGTAAATCCTTCTAGTTCTTCTACATGAGCCACCGCCACATCATAGTCAATGAGAGACGAGTGGTGAGCTTAACACCTGGGAACTGAACCTGGGTCGCCGAAGCGGAGCGTGCCAAACTTTAAACGCTAGGCCATCAGGGTTCGATCCAGGAAATTTTTCTAGAAAAAAGTTGGAATCAAGATGTATGATTTATTTCTAAAAATATCATAACATACTTTAAAACATGAAATGCTCAACATGTTTAAAAGCACTTTACCACTCAGTTTACCTTAACAAAGATATAGCAAACATTTTGAGAAATATACTTTCAACAGGAAAGTCCAATTGTAGCTTTATGCTTTTGTAGACCGCGCCCAATAACGTGGCTTAAAAAATATAACTGTAAGATTCTCTCAAGAAAATGTATTTCATTTCTATAAAAATCGTTCTTTACAGTGTCTCAATGTTTGTTTCCTACTAAGCTTCTCAATGTTCTTTAGGCTTAACAATATAGTAGAATCAAGCTCCTATAATCTAGCTTTTAATCCCACAATCCGGAAAGCTCTATCTCAAGGTCATCAATGACCTCTTAAATCAACGAATAATATTATTCCCATTTTATAAGTGCGAATGCTGGGTTTTAAAGAAGTCAAGTTCATGCCCAATATTGTTTAGCTAGTAAGAGGCAGAGCCTAGATATGACTGACTCCTGCTGTCTGATTCTAAAATCCATAAGCATAACCTCTAGGTATACAGCCAAACATAACATTCTGTATTCTTGCAACAGAATAAATGCATTTGCTTTTTCCTTAATGTCTGTAACACGGTTCTTAACTATTCCAATACATTGGTTTCTCCCTTTGTGTAAATGAGAGTGTTCTTCAAAGTACCTTCCTTCCTCTCCGCTCTTCTCTATACATTCCCTTGACTCCCAGTTCTTGAATTCATTTAACAAGCATTTATTTTATTGAGTCCATACAATTCCAGACCCCATGGAAAAACAATGAAAAAAAAACCAGTCCCTGGCCTTGAAGGATTTACAGACTACTATGGGAGAAAGCCGTATAAGCAAGTCCAATACTATTTTCAAAAAAAACAAAAAACAAGTTTGAGTCTGCACAAACACAGAAGGCTATCTATGTCACACAGCACGGGTTTTCAAGCCTTTTCTTAGGAGGACTACAGTTTTTTAAGAAATAGTGTTTAAAATTTCCAAAAGAGCACGCAAGACCTAGAACTTCCCTGATCCACTGTCCCCTTCCCACTACAAGCCATGTTTTTTCTAAGACTCTTAAGAACATCGTTTGAAAACCACTATATTCTAACATCTTAATAGTTTTGCCTTTCATGCCTAGGTCTTTTATCTACCTGGAATGGATTTTTGTGTACGGAGTAAAGTAGGGTTCCAATTTGAATTTTTTCCACACTGATATCTAATAGTCCCAGGACCACTTAAAGAAACGCCCCTCCTTTGCCCTCTGCTCTGTAAGAGCACTTCTATTAAAAGAAATCAAGTTTCTGGATACACGTGGAACTGGATTTGGGTTCTCTACTGTTTTCCACTGGTCTAACACTGTGCTGATACCAAAGTGCTTTAGTTACTATAGCTTTATATATAACAAATCAGGATATCTCATAGATCAAGTCTTCTCACCTTGACCTGTTGCTTAAAAAAGATCTTGGCTATTCTTAGTCCTTTGTATTTCCATATGTATTTTAGAAAACACACGTAATTTTGAGCTCTGTAATTTCCTGGCAAACTGGTAAAATACCCACAAAACAAATCTAGATCAGTGGTTCTCGACCAGGGCAATTTTAACACCCCCACCTCCCACCCCAGGGACATTCAGCAACGTCTGGAAACATTTTTGGTTATCACAAAGTGGGGGGTAGGTACTACTGGCCTCTAGTAGTATGAGGCCTGGGAGATGCTGCTAAACATCCCACAGTGCACAGGACAGCTGCCACAACAAAGAATTATCCCATTCAAATTTTAATAGTGCCACATTTGAGAAACCCTGTCCCAAATAAATCAAGGGGCAAATTTGCATGGGCCCATTAAAGGCCAGGTAACGTCTACCAAAAACAATAATTTAGTTTTAGAAAAACTGAACTGCCATGTGCCAAATGAGATTTACTCCAATTCATTAAAAAAAAATCATATTATTTGGATAGACCAAAATTCTTATCTTCTTGTTCTCTATAGCAGGGACATTTTCAGGAAGCTTATTGGAGGGGTTAAATTTTTAAAATACAAAGTTATAAAGAAACAAGACATAGCCAGAAGATACTAAAAAAAAAAAAAAAAAAAAAACTCATAGAAATCAGTAAGAAACAATCCAATAGAAATATGGGCAATCTAAATGGGCTATTCACTAAAAGGAATATTCAAATGACCAATAAACATATAAAAAGATGCTCAACCTCATTAGTCACCACAGAAATACCAATTCAAACTCACGAGAACACCATCCATGCACCAGAATGGCTAAAATTTTAGAAGACTGGACATATCAAGTGTTAACAAGAATGCTGAACAATGTAATTCCCATATACTACTGGATGTAGGGAAGGGGTTACATAAACTGGTTCAACCACTTTGGAAAATGTTGGCAGTCTCTACTATAGCTGAACATATCCATACACTATGACCAGCAATGCCATTCCTAGGGATCTATCCAACAGAAAATACTTACCTATTTGCAAAAGCATGAACAAGAATATTCATAAAAGCATTAAAAGCCTAAAGGAGAAACCATCCAAATGTCTAATAACTGCAAAACGGATTAATAAACTGTGATATGTTCATCGAAGGAAATAATATACCACAACAAGAACTACTACTATATGCAACAGCACAAATGAATCCCCAAAATACAGTGTTAAGCAAAAGTACGCAGACTCAAGAGTACAGATATCACTCCATTTCTATAAAGAGGCAAAACTCATCAATGGTGACAGAAGGGAGAAGAGCAAATACCTGTGGAGAGAAAGGATAGTGACTAGAAAAGAGCATAAGAAGGGGCTGTAGGGTGTTGGTAATGTCCTATTTTTATCTAGGTGGTAGATACACGAGTGTGTTTACTTTGTGAAAATTCATCAAGCTATACACTTAGGATTTGTATGCTTTTCTGTATTTAGCTTATATCTTACTAAAGAATTTGCTTAAAAATATAAATAATACAACCCTCATTTATCATATCTGATGTTTCAAGAGACTATTCTAAACAGCCCAAACTCACAATGATGCTAAAATGCAAGTTGTGTATATATTGACAACTGATTTTTTACCAAGGCACAAAGGCAATGCAGTGGATAAAGGATAGCCGTTTCAATAAATGGTGCTGAACAATGAGATATCCATAGGAAAAATAAATGAACTTGGATCCATACCTCACACCATATACCAAAAATAACTCGAAATGGATTTTAGACCTAACAGTAAAACCTAAAACTATATTTTATAGAAAAATTCTTGTATTCAAAATATATAAAGAACTATCAAAACTTAACAATAAGAAAAAAAAACAGGCAAAAGTTTCGAACAGACATTTTATCAGAGAAGATATACAGATGGCTAATAAGCACATGAAAAGACACTCAACATCATAAGTCATCAGGGAAATGCAAATCAAAACCACAATGAGATACCACACTACATGACTATTAGAATGGCTGACAAGACTGGCCATACCAAGTATAAGCAAAGATGTAGAGAAATGGGAACCCTCGGACACTGCTGGTGGGAATGTAAAATGGTATAATGTATAAACACTTTGGGTAACAGTTTGGAAGTTTCTTAAAGAGTTAAACATAAGTGATTCACTCATTCTACTCTTATGTATTTGCCCATAAAAAGAAAAGCACATGTCCATAACAAAAACTTACATACAAATGTTCATAGCAGCTTTATTTGTAATAGCCCAAAACTAGAAACAACTCACATATACATCAACACCTGACTGGATAAACAATTTGTAGTATATCCATAGAACAGAACCTTAATCAGCAACACAAAGGAACAAACTGTTCACACACAGAACGTGGATGAATTTCAAAAGAATTATGTTAAGTGACAGAAGCTAGACAAAATCAGTGTACAAATTGTCTGATTCCATTTATATAATCTCTAGAAAATGCAAACTAATCTATAGTGATAGAAAGCAAATCAGTGGTTGTTTGGGGAGAGTAAGTCACGGAGGGGTGGGAAGGAGGGATAACACAGGCGCATGAGAAAACTTTTGAAGGTAATGGATATGTTCACTATCTTGACACTGACTGAAAGTTTCATGGAGGTACACCTTATGATGGAGGCCATGACTTATCAAAGCGTACCATTTATTTTATTTTTTTTATTTATATATTTTTATTTGGAAATGTTTATATCAGTACAGTGAAACTAAATTTTAGAGACACTGGATGTCATTAGTTTGGATATCATTAGTTTATTATAAAAGAGAGACATGGAAATTATTTACATGATGAAAGATTTCAGTACTTCAGTGGAATGGGTAGCTTGACGTGATGCCATTTCAATAGTGATTCATTTCAGTCTACATACTTTCCAAGAATGTCACCATCTTTAAATAAGTAATAATCCTTGTCGTCTAGAGCTACTTTGGTGCCTCCGTACTCTGGGAGAAGAACTTTATCTCCCACTTTCACACTAACTGGTTGAATCTCTCCATTCTTTCCTTTAGAGCCCGATCCAACAGCTACTACTGTTGCTTGCAATACTTTTCCTTGAGATTTTTCTGGAAGCATAATGCCTCCTTTGGTTACAGATTCGGCTGCACTCCTTTCAACCAAAACTCGGTCAAAGAGGGTAAGAAACTTTCTAAATGCCTGTCCTGCCATGACTCCGGCCGCCGCAGCCTACGCTCCGCTCTAGCGCCGCCGTCGCAAGCAGAGACCCGCAATCCGACCCTCGAGACAAGTGAACTTGGGACAAGGCACCCGGCGCGCAGGCGCGCTTGCCCCGGACCCACGCCCCTCCCCGCGCGAGGGGGCGGCCACAGCAGCACACGCTGCGATTCGGCAGGAGGGCCCTGCCCAGGCCCCGACGCTAGGACCCCAAAGTGTACCATTTAAATAAATGCAGTTTGTTTTCTCAAGTATATTTCAATGAAGCTTTTCTAAAAAAAATACAGGTTGTATATAAATATTATAAACCAAATTTTCTATAATTAGCTCAAAATCAACTCCATTCATTCACACAACAAATATTTATCTAGCACCTACTATAAGCCAAGCACTCTGCTAGGTTCCAGGGTTACAGTGGTAAGCAAACTGACATGGCTCCTAACCTCATGGAGAACACAGTCTGCTAGGGGAAGCAGAGATTAATAAAAGATGCACACAGACACATGGATAATAAAAACTTCACAGACAAGTGCTGCCAAGGAGACAAACACAGTGAGATGACACAAAATAACAGGGAAACCAAATCTGATCTAACGGAAAGGTCAGCATGGCTCCCTCAAGGAAGTGAAATTTAACCGATACCTAAGAGAAGAGGAGGATAACAAGTTGAAGATGTAACTTTCCTCAGAAGAGACACTAACACAAGCAAATGCTCTGAGGCAGAAGAAAGCATGACCCTTTGAAGAAATGGAAAGAAAGTCAAAAGGGCTAAGGGTCGAAACAGTGTAGACAACACTATTGGTCACCTCTCCAGTAACTATTCCATCTCCTCTTCCTCACTCCTAACAGAATCACACTTGGGTTCCAGCAGCCACCCTCCTCCACACATAGTCATGTGCTTTAGAGGAAGATGACTCTATTCTTGATTTTAGGAATTGGATATGTTGAGACTTAATTCAGTCATGGCCACCTCTTTTCTCCCTGCCAGTGATTAGTTAAAGAATGGCATGAGTGAAAGCAGGAAAAGAAGTTATTGCATGCTCTACACAAGAGATGGTAGTTTGGACCAGGGAGTTGTCAATGGAGATAGAGATTTGCACGGAGAAATAAGGTAGAGCAACGTGTACAGGGTGTCTCCTAGGTTTCTGGCTTAGGCAAATAACGATCAATCTTTTCCATATAGTCAAAACCAGAGAAATATCTTTTAAAAATTAAGAGTCTTATGTTATTCTTAATATATTTCTCTTAAATAAACTAAATTAGAACTTGTCAAGGATCATACCTAAAACATATCTCATCCTCATGCAGGATACTGGCTTCAGAAGTTCATGCAAACTTATCAAGAATGAATGAGGCTAACTAGATTTTGTCTAACAATACAAATCAATGTTTTCTAAAATTCTAACCTATAATTAACAATCCTGCCTACAAATAACATCAATTTCTGAATATCATTTATTTTGCCTTGCCTGCTTCAAAAAATGATTTAAGCAAGCAAAATGTCCAAATCAATTAAAAGCCAAGCCAAGAATAAAGTAGTCCAAGGATTTCTGACCACTCTTGTGTTATCTAAAAATAACTCCAGAGAAATTAGATGGAGGTACCTAATCAATTATGCTCATCAAATTTACCAACCTAGGTCTCATAACAACAGTAATGGAGGTTCCTATTACAGATACCAACAGACCCAGGCAAAAATATAAGCTACCTTGACAAGTTGATGAAGTGCCATTTCTTTCAGAAGGTGGTGTACTTGGACTGTAGAAATGATGTGAAGTTCCTCGGTCCTTGCCATCGTTTGTAAAATTCTTTGAATGGCACGTACAACGACGTGAAAGAAACATATGCACAGAGAGACATGTGTACACAGGCATACCCACATGCACACAAACACACAAATGCACCCACACATGCACAGGAGCAAGATGATGCCATTTGCATTTGGTAGAAAGTTATGGGAGCAGAATAGAGGAGGAACGAGGGACAGGGAAAGCAGAGACCACTCAGGGTGTGTCAGTCAGTGCAGTCACCTCACTACTCATAAGTCTGGAACGAGGGAAGGGCAGCAGTAATAGAGGGAGGAGGTGGATTAGGGGCGTGTGCGGGGCCAGCAGCCCTGGTGGTATGGGTAGCAGACATGAAGGTCAATGTGATCTCCCAGTGTCACTGGGGGCACTGATGGGAATACAGAACACAGGAGCCAGGGTACATTCGAGTGATAGGAGATCAATTCAGCCTGCAAGGGGTGAGGGGGCTGCAATGGGAGCCATGGGCATCCTGGTAGGGACATTTAGAGCAGGCTGGACACTTTGCTTTTAGTTCAATAGGTCTGGTAGGAAAGTGCGGGGTGGAGCCATCAGCTCCAAGGATGGAGCTGGAGCCTGGACTAGGACCAGCTCTCTCAGGGGAGCTTGGAGTGACGGGGGCTAGTCCAGGATCCCTGGGGTTGGGGCAACAAAGACCATGGGAGTAGGGTGGTACATACGAGGAAGCCATTGCTTTATCTTGCTAGCTCTTAATGCAGAGGTGTACTGCTTCACATTCTGATAACATTCTCCCTTCCAGATAAGCTTTCTCAGAAGAAATCATACCCAAGAGTAACGATGGCTAATTATGCAAAATTAAGAACATAAATTCACAGGATACCCCCCCAAAATGATTTAGTCACCACCTACATGGCAAAATTAGGGGCCTTTATGAAGATGAGGGAGGAGAAGTATCCTATCTCCAGGTCAACCCAGGGCCAGACAGGTGAGCAGGGAGCAGGTGTAGGGTCCCCCACCCAGCCCTGCAGCTGTCCCTTGTGACTGCTGGACTGAGTCTGCTCTTCATGCTGTGATCTGAGGGACCCAGTTTATTCCTCCCCACACTCTGGAGGTCATTTGAGAGTCTCTGGGAGGGCTGGGCAGTGGGCATGTGTGTGTTCCAGGTCAGGCACCTGCACTGGGTTAGGGTCTCAGTCCTGTTGTTCAGAACCCCAGGTGGACGTGGGCCAGAATTTGCTCTCTTGTGTATTTGATGGTGTCTCCCAGGCAGAGCAGGACACCTTCCTGCCCAGCAGGGGAGAGGGGGACTCAGTGAGGCCTTGGACAGATTTCCATCCAAAATGGGTCCCTGCTAACCCCTTACTCCTGGTGAAGTTATAGCCAAGTCAGGTAGCCTTTCTAAGACATAGTTTCCTCAGAGGCCAAAGTCATGGTTTGGAAGAAACTTTGCATATTTTAAGCCCATCTCTAAATGTGAGGACTGTTGTCCCTATTATGTGTTTATGTTTTGCAAGACTATTGCGCTGGGGTTGCCATTAAAAATCAAACACATTTTTACAAAACGTGTTATCAACTTCAAATTCCATGGTGCTGTTGGAACAATATTTGAGGTCTGCAAATGTTTAGATGCCACCCAGTCCCTAGTCATTACCCCCCCACAGGGGTCGTCACATCCTCACATCCTTGGGACCCCTCTGTGCCTCTTGTTGGTACTTATGTGACCTGGACATCCCTGACACTCTGGCCTTGGCTCCAGGCATCCCCAACTGTACAGTAAAAGGTTCCTGCCCCCTGTCTGCCCACTTGCCTCCCTATGCCCACTGTCCCTCTCTCGGAGCTGGTCAACTTGCCAGCCTCAGTCTTGTCCACCCAGGCCTCAGGACCCAAGTTCCCCTCTCTTTGCCTTTTCCTTGTTAAATGCCCATGTCAAGGTCCTCCCTCTCCCCTACCCCTGAAAAGACTGGTCTCATTCAGTCCTGAGAGTTGTCCTCAGCCTCTCAAGGAAAGTGATTCCCAGCAGACCCAGGAGTGAGGTGGGAGCTGGTGCTGGGAAACCAGATCCTGGCGATTGGTCACACCCAAAACCTGGGGAATATCATGCAATGTGTGCTCATCATCAGAATGAAACTGTACGTGATTTCAGGGGAAACGGTTTGGCAATAGTAATGGTTAGAGGACCTGAGGCCTTCAATGGTGTCAGGACAAAGGAAGGTCTGGACACATAATCATCATAATTTTCATCCCATGTTCCTCAATTAAATGAATGGTCGGATGGATGCTGGATGGATGGATGATGAATGGATGGATGAAAGGGTAGTTGATGCAAGGATAGTGAGTGGATGGGTGAATGGATGGATGGATGGGTGGGTGGATGTGTGGTTTACCGTTGGATGGATGGATGAGGGATAGATGAATGGATGAATGAATGGTGGATGGATGGATTGTGGGTGGATGCATGATGGATGGATGGATAGATGGATCGATGGATACCTATGAGGCCAGGATTAATGAAGCACACATGGACACCTCTAAGGTAATGAGGTCTAGATCCACTTGACCATCACTGTGAGCTCCATGCACACTTGCTCCATCCTCTCTTCTTACTTGCTCACACCTTCCTTGATCTGGGTTGGGGGCATGTCCAGTTCTGAGAGGTATCCAATTCCTTTTGGAGTTCTCCTCTCAAATGGCCCATTAACTGCGCCTCCCCTTCAGGATCTTAGGGCCATGGCAGCTCCTATGGAAATCTTACAGGACGTTTCCTATTAGTGTCAGCTTCCTCTGCTGATCAGACGGGAGGGTGGACCCAAGCGTGGGGACACATGGCTGTTTGCCTCCCACAACTCCCTCAACCATTTAATCTCTCTTTCCCTATTTCACCCAACTTCGCAGTCCATATTCCCTGAGCTATGGACATCTGCTCCGATGTTAGTCATTTTAGAGACATCTGGGCTCAGTTCTTTCAGTCTTTTACATTATTCTGCCTAAAGCCCTTATTACAGACATCCCTTTATTCCAGCTTTGAGGAAAATGATATTGAAAGCCCTGGGCTAGACCAATAACCTCAAGGAAAAGTGGCATCAGCCCTGCAGCCCTTCAGCTTCACAATGAACTTCATGGTCATTTGGAGTTCAAGATGCACATCATGGGGGTTTTCTTCTCTCCCCTCCCACTTCCAAGCTCCCCAATCCTGAGCCTGGGGTCCTGGAAACAGGCCTCACCCCCCACCAGTGCTCTGCAGCCAGGCCGCAGCCTGCCAAGTTGATCCAACATCCTCTACATTATTAATGTGCTGGTTTTTCTAGCAGACGCAACACAATAAAGATGGTGGTGATGGTAACGAACGTAATGGTGAGTCACCATCGTGTACTGAGAACTAATTCTGGGGTGGCTCTCTGAAAAATGCTTTACCCGCCTTACCTCATTCACATCTTGCAAAAGCCCTGTGCTGCGGGCGCTTGAGGAAGGGGAGTCTTTGTACTTCTCATGTGAGCTAGAAATTCAATAGATTGACAGGTATTGGTGATCTCTGAGCCTGGAATATAAGCTTTGGACTGGTTTCTGTTGAGACAAGGAACAGAGGTCTCTTGTCTACAGGACAAGTGGGCAAATGGGCAAGGGGCAGACAGTACCACAAGTCATCCTGCTGGAGCTGGTGGGCCCCAGGTATGCTCACCTGTCGGCTCAGGACTGTAAGTGGGATGGGCGGGGGCGATGGTCTGGATATTCCCCACAGTAGGCTGACAGCCTCTTCAGGATCCTGTTGGGCACTGTCAACAAGATGAGCTTTATGAGTCCTTAGAATAGGCCTGAGGGGGCAGTTCTGAAAGTCTGTTAATGAGAGGCAAAAATTCCCATCCTTCAGGGGCAAGAGGAGGTAGTCAGGAGGTTGAATGTTCCGTAGCTCATTCCTTTCCGCCCACCACACTTGCTGGGTGTGGTTTTATAACATCCTCATCTCTGGAGACACAAAGAGAAATAAGATGGAGTCTTCAGCCCAATCTTCATTGTCTCCTTGAGCAGCAGATGGACGAGCTTGTCCCAATAGGAGCGACAGTCCTGCCATCTGCAGCCCGCAGCCTCATCATGCTTGAGATGGGAGGCCTTCACCAAGGAGTGTGTTCCAGGCTGAGATTGGGGGAGGCGGAGTTTGCAAGATTCATTGGACAATCTCCTGACCATTCATTCTATGTGGCCACATTGGTACTTCCTGGGGACATTGGTGGGGGAGCTCATGGAGGTCCGTGAGCTCAGAAGATCATGGCAGTGGAGGCTGATGAGAGGTGATGGAAGGGGCTACAGGATTGACCCTATCGTTTAATTTTGTTGGAGTAAAGATGGTGCAGAACCCCACGCCAGGCAGGGGCTGGGCCAAATGGATAGGCTAGTGGCACTTCCCTGGGTTGAGGGGAGGCAGGATGGGCGTTGAGTGAAGAATGAGGAGGATGCCTTTTGGTTTCAACAGTCGGGGCTCACCCCCTGGAGACCTTGGGATGCTTCCATCACCAGACCAGGGCTCCAAGGTGGCTTCTGTTGTCCAGGAAGCCCAGTGGATACAAAATATTTAAAGTGTCCTTTGTGGAATCATCACCTTGAAATTCAAAGCCTGTAAGTGGCCACTGGCTCAGCTGCATGGAGGGCCTGGGCTTCCAGGGGGCAGCATTTCTGCAGGAATGTGCCAGGTGACCACCTAGACTGTGAATTTGGATGAGGACTCATGTGATAGAGCCCCCCTCCCCTGCCCCTTGAAAACCTCAGATCATCACCTAGGGACACAGTTTTTCCTCTACTGCTCAGAGCCATCAGTCATCCCGGCTGGTCCCCACACACAGCTCGTGTTCTTTCCACACCATATCCACGAACTGACTTTCTCCAGTTTCCCAGAGCCCAGACACACTCTTTGCTGGACACCCCTCCAACTGTGAGCCTTTCTCACAGAAAGTGGCTCCATGCCCAAGGACAGGACACCTGTGCTTCCCCTAACTCACAGGGTCATCACCCTCAGGGGACACGACACCATGCTGAAACAGTTCCATCATCTTCTCTTATTCCATCCAGAGAACCAGTAAAGAAATTTGGGGTTCAGGTCAGCTGCTCCTAAGCTCCCTGCAGCATATGGAACAACTTATGAAAAGAAGCTTCAGGGAGCCTTGGCTGATGGCAGTGATCTGAGGCCAGCTGAGAGACCTAAGGTGGACAGCATCCCTGCCAGCCACCAGACACGTCTACTCTGTACTGCTGGGGATCTGAGCCTCCATCCCTCCTGACCTCGCAGCTCTCTGCACTGGGGCCTCCCACAACCTGTTTTCCCTCCTTCAGGCATTAAGACCCTCCCCAACTGCTTGAACCCCAACAAGTCCAACATGGCCCTATCCCATGTCATTTCTAGGGTGGAGATCCATCATCAACACTTGGTTCATCCTGGAGAGGGACCATGGCATTGCTTAATTCCAAGACAAGATGAATAACCGGGACATGCAGATGATGAAGTCTTCAGTGGGGGTCTCCACAGGGCAGGAGGGGCCTTAGAGGCAGTGGTGTGGCCACACAGAGTGGGCTGTCTACGTGGGCCAGCACATCTAGCAGCTGCACTGAGCCTTTGAGCCAAACTGTGCCCTGTGCACTGATGGGGAAGTGTGTATGTGTTCATGTGTGTGTGCACTGTGAGGTGTGGGTTTAAGCCTGCACTGTCTGTCTCTCCACCACCATCGTGACTCGACCCCTTTTGGTCACTCTGCATCCACCCAGATGATCCTTCTGACATCCTGGACCCTCAGACCCTGTCCTCTGCCCACCTTCTCTCAACTCCCACCACCCACTGCCCTGGCATCACTCTGCGCATTTAACCATCTCCACCATGACAGACACCCCCATTTATGGCCAGCCCATTTAAGCCAGTACCCACCAGTGTCTCTCCAGCCAACACACTGGGGGCTCCCTCCCCTGATGAATCCTCAGCCCACTGGCTCTCCGTCTGCCAACCTTGCTCCACGTTCGCTTTCCTTCCCCTACGTCACGTCCTTCCTTCCTCTGCACACACTAAGCTCCAGGACAGCCCCACGCTCCTATCCTGCAGCTCTGTCCTGTTCCTTCCATGATCCTGGCCAGGTGAAATCCACCCTGGGACCCAGCTCTGCACCTTCTCTGCACATGCCCCAGCTGTGAGAGGGTCAGAGGCTGGTGCAGAGTGAGGGCTGGTCCCACCTTCACATCATGACGGCAGACCACAAGGCCCCTCGGTACTGACAACACTCCTCTCAGTGTCCCTGGGTCACCTCACTCCTCCACGCTCTAGGTGCATTTCACATGTCCCTTCTCTCCTCACCATCCACCCCTGCTTCCCTGTGCAGGACAAACCTTTACCGCAACAAGGCTCAGGGCACGGATTGTGCACACTGTAGTGTGCACGGCTTGGTGGGGCAGCTTGTGGGTATGGTGTGCACACATGTTGCTGGCTGGGAGAGGGCTGAGGTGTAGCTTCTGAGACTCATACTCCCCCAGGGAGAGGTCAGGCCCAGGCAACTGGGAGGGGCAGACACCCTGGAAGGGAGAAGGGTCACATCAAGGGACTGTCCCCTCTCCAGGATGAACATCTCAGGGGGCTTCAGGTTCTAATGGGCCAGGCTGGGAAGATGGGACTCCACTCAGGAGGGGCTGGGGGCTGATTCAGTTGAGGGGGAAGAGAGTGTAAGGTCACTGGCTCCTGGAGGCCGGGCATTGACAGCCTGAGCCCCCTCCTCTTGGTGTGGTCCCCCCTGCGAGCCATCAAATGCACGGATGTCCCTCATGGAGGGGCTGTAGCAGGGTGGAAAGTGCACCCCTGAGTCCAGGGAGTTCCACACCATCCCATCCACAGAGGACAAGTCTCTGCTTTCCAGGGCCAAGGGGCCCCCTTTCATGTGGAGACTTCAGATAAGGGGACCACCCCAGGGGCCTCAGCCACCCAAGAGGCTCCTTGGCTCAGGTGACTCCTGTCCCAAATAGAAAAAAGTACAATGAAGAATATAGACAGGACCCATAATACCAACACTATATCCACCTCCCCTAACTCCCAGGTCTGGTCCTTTGGATTTAAGTGTGGATCAAACTGGGAAATTTGCTTTTGGCTTTTCATGGCATTTCCATCACCCTCCAGACTCTCCAATGTCCTCGCTGGAAGGACTAACCAGCTAGAGAACACCTGGTTAGTTAATGTCCTGTATTTATAGAGGGACAGGAACTGAGATGGGGAAGGAAGGAAGAGCCCCAGGCCTTTGACCCTTCCTCCTGCACCTCAGCATCAGCTCTGCTCTGTCCCCTCACCCTCACCTGGAGAATGTGTCTTGACTGGATCCCCATCCTGCTCCTCCCTCCGCCACAGGCCATCGTCCACCAGCTCCCCAGCCCAAAGAGTTAAGGATGGCAAGAACAACTACAAGAGCCATTATTTATGGAGTTCTTGCCCTGAGCCAGCAAGGAGTTAATTATCTCACTGAGTAAGAGAGAGGTTCCAAAAGTAACCCATTTTACAAATGAAGAAACTGAAGCCCAGAGAGTTAATCTCATGGCCAGGGTCTCTGAGGTAGGAAGAGGTTACATCCAGGATATGAATGTAGACCCATAAGTCTGGAGTCTTGCACTAACACGTATGCTTTGGGACTAATCAGTAAAAAAGTTTATAATCATGAGATTGGATTTGCAAGTTGGAGCATAGCATACATACCAGCAAGTACAGAAATCATACTTGCATTGATCCGTGAGTTATCCAAAGGGAACACCACCGCTAACCAGTACCCACAAAAATAGAACATGACCAGCCCTACAACGGCCCTCTTATGTGCCCCTCCCAGGTCACTGACCTCTCTCTCCCAAGGGGAACCAATACTCTGACTTCTGAATTTGTTTTTCTTGTCTTTGAACTTGATTTAAATGGAAATATACAGAGTGTCTTCTTTTGTGTCTGGCTTCTTTCATTTTGCTTGTAAGATTCATCAATATTCTTGAATGTGGCTGTAGTTAATTTTTATTTCTGTATAGTATTCCACTATAAAATATATAACCCATTTTATTTATCCATTCCACTACGGATGCGGAATGGGTTGTCTACAATTTGATGATATGCCAAAAAAAGCTCCTCTAGACATCTTGTACATCTTTTGGTGAACATATGAACATATCTGTGTTGGGTATATACCTAAGCATGGAATTGTTGGGTCATAGAGTATGTATACGTCCACCATTAGGAGATACTACCAAAGAGTTTCAAAGTGGATTAAACAGTTTGCACTCCCAGCTGTGTATAAAAGTTCGAGTTGCTCTGCATCTCCACCAATGCTTGGTGCCGTCAGAGGTTTGATTTTAACTGTGGTGGTGTATGTGTATTGGTAGCTCATTGTGGTTTTAATTTGCATTTTCCTCCTGAGTAATAACGTCGAGCCCTTTTCCATTTCATTGTTCCCATTTGGTTATCTTTTTTTTGAAGTGCCTTTGAAAATCGGTCCTTTTTTTTTGGTGGATTGTCTGTAATATTTTTATAAATTTATGCGAGTTAGTTAAATATCCTAGATAAGAGTCTTGTGTCAGATAAATGAATGGAAAGTGTTTATCCCCTTTGTGCCTGCCCTTTTTCCTCTCTTAAAAGTTTCTTTTCACTGAAAGTTCTCATTTTTAATAATTTCCTGTTTATCTTTTTGTTCCTTATGTTTACTATCTTTTGTGTTCTGCGAAATCTTTGCCTGCCCCAAGATCCTGAAACTGTTTTCCTAAGGTACCTACTATAGAAGTTATTGTAAAAACCCCTGTTTAGATTTAAAATCCAACTGGAATTGACTTTTGTTGGTACAGCCAGTATGGAAAACAGTGTTTTCTCAAAGATTAAAGATCAGAGTTTTCTCAAAAGATTACAAATGGAACTCTCATATGATGAAGCAATCCCACTACTGGGTATAGTTCCGAAGGAAATGAAATCAGTATCTTCAAGTGATATCTGCCCTCCCATGTTCACTGCAGCACTTGTCACAATGTTACCGAACCAAAATGAGTTCCCTATTTGGTGAGTTGAAATCAAAGCCTTTGCCAGAAGTAGTTCTCACACAAAGTACAATTCATTTGCAGCAAATAAGGGGACCATAGGGAATCGCTTCCAAAGCTTTGGCTCTCTCAGAAAGGGAAAACAAGTGCCTTTTATTTTTGGTAGGGAATAAATATTCAAAAGGAAAATTTCGTCATCACGTATAGAGGTGGGTATAAGCTAGCCCAGGCGTAGTTTGAAAACATGCTTTCACCTACATTTCATGTTATGCTAATAAGGCTTAAGCTCCTCCTGCGGTGGAGATCTTAACATTAAAATGAAGCAAAAGTAACTTTGGAGACTTCTTGGCCCATCTATGCGGGCGTTGCTTTTGCAGTGGGGTTTGGACTGGTTCAGGGTGGTTGGTGACTGCGTCTCTTAATGTAACTGAGAAACAACTTTGAGAAAGAGTTAAGGGGCCGACCTGGTGGCATAGTGGTTGGGTTTGGGCACACCGCTTCAACAGCCTGGGGTTCGCAGGTTAGGATCCCTGGCGCCGACCTATGCACTGCTCATCAAACCACGCCGTGGCAGACGTCCCACATATCAAAAAGAGGAAGATGGGCACAGATTTTAGCTCAGGGCCAATCTTCCTCAGCATAAAGAGGAAGATTGGCAACAGATGCTAGGTCGGGGCTAATCTTGCTCACCAAAACAACAAAAAAGAAACAGTTAAGTGCTTTCGAAACTGCCTTTGAATTACTCAGGGCAGATAGTTGGTGACAACAATAGCCAAGATATGGACACAACCTAAGTGTCTGCTGATGGATGAATGGACTAAGAAACGCTACATGTATCTACAATTAAATATTATCCAGCTTTAAATATGAGAGAAATCCTGCCTTTTCTGACAACACAGTTGAAATTGAGGACAGTATGCTAAGCGAAATAAGCCAGACACAGAAAGACAATCACTGCATGATCTCATTTACATGTGGAATCTAAAAACGTCAAACTTGTGGAAACAGAGTGGAATGTGGCTACCAGGGATGGAGGTTGGTGGGTGCGAGGGGAATGGGAGATGTTGGTCAAAGGGTACAAACTTTCAGTTATAACATGAGGATGTTTTCAAGATCTAATATAGAACGAGGTGACCAGAGTTAATAATAATGCATTTTATACTCAAGAGAATTGATCTTAAGAGTTCTTAGCATTAAAAAAAGGGGGAGTTATTACAGGAGGTGACGGAACTGTTCATTAGCTTGATTGTGGTATTCATTTCACAATGTGTACATACATGAAATCATCACATTGTACACCTTCAATATATACAACTTTTCTTTGTTAATCATACCTCAATACAGCTGGAAAAATATTTGTGCAGACTTCAGAAAATGCTTACGAATTAATGTGAATGAGGAAAACAAGAAGTGAAAGCACAAATGCAGCAGGGCCTGGGAGAAAATTTGCCAAATGTTACCCGTGGGTGATACTGGCCTAGAGCAAGTTGACTCGAGGGAAGCCGTGTTGTAACTTAGAGTAACCTCTGACTAGCTCACTCAAGCTCTGTGTGTTTTACCTTGCACATAGCCTAGGAGATAAACAGCTCTGGGAAATAATCCTGGCTGACACACGTACCTCCCAAGAGTGATAGATGATAACTTTATTCTTTTGAGTTTCTTAGGAACATGACGACCTCCTCAGGAAGAACATCTATGCTGGCATCCATCATCGATGACAACTGAAAGACCTGGTGTGATGTCTCCAGTCTCCGATGCCAGATGGTCAATGTTCCTGAGCCCCCTCACAGCCCACTAGTCCCTACAGAACTGCCTCTGATTATGTGCTTGTTTAAGATGGTCTCTGGGACATGAGTCCATCATCTTCCGATTTTGCTAACTAATCGAGTAAATTCCTTTCCTGACCACTGACTCATCTTGTGATTGATTGGCTTCAAGGTTGCAGCAAGCAGAAGGAGCCTTTGCTCGGTTACATGGGCAGGGATTTGCAGTGATTATTAATTTCTTCTTTACAACTTTCTCAATTTCTCACGTTTTTTAAAAGCACATTCACTTCACCAGGAGAAAATCAGCAGCAATTGTGAGTCACAACAAAAAGTGGAGAGATGAGAGTGTGCACCCCTAGCCCTACTGGCCCCAGGAGGGCTTGAGGGAGAACAGTGGGCAGTGCAGGCAGCCCTGACCCTGTTTGGCCCAGGGTCTCCTTCCCCAGAGCCTTCTAGGTGTCCACCAGGCCCCACCAGTGTGGCTGCAGAGCTCCTGCTGCAGGTGGCCCCCATCAGGGTGAATCCCAGCTGAGTGGTGGCCTCTGAGTGACCAGCAGGACCTGGTTTGTGATCTTGGTCACAGGTGGGCAGGACCTAGGAGGGTTGGTGGTTCAGTTGGAGAGGGGTGGTGGGAGGGTGGACAGGGGCTGGGGCAAAGTAGAGCAAGGGCCTGGGAGGGAGTCCCAGCAAAGGAACCAAGGGTTGGCCAAGGGGCAGGGCTATGTCTGAGAGATGCTGAGCAGCACGGGGGGGGGTCACTGGGGCTCAGGGAAGCTGCCCACGGCTGACAGTGACAAGAGTCTCCCTCAAGGTCACACAAGGCCCCTGATCCTGTGGCCTTCAACCCAGCGCCCACCTTGACCCCCTATCCTGTCCTCCCTACAGCCCTGTGAACTCTCCTCTGGGCCATTCATGGGACCAGGGAGTTCTGGGACTCAGGGCCAAGATTTTCCCGGAGATTTCTCATCTGGGTGGTGTTTAGGGACATCCCCGCTCCCTTCTGCTCTGTGCTTGGTGCAGGACACCTGGGGCAGCCCTGAGCTGGACCATCAGTGATCTGAGGCTGTTCTCCTTTACTCTGCTGGGCTGACAAGGGGACCTACATCTGGCAAGCTCAGCCATCTGCACGGGGTGGAAATCCCAGGCTGCCACTGCCATTTTCTGCTTCACGTCTCGAGTCTCCTGGGCACCGCCATCTTGCATGACCTTTGCCCTCACTCCCCAGTGGAAGAGCCCATGGCCACGTTTACTACTGGCTGAAGGCAAAGGCACTGAGGGCAGCCAATGGCTCAGGGAAGACTGAGGGGTGCGTCCTGTTGGTGTTGAGCATCTCTGAGCCCTGGCTGGACAGACAGGTGCACGGCAGGGCAATGGTGTTTCTGGGCCAAGCTGCCGAGAGGCGGGGTGAGTGACTGGAGCCCCCACTTGGGATCCCGGGTGTGTCTTCCCCTCTATGCCTCTCCCTGGTGAGAAAAGCTCACAGCCTCTGCACCACCCTCACGCCTCGCCCCTCCCTGCCCCATCCCTAATCTATCAGAGACTAGCAGTGCCACTTCTGAACCTCCTTACCCCACGGGGGTCTCCAAAGCCCCACAGCAGGTGTTGCCCATGCCACTGCCCTCAGCCCAGGGCACACATCTGAGCTGGAGAGGCATGCAAAACTCTCATCCCCAAGATTCAGGGGGTCCAGAGCCCCTCAAGAAGCAGCAATCTCTCCCTCCTACCAACTCCAGGCCGCAGGCCCCTTGAGGGGAAGGAGGGAGCCAGGTGACCCAGAGCTGCCCACTGTAGTCTCCCCCACCAGGCAGCATGGACTCGGGGACTAGTGTAGTGTCCAGAAGAAGATGAATGGTCTTGTGGGGCTTGTCCCCTCTGAGGGGACAGAGAAGGCCATGGAGGTCAGGAGAGAAGGCTCTGGGGAGATAGGAAGGGTCAGGCCCCCACCCCAAGCCAAGGCACCATTTGCCTGATAATCAAAGACGAACCGGCCCACCCCACTGGCAGCATTTCCCTGGAAGAAATTTAGGAGACCCACGGCCACCCTGGGCTGCCTTTCTGAGCCTCTGGATCTGGATGTGGGGACAACTAGGGCCCTTGCCGGCCCCAGATAAGAGAAGAGCCTTGGGAAGCACCCACATGACAGCAGAGCACTCCAGCCCCGTGACTGAGGAATTTTTGATGCCACTCTCTGAGTGGACACTGGACAGGGGTAGGAAGAAAATGCCCCTAATATATCTGTGCCTACTGTATGCCAGGTCAGGGAGCAGCCAGTCACTTCTGTCACATTCACGGAAAAATGAAGTTAGTGTCGCTTAGTGAGTAGAGCCTGGGGGAGGTTGATGGAGTCTCCCAGCAGTGGAAAGACATGAGCTTTGGCCTTTCAGGTTCCTGGATACTGTGCTGAGGGAGGGGCAGCAGCCCTCCATTCACAGAGGCCTCCTGGGAGTGGAGAAACAAGGGTGGTGGATGGTGGTCGACCCAGCAGAGGGCAGGCTTAGGAAGAGTGGCGGGGTTGTCCTGAGGGGAGTGGAGCCCTGCTGAAGGACAGACCTTTTCATACCTCTTGGAGCTCATCAAAGTAGAGCAGGGGCCTGGGAGGCAGTCCCAGCAAAGGAACCAAGGGTTGGCCAAGGGGTGGGGCTATGTCTGAGAGATGCTGAGGAGCACAGGGGGGTCACTGGGGCTCAGGGAAGCTGCCCAGGGCTGACAGTGACAAGAGTCTCCGTCCAGGTCACACAAGGCCCCTGACCCTGTGGCCTTCAACCCAGCTCCAAGGCCAAGGAGATCCTTTCTTAGAGAAAGTGAAAGGACCAGAGCACTCTGGGGCTCTACGTGTTTCAAAGTCTTTATTAATATGCTCCAAGTGCAGAGTGCCCATGCCCTCAGGGACCAGCCACCTGTGCTGATTAACAGCACTTTCTTTATCCCCAGTGACCAAGCGAGGCCAGAGCTAGAACGTCCTTCCCCTGTCTTCCCAGGGGTTCTCACCTCGGAACCCTGGGTGTGGGTTGGGGGTGGCAACAATTTTTCAGTCTGTGGCATGTTTTGCCCCCTTAAATGACAGTGGTCTCCCCCGTTCACTGGAATAGCCCAAAGAGCCTCCACACATTTCCCAAAACCCGGGATACACGGTGCCACCCAGGGCAGGGTGAGAACCTGGCCAAGCTCAGCAGGTAGAAACTCCAGGAACACTTTTCCTGACCCTGAGTTCCACACCAGGTGTACTTGTTAGCTGAAGGAGGGCATTGGTGACACTTTTTGCACCTCCAATTCCCCATATGACATGGGGACAAGGCTGCTACCTGGGTGGGAATTCTGTGCCATTGAATGAGATCAGTGCACGTGGAGCAGGCAGTGCAGCGGTAGTTGTCAAGGTGAGTAGAATCAACACAGGGATGGCAGATATGGAGACACGACTGCACCTGCTCCTCCAACTCTCCTAAGGATAAAATGTGGTAAAATTCATGCCTTCCCACTCATCTAAAATACCAGCGCCCACCTTGACCCCCAATCCTGTCCTCCCCACAACCCTGTGAACTCTACTCTGGGCCATTCATGGGACCAGGGAGTTCTGGGACTCAGGACCAAGATTTTCCCGGAGATTTCTCATCTGGGTGGTGTTTAGGGACGTCCCCGCTCCCTTCTGCTCTGTGCTTGGTGCAGGAAACCAGGGGCAGCCCTGAGCTGGACCATCAGTGATCTGAGGCTGTTCTCCTTTACTCTGCTGGGCTGACAAGGGGACCTGCATCTGGCAAGCTCAGCCATCCGTGCAGGGGTGGAAATCCCCGTCAGCAAAATACCAGGGCTGCCAGTGCCATTCTCTGCTTCACGCCTGAACTCTTCTGGGCACCGCCATGTTGCATGACCTTTGCCCTCACTCCCCAGTGGAAGAGCCCATGGTCACGTTTACTACTGGCTGAAGGCAAAGGCACTGAGGGCAGCCAATGGCTCAGGGAGGACTGAGGGGTGCGTCCTGTTGGTGTTGACCATCTCTGGGCCCTGGCTAGGCAGACACGTGCACGGGAGGGCAATGGTGTTCCTGGGCCAGGCTGTGGAGAGGCGGGTTGAGTCAGTGACTGGAGCCCCCACCTGGCCTCCGGGGTGTGTCTTTGCCTCTGTGCCTCTCCCTGGTGAGGAAAGCTCACACCCTCTACACCACCCTCATACCTCACCCCTCCCTGCCACATCCCTGTACATTCCAGATTCGTGAGAGCTCAAGGAGGGGAGAGTGAGGGACGGGGGATCCCTGACCACCCCTTGTCCCTCACCCCCAATTAGAAACATGTGCTCTGGCTCAACCGTCAGCATGGCCTCCACTGGTTCCCAAGAAACCCCTTTCTCCCTCAGCCACCAACACTAATCCATCAGAGAGATGTGCAGTGCCACCTCTGCACCTCCTTCCTCCATGGGGATCTCCAATGCCCCACAGCAGGTGCTGCCCATGCCACTGCCCTCAGCCCAGGGCACACATCTGAGCTGGAGAGGCATGCAAAACTCTCCTCTCCAAGATTCAGGGGGTCCAGAGCCCCCCAAGAATCAGCATTCTCCCCCTCCCACCAACTCCAGGCCACAAGCCCCTTAAGGGGAAGGAGGGAGCCAGGTAACCCAGAGCTGCCCACTGTGGCCTCTCCCACCAGGCAGCATGGACTCGGGGACCAGTGTAGTGTCCAGAAGAAGATGAATGATCTTGTGTGCCTTGTCCCCTCTGAGGGGACAGAGGAGGCCACGGAGGTCAGGAGAGAAGCCTCTGGGGAGATAGGAAGGGTCAGGCCCCCACACCAAGCCAAGTCACCATTTGCCTGATAATCAAAGATGAACAGGCCCACCCACCTGGCAGCATTTCCCTGGAAGAACTTTAGGAGTCCCACGGCCACCCTGGGCCGCCTTTCTGAGCCTCTGGATCTGGATGTGGGGACAACTAGGGCCCTTGCCGGCCCCAGCTAAAAGAGGGGCCTTGGGGAGCACCCACATGAGAGCAGAGCACTCCAGCCCCGTTACTGAGGAATTTTTGATGCCACTCTCTGAGTGGACACTGGGCAGGGGTAGGAAGAATATACTCCCAATATATCTGTGCCTACTGTATGCCAGGGCAGGGAGCAGAAACTCAATGCTGTCACATCCGTGGAGGAATGAAGTTGGTGTCGCTCTGTGAGCGGAGCCTGGGGGAGGATGACGGAGTCTCCCAGCCGTGGAAAGACATGAGCTTTGGCCTTTCAGGTTCCTGGATACTGTGCTGAGGGAGGGACAGCAGCCCTCCATTCACAGAGGCCTCCTGGGAGGAGAGAAACCAGGGTGGTGGACGGTGGTCGGCACGGCAGAGGGCAGGCTTGGGAAGAGTGGAGGGGCTGTCCTGACGGGATTGGAGCCTTGCTGAAGGAGAGCCATTTTCCTACCTCTCAGACCTATCCAGCTCTTTTCTTTCTTTCATTTTCAAGTTAGAGGCAGCAAAAGGACAAGCTTAACTGTCTCTCATCCCCTTTCCATACCTTCAGCTTTGATGTCCACCCATCCTATGATGCCTGCTCTCTCGGGAAGGTAAAGGCAGGAGCTGGTGGCTGAGGCAGCCTCTGTTCTTGAGCCTGGCAGCACCAGGAGCCACCGGAGTGGAGGTAGGAGCCTGCAGCCCGGCCCCTGGCGTCTGTGAGCAGCCTGGTGGTGAGGGAGTTTGTGGCTTTTGCTTCAAGGTGGTGGGAGGCTGTGAGAGTCAGGAGTGCAGGGTGGCCCCTGCCCTGTGGGCAGGACAGTGTTCTGTGGACGGCCACACGTGTGTTCATATACACACATGTATGTGTGAGCATGTGCCATGTCATCCACATTAGTGTGTGTGCGAGAACACGTGTGTAGAGCCCAAATCCTAGTTGACGGACTGACCCATCCAGTATTTTGAGGCCTCGGTAGCATTCTTACCCGGGGGCCACATGTGGAGTTGACGGTGGTGTGGTAGGCCTTGCATGCAGGACTGCCCCAGCCCACTTGACTGTGTAATCCTGCTCTGTGGTGGGGGCAGAGGTGTCCCCAGTAGGGGCTCTGCTGTGCTCTGCGAGGCCTGGCAGTCCATGAAGCCCAAAGGGCCTAGGCCTACTGAGCCGGCTCTTCAGAAGCATGCAGTCCTCAGGATACTGTTCATAGGGAGAGGTTTTGGGTGCTGGTGCCCCCTCACCTACTGGGGCTCGTCCCTGAAGAGGGTCCAGCAATGTTGGAGAAGGGGTGGGAAGGGGGTTTGCAAAAGAGGCCAAGTCGATGTCCCAAGTCACAGGCCAAGCCCAGTGTTTCTCCCTGTCCCCTGCCTCAGTTTACCTTTGCAGGAAATGGTCCAGGGAAGAACTCAGCAGGGTGGGCTCCATGCTGGGTTCGGGGAGTAAGAAACAAAATCCCACGCCCCCCTCTTGCACTATGCCAAGATCATTTCCTTTATCCTGAGATGGGGTGAGTGGATGTTGGGGGTAGAGTGGGATTCTGGGGGGCCTTGCCCTGCCCAGGACCTCGTCTTCGGGGGTCAGGCCCTCACCTGGCCTGCCCCAGGTCACCAGCTGTAGCAATGGCACTTACATCTGTCCCAAGGTCTGGAGAGGGGAGAACTGGACAGCCTTACACCCTGGTGGGGACATTCACTATTTCTTTCTTTCTTCAAGAAACACGAAACCCTCAAGATTCATGTATTGTGTGATGGAGAGAAATAAATACCAAATATTCCCCCCAAAAGAGAATGTATTTTGTACTTTGTAAAGTGTTAACTAAAACGGAGAAAAATATCATGTTGGTTGAGGCCGTCTGATTTTGTGCTGCTCCAGGGCCACATCTCATCTCTTTTCTTCTCCATTCCGTGGTCGAGGAACATGGCCAGGGGCTGGGAGGAAGGCAGAACAACCTTCCCGTCCACACCGAGCAGCTGAGAGAGGACACATCCCCAGAGCGAGAGGGATTGTATTAGTTACCTGATGCAGGGTAATGAGTTGCCCCAAACGCAATGGATTGAAATGATTGTTTACGTGTTACCATTCCTGTAGGTTAGGAATTCGAGAGCAGTTTGAGCAGTTGGGTCAGGGTCCCTCAGGAGGCTGCGATCATCTCAAGTCCTGGCTGGGACTGCAGTATCTACTTTCCAGGTGGTTTATTCACAGGGCTGGCAAGTTAGGCTCAGCTGTTGGCAGGGAGTCTGTTCTTCTCCACATTGACCTCCCCATGGGGCTGCTTGAGTGACCTTACAATACAGTACCCGGCTTCCCCCAGAGCAAGGGATTCAAGGGCCAGTATAGGAGGCAAAATGGTTTTTTGGCCCTGAGCCTCAGAATTCACATGCCTCTGCCTCCACCATACTCTGTGAGCATAGAGCCCCGGTCTGATTTGACACAGGAGGAGAACACAAAAGGGTGTGAAACCAAGCGGGCAAGATCGCTGGGGCCATCTTGGAGATCGACTGCTATGCCCATCCATCCTCCCAAACATCTGGCTTAGGTAGGCCTGGGGGTCAGGGGGCCTGCAGAGCAGGACAGGGCCTTGCTGGTGGCAGGCAGAGGATCAGGGGCTGGATTCCGGGCCACAGGGCCTCTGGCCCAAGCCTGGAGCCCTACTGTGGATGTCACACTCCCAGGAAGGTACCTGGTGCTAGAAGTCCAGGAGGTGATGCCTCCCGACAAGATACCCTGGGGGCACGAGAGAGGGCTCCATGCCCAGCGTCCCTCCTACAAGGGCTCTGGCATTTGGTTCCTGTCCTTTTGGCAGGTAGACACTTGGGATGCCCAGGCAGGATGCCCAGGACCCAGGCAGAGGTCTTGGACCTTGGACACCCTTCACTGTCCCTCTCTGACATTTTCCACAGAGGGCCAGAGTGACCAGGACAGGGCTGAAGACCTGAGCCTGCACTGAACCCCACCAACCTCTATCCCCACCCACCTCACCCCCGCCCACAGGACAAGCAGACCTGGGGTCTGAAGGGAGTGACAATGGGGCTGAAGCACTCTCACCACCCTGAGCCCAAGAAAGTTCTGGATGCTGTGAATGCTTTCCCTTCTGGGGTTCTCAGACTATGTGCCCCTCATTCCTTCAGAGACCCAATTGGAGCTAGGACATCCACAGGGACTCTTGATGTCCCCCAAACTCTCAAAAGTTACAAAGGCCTCCAGAGCCCGACCTCCCTTTCCCACCACTCATTCACAGTCGCTGTCACTCGGGCGGTGCTGGACCTTGTGCCAGGTGCTGGGGACCCCGAGGAACCTGCTGTGGCCCCTGCACCTGAGTCTCTCTAGGAGGTGAGAAGACAGGGAAAGGAGCTATTCCAGGGAGTGCAGGGCCAGGCTAGACCACAAGGGTGTGCTGTGCCCAGGGGTAGGGAATGACCACTGTCCAGCAGTAGGGGGCAGACCAAGAAGCCAGGACATTAGGGTTGAGCTTGGTAAGATGGGGACCCAGCAGAGGGAGGAGCAAAGACACAGAGGGCCAGAGGGAACCTTGGCTGGAAGGGAGGAGTGCAGCGGGGGAGGGAGGAGTGGATGGGGCAGGTAGGGGATGAGGCTGAAATGCAAGGTGGGTTCTCAGGTCCGCCAGGGGCCTCACCCTCCTACAGGTCATGGGGATCCACTGAGGACTTCCACGCAGGGGACAAAAGTTAACATCTGAGTGGGGGTCTACCTTATGAAGAGGGCTGATAGGAGGAGGGAAAGGGTACTGCCAGCGTCCTGGCCTCAGTTCTCAGGAGGGGTCCCTGGCTGGTTCAAGTGTCTTTTGTGTGCAGACTTGGGGTGGTGGGGGCAGTGGTGCATGCAGGGAACTAGCAGATGTGCAGCCAACCCTCAGAATCATGACTTTGCCCCCCCGCCCCCAACCAGGGCATAATTCCTCCTGGAGCAGCTCTGGCTGGTCCTTGGCAGGTTCTCACCACAGCTCACATTCGGGTGCCCAGGGGGGTTACCCATGCCAAGACTCCACCCCCAAGCATCTGATTCAGTTTCTCTTGGAGAAAATAACGGTTTAAAACTTCCCCCACCCTCTCTCAAAAGGTAACATAAAGAACTCGGCCACAGAAGAAAAGAGCAGCTTCTGTGGTCACATGGCCCCCCTGGTTTTATTATGTGACATGCCACTGGGGGGCAGGGGGGCTCATGATGGTGAAAACGAGCTCTCCAAAGGGAATATGTGGGATGAGATGGTGGGGGTGTTGTACCACATAGACAATACACTAAAACCACTGAACTGTACACTTTAAAATGGTCTTACGTTATGTGACCCACATGTCAATGTTTTAAAAATATCGATGTCATACAAAAAGCAACAGGAATGGATGCTGGGCGTGAAGGATGGCCAAGAAAGAATGTGAGTTATTCTGACACTCTTGAGGGTTAAAGGAAGTCCCTATCAACATTGTGGAGGCAGCACAGAGAACGAGGAGGAGGACGGAGGCAAGAACCCAGAGCTCCCACCTTGCAAATGTTGGTGGGGGAGCATCTCATTTGAGCTGTTTTTCCAGGAGCTCTGGACCTGAGCTGATCCAGCGGGAAGCTGTGCAGCGTCAGCAAGACCCAGGCCCATCTGCCACCCTGATGAACATGGGGCACCGGGAGGGTCCTGATGTCCAGCGAGAACCTCGGAGAGCAGGCAGAGCCTCTGAGGAGCCCGTAGGGAACAGCCCGTGTTGTCTTCAGGGCAATTAATACTCGGTGTCTTGGACTCAAGATCACCGAGCGTGTCATGAAATATGTGGTAAAAGTGTCCAAACTTAAAAAATTAAATGAAGGCCCCAGTGATCCCACTCCTTATGTATACACTCAAGAAAACTGAGAACATGTTCATACAGACACTAGTATGTGAATGATCCAAAAAAATAAAACGCTGGGCCAACGTAAAACTCATACATGAAGTTCTGGCATTATTCATAATTGCCAAAAATTGGAACCACCCAAATGTCTACCAACTGTTGAATACAGTACATCAAAACAATCAATCAGTAACCTCCCAGATGATTCTATCACACAGGCACGGTTGTGAGGCCCAGGGTGAGGCGTAGAATCTGCCCAAAGGAATCCCCTCATGAACATGGCCTCCTTCGCCTGCTCTGGGGGCAGGCGGCCTCATCTTGATTTCCTAGTTTGAGGCCAGACTCATTAGAGGCAATCTGCCGCCCTATGCACCAGCTGGAATGAACGCGTCCTTCTCACCACTGCATCCCCTGCACCTGGCAACTCCTGGCGTACAGTCAGACAGGAACAGGGACCCAATCAGGCCTTTGCTTCATCTTCCGTGTTCTCCCGCTGTAATGAGGGTGGATGACTTAGCTGTGGAACAGCTTCCAGTCATGAGCCTGAGCCTGTTCAGTTTCTGTCTCTGAGGGTGGACTCACACGAGGCATTTTTCTGTTGGGCACAGATTCCTGTGTTCTTCTCTGGCAACAGCTGGCACCACCCTACCAGAGCGACAGCAAGACCAAGTCTCTCTGCTCCTCATGGGCAGCTCCCACACCAGCTACATCCCACCTGTTTGCCTCCCTAGCAAGACAATTGACTCCTGGTTCAAGGAGGTGACCACACTCCCGGGATTTTTCCTTTTAAACTTGACTGCTCAGCATGCCCTCAGTGTGGCCCCAAGAAAATCACAACGAGAGGGACTCCAAGCACTGTCTCCAGCTCAAGCTCAATCTGGGCTGTTCCGTGTGAAATATCAAGGTTTGTGTGGAAGAAAGGCTGGGTTTCTTGGTCGCCGCAGCATGAGCACCTGAGGGTAGCTGGGTGATGCACCCTGGGAGAGAGAAGGCAAGTGTGGTCTCCTTGGGGGAGGGGATACATTCCTGGTGCTCAATCATGGGGCAGGGCAGGCCCCAGGAGAATGGAGGCCTCACAGAGCCACCCCAGTCCTGGGGGCCACCCCCAAGGCCATCTGAAGTGCTCTCTGGGAATGTCAGGCAGCATGGTTAGGCAGAGGCACCTGAGCAGCTCCCATGCAGCCCCTGCGGGGAGAACGGCCCTCAGAAGGTGTGAGTAACTCTGCTGCTGGTCACGAGGTGCTGGGACCTGAGTGTAATGTGAGAGAGAACAGTGTGGATCTTCAGAAATGCAGCCCGAGTGTCTACCCTGTGCCAGGTGCTCAGCGAGACTGTCACCTGCTGTGCCAAGTCAGAGCACTCTTCCTGCCGTGTGGTGCTCAGCGTCTGACTGTGTCACATGAACACAGTGAGTGCACAGTAGGTGTTTCCTGACCTCGTGAAAATGTGAGACAACCACATAGTCAAGAAACAAGCATGATCAGGACAGGACTCTCCTGAGTGAGTCAGGGGTAGACCTGACGAGAATGGCAGGCCAAGTGTTTTGGATTCACTGATGTCAGGGTATGCCTGCCAGAAAGCGGGGCCCCGTCCCCGCCAGAAATAATCATTGAGTGGCAGCCTGTACGCCCGGCATGTGGTCAGGGAACAGAAGACCGAGACCTAGGCCCCTGGGAACGGCTATCCACTGAGGGAGATCGTGGTGGCCACTGTATGATGAGAGTCCCTCCACCTTCTCAGGCCACACCTGCCACTCGAGCTCTGCACTGCCCTCCTCTACAGACCCCAATACATGCAGAAGTACAGAGCCTGAGTGTAAGAAGTCAGGACAGCCAGAGGACACGTCGGAGTGGCCCGTGGTCACTGTATTCAGGGTGTCTTCACACACTCACTGAAGTGACAGGAGCCCGGAGCCTGCAGACAGACTTTTCACAGGGAAAAAAAGGATAAATTATGGCAACGAAGCTAGTGGTGTAGACAGTTTCTGTGTGTTTGGGCCTGCCAAGGTCACAGGGAACCAGGAGAGCCAGCGGCAGAGGGAAGGCCCGATGGAAACAGCCCCTGAAACACCAAAGTGCCTCGAAACACTCTGCAGTGGGTTTTTGAAAGATAAATCCTTATTGTATTTAAATTATACTTTTCTTTTGCATTTTTACAAGTGTTTTTTAAAAATGCTTTTCACAATTTCAAAAGACATTATTAAAATCCAGCCTGCAAAGGAAATACTTAGGCCTGTGTGTGCACACGGTCGCATGCGCACACACACGCTCTCTCCACAGTCTTTCTCTGGAGGGAACATGAGAACCAGAACCGGTGGTGCCTCTGGGACAAGAGACGGGAGACTTAGTTTTCATAAGACACTTTGTACCAAGTACATATGTTCTGTGTTCAAAAATATCAATAGCTTTGTTTAGAAGAACTGACTTAGTAAACCGTAAGATAAACTACAATTTAAGAAAGAACATTTTAACTCTGAAATGAGCCTTTTGGTCTAATTGCATCCTCCCCGTTGTGAAAACCATTATTTTTCACTTTGGTGGCTGCGGTAAGGCACTCTAAATATTAAATGTCCTGCTTTCTTTTAAATGCGCTGTAAACCATTCCTCCAAACGGGCCTCTGCAAACAGCTCCTGGCACGCCAGCTTTGTCATTTCAAATCTTTCCCCCTTGGGAGCCCCTCTGGGCCTTGTGGAGCCTGGCCTGTAGCTTCTGCCTCAGTGAGGTCCCGGGGGGCCTTTGTTTTCCTGCTCCATGTGCCCGTGGACAGCCTCTGACGAGGCCTCTTCCAGGGCACAGGGGGACTGGAACCCTTGGTCAGGCTGTCCCCTGCTTGCACAGACTGCTCACTCACAGCACCAGGAAGAAGCTCAGCACCAGGGAGCCTGCAGCCTGAGAAGCTGCTGCTAGGCGCTCGCTCTGGCTCCTCACCACTACGCGGTCTCTCCTGATGCCCTGGCAGAGGGTGCGCTGGGGCAGGAGGAGGCCAGCTGGGATCTGGGAAGGGAAGCAGTGCCCAGGGACCTGGTCCTGGCCCAGCCACACACTGGACGCTGCTGCCACATCAGGTAGTCTGCTCTGTGGGCACGCACTCACGCCCGTCCAGTCCAGCCTTATGCTCCATGGCAAATACCGGTCTTCCAGGCAACCGATTCCCAGGCACCCTTGGATGTTCTTGCCTCACACAAACAGCTCTCCTTTGTCTGCATAGAAAGGAAAAGGGTGGCTTGGCTGAGCTAGGCCAGGAGCAAGTCACCAAGAAGAGGAAGGGTCATGAGAATAGGCTTTCTAGAACCAGTTACAAACAGAGCCCAATGTTAAACTTCAATTTCTACCAGGCATTAACGCCTCCTTTTGAAAGGAAAGGTATACTATCCCCAAACCAAAGACATGTGCAAGCCCCGAATGACGGTGTGTCCTTCACATGGAGAAGAGCACACACACGAAGCTGTAGGCCCAGGAGGCTCCTGGACACGGCCCACTCTGCTCGCCTCTTATACACGCCCCTCACCCATGGTCATGGCCCACTCTGCTCGCCCCTTATGCATATCCCTCACCCACAGCCACATCCGACCACACCCTGCCCTCCACACTTCCCGAAGTCTGAGCACACTCCAGTCCTGGTCATGCCCTGATAGAGGGAGACCTCCATCTGTCATTCCTTGTCTAGGTTTCCACATCTCGGCAGCATTTGGTCAAGGGACACAGGGTGACTGGGCACCTCTTTGGGCCGGGTCGATGTCTGTGTGCTGGGAGCTGGGACACGACAGTGAGTGAACACGTACGGTTCCTGTCCTCATGGGGCAGGAGCTAGTCAAACAGTTAGAAAGAAACAAACGATCAAGCCAATATATACGTGTTTACAAACTGTAAAAAGTACAAGGAGGGACAAGAACAGATGAAGTGCTCTAGAGGACAGTCCAGGAGAACAAATCTAGACTGGGCTCGGGAATGCCCACCTCTGGACGGGACCCCAGACCTGGTGGGGCAGCCTCCTGCTACCCAGCCTTCAGACCCCACTTCTGTCCACATCAGCTCTGGGCACTCCTTGGCACAGAGGCCCCATTTTACCACCTCCACCTGAGAAGCAGAAGAAGTAGACAAGACATGGAGAAGCCAGGACTAAAATAATCTGACTGATTAATAAGGAATCCTTTTGTTCCCATCTGCCAGAGGCCCTCTGGTCTAACCACCACCCTGGGGCCTCTACCCTCAGATTTTACATATTTAACAGAACAATTCAGTCTGGCCCCCAAAAGGTTAGCAGATCTCAGGGGAAACCAACCAAGTCCAACTCCCAGCTGACCACATGCAAACGCTGGGCACAGAAGGGGAGATATCCAAGCTCTGATGCTCCCTCTACTGAGGACAGTCACGGCACTTGGAGGGTGGCTGTAGGGTCTTGGGGGAAATCTACCAGGGGATTTCATTTCAGTGTGACCCAAAACGTCCACATGGCATGACAGCAAACAGAAAACAGTGTACTCTAGTTGAATACTTTGCACATTTCATACGGATTTCCAAGGATGTGACTCTGCACAGTTTAAGCCATAGATCATTGATACCTCCAGACTGAGTCCATAATGACTCTCATTTTTTAAATCAAAATAGCTTTAGAAGAGTCTGGCACCCTCAAGACATTAGTATATGGAAGTGCTGACTCCGAGTGACGGTGCTGAGGGATTACCCCGGTCATCACTACGACCAAGGGTGCTGTGTACACAGTCACCCCCCCACAGTCCACACCACAGCCCATGTGTGTTACAGGCCTGAGATCTGAACATCAGAAGACAACTGAAGGGCAGTCAGGACTCTGGGTCAGGGGGCCCTTGGATAGTCCTCACAATAGCGTGGGGCCAGAGAACACAAACGAGGATGACCCAACTCATTGTCCCGGCCCAGACGCCTAAAGAGAAAACAATAACTCACCAGAGATGAGTAATTGAGATTTACAAATTAACATTCTTAAGTGCAAGGAAATAGCTAATTTACGTGAGGATCCCCACAAAATGAACTTAATTTTCTTCAGTCTTACCAGTCAGGTCAATTAAAGACTAGCAGACTGACCCGACAGTTACTGTCGTGGAACGGGAGAGGCAATCAAGGAAAGCGCACATCCGAGGGCGGGAGGCACTGGGTGTCCGGTGGCTTTGTAACTGGGCAAACATTCAAGAACAGCTCCATTCCAGTCTTGACTTTGATCATTCTCTCTCGGCACTTTGGAGAAATGGGGCATGTTTTCCTCCACAAAACCCCAGGGCATCTGACAAATCAGCGTCCTGCCGTCCCCCATTCCTGGGTCGGGTCAGGGTTTGGGCTTGGCCAGGAGCGGGATGAGTCCCACACTTTCATTTCCCAATGGCTCTCCCGGGGACTCACCAAACCTCTGCTGGGTTCCCCAGCAACCCGACATCTCGAGGGTCCCCCCCACCACCACCGACTGGCGTCCTCTTGATAAAATTCAATTTCACATGTGCCCAACCACAAACCAAAGTAACCAAAAACAAAACTCCAGGATGAAAAAAGACACACATTATACAACTTCAAGCCAAACAACGTCTGAATGAGCTGCTCTCTGTAATTATCCACGTGGGGCGCCCCTCTACTGGATGGATGGACACTGAAAGCTGCCCACGGCTTGGGGTGAATCCAAGAGAGTGCAGTCGGCCCATCACTGGGGCCACACGAGCTTGGACACTTACTGGTATGGGGAGCAAAGCGGCTGAGTCCACAGCAAATGCGGGAAACCTGGACTTCTGGGTTGAACTCCATCAAGCTGAAGAGAGTGGGTGGAATCACTTCCGGAAGAGCAGTTTCCACTACGTTTGGTCATTTGCCAAGAATTCCGTAGCCTCAGACAAAAACATGTCCTTCTACATGACAGTAAAAACAGCGGTCATTAAGTCAAACCAAGTGCAGCCCTCCTCACCAGAAATTCAAACTGCACCACCGGGATGATTTAGATCCACAGGGATTGTTTTGTCCTCCTTGCTTGGCAAAAACACATTAATGACACTTGGAAAAGAATCAATTTCTTTTCTCCTCTTTTAAATTTTTACTCTGGGCATATGTCAAGCAAACTAACCAAGCTCAGAATATAAATTTCCCACACCTGGAGGGCAACCTGGAGGGGCCTAGTCAACAAAGCACCCAGAAACCCCATGTGAAGACAGGAGAGCCTCAGAAGGGCAGTTGTCCCCCTACTAACAGCTCTAAGTTTCACACTGACCAGGAGAGCAAGCCAAGTACAAAACAACTTAGGGCCAGATGCTGAAAACCATCAGAAATGATGTTTTGCTTATAAAAAGTGGAATACCCATCAGTGATGCCAGATGTTTCATCCCAGGGGCAAGGGCCTCAGCGTCGAAACCCTAAGGCTCTTCTCCCTCTGTCTCTGTTTCTTGGTGCAGCCTCTCTGGAGAAGGCAGGGCCGGAGTCTCTGGCCCAGGAGACGGGAGGGGGAGAAAGCAGTTCCTTCTCCACTCCAGAGGATTACTACAGAATTACTAAGCTCTGGGCTGGCTATTTGTCTACAGAGAAACCAGGGCTACTATCGTTCTGTCAGGAACATCACCCTCACCCTCTATTAACTGAACTCACTGTAACTAGGTCTTCCCACAGCCACGTTCCCTCCCTCAGGCTGAGGTCTGTGCCTGTGAATCCAACAGACACCGACCCTTCACCATCGACCCCTCTACAGCTTCCCAATGACCTGCCTGTAAGAGGCTCTCACCATTTCATACAGCACAGCCCATGCCCCTACACGCCACGTGCTTAACGGTCCCCACAACTGAGAAGCGCAAGTACCGGGGGACATTCACCCGAGTCACAGGAAGGGTCCATACTGTTAGGAAGACAAACCAGTGAGAACTTGGAAGGATTCTGTTGAATGGAAGGACCAGATAAGTGCCAGATCATTCATTCACTCCACAAATATGTCCCAAACAGCAAACATATGCTAAACATCTAACTGGTGATGGGAACATGAGGGGAAGGAAGAGACCCTGTCCCTCTCTCTGAGTTCAGTCTAGTGGAGGGGGCAGAGGTCAGCCAAAATTAACACCCAATTAATCTGTGCTGACTGCAAGGATGGCAGGACAGGGGCCACTGTGAGGAAACTCAGGGAGCCTGAAGTAGTTCATGGGCAGGAGTGTTCAGGAGGCTTCATTCTAGCCACGCAGTCTGAGGGATGAGTAGGAGTGTGGAGGGGAGGGGAGAGCACGGTATTCCACGTAGGGGAGACAGCACCTGCACAGGGAGGGAGGTGCCATGGCCCACTGAGGGAGTTTAAACAAGGGCTGAGTGGATGAAGCCAGGGGACGAGGGGGAATATTTGCAAAACGCCAGTGGGGAGCAGGGAGGGTAGATCATGCAGGATGCTGTAGATCACGGAAGGGTCTGGTCTTTATTCTAAGCACAATGCGTAGCCGGTAAGTGTTCTAAGTAAGGAGTAGACATGATTCCTAGAGGGGAACGTAAGTGGACATGGCAAACAGTGGAGAAGGAGCAGGCGGGGGACGAGCAGGGGTTCACTTTTGGACCCACTGAACTCACAGTGCTTAGAGATGGCCAAGGGCAAACGTCAAGTGGCACTGAGAGATGTCTGCACCTCCCAAGAGCAGGCTGGGCCTCAGCTGCCAGCTGGAGAGTGCTGAGCACACAGACGGTAACTGCAGCCACAGTGAGGGTGAGACCTTCTGAAGGAGAAGGCAGAGGAAAGGAGGCGAGCACAGTCCTGCCATGGGGACCTCCGACATAGGAGGGCCTGGCCCAGGAGCACAGCCAGGAAATGAGCCCAGAAGGAATGAGAAAGGAAGAGAGCCCTCAGAGAACCCTGTCACAGTGGCGAAAGGAAGACCGCTCTTCACCAAGATGCTCAGCACGTCATAGCCAATGTCAAACGCTGCTGAGAGATCAAGAAAGGGAAAGATTGGACAATGGTCTCCAGGTTCTTTATTATTGTTTTCAGCAACATGGAGATCACCGTAACCCTAGCAAGAGCTACTCAGCAAACTGATAAGGGTGGAATCTGGGTGGAACGGACAGAGGAATGAGAAGGAGATGAGGAAATGGGGACAGTAAGTCAATGCAGCTCCTGAGAAGTCTGGCCTAGAAGTGGAGGCAGGAGGTGAAGCAACAGGTGGGACTTGGGGGAATGGGAGGATGTGGAGGGCTCCACACAGGACCTCTTAAGATGGAAGACACCTGAGTCATGTGAAAAGACTGATGGCGAGGGACGAGTAGAGAGGGAGACGCTGAAGTTGTGGGGAAGAAGTCCCAGCAGATGGAGTGAGGCTTCTGAGGAACGGGGGGAGATGGGATCCAGGGCACAGAGAGAAGCATCAGCTTCAGTAGGAAGAGACACGCTTCCCCCACCGCTATAAAGGGAAGGGACCCAGGGCAGGGACAGGTAGAGGCAAGTGTGCAGGAGTACGTGTGGGAAACTGAGGGCTTTCTCAGCTGACGGCATCTGTTTCCTCTATCAAAAAGGAGGCAGGTTCTTCTGCTGAGAGCGAGAGATGGGAGGGTCAGCGGTCTGGAGGATGAAGTGTGGCCAACTTAGCTTTCCAGCAGGATTTGATCTTGGTGCCTCTGCTGAGGGATAACTTTGGAAAGGCAGATTCTAAGTGCTTTGGAAAGACAGATTCTAAGTGCTTTGTTGAAGACAGCGGAACAACAACAGTCCCTAAGTTGACTCAAAAGGAAAAGAGGGGTTTACTGATCCAGAAAGTGTACACCTAGGTGAGCGAGGCTGGCAGAGCTGGGGCCTGGCCTCTGCTGCCTGGCTCGCAGAGAGCTTCTTTACCTAACTGTGCTCTAGCAAGGGCCACTGGAAAGAAATCACTGTTGTCACTGACAGGGGGAGGCTCAGGCCACAGTCAACATCATGGTTGTGGTGGGCTACTTCTAAAATGGCCCCTAGTAATCCCCATCTCCCGCTGTTCACACCCATGTTTACTCCCCACCCTTGTGTGCGGGCTGGACCTAGTGACTTGCTTCTCACAAGCAGAAGGGCAGCAAAAGTGAAGGGAGGTCACTGCCCAGATTAAATGAGAGAACACCGGCTTCAGTCTCACTGGCACTCCGTCTTACCCTCTCATTTGGTCACTCTGATGGAGCCAGCTGCCATGTTGGGAGCTGCCACATGGAGAAGCCTACATGGCAAGGAACCGAGGAAGGCTTGGCCAGCAACCATTTGCTGGACAACTACCAGCAAGGAATTGGGCCCCCTGCATCCTGCCAACAACCATCGGTGTGCTCCTGGAAGCAGAGCCTTCCCAGTGGAACCCTACGATGACTGCAGCCTTGGAGAGACTCAGAGCCAAAGACCCAGCTAAGCCCCCCCCAGATGCCTCACCCACAAAATTCAAGTGGTACTTCTACCCACTGCTGCTGGCAGTATCATCTGGTAAAACTTCTGGAAAGCAATTTAACAACACATTCTGACAACAATAAAAATATCCTACTTCTTTGACACTCCTGGGATTTATCCTAGAGCAATAATCCAAACGAAAGAAAAAGTCACCTATGCACACAAGATAAATGTCATGATATCTCCAATGGCCACTGCACTCCTCCTCCAAAGAAGTATGCCACCTGACAACAGGGAAATGCTTACGTAATTATTTAATAAAATGGTTAAATGAATAATTAATTATGATAAATTAAATTGATGCTATATCATACAAATATTAAAAACTGTATCTGTGAAAACATTACCACCATGGAAAAATGCTTTATGTAAGTATAAATGGTAAAACAAGCATATAAAACCACACCTATGGTGTGATTACTGTATACAAATGTGCACACATGGTGTCCAGCCTGGTGGCGGAGTGGTTAAGTGTGCACGCTCCTCCGTTGCTGCCACCCGGGACTCCCAGGTACGGATCCCGGGCGTGCACCGATGCACCACTTGTCAAGCCATGCTGTGGCGGCGTCCCATGTGGAGTAGAGGAAGATGGGCACAGATGTTAGCCCAGGGGCAATCTTTGTTAGAAAAAAGAGGATTGGCTTCGGATGGTAGCTCAGGGCGAAACGTTCTCATCAAATAAAAGAAAGAAAAGAAAAAAAGGGCTGGCCCTGTGGCTTAGCACTTAAGTGCCCGCGCTCTGCTGCTGGCGGCCCAGGTTCGGATCCTGGGCACGCACCAACGCACCGCTTCTCCGGCCATGCTGAGGCCGCGTCCCACATACAGCAACTAGAAGGATGTGCAGCTATGGCATACAACTATCTACTGGGGCTTTGGAGGAAAAAAAAGTAGTGCACATATGAACGAAGAAAACACTAGACAATGAACAAAGATGATTTCATGTGCTGGTAGGATTACTGATGATTTCTAAAAGATTTAGTCTTATATTTAATGGCCCTCCCTTCAGACCAATATCAGAAACAAAAAGGTTAAATATACAAGCTTGAGAAAATTTCTCAATCATTCCTCCCTGCATTAATCACATTCTTCCCAAATCAGTGAACATCAAGCTCCTTTTAGGGGACACTTGTTTTATCTTTGAAAGCCTCACACGGTTTCCTGTCTCTGCTGAGAGAAAGGCTCACAGCTCCTCTGCTGAGGGTTGGCTCTAATCCTCCACCCAATCCTTTATCGGTTCCTTTCCATGGGAGCCAGGGGTGAGGGCACTGGGAAGGGACAAACAGAACAGTGGCGCCCCAGGAAGTGATAAGAGAGATAAGAGTCAAATGAAGGCAGGTGGTTCTAGCCCATGAAAGAACCACTGCTCACAGCTCCAGACTGCACCATCCCAAGGGGGTGTAAGGTCCACTACCTGTTTGCCCAGCTGCGCTCCAGCCACCAGAATAGAACTCTCCTTTATACGTTAGGAACAGACTATAGTCCTGACCACTGGCAACCTATCAGACAAACAGAGGGAAGGCTGATGAGAAGAAATTCTTGGAAGACCAGTGTCCTGTTCAAGGGACCCAAAGTACGGGAGCATTCCCAACTGCTCCTGAGCACCGAGGGGGTCGGATCCAGGCAGGCTGCCCAACACAACCTCCACTTCTTATTCTTTCTCACTCCACTGCAGCCTGGTTTCTGCCTGCCCCTCCACTGACATGGCTCTTGCTAAAGGAAAGGGCGAGATGTCCTAAGGAGAAGACCCAAGAGCTCCTCCATCCCAGTCCATCCCTGAGGAACCACTCCCTCCTCCACAAGCCTTTCTCTTCCCCATCCCTCTCTTCTGCCTCTCCAATAGCTTCCAGTCTTGCTCCCTAGCTCAGCCTTACTCCTTACCCTTCAGTGTTGGAATCCTTCTCCAAGGTCAGTCTTCTGTCCTCTTCTCTCCTCCTCTTCACACTCCCCTGGGAGGCTGCATACGTTTCCAAGGCTTTCCCTGTCACCTGTACACTGTTATCTCCAATCCCAAGAACTGTACTGAGTTCCAGACCTGCTTTTCTAACTGCCTAATGAAAAGCACCGTTTACTAAATGCTTATTATGTCAGGCACTGTGCTAAGTCAATAACCAAGAACACCTAATAAGAAACCGAATCTCAGAGAAGGTTGGTAACTTGCTCAAAGTCATCCAGTTAATATGTGGGGAAGCAGGGACTTGAATTTGCATCCATGGGACTTTCAAGTCTGTGCAAGAAGCACTATACTCTACTGCATACTAAAAGCAATTTCACTCTCTACCTCCTCCTCGCGTCTCTCTCCCACTCAACCCAAGCCTGCCCCTCCTCTAGGACTCCCCCATCTGGGTTGAGAACATCAGCAGCCACTCATTTGCCAGTGGAGTCAGGTTCCACTCCTTCTAGCTCACTCCCTGGACCTCTTATCAAGCCCCAAATCTGGTCAATCCTCCTTACATGTCTCTCCACATGTCCCTTCTCCCCACACCTTCCCAAGTGGCCTTCATCACCTCCTCCCCCAACCTTAGAAAACCCTGCATTCCTCACTCTCCACCTGTCTTCCAGCCTATGCCACAGCACTCCCCTGTAAGCATACCAAACTCCAGCCACGCCACTTGCTCTCAGCAGTTAAAGTCTCCACCTGCCTCCTCCCCTCTGCCATGAAACCTTTCCTACCACCCATCCCCAGTCTATCTGGTAAATTCCTCTGCCACCTCCTCCACGATGCCTTCTGTCCCTTCCATTCCACCCCCGGAAGACTTAACGACTCCCTTTTGCTACTCTTATAGCACTTTCTGTATGCATTCATTTATGTATTTAAGTATTGATTATAGTTATCTACCATGTGCCAGGAACTGCCCCAGGCATGGGAATAAATGGTGAACAAGATAAAGCCAGCCTGGGACACACACAGCGCCAGGACACACTCGGGTACAGCTAGTTTTTTCAATTGTCTCTCCCACTAGAGTGTTATCCCCCCCAAACCTTATTCAACTTGGTACCCCATGTTCCAGTACTGTACATCCTGGTCTACAGTAGCCAGGCAATCATTTGCATAAAAAAATTTATTAACTCAGAAAATCCCCCTAAGAAATTTCCCATCACCCCACCCAAGTTTCCCCCTTTCAAAAGTGCCCCAGGGTGCAGAATGATTGGCTCTCAGCCCACGCCTCTTACCCGGACCACCTGTCCATCGAAGGTCTGCGTTCTGTGGACTTTGTGACTTCCGCTAATGGCTGAGGGCAATCTGGAGAGAAGCAAGAGATATGGTCATGGTAAGCACTGTGGGGTTCTGGCCTCCCTTCTGTCATTCCTCACTGGTGGCCCCACACACACACATAGTAACTGTTAGGGAAACTCTCTAGGTTAAAAAGAAGGCAGAGTTAGACACAGGTGCGAAGGTAAAATAATACAAATTAAATCGCTTGGTGATTTTAATATGCTGCCAGAGCTGAGACTGGTGTTTAGACCAACCAGCATAACACGAGGAACTAGAGAGAAAATTTTTAAAGACCAACAGAAATATAACTGAAACAGAGGAATTTTTGAAGTTAATCAATTTGGCTAAAAATAAAGAAGGAATCCAAAGAAGGTCCAGGCATCCCAATCAATGCTCATGCGCCCTCCCTCCCACCAGGCTGATGCACAGAGCTCCCCCTGAGATGGAACAACACCCTCCACAGCTCTCCGGGGAGCGCTCACTGATCCTCTCAGGAATGAGGAACCTGGCTTTGCACTGCTCTGTGGCTCTATCACATAGTAATCACTCCAGAGATGTTTAATGCTCAATACAACTTGGGGAGGGGTAGTCCTTGTGGGAACTCACCTGTAAAGTTCATTTTCCACCACCTTCCTTCCACATTGTCCGTAATAGCTGTTGCCCAGGCTGAAGACTAAAGAATACCACCACCAATGAAATCAGTTCTACAGGTTCGGGGAATCTGAGAATGTCAGGACTGGAAAGGGGTCTGGAAAGTAGTCCTAGTCCAACTGCTCACCCAACTGCCACTGGGTTTCCTTCTCCAATATTTCCAGCCAGTGCTGGCACACCTCTAGGCATGCTGGGGTCCAGACATGCTGCAACAGGCTGGGCCACCTGTACTTTCCCTCTGCTTCCCCTCTGGGTCCTCGTTCTGCCTCTCAGGAATTCTATGAGAGGCCAGCACCTCCTGTGATAGGCCTCAGCACCCTCATGTCTTGACATGAGTACAGCCATGTTTGGCTGCTCCATTGACCTACAGCCAGCAGCACAAAAAGAAATATAAAAGCTGCTTTCTGCATGGTGGGAACTGGCCCTTCTCCCATGGACAAAGTTGCAATGTGTAAAAATTTCAAGGCCCTTCGGGCGCCGTAGCCTGGGGCTGACTGGCCATCTGTGCCGGGCTGGAACGAAACCACAAAAACAATGCACGTACACAACTACTGGGCTGCGACACTATCCAAGGGGCTCAGTGCATGTACACCACTGATAATCTTTTGTGCATGGAAACACTGAATGCTTGCTCTGTAAACTCTGTAACTGCTTATATAAACAGCTGGAAAGTGAGGCCTGGTGAGAGTTCTACCTGTGGAAGGGACGCCTTGCCCAGGATGTATGATTCCCAACCAGCCATGTCGATTGACAGGACTCTCCCGACAGTGGGGTGTGGATGTTGTGAGTAATTGATTTATTGTGAAGTAATTGATCTGATGTGTCCTCTTTTCGGTCAACCTGGTGTTTCTCTTTCCCGTTGACTTGTGTTATTTCCCTTCAGTTGATCTGGTGTTTCCCTTTCTGATCGAGCTGGTGTTTTTCCCTCTTATTACTTGACCTATTCAGATCTGTTGGAGGACTATCGCCTTTACTATCCTCTATATAATAAAAAATACCTTCAGTCCATTTGTTTGGAGTGGAGTTTCTTTTACGTCTCTGATTGAATCCCCCGAACCACTCATAACACCCCATTCCTTGTACCTGTCACCAGGTTGCCCTCAAGGCCAAGGCCCCTCTGGAAAGAGTTCCTAATCACCACCTTCGCCTTTTCCTACAAAGCACCCTAAGTCAGAAAATGAAATGTGATGAATTTCATCAAGTTGGCCTTCCCTGGAATAACTGCTTTTTTTGAGACGGTCGGGGTTACCCAAGAGCCTGGACTCTGAAAGCCCCGCGTCTTGGAGGAAGCGTTAGCAAACAGGCTTCTCTCAGTACAGTAGAAAAGCCGTTTACACACATAGCCCAGCTCAGTGACTTCACAACAAAGGCAGGCATCGATGAGGCTGCCTGGTGTACGCTGTCATGTTTATAAATACCTGAGATTTCTCAAGAACCACAGAGAGCAGAGAACAGAAAAGAGTCAGCCAAGTCTGCCCAACACAGTCTCTTGAGCCATGCTCCTGATTTTCTCGGGAAATTCCAAAGCTTCACAATCAGATGTGGCTCAATCAAATGGGCCACTTCAGGCCCTATGGCAAGAAAGTGGTCCCCCCACGCTCCAACAATCTTGAACAGGTCAATTCACGTCTTTCACCGTCTTGTCAGGATGAGAGTGGGCTCTGCCGCAGGAGACCTGTAGCACCTGTGTCTCCTGAGGTCTGTCCAGAGGCAGTGGGACGGGTGAGAGCTCCAAAACCCACACGTCTCCCCTCGTTGAAACAAACACAACCAGGGCGAGTGCACTGACGCAGAGTCAGAGCACTTCTAACATGAGAGATGACACTGCCCCACCCCCACATTGTTACACAGTGAGATCAGAACGACTTACTCAAACCACATAAGTTAGTGGCACAGCAAGGACCAAAACCCTGGTCCCCAAGTCCAACCCACTGCACCACACGGCCTCCATGACACACGGGGTTACTGAAAAGCATCCTTAGTCTTATTAAAGAAAGCTCTTCACATGTCATTTCACACCATTTGAATTTTTCAGGAAAGTAAAAGCAATAGCCACTTTCTGCAATAGCCACTAGGATTTCTCAGTACGGTGAAGAACAACACATATTATATGACACCACTTCTAATAAAAGGAAGCAAAAAGAATACATTTGTAGATGCATTTGCTTGCACATGCATTACATCTCTCCAGAAGGATAAACTGGAAACTGTTAACGACAAGGAGAAAATCATGATGCTGGGAGGACAGAGGTGGAAAGCAGACTCTTCATCATATGTTCTAGGGCGCCATTACGATTCTGAATTATGCAAATATGTTACATATTCAAAACAGAAAATTTTAATTTTTAAATAAGCAAGTAAGAGGGAATGTTGTCTAGAAGTCACTCTAAAGAAGAAACTTGGGGCCAGCCTGGTGGTGCAAGCGGTTAAGTGGGTGCGCTGTGCTTCGGATTTGCTGACTTGGATCCCGGGCACACGCCGACGCCCCACTTGTCAGGCCATGCTGTGGCGGCGTCCATATAAAGTAGAGGAATATGGGCATCAGATGTTAGCTCAGGGCTGATCTTCCTCACAATAAATAAATAAATAAATAAATGATTTAAAGAAGAAATGTAGTGTTCTTTATAATCCTACTGGAGAGGCCAGATTGGTCTACATAGGGAATTCCTCTGACAGGTCTTAAACAATGAACTTTTGACTATTTACAGTGGAGGCTGGAGTTGAGGAGAAGATCTGCGAGCGCACTGGTTCTCAACATACTCCTCGCTAATGACCCTCTATCTTCTCCTATGATCCCCATCTTTAAAAACATCTCATCTACCAAATAAATGGCATTATGACTGTTATAATAATCTACTTGTCCATCCATCAGTGACTGATATAATTTGCAGACAAAGCTTTTGATCTGCATGAAATAACTGGTTTATCACAATGAGATGATGTGATTCTAGGCAAAATCAAAGAAAATGGACAATGTTGTTAGCTCATATTAGTAGCTGAAAATATGAAGTACTTTAAAATACTGACAAGTGATTCACATCCCCCATTACTATCTGCATAGACCCCTAAGGGCCTGGGAAATGTTACTATATAACATTGAAAGGTAAACTGGCTCTAGCTCCAACTACCAATTGACAGGAAATACAGAGGACAGAGGATCATGTCAAACAGCACCACAGGGTTGCATTTAACAAACTGCAGACTGGAAAATTCTATAGAAGAAACAATGTCATTTCTTCGTTAAACACATTTCAAGGAAAAAAGATTCAAACAGACTTAAAAGACTATAAAAGTCTTCTCAACCACTTGCAATGTCTAGACCTTATCTGGCTTTGGATTCAAATAAATGTTTAAAATAACATAAAAATCTATTGACACTTATGAGACAACTGTCAGTTTGAACACTGACAAAGTATTTGATATAAAGGGATTACACTGTTCATTATTTTTAGGTGTGATGCTATACTTACCACTCTTTTCAGTCCTTATTTTTTTAGATATGTACTGAAATATTTATGAATGAAATCAATTTTCTTATGACTTGCTCCAAATTTGCTGAGGGATCACATGGGGGAAATGAGTAAAACAAGATCATCATGAGTTGACGATGGTGGAAGCTGATGATGGCCCACGGGGTGCATTATCCTATTCCATCCACTCTGCGTATGTTTACAATCATTCGAAACAAAAGGTAAAAAGAAATGTCATTTGGCATCGTACAGCCAATAAAGACTTCAACACTAAGGGTAAAAGGATTCTGATATGAAATTCAGTGAAAAAAGGCAGGAAACAAAATATACACTGTGATCAAAATTCTATAAACAGACATTTGCATACAAATGAAGGAAGAGGGAAAAAAATGAAAAGAAAGATTTGTCCAGTATGTATTTCTGGGTAATTCTCCTTTATTTTAAAAAATGTTTCATATTGTCCTCATAATATTGATTGACTGGTGTCTACTTTTGAAAATATCATAAATCATTTCTAACATTTTATAATCCAATTTCAATATCTGGAATAAAGCCTCCATCTTAAGGCTTTCATTGAATATTTTGCCCAGACCACATTCTAGGCACCGTCGAGTGTCTCAGGATATCTCAAGTTAGGAAACAAAGGTCATCACTCCGGGGCCAAAAAATAACATCCTTACTTATCAGCAAAGGACCTTTACCAAACAGGCTGAAAATAATCTAGTCCAGATAGTTCCAAACAATGTGCCTTTCAAGACTCAATCTATGTTGTTGTTACGGTCTGCTTTATGTCATCAGATTCTTGAAAATCAGAGGGAGCTTCCTCAGCGAATCACAGCAGAAAAAGCCAAGGGGAGAGCCTCAATTTTCTCTTTTTGGCTCCTGTCAAATCCAAACTGAGAATCTCTGTTGAGTTCCATCCCCCAAACTTTCGTCCCATCCTTATTTTTAGAGGCAGCAGTGTGAATCCATGGCCACAGGCGGCAGGTGAAATCTGAAAAAGAGTTCCCATAAAGCATTCACTGATCTGGGAAGTCCAGTTTTTTCAGCAATAAATGGCAGCTTGTTTACCCATTCCAAGAACACACACTATTAACACAGCAACCAACACTTATGGAATGTTTGCTACATGCTAGGTGTTTGAGATGCACTATCTCATTTCATCTTCACACTCACCCAAGGATCTAGTTATCAGATCCTCCCCATTCACCAAGACACAGTCTCACAAAGCAGTAAAGTTGAACATAACCTTCGTTTTAATCTTCGCAACACCAGAGGGTCTACAGCTGGTAGACTCTGACCAGTTGTGTGACCTGACACAGACTGCTTGACCTCTCTTTGACTGTTTCCCTCTATGTGAACTGGAGTTCAGAATAATATCTCTCTTATTGGGTTGCTGTCAGGACTAAATGAGTTAATAGAGCTAAAGCCCCTACAGTGAATAGTACCTAACTTCATGTGTAAGAGCGACGGCACGTACTCACTATCATTACTGGTGGTAGTAAGAGGAGTAGTCGATAGAGGAGAAAATCGAGGCTCCTAGAGATTAAGTAACTTGCCTAATACAGTAACACAGCTAAGAAGTGGAGGCTGTCTGTTTCCAGAATGCACCCTCTTGACCCTGATGCTGCACTGTGACATTCTCAAAGACCTGCCATGAAGAAGCATTCATACCACAGCCACAGCGAAAGTGACACATTCACAGCCCAGTGACTCTGTTGGGTGTTTCACCCAAACGCGATGTGATGTTATCAATCCTCCCTTTCACGGGCCGCGTGAGGAAACGGAGGATTCGGTAGGGCTGAAGCCAAAGGCAGCCTGGCTTTAGAATCGGCTCCTTTCCCATAAAACCCAGAGTGCGCACCTTCACGGGTGGCCTGGGATAGTCCTAGCTTACACCTGATGTCCCAAAGTTTACTCTCGAACAAACTGGATGACAAATTCTATGGTAACCCAAATGATGCCCCACTGTCTGTTGGCTGTTTACAGTTTATCACAGGCCTCTGTAGTCAGTCTCAGAGACTATATATAAACCTAATCCTTAGGAAAAGCCAGCTGACCAATAAAGAACAAATGTGAAGAATTTTGTTGGCGGGGGTGCCGGCGCTGTGTATTAGTTCCCAGTGGGTGAGTTTGGCACGCACTCCTAGAGCGGCCTGGGTTCAGTTCCAGGATGCAAACATATACCACTTGTCAGTGGCCAGGCTGGGGTTGCGACCCACATACAAAATAGAGGATGATTGGCACATGCGTTAGCTCAGGGTGACCCTTTCTCAGCAAAAAAAAAAAATTATTTTTTTAATTGCATCATGGTCTGAAGAAAGCTAGCTAAATATTTCCTTTAAATTTGACTTGTTGGTGACTTGTTTAATCAAGTCATCCCAAAGTGACATATCCTTCCTTTTGCCCTGTGATATTTTCTCTCCTCACATTCACAGGGAACATATACACATGCATTCTTGTGTGAGTCAAAAAGGTCAGTTCCTTGGCCTTTGGGAACGGCTCTAGCTCCACAGAAACGACCCATTGGGGAGGCTGGAGACAGCCCCGGACTACACGGCAGGAAAGATAGAAAAGAAGCGAGTCCACAAAGGATGTCCAGCACACTATGCTTTCTCTCATTGCTTGTAGTAGCTGTTGATTCAACACTCAACAAATACTTGGTGAGCACCTACTGTGTTATTAAATCTGCTATTATGAGAAAAGGCTTCGAACAACACCTGACACAGAGTCAGCATTCAGTAATGTGTGTTATAACAAAGTGCCAGCAGAGCACTTCCAACTATGGTGGAGTGAAGAGGTTAGTGAAGCTCTCACCAAAAAAGAACTACAAAAATGGACAAAATTATTTAAAAAACACCACTTCACAGCCTGATAAATCAATAAAACACAAATAAACTGAGGAATTATTCACAGAAGACTGCGAGAACTATAGGTAAGAACAGCTGGAGTCTTCAGACTTCCTGTCTTGTGCTGTTCCATCCGCCCCAGCTCAGTTAGCACAGAAGTTTGAACGGGGCAGGGCTGGCCATGAAAACCTTCAGCTTTGTTGCCAGAAAGCACAGACTTACATTGGATGCTGAAACTGGAAGGTGCAAACTCATACCCATTAGCAAACTAGTAGGAACCAAACAAGTACAATGCACACCTCGATGAGCCTGATTGCAATCCTGATTGGGGAAAGAGGAGAGGCAGACCAGCCAGAAATTTCATGGGAAGATGCTAGAAAGGAGAGAGCGACAGAAGCCTCTGCCCACATCCACGGCTGAATGAGAAACTGAACGAATGGACAGATGAGACCTGAGCACCAGTGGAAAGTAAAGATGAGGAGACAGGAGAACAGGCTGAACTTTGACGTGGTTCCAACCTACACACAATCAAAGGTAGAGGGTAGAAACCTTAGAACCTCAAGATGTTTGAGCACAACCTCAACCCAAATCATCAGCTGACCTCAAAGGGATGCAGACTGGGGGCAACCCTCAGGAAGTCAGGCTAAAAAAATAAGAGGGAGGGGGACAAAACAGAAACCGAGCAAAGATATCAGTGGCCACGCACAGCCCAGGAGGCTGAGGCTATAAATCAAGTCAATAAAAATTCAAAAAAAGAAAAAAAAAAAACCTCAGTATGAAAAATATCAAAATACAAAGTTGTTATTATATATCATGAAAAACTCCAATTTTTAACAAAAAAAAATACAATAATTAAGAAAGAGTGACGTATACCGGGGGGAAAAAAGCAGCCAACAGAAACTGACACGCAGTTGACCCAGATGTTAGATTCATCAAAGATTTCAATGAATTGTTGTTCAAAGACTATTTTAATACCATGTTAAAAAACCATATGAATACATGATGACAATGACTTGACAAATATGGACGCTGAATACAGAAATACAAACACAAATATCCTAAATAGAAATTCTAAAGTTATAAAGCAAAATAACAAATAAAGAATTCACTATATAGGATCAACAGCAGATTTGAGATGGCAGAAGAAAGAATCAGCGAACTTGAAGAAATACCAACAGAAAATATTCATTCTGAAAAATAGAAAAAAAAAGACTGAAAAAGAAAACGAATGATGCTGCAGAGAACTGTGGCACAACATCAAGTGTATTGACATTCAGGAAATGGGAGTCTCAGAAGGGCAAGAAAGAAAGAAAGTAGAACAAAACACTTACAGAAAGAATGGCAGAAAACCCACCAAATTTTATGAAAAACATAAATCTACAGATCACAGATGCTCAACAAAACACAGTTAAGCCGTTAAAAAACAAACTCTGGAAAGCATCCAAAGAAAATGGACTCATCAGGTACAAGGCAACAACAATCACATTCACGGCTCACTTCTCATCAGAAACTATGGAGACCAGAAACGAATAGAATGACATATTCAAAGTCTGAAAGACAAAAACTGTCAACCAAGCATTAATTCTATATCCAGCAAAATTACACTTTAAAAAAAATTGAAGCTGGAATAAAGACATGACCAAACAAAGACTGACAGAATTCACTGAGAGCAGACGTGTCTGAACAAGAACTAAAGAAGTCCTTCAGGCTGACAGGAAATGACAGCAGATGGTCAGTAACAATCACAAGAAGAAATGAAGAACATCAGTCAAAGTAATTATAAAGGTAAATATAAAACACTGCACAAATATATTTTGTCTATCTTCATCCCTTAAGAGATTTAAAGGACAATCTCACAAAATCATAATTATAAATTGCTTTGCTGAGCTTCAAATGTATAAAGATGTGGTATATATCAGAACAACCAGACAAAAGAGAGAGGAGGAAATGGAGCAATGTTGGAACAAAGTCGCCTTAGTTTCGTCAGGATTAGGTCACTAAAAACCGGAAATAGATTGAGATGAATTAAAATACATATTTTAATCCCAAGAGCAACTACTAAAAAAAACAAACGAAATATAGTAAAACACCCAACAAAGGAATTTAAAAGGTCCGCTAGAAAAATACCTATTAACCACCAAAGAAGGCCTCAAAGGAAGAGCAGAGAGATAAAAACGACATAAAGAAACAAACAGCAAAACGGCAGATGTGCTCCGACCACATCCGTAACTACATTCAAAGGACATGGATTGAGCAACGTCAGTGAAAATAGTGGAGCAACAAAAACACGGGGAAACTGTCAAAATCCACTTTTCAAAACTCTGACAAAGAACCAAAGACTTCAAGCAATCTCGGGGAGGTTCACTCCAGGAAAGCAGCTGACTCTCAGTCAGAACAGCAAGCTTGGTGGCATTTTAATCTGACCTATTCCCATCCACCTCTCCTCAGCTCTGCAGGAGCCCTCAACACCAACAGCTCACAATTTCAGTGGAAATCTGCAATCTGGCAGCCACAGGGGGAGGCAGAAAAGGATTGGAACAACTGCAAAGCCCCACTCCCAGAGAACTCGCATTTGTTCTGCCTGGTGGTTCCTTGCAAGACCACATTAACAAGGCTCTATTTTTCTGACCTGATGCAGATATCACCAAGAGCAAACAGCCTTTCCTCCTGGGATGGTTGTTGAAAACAATGAGAGGCTAATGAGGAACACTGAAGCTGCCTGGGTGGTGCATAATAGTAGGAGCAAACAATAAATTAACCCAGAAAGTATCAACAAACTTGACCTGACATCTCTAGAACACTCCATCCAAACAACAGCAGAATCCACATCCTTTTAGAGCACACATGGAACATTCTTCAGGATAGACCATATGCTAGGCGAAAAAACAAAATCTCAATACATTTCAACGGATTGAAATTAAAGTATGTTCTATAACCACAACAGAATGAAATTGGAAATCAAACAATAAAGAAATTAAGAAAACCATCAATATTTGGAAATTAAACACTTCTAAATAACTCCAGGGTCAAAGAAGAAATTCCAAAGAAAACTGAAAAATACTTGAAGGTGAATGAAGACAGAGGAAATACAACATATCAGAATTTATGGGCTGCAGCTAAATAGTGCCTAGAGACAAACTCATAATTTGAGCTTTAAACTGAAGTTTAAAGCTTGTAATGTCTTCCAATACCAACATTACAAAAGAAAAACGACCTCAACACTAGCCAAACCCTCCACCTTAAGAAACTAGAAGAGCAAACTAAACCCAAAGTAAGCATTACAGGAAATAGTAAAAATTGAACTATAAATCAATGAAACAGGTAATAGAAAATCAATAGTGAAAATGAATTCAAGCAAAATTTGGTTCTCTTAAAATATTAATAAAGTTGCCAAATCTTCAGCTACACTGACCAAGGAAAAAAGAGAAAATGCAAATTACCAACATCGGGAACTAAAGAGAGAAGATCACTACCAACCTACAGAACTGTGGGAGATCAGAAGTGAATACTACAAACAACTTTATGCCAACAAATTAGATAACTAACAAGGAAAGAACACATTCCTGAAAAGACACAAATTACCCAAGCTGACTCAAGAAGAGACAGAAAGTTTTAATATACCCATAACAAGCTTAAAAAAATTAAATTAATAATAAAACTAACTCTTCTTACCAAGGAAAGTCCAGACCCAGATGACTTACTTCCCTGGTAAATTAACCCAACATTTACCTAAGGAATAACACCAATTCTTCACAAACTTTTCCAGAAACTCATTCAGTGAGGCCAGGACTATCTTCATACCAAAACCAGTCAAAGACATCACACGAAAAAAATCCTCAATAAGATGTTAGCAAAACCAACCCAGTGGAAAAAGAATTATTGTCCAAGAACAAGAGGAATTTCTCCCAGGAATGCAAGCTGGTTTAACATCCAACAGTCAACTAACATAATATATCCTATTCACAGAATAAAGGACAAACATCACATGATCACCTCAACAGATATACAAAAAGCATTTGACAGAATCTAGTCCCTATTCAGGATTTTAAAAAAGAAAAGAAACTCCGCATAAGGTAGGATAAGAAGGGAACTTCCTCAACTTGAGGAAAGGCATCTGTGAAAACCTTACAGCTCGCATCACCCGCAATGGTCAAAGACTGAATGCTGTCTCCCTAAGATCAGGAACAGAACACGGACAGCACTTCAATTCAACACTGTACTGAAGGCTCTACCCAGTGCAATTAGGCAAGAGAAAGAAACAAAGGCATTCAAATTGGAAATGAAGACGTGAAACTGTCTTGATTCACAGACAACCAGACAACACGATCTTGTATGTAGAAAATCCTAAGGAATACACAACATATAAAACTAATATACAAGTTCAGCAAAGTCAAAAGATAGAAGGTCAATATACAAAAACCAAAGGTATTTCTATATACTAACAAGGAACGCTCCAAGAATTAAGTTGAGAATACAATTCTATTCAAAATACCATCAAAAAGGATAAAATGCTTAGGAATAACTGTAACAAAAGAAATGCAAGACTTGTAAACTGAAAACTACAAAACATGCTTGAGAGAAATTAAAGACCTACTTAAATGAGAGATTCCACGTTCATGGATTGGAAGACAAAATAATTTTTAGAGGGCATTTGTGCCCAAATCAATCTACAAATTCAACATAATCCCTACCAAAATCCCAGCAAGTACTTCTGCAAAAACTGACAAGCTAATCCTAACATTTATGTGGAAAATCAAAAGACTCAGAATAGACAAAACAATTTTTAAAAACAAGAACAAGCTGGAGGACTTACATTTCCCAATTTCAAAATTGATTATAAAGCTACAGTAATCAAAAGAGCATAATTTTAGCATATGGTTAGACATATAGATCAACAGAACAGAACTGACAGTTCAGAAATTAACCCTGACTGTTACAGGCAACTGACTTGGACAAAGGTGCCAAACAATTCAATAAGCAAAGGATAGTCTTTCAACTAATGATCCTAGGACAATGGGATATCCACATGTAGAAAGGCCCCTACCCCACACCATACACAAATACCAGCTCAAATGGCTGGCTCATAGACCTAAACAGAAGAACTACAACTATGAAGCTCCTACAAGAAAACAGAGGAAAACTATCTTTGTGATCTTGGGTTAGGCAAAGACTTCTTACACATACCAAAAACACAATCCACAGCAGAAAAGCTGATCAACTGAATTTCATTAAAATTTAAACATTTGCCTCTTCAAAGGACACTTAAGAAAATCAAAAGAAAAGCTGTGGACTGGCAGAAAATATCTGCACATATCATGTATATGATAAAGAACCTCTATCCAGCACACATAAATAACTCTTACAACTCAATATTAAGGAAAAAACAACGCAACTTGTCATTCCTCTGGAGCTTCAATGCCCCGTTTCTCTTGATCTCCCCTTTTCAGTTCAAGATCACTTGTTACCCTTGACAGACAAGTCAGAAGCCAAACTGGTCCAATCTGCTGCTTTTTCATCCCGCATCGAGATTCCCACAAGCATCCCCAACAAGAACCTATCCCAAGCACCTCGTTTTGCTCTTCTGACTGTTGGCTCCAAGAGAAGCTGCCACAGGTCGCCCTCTGCTGCCATCTTTTCAAACCTGAGTCAAGGCAGAAGCCTCCTGTGCTAACACCCTAGTGTGTGCGGACCTCCGCTCCTCCTCGCTCATCCCTGTACTTGCTCCTGTTGACGCTTCCTTTCCCACTGGTACACCGACTCCAGCCGGCCCGCAAGGTCCCGGAGCTTTTGCAGCCAGCTGTCCTAACATCAGAACCTCCGGGGCCGACTGCCCGAGTGAGGATCCCACTGTACATACCACTATCAGCTGTGGGGCCTGGGCCCTGTCCCTTGACCTGTCTGAGCCTCCCTCTGCTCCCTGATCTGTGAGGACAACCCCGACCCCCCGGGGAGGTGCGGATGCCACGGGCCGCCACAAACCCGCCGTTTCCGCGCCTCCATCAAGGCGGAAGCGCCCCTGTCGCCTCCCCCTCCCGTGCCTGCGGCCGCTCGAGGGACGCACTCCCGGAGTCTCACCCTCCAGCGTGGCAGCTTCTCAAGAGACCAAGGGCAAGGGGAGGAGCAGTGGAGGCAGCGGGCGGAACGCGCGGAGGGAGGGGCCGCCCGCTCCTTCTGCTCCAGCTCCAGGCGGGATAGCAGCGGCTCGACCCGGCAGCGCGGCAGCGAGCCGGGGCGGGGCTCGGCCCGGAGCTGGGCAGCACGAAGGGGGGGCGACCTGCGCCCCAAAAAGCTGCAGCCCCCACGAGGGTGCGGTCAGCGTGGGCTGCGCGCTGGCCAACCTACAGGCCCACGGCGCGCCTCGGCCTCGGCCTCGGCCGCCTCCTGCCGGCTCCGCGAGCACATGGCCGCCGTTCAGAGCCCTCGCCCCGGCCCCGGGCAGCCCAGCTGGTGCCCCAGCCGGGCCCTCGCCTCCCGCGCCATTGGCCCTTCACTCCTTCAGGCCACCAGGCTAGGCCAACTTGTGTGACCCTTGACCCCAGGCCCTGGCGAATGCGCCCGCCACCGGGTTTCCTATTGGCTGAAGGCAGAGGCCTAAAGGCCCCAGTGGCACAGCCAGGGGGGGTGGCTGGGCTGGGCGGAGCCGGGGACCCGCGATGCTCAGGGTGGTGGATGGGGCCCAGGTCCTGGCCCTGCCACCTGGTGCGCGACATTCCACTGAGCTCCAGCCCCGCCTGAGCGGGGCGCACGTTTCCCTAGCATCTGCCTGGCTCGGGCGGATGCAGGGCTCTTTCCTGTCACTAGGCCCTTTGCCTCTTGGCAACAGCCTGGGAAATACTGGAGGAGTGGCGCCCTCCACGCATCTCCAGGTAAGTCCTTCCCCTGCTCTGTGTACTACCTTTGCCACTGTCCGTCATCATCTCTTCCCTGGCCTTGTTGTGGGCGTTCCCCGCCCCCATCAGCTACTAGGCCACTCAGTCCCTGCTGCACCCACAGTGAGCTAGAGAGTAGCTCTTCCTATTGGCATTCGCTGCCAAAACGCCTGCAGGCTTTCCCCACTGTCTTCCACAGTGCATCCTCATCCCCAGCTCACCTAGCTCCTCAGCACTTCATCCACTTGAGCAGAAGGCTCCACTTGTGCCTTCTGATCCCAGCGCTGTTTCAGGCCTCCCTACTTTGCACGCACTGCCTCCAATGCCCTTCAGATGTCTGGCAAACTCCTAGTCATCGTCTAAGATCCAGCTCAAGCACCTCCTTTGAACTTCTGTGAAGGAAAGAACTTCAGTTCCTTCAGGTTGTCCTCACCAATGTTGTCCTCCTACAGGTTGGCAGGCAGCCAGGAACAAGGGGTGCCCTCCTGAATGAATGACCAGGAGTCTGGAGCCCTGGATTTTAGTCCTGGTTCTGCTACTGACTAGTTGTCTCCCTTTTCTGGATCTCCTGTCTGAAATGAGGGGACGGGTTAAAACAAAAGTCAATACATGAAATGTATTTTTGTAAATGAATGAGGTGTTTTGACTTTATGGCTTGTAGGATGTCTTGCAGCCGGTTATGATCCCTGATGGGCATGGCCAAATACTAGCCCCAAATGCTGAGGGCCAACGCCCTCTGTCTTCCCTCCCTTGCTTCCTTCTCTTTCTCTTGATATTGCTTGATGCCTAGAAGTAATCCAGTTTTAATCTACTCCCAACACCAGTTCAGATTACTTTGTTGTCCTGGAATGTGCCTTGTATCCAGTCTGAAATGTGTTTTTACTGTTTCCTGGTGAAATGTGGTTGATGTTTTACTGTTCTGTGGGGCTGTTTTGCAGAGTGATCAGGGAAAACTGACTGATAAGATATGGTATCCAGGAGACTGCTCCTCGAAGGCCTCCACCTGCAGCAAACGTAATTAAACAAAGCTATGAAGTCAGTAGTCTGTTGGGCTATGAGATCTATCTTCTGTTTGCACTGAGGTCATGCTTCCCTTGGACTGCTCCGAATCAGTGAGTGAGGCAGGGATAGACACTCAGGCAGACCTGTTCCTGGGAGGCATGGACTCCTCTGCTGATCTGCTTGTGCTCAAGGACTCCCCAGTGGCATTCCTAAGCCTTCCTTAGACTATACAGCAGTGTAGGACACTTGGACCCATCCTTCCCTCTATCACCCCCTCATTTAGAGTCAGACTTGCATCATGGCCTGATGGCTCTCCCACTTTTCCAGGCTCCCCCACCCCATTTTCTGTTACAGAAGCATCTCCCCTCATAAAATCCTTGCCCGTTTAATCCTGTCTTAGTGTCCACCTCTCAGAGGACATTTGAGCCAAGGCAGGAAGAAATGAAGAGTGAGCCATTTACACATCCTGGGTAGAGGTTCTAGGCAGAAGCTACCTCAAGTACAGAGGCACAGAGGTGAGAGACTTCTTGGGTGTGTGTGCTGCAAACAAGCCCAAATAGCACCAGCTAACCCAAAATAGTCCTGCCCAACTTTTAGATTGCTTTTGGTAGAGAGGAGAGCCAGCAAAACTTTGCCTTGGTAATGGTTAGCTAAGCCCCACAAGCTCATTACCAGGTTATAATGCAAGTGATTCTCACGTGAAATGTTGTCACATAAGCAGATATTTACTTAAAAATATTCCTTAGGAATCAGGGAATGAAAGAACTCGTAAATCCTATTCTGTAAGCTCAGCAAAGTCTCAGCTCTCTGTCCTTTTAGATGAACTTACCAGTCACATGCTTGCAAGATTTTCTTTAGGCAAATAGCACATTCCAGAAACAGAATTTTTGTTTCCTTTTTCACAGCAGTTGGCATTAGGCTTGATAGAGCTGCTTGGAGATCAAACCTCAGGCAGACCTCTTCCTGTGAGGCATGGACCTCGTTCTGCAACCTCCTCTTTTCACTCAAAACTACATTGGAGATACTTTTGTAACAATTTGCTTGGACCTATGCCATTCTTTTTCACTGTTACATGTTAGTATGAGTAAACAACATCTCCTTTGACCGTTCTCCTTTTGGTGTACATTTGGGTTGTTTCTAGTTTTTGCTGTTACAGTATCAAAACTCTTGTTTTAATTCTCACGTCAACAAATGTCCTTTTTCTAATCTATGGAATGCTACGTTTGTCACCTTTTGTGCTTCTCCTTGGTGCTTTTGCTCTTTAGAATGGCCCTCAAATGTAGTGCTGAAGTGTCGTGTAGTGTTCATAAGCACAAGGAGCCTGTGATGGGCCTTTCGTAGAAAATGGTTGTGTTGGATGAGCGTCCTTCAGGCATGAGTTATAGATAGTGCTGTTGGCCTAGATTTCAAGTAATTAATCAACAATCTATATGAAATAAGGTGATTTTCAAGAGACACACATAAGACAAGGTTGTGCATTGAGAGGTTCCCAAACATGTCACGACCAGAGGCTGCAAAAACCTCACCTTGTCCTTCCCCTGGGAGCAGTGGTTCATTCTTGCTCATGCAGTGTGAGTGAAGAATTGACAGAACATAACTCTTCCAAATAAGGTGGATCAATGGTAACATAATGGAGATATTTTCAAACCTCTCTTTTAAAAACCATATCTACAAAGCAGGTGTCTTCGCAACTAACTGTTGAACTGTTGTCTTTACTTTGACAGGACAGAGTTTTTAACAGTATCCACTAGGATGCATATCTTTGATGGCCATTTATAGCAAAAACCTCAGCAAATTTGGGACGATTGTCTTTTTGCAAAAGACAATGTGTACAGAATACATATATTAACGTCAAGACGGTAGTTACCTCTGGGGAGGAAAGAGAGAGGAAGGAGAATGGTGTCTTCCACTGTGTAATATTTCTTAAAAAATGACATCAATATGGTGTGCTCTGTTAAATCTCAGCAAAGAGTAAATGGTTTCTGTTATCCTATTCTCCTTCTAAGTATATTTAAAATAAATATGTAACTGGAACTGAGATGAAATATCACTAATGTAATAGATGCTATTTGCTGGAGTGCTCCCACCATCTGATGGACTGCTCATGATGGGTTGGTGATGTCATTGACCCCATCTAAAGGACAGGACACGTTGTTTACCAGCTGTGGAGCTAGAGAAGGCTCGGTCACCAGCAGCAGAGGCAGAGTTACCTCAACCTACAAAGTTAGAGCCACATAGCACGAGATCCCGCTCCAGCTGCAGACTAGTGAGAGCTCTGGTGCCAGCTTTAGAGCTCAGTTGTGGCCAGCTCCAGAATGAGAGCTCCCTCCAGCTCCCACACTTGACCAGCTCCAGAGCAGCAGCCATTTCCATCACTAGCTCCCGCACCAAATCTGTCAACAATGCAGAGCTAGAGTCCGTCTCAGGACCGGAACTAATACTAGAAGCAGGTCAGGCACCATCGGCTGAGACAGACCAAGCTCCAGCACCATATCAGGTCCAGCTCCTGGGCCAGTTGCACAGCCAGAGCTGGTGGGATGTCCAGCATCAGCTACAGCAGTGGCTCCAGCGCTAGAGCAGCTGCAGCACCGCCCTCATCACCAGCAACTAAGGCCCGGCCTGCTCCAGCTCCACACCAGAGCTGTCCTTCACCTTGCCTGTGAGGGCAGGATGTCTTTTCCCTTTTCTATGTTTTATGATTTTTTATGTTTTATGTGTTCCAATTTAGATTCAATAAAGTTTAATGTTTTCATCACATAAAGTTGTACAATTCAGGGTGGCCATTAACTACATTCTCTATGCTGTGTACCGTCACTGTTATCTAGTTCCAGATCATTGCTTCGCCCCACCAGAACCCCTGTACCCATGAAGCAGCCATGCCCCCATATCCACTCCCCCACCCCCTGACAAGCACTGATCTGCTTCCTGTCTCTGTGCATTTCCCTGTCACTGGTGTGGCTGTCCTGAGCATAGCCAACCCTCCTTTGGCCCCTCACCCTCATGCTGAAGACCCCTGAGGATGCCAATGTGTTCAGTGCCATGAACTCGAAGCCTAGTATGACTTTGACTTGAAGAAGCCCACCGACGCCAAGGGGGTGAGGTCAGGCATGGAGCCAGCTCAACCTGGCCTCACATGAAGAAGAGGAACTCGATATTGCCAAGGGCACCTTCTCCTCAATCCCTAGTGATGTTCAGCCACAGGGCCACCCTCCCCATGGTCTGGCTAGCTGGGGAGACGAGCACGTACAGACTAGAGTGACAAAAACCAGGTGGTCATCTTTTCTGTCCAATCCGCTGGCCCAGGCTACCCTGGAGCAGTTTCACCCTGAACCTCTCATGCTGCAGGCCTGATGCCTGCCAGTCAGCAGGCTGTCCTGGCCTCCCGTGGACCACTGGTAGCCCTAGGTGCTTTCTGCTCTCCAGAGTCCAAAGGAGTAGCTGACATTTTTCAAGGAGTGCTGCCCATGGGCATGAAGCCCTGCTTGCTACTGAGGCACTGCCCTCTGTGCACCTCCCTCACACCTTCCCAGGTGCGGGTCACTTGCATCTGTGACTTCAGGTGTCCCAGAGTCCCCACTCACCCAGTGGGGGTGACCTCTGCAAATGCAGCCCTTCCATCCAGCATCCAAGCCTCCAGGCCTCAGCAGCCTCCCTGTCTCCTGCAGGAGCCTGTGCAGGGGATGGCTTTCCCTACATAGAGGCTGGGGCCTCAGCTACGTACTGATCTCCTGCAGGAGAAAACAACATTGTTTTCTTGATTTGTTTGGCCTGTAGTCTGATAGAGCAATGTTACTTCTTATTTGGTAAGCTGTATAGAATTTAGATTATGACTGCTAAGTTTCCCCTTTAGCATTTTCAGCTGTCCCAGTAAGACATTTGGATATGATACAGATTCTAGAATGCTTGACTCTACTCTTTGCCAGTGAACTTATACCATAGGCAGAAGTATTAACATCCAATATGAACCAGCTATTGAATTCAGGGGTTCTGTGGAGAATGCTTCAAACAGTCAATCAACTATGGATGGTTCTTAATACCGTGATGCCTAGAAGGTAATTTCAGTGTATCATTACATGTAATAGATAAGTGTATAGCAGTGATTATATACAATAACCTAAACTGAATGGTTGAAAAAAACTGTTGAGTGTTTAACGATATAAATCCCCTCTGAAGACTACTAATTAAAGAGTCATTATAACTTTCGGAAAAAGCATAAATTTGATCTTAAGAAACAGAGAGAAACTATAAAGTATTTCCAACTTGAGAAACTTCTTTAAAAGTGAGTTCTCCTCTATAGGCATCTGTCATTTGTGGCTAATTGTGATTTAGATCACTATTGTGTCTTGCATCATTGTGGTGGCTCCAAATTTTGCTGCACATTAAAATCACCTGGAGAGCTGTTAAAACTCTTGATCCCCAATTGTAACCCATGCCAATTAAATCAGAATGTCTGCAGTTGGGATTCAGACATTAGTATTTTTTTTTAAGATTCCCCAGTTGATTCCATTATGCAGCAATGTTTAGAGAACACTTGATTAGTTATTTCTTCTTTAGTCAAATGGGTCTCTGCTGGTCCATAGATTGCATCAGAAACACCTGGTCAGCTCTGAAAAACAGGATACTGGGCTGGCCTTCCCTGAGATATCAGATGCTTAATGTTCAATCAAGTAATTTTGATGTGAAAAATAAAAGCATACACTTAAAAAATACTTTCAGAATTTTCATATTTTTAAACAAGGGAGTTTTGTAGTGTTCTAAGATTAAATACAGCAGTCGTGTGTTGTTTTGTTTTATTTTAAACTGAGGCTTTGGAATATTTTATGTGAGTAGGAAACCTCTAGGGGTCCAAAAAAGTTGAAATAAATGGTTTCTAACTAAATGCAGCGCACATTCTTGGATCAGTTTTCAAAGGCTGGTCAAAACCTGCTGTGTTTAAATAACAACATGCTGTTTTTCATCACATTCGTTGATGATGGAAACAAAATGTGTAACTATATTAGTAAATGTTAATATTCATGTATTTTAAGTTAAGCTTACAAAATTTGTCACAATGTGATTTTTTTATTCAAGTGAAAACAGATGTGTGCAGCTATTTTGAATATTGGTTTATAAACATTCATATTCTTTATCAAATGAACTTGTAGTTTTTTGTGTTTTCTTTGACTACTGTTCACCTGAAAGGAACAGTTCAAGGGACTGGAATCCAGGACTGTCTGGCTCCAGGGCCTACGTGTATCCATTTCTGTTAATGCCACACACGTCAAATGGCCATACAAGGCTAGAATCGGTTGAGAGCCTTAGGAATTGAGCGGAGGAAAATCGAAAATCGTAGCAGTTTCCCTGGAGCAGTTACTTAAACGATTTGATATTTAAAAAAATTGTAAAAGCAGAATAAAATTTTGAAGATATATTTTTTTTTTTTTTTTTTTTTTTTTGTGAGGAGATCAGCCCTGAGCTAACATCCGCCAATCCTCCTCTTTTTTTGCTGAGGAAGACGGCCCTGGGCTAACATCTGTGCCTATCTTCCTCCACTTTATATGGGACGCCGCCACAGCATGGCTTACCAAGCAGTGCGTCGGTGCGCGCCCGGGATCCGAACCAGCGAACCCCGGGCCGCCGCAGCGGAGCGCGCGCACTTAACCGCTTGCGCCACCGGGCCGGCCCCTTGAAGATATTTTTAAGTATCGATAAATTATCCTTCATTCCACTGTTTTAACAGTAAGTTACATTTTTTATACTTTCCATCTTTGCTTATGCATATATATTTTCACATAATGGAATTCGTAATACCCAGTAGGGAGTCTGCTTTCTTTCGTTTAACTTTATATGAAATTTTTTTTTGCAAGTTGTTTACTTTTGATAATTATTTTATTGGCTTCCTAATGATCAAACTGATGTATCATAACTGCATAGGGTGCTATTACTAGACCGGAAGGTTGATGACTTTTTTCAGGATTACAATAGGCAATGTTATCAATTTAGGTATTTTTACTTTTTCTTTCTTTTGGATTACTCTTTTAGGATAAATTTTTGAGCCTGAGATTACTAAATTAAAAGGTAGAATTTATTTTTAGCACTGTACATTTTGCAATTGGGGAAGATGCAGTAAAACTGAAAGGGAAGCTAACAAATCCACTCTCCTCCCGCTGCTCCCCCTGCAGCAAACCTCTCCCCAAACTAGGTGCTCAAACTTCAGAAACTGTCTCACGTTTTACTTTTTTGAGACACTAGTATCAGAGCCAAGCTTAGGATATTCAGAAATTGACAAAATCACAATTTGGAGAGATCACGATTAACTCCCTACCTTTGAGGAAACTGAAGTGTACTTCGTGGCAAAGAATAACAACCTGGTTTTAGGAGGGACAGAAGGCAGATGAGCCTTGATGGAGCAGAAGTGATCGGGGCGGGAACGCTCTACAGCGTTGCTCTGGTTGAACTCGCTATCCGGGGAAGCCTGGAACATCCTGAGGTTCTGTGGCCACTCGTCAACCAGCCTTGTCGCCTGGCCAGGCTCAGGCGTTTGGCAGTTCCCGCCTCCGTCTGTGCGACACCCGGGCCGCCGTGAAGTTCGGAAACGTGAGCTGAGCGGCACTGACGGGTGCTCTGGAAAGAACCCGGCAAGGCTTCAAAGGGTTTTCTTTCGGTTGGTCTACAGACCTGAAGAATGAGACTGCGAGTTTCCAAGGAAACGGTCGCACGGTTAAGTCGCCGGTTTCAAAATCTCAAAACGGAGAAGACTTTTCCTTTAAACCCTGCGGTCTGCTCGCGTCCCTCCCTCTTCAAGCGTTCGCCTCCGGGCCACGAAATACTTTGCGTTGGTTTTTATTGCGGAGGCTTCCCTCGGGGGCCAGCGTTCTCGCCCCCTAACCTCACGCCGGGATTGGTTGCTTGGTTTCTGCTCTGGCGGGTGATTGGGTGCTGGGAGTCGAGGGGGCGGGAGGTGGGAATTCGTCTGCAAGAGCGCTTGCGCGGCCTGGAGAGAGCGGAGGAGGAAGCGGGTGAGGCGCCGGAGTCCGCGCTCGACCAGGGAGTAGCAGCCCGGTGAGGAAGCGAGAGGTTTGGGGCCTCTCCTCTCTGCCAGGCTCCACAGTGTGTGTTCGCAGATACCATTTCCTTTTCTCCCGGGACTCGGAGCCCAGGCAGCGCTGCCTCGGTTTTCCTCAGAACAGGCCAGCCTGTCTCTCCTGGGGCGGCGCGCAGCCTGCCCGAAGAGACCCTTTTGCTCTCGCCTGGCCGCCGTGTGGGCCGTCGGGGTGACCCCGTCCCCGGGCCTCGGGGTTCTGAGCACGCGGAGGCTGGAGGGAGCCTGTCCCGACCCCAGGGGAGAGGCCCGGGCCCCCTCGGCCCTCCGCTGACTCGTGGCGGCGGGGACGACGGCAGGAGGTGGATCGGGGGCTCGTGCTTTATCCCCTGGGGGATTGCGGTGACTTGGGGGCGGGATGGATTTCTAGGCTGTATCTGAGGAACTAGCCGGCGTTGCGTTATTGGCTGGGGTGAAGGGGTGAGAGTCCACCAAATCTCTACTCAAGAGTTGCACAGATAGAATCACAGAATATTAGAACTGGGAAATACCTCAGAATAGTGGTTCTTAGCTTGTTTTGGAACACAGGCTAGGGCTCAGGGTATAATTGGCTTCATAAACTGTTGAATTACCCTTTTAACTATCCCTCCATCCCCAGGTCGAATTTGCCATTTCTTTTCACTATTGCAAGGAAGTCCTCAGTTGATAACAGTGCATATCAGTCTCCCCTCTGTTTTCAGTTATTTTATTAGGATATAGTTCTGGGAATGAGAAATCCACGGACTTTCTCTTCAGAGAAACGCAGTCATGTACCAAGACTTCTGCACGCAATAGCAAGAGAGCACAGTCTCTGACTTCCGTCTCTGGATCCTAGATTAAGCATAGGTGGCTTAGAAGAGGTGGGGATTAAAGTAGATCACCTCCTCTGTGTCAAATACTGGAGTTTAGGCACGTTCTATCCATTACCTTACTTAATTCTTAACTCAATGCCTGGCTAATTTTCGTCAAAACTCTATCAGGTAGATAATCTTATCTCCATTGCACAGATGAAGAAACAGACTGAGGTTCAGTGATTCACACAGTGGGACTCACACTTAAGCTTGCTTTACTCCAAAGCCCATCTTCTTTTCATTATACCCTTCTGACCTTTAAATCAGAATTATCAAGCACCTACTGTGTGCTAAGGCATTTTATCCCTTACAACAGCTTTTCAATTAGGGATTATTACAGATAAGGATCTTAGTCTAGAGAAGTGAAGACATGATCAAGGAAACACATCTGAGTTGTGGGAACCTGATCTAGAACTCGTACTTCTACCTCCTGGTCCACAGCTTTGGCAGAGTAGGGATACAAATCCGGATTTGTCAGATTCTGAGACATGTTCTCAACCACTGTGATGGTTAAGACTAGGAAATTGTTTTACTTGCATTTGTTTTGTTTATACATTTAGGAATCCCCTTTTTATTTCTAGACTTCTGTCCTAGTCTAGTTGGGTATCTGGTTTTCTTTGAATGGCATTGTTTCAGTCTTGATTTTCGTTTCTGCTGCAGTTAGGAATCTAAGTAAACAGGAAAGCATGACTCTTCAATATGGTCTGAATGTACCGTTGGTGGGGTGAAGATGAACTTTCCTTGTAAAGCTTGTCCATCATAGCTTGCTATATTGAATTCTGCAAGTATTTTTCAGCAGTTAAGTCTTCATTAAGATAAAGATGCTGATAATTCATAACGTATACTGAATCTGTGACTATATTCATTTTCTCAGATAGTAAATGGATTGAAAATATTTGCTGGGTTCATGGAAGAACATGTAACCTTTCGAAAAATAATCCTGATTGCTATAAACTGTATATGGTTAGGAGGCAAAGGGGAATATTCTGAAAACTATTCTCAGCTCATTTGGCACTTCTATTTACTTTATGGAATTACTACCTTCTACAAAGTATTTACTGTCTTTTACACAGAATACTATATTTCTCACCATATTTTTTGAGATGTTTCAATCATATAGAAAATTAATAGACAAATGAATAAGCCAACTTTCCAGAGTTGTTCAATCTTAATATTTTGCCATATTTACTTTATACCTTGTTTGCAAGTAACATTACCAGTATCCTGAATTTACTCTTTTTCTTTCCTAGACGTGTTGTTATACTTTTGTTACATATGTATGTATCCATAAACAATATAGAGCATTACTTTACCTGTTTTTAAACTTTGTACAATGATATGATACTGTACCTATATTTGTTCAGAAGTGTTTTTAGTTGCTTAACATTATTTTTAAGAAGTAGCCTTATTGATTGTTGATCTATTTTAATTGCTGTGTAGTAGTTCATTGTATGAATATACCAGAATTTTTTTATCCATTTTCCTTTTGACAGACATTTAAGTGGTTTACATTCTTTTGCAATTCTAAACAATGCTGCTATGAACTTTCTTATGCATGTGTCCTTATGTTCCTGTGGGACAGGTTTTGGATATATACATAGGACTGGACTTCCTGGTGTTGGGTATCTTCAACTTTGCTAGAAATTGTTAATTTCTGTCCAAAGTGGCTGTAGCGATTTACACTCCCTCTAGCAGAATCCTCCATTAAGTTTTCATCCAAGATTAGTGTACTCTAGTTTTACAGAAATGACGATGCTTGCATCATTAAGGCACAAATTGCTTTGTTCATTTCTTTTATGCCTATATGCTTTTAAGTCCAACATAATTTTTAGGAGAAAGATAAAGGCATAAGGTCTAGATTGAACTAAATACTAATTCTCCCTTCTGCTATTGCTATGTTCCCTCAAGTACAACTTTACTTCTTGTTTTGTTTGTACATGTGATGGAGACAGACCCTAATGAAGTAAATTGTTTAGTGATTTTTTTTATTGTTTTTGTGTCAATAGATTGTCCGAGGATTAAAAAGTAAGCAGCATTGTTTGTTGGAGAGCCCTACAGAAAGTGGGAAAAGCTTAGTCTTACTTTGTGCTGCTTTAGCGTGGCAACAGTCTCTTCTTCGTGGTAAGTATTTGGTTGATATATTCAGCTTGATTATTGGGACTTGAAAAAAATATAATAAAGTACTTTTAATCCAGAATGATTCATTTAAAGAAATAGCAGTAACTAAGAATATACTTTTGGTCTTTCTTATACTCCTCCCTGCTTGATATTTTAATAAGTCTCAATATAAACGAATACTCAAGTGGTTGTGCCTTTATTACATTATTAATCTTTGACTATTATCTTTTTGTATGTTATGCAAATTGATGATAATTTCTCTATAAATGTCTCTGACATCATAAGTGTTTCTCTCCTGTCCTAATTTGATGCTACAGATAGGGTGACCAACTTGTCCAGATTTGCCAGGTACTTTCCCAGGTTTAGCACTGAAAATCTTACAGCCTGGGGAACCTCCCAATCCTGGGCAAATTCGAGTGGTTGCTCACTGTAGCTGCAGAGGATGATTAATGTTTTTTGAATTAGAAATATTATCAATAGAGGTTCTTTCACTTTTAGGGAAGCCAGCGGACGAAAGCTTAAGCAAAAAAGCTGAAGTACCATTGTCACATGGTTCTACGTGCCATTCAAAGAATTTTACAAACGATGGCGAGGACCGAGGAACTTCACGTCATTTCAACAGTCCAAGTACACCACCTTCTGAAAGAAATGGCACTTCATCAACTTGTCAAGGTAGCTTATATTTTTGCCTGGGTCTGTTGGTATCTGTAGTAGGAACCTTCATTACTGTTGTTATGAGACATAATTTGATAAATTTGATGAGCATAATTGATTAGGTACCTCCATCTAATTTCTCTGGAATTATTTTTAGATAACACAAGAGTGGTCAGAAATCCTTGGACTACTTTATTCTTGGCTTGGCTTTTAATTGATTTGGACATTTTGCTTGCTTAAATCATTTTTTGAAGCAGGCAAGGCAAAATAAATGATATTCAGAAATTGATGTTATTTGTAGGCAGGATTGTTAATTATAGGTTAGAATTTTAGAAAACATTGATTTGTATTGTTAGACAAAATCTAGTTAGCCTCATTCATTCTTGATAAGTTTGCATGAACTTCTGAAGCCAGTATCCTGCATGAGGATGAGATATGTTTTTGGTATGATCCTTGACTAGTTCTAATTAGGTTTATTTAAGAGAAATATATTAAGACTAACATAAGACTATTCATTTTTAAAACATATTTCTCTGGCTTTGACTATATGGAAAAGATTGATCGTTATTTGCCTAAGCCAGAAACCTAGGAGACATCCTATACACGTTGCTCTACCTTATTTCTTCGTGCAAATCTCTATCTCCATTGACAACTGCCTGGTCCAAACTACCATCTCTTGTTTAGAGCATGCAATAACTTCTTTTCCTGCTTTCACTCATGCCATCCTTTAACTAATCACTGGCAGGGAGATAAGAGGTGGTCATGACTGACTTAAATCTCAACAGTATGCACTTCCTAAAATCAAGAATGGAGTCTTCTTCTTCTAAAGCACATGACTATGTGTGGAGGAGGGTGGCTGCTGGAACCCAAGTGTGATTCTGTTAGGAGTGAGGAAGAGGAGATGGATAGTTTCTGGAGAGGTGAGCAATAGTATTGTCTACACTGTTTTGACCCTTAGCCCTTTTGAATTTCTTTCCATTCCTTCAAAGGGTCATGCTTTCTTCTGCCTCAGAGCCTTTGCTTGTGTTAGTGTCTCTTCTGAGGAAAGTTACATCTTCAACTTGTTATCCTCCTCTTCCATTAGGTGTTGCTTAAATGTCGCTTCCTTGAGGGAGCCATACTGACCTTTCCGTTAGCTCAGATTTGGTTTCCCTGTTATTTTGTGTCATCTTACTGTGTTTGTCTCCTTGACAGCACTTGTCTGTGAAGTTTTTATTATCCATGTGTCTGTGTGCATCTTTTATTAATCTCTGCTTCCCCTAGCAGACTGTGTTCTCCATGAGGTCAGGAACCATGTCAGTTTGCTTACCATTGTAACCCTGGAACCTAGCAGAGTGCTTGGCATATAGTAGGTGCTAGATAAATATTTGTTGTGTGAATGAATGGAGTTGATTTTGAGCTAATTCTAAGAACTCTGGTTTACAATATTTATATACAACCTGTATTATTTTTAGAAAAGCTTTATTGAAATATACTTGAGAAAACAAACTGCATTTATTTAAATGGTATGCTTTGATAAGTTATGACCTCCACCATAAGGTGTACCTCCATGAAACTTTCAGTCAGTGTCAAGATAGTGAACATATCCATTATCTTCCAAAGTTTTCTCATGCACCTTTGTTATCCCACCTTCCCACCCCTCTGTGACTTACTCTCCCCAAAGAACCACTGATTTGCTTTCTATCACTATATATTAGTTTGCATTTTCGAGAGTTTATATAAATGGAATCAGACAATTTGTACACTGATTTTGTCTAGCTTCTGTCACTTAACATAATTCTTTTGAAATTTACCCATGTTGTGTGTATCAACAGTTTGTTCCTTTGTGTTGCTGAGTAATGTTCTGCTCTGTGGATATACTACAAAGTGTTTATCCAGTCACGTGTTGATATATATGTGAGTTGTTTCTAGTTTTGGGCTATTACAAATAAAGCTGCTATGAACATTTGTATGTAAGTCTTTGTTATGGACATGTGCTTTCCTTTTTATGGGCAAATACCTAAGAGTGGAGTGAGTGGATCACTTATGTTTAACTCTTTAAGACACTTCCAAACTCTTTCCCAAAGTGTTTATACATTATACCATTTTACATTCCCACCAGCAGTGTCCAAGAGTTCCCATTTCTCTACATCTTTGCTTACACTTGGTATGGTCAGTCTTGTCAGCCATTCTAATAGGCGTGTAGTGTTGTATCTCATTGTGGTTTTAATCAGCATTTCCCTGATAACTTATGATGTTGAGCGTCTTTTCGTGTGCTTATTAGCCATCTGTATATCTTCTCTGATAAAATGTCTGTTCGAATCTTTTGCCTCTTTTTTTTTCTTATTGTTAAGTTTTGAGAGTTCTTTATATATTTTGAATACAAGTGTTTTTCTATCAAATATAGTTTTAGGTTTTACCGTTAAGTCTAAAATCCATTTCGAGTTATTTTTGGTATATTGTGTGAGGTATGGATCCAAGTTCATTTATTTTGCCTATGGATATCTCATTGTTCAGCACCATTTATTGAAACGGCTACCCTTTATCCACTGCATTGCCTTTGTGCCTTGGTAAAAAATCAGTTGTCAATATATACACAACTTGCATTTTAACATCATTGTGAGTTAGGGCTGTTTGGAATAGTCTCTTGAAGCATCAGACTCGGTAAATCAGGGTTGTATTCTTTATATTTTTAAGCAAATTCTATAATAAGATATAAGCTAAATACAGAAAAGCATACAAATCCTAAGTGTATAGCTTGATGAATTTTCACAAAGTAAACACACTCGTGTATCTACCACCTAGATAAAAATAGGACATTACCAACACCCTACAGCCCCTTCTCATGCTCTTTTCTAGTCACTGTCCTTTCTCTGCGCAGGTAATTGCTCTCCTCCCTTCTGTCACCATTGATGAGTTTTGCCTCTTTATAGAAATGGAGTGATATCTGTACTCTTGAGTCTGCGTACTTTTGCTTAACATTGTATTTTGGGGATTCATTTGTGTTGTTGCATATAGTAGTAGTTCTTGTTGTGGTATATTATTTCCTTCTATGAACATATCACAGTTTATTAATCCGTTCTGCAGTTATTAGACATTTGGATGTTTTCTCCTTTAGGCTTTTAATGCTTTTATGAACATTCTTGTTCATTCTTTTGCAAATAGGTAAGTATTTTCTGTTGGATAGATCCCTAGGAATGGCATTGCTGATCATAGTGTATGGATATGTTCAGCTATAGTAGAGACAGCCAACATTTTCCAAAGTGGTTGAACCAGTTTATGCAACCCCTTCACTACATCCAGTAGTATATGAGAATTACGTTATTCAGCATTCTTGTTAACACTTGATATATCCAGTTTTCTAAAATTTTAGCCATTCTGGTGCATGGATGGTGTTCTCATGAGTTTGAATTGGTATTTCTCTGGTGATTAGTGAGGTTGAGAATCTTCATATATGTTTATTGGTCATTTGAATATTCTTTTGAATGAATTTCCTATTCAGATTGCCCATATTTCTATTGGGTTGTTTCTTACTGATTTCTATGAGTTTTTTTTTTTAATATCTTCTAGCTATGTCTTGTTTCTTTATAACTTTGTATTTTAAAGACTTAACCCCTCCAATAAGCTTCCTGCAAATGTCCCTGCTATAGAGAACAGGAAGATAAGCCTTTTGGTCTATGCAAATAATATGATTTATTTTTAATGAATTGGGGTAAATCTCATTTGCACATGGCAGTTCAGTTTTTCTAAAACTAAATTATTGTTTTTGGTAGATGTTCCCTGGCCTTTAATGGGCCCATGCAAATTTGCCCCTTGATTTATTTGGGACAGGGTTTCTTAAAAGTGACACTATTAAAATTTGAATGGGATAATTCTCTGTTGTGGCAGCTGTCCTGTGCACTGTGGGATGCTTAGCAGTATCTCCCAGGCCTCAACTCACTAGAGGCCAGTAGTACCTACCCCCCACTTTGTGACAACCAAAAATGTTTCCAGACGTTGCTGAATGTCCCTGGGGTGGGAGGTGGGGGTGGTAAAATTGCCCTGGTCGAGAACCACTGATCTAGATTTGTTTTGTGGGTATTTTACCAGTTTGCCAGGAAATTACAGAGCTTAAAATTACGTGTGTTTTCTAAAATACATATGGAAATACAAAGGACTAAGAATAGCCAAGATCTTTTTTAAGCAGCAGGTCAAGGTGAGAAGACTTGATCTATGAGATATCCTGATTTGTTATATATAAAGCTATAGTAACTAAAGCACTTTGGTATTAGCACAGTGTTAGACCAGTGGAAAACAGTAGAGAACCCAAATCCAGTTCCACGTGTATCCAGAAACTTGATTTCTTTTAATAGAAGTGCTCTTACAGAGCAGAGGGTAAAGGAGGGGCGATTCTTTAAGTGGTCCTGGGACTATTAGATATCAGTATGGACAAAATTCAAATTGGAACCCTACTTTACTCCGTACACAAAAATCCATTCCAGGTAGATAAAAGACCTAGGCATGAAAGACAAAACTATTAAGATGTTAGAATATAGTGGTTTTCAAACGATGTTCTTAAGAGTCTTAGAAAAAACATGGCTTGTAGTGGGAAGGGGACAGTGGATCAGGGAAGTTCTAGGTCTTGCGTGCTCTTTTGGAAATTTTAAACGCTATTTCTTAAAAAACTGTAGTCCTCCTCAGAAAAGGCTTGAAAACCCGTGCTGTGTGACATAGAAAGCCTTCTGTGTTTGTGCAGACTCAAACTTATTTTTTTTTTTTGAAAATAGTATTGGACTTGCTTATAGGGCTTTCTCCCCAAGTATTCTGTAAATTCTTCAAGGCCAGGGACTGGTTTTTTTTCATTGTTTTTCCATGGGGTCTGGAATTGTATGGACTCAATAAAATAAATGCTTGTTAAATGAATTCAAGCACTGGGAGTGTAGGGAGCATATAGAGAAGAGCGGAGAGGAAGGAAGGTACTTTGAAGAACACTCTCATTTACAGAAAGGGAGAAACCAATGTATGGGAATAGTTAAGAACCGTGTTACAGACATTAAGGAAAAAGCAAATGCATTTATTCTGTTGCAAGAATACAGAGTTTTATGTTTGGCTGTATACCTAGAGGTTATGCTTATGGATTTTAGAATCAGACAGCAGGAGTCAGTCATATCTAGGCTCTGCCTCTTACTAGCTAAACAATATTGGGCATGAACTTGACTTCTTTAAAACCCAGTATTCACACTTATAAAATGGGAATAATGTTATTTGGTGATTTAAGAGGTCATTGATGACCTTGAGATAGAGCTTTCCGGATTTGGGGATTAAAAGCTAGATTATAGGAGCTTGATTCTACTATATTGTTAAGCCTAAAGAACATTGAGAAGCTTAGTAGGAAACAAACATTGAGACACTGTAAAGAACGATTTTTATAGAAATGAAATACATTTTCTTGAGAGAATCTTATGGTTATATTTTTAAGCCACGTTATTGGGCGTGGTCTACAAAAGCATAAAGCTACAATTGGACTTTCCTGTTGAAAGTATATTTCTCAAAATGTTTGCTATATCTTTGTTAAGGTAAACTGAGTGGTAAAGTGCTTTTAAACATGTTGAGCATTGCATGTTTTAAAGTATGTTATGAAATTTTTAGAAATAAATCATACATCTTGATTCCAATTTTTTTCTAGAAAAATTTCCTGGAGCAACCCCTGATGGCCTAGCGGTTAAAGTTTGGCACGCTCTTCTTCGGCGTCCCAGGTTCAGTTCCCAGGAGCGAACCACACCACTCGTCTCTCATTGACTATGCTGTGGCGGTGGCTCATGTAGAAGAACTAGAAGGACTTACATGTAGAATATAGAACTATGTACTGGGGCTTTGGGAAGGGAGAAAGAAGAGAGGCAGATTGGCAACAGATGTTAGCTCAGGGCAAGTCTTTCCAAGCAGGGAAAAAAAAAGAAAAAGAAAAATTGCCTAAGTGTAAGTTATTTATACTCATTTTTTATTAAATTCTTATATAAGACTCTCCTGAATAAAACTATACTGACTGCAAAGCTATCTGCCGATAAACAGGTATCCATATGGAGAGATGAAAATGGTGATTTTCAAGTAGAAAAGAATTCAACCCTTATAAACTACACAGCAGGTAAACAGAATTTGTTCGCAGTGAAATATTCCCGTTAGTTCTAGTAGAAAAAGGTAGCCAAGCATCAATCAAGATTTCAGTGGTGCTTGTAGAGAGTAGTTGGGTCATGTCACAGATGTAAATTGTAAATTATTGTAACTTCATTTTATATAGTTACTCATTACAAAGGAGTTTATTATTATACTAGATTATTGAGGCCAACATCATTAAAATGAAACTGCATAGTGCTTTCTTATATAAGAGTTATTTGACAGTAAACTATTTACTTAAGGCATATACTGATAGTATAGCCTCTTTGTACTTTTAATTCTTCTGTTGTTTTGATCTAATAATGGCATTTTGGGGGGTCAAAATACCTTTTTTTAGAAACCTTGATACAACCATATGCTGTCTTCAAAATCTTAGTTCAAATAAAGCAATAGAGGCAAGTTGGAAGTAAAAGCATGGAATACATAAACAAAATAATAAGGGAATTATGGTGCCAGTTATCAATGGATTGCCCCTGTGTAACAACATCAGAGTGTTGGCCTCTGTTTTCTGTTCTACAATAATGGAGCTGCACCCAGTAGACATTTCTCTTTTGCACCTGGCAGGGGTTAAGCTTTGTCAGAGAAAATTTAGGACAAAGGGCCTTCCTTCCTAATTCCAGGGTGCTTCCATTCTTTCCTTTTTCTTTCTCCTGCAGTACAACCAGCAGTGGCACAATTCAGGGGTGTTTACAGGGACTCACCCACAGTGGGTGATCCACAGTGGATTTAGTGGATCCCCTTGGATGGCTTAATAAGGAGAATGAGTGGCACCCCTGCAAGTGGAATCCCAGTGAATCCAGTAGGCATCCCAACCTCAGCCTACCTGCCCCTGGGAGGGGACAGAGCTTTCCTGTTTGCCAGTCTCAGCCTGCTGTTCCCTACCTGCTGAGCTCTGCCCTGATCAGGGACCGGTACTGGCCTTGGGAAACATAACAATCTTCTCCACTATCCCTGTGCTGTAATCATTCCTTCTCCAACAAGGCCTGAAGGCAGCCTTGGTGAGGGGGTCTTCTCCCAAATTTGTTTCTTTCTTAACTACTCTACTGTAATTCTGGGCTATTCTATATAATTCCCTTTAAAGGTTTATGGTTAATTGTCCATTATATAAACTGTCCCTGCTCAATCTATTGGTTGGTTTCCCTGTCCTGATTGAACACTGATTCTTATCATTATATATTATTTTATAGGGTGTTAGTGCTAAGGGGAAAAATGAAAGGGGAACAAGTTGGATAGAGAGTGTCAGGACAAGTGGATAGTTTATATTTTAAATGACAATTTAAATGCAGTCAATACAGCCTCACCAAGATGACATTTGAACACAGAATTAAAGATAGTGAAGAAGATGAGGCATGAAATCATCATGTGGAAGAGGATTCTAAGTAGAAGGAACATAGAGTGCAAGTCTACAGGTGGGAGAGTGCCTGACATGTACCAGGAGCATAATGGAGGGGAGAGGTACAGGGGATGACTGGCCAAAGATGATATCAGAGAGAGTGTGGGACCAACTGTATCGGGATTGAGGTCCATCATAAGGACTTGAACTTTCCCCCTGAGAGAAATGAAGAGCCCCTTGAGAGATTTCACAATGTCAGGGTGTGACATCTGGTTTTAAAGAGTCACTCTAATTGGTGTATTGGGGATAGATTGCGGGTCAAATATAGAGGCAGAGTAACCAGTTAGAAGGATACAGCAATAATCCAGGCCAGAACAATGGTGCAATGTGGTCCACCCAGCCATCAGGGAGTAAAAGGATGTCGACTTACATACCCACCGCAAGCAAAAAAAAAACTAGTCAAAATACCTGATATGATTATTTCGTTAATGATCAGTCTACGTATGCAGTGGGTGAAAGTCCACAAGGCCAGAGAAAAGCAACCTTCCTGTAAAGAATAATTCTAAGTAACTGTAAGTCACACCACCTGCAACAACCACAGATTCTAGAATTATTTGAGATGCCAAGACAATGAGGAGGGAATAATCTTTTCAACAAGTAGTGCTGGGACAGGTGGATATCCACATGTGAAAGAATAAAGGTGATCCCCTACCTCACACCATATACAAAAATGTTACATCTTACCATCAAAGATGTAAATGTAAGACCTAAAACTATAAAACACTTGGAAGAAAACATGGCCCTGGATTAGGCAATGTTTTTGTAATTATGGCACCCAACACAAAAGCAACCAAAGGGAAAACAGATCAATTCAACTTCATCAAAAGTAAAACTTGAGTACGTTGAAAGAAATGATCAAGAAAGTGAAAAGATGACTCACAAAAGGGGAGAACATGTTTACAGATCTTTACATATCTGATAAGGGTCTACTATTGAGAATATATAATACGTTCTCACCTCTCAACAATAAAATACAAATAGCACAATGAAAAATGGGCAATGCATTTGGATAGGCATTTCTCCACAAGAAACATGCCTGTCTGGTGCTGTGCTGTGCTGTCCCTGCCTGAGGCTGCAGTTCCTGTGCTGGCCATCAGGTGGCAGCCTCCTGTGTCAGTGGTGCCCACTGACCTTTGCTGGAGCAACTGGAAAAAGGAGGAGTCATGCAGAAGTCATGCTGACCCTCCGCCTGCCTCGGGACCCACTTGCACTTCCTATTACTAGTGTTCCTCTTCACCATCTGAGTGGAGCAAAGCCAGGAAAGAGAGATCCAAGATGCCCCTATTTGTTCATTCAGCAGCTACGTGCCAAGCCCTCACCCTGGGCCAGGAGCCCTGGTGGGCCCAAGGGTGGTGCTGAAATCTACCCAGTGTTCCCTGCCCACCAGGAGCTCAGTCTGGAGGCAGATGGACAAAAGCACAAAATCAGAGACACGTGAAAGAGAAGAGCATGAACTGGAATGAAAATAAAGAGTGTCCTTCAGGGAGGGCTGGGGTCTCACTGGGTAGGAGGGTCTGAAAGGCCTGACTGAGGTGACATTTGCTGTGACTAGAATGACAGGAGGACCCAGCGCTGCACTCACCTGTGATCAGCATGCCAGGGAGAAGGCACTGGTGGTGTGGAGACACCCAGGCAGAAGTGAGTTTGGCCAGAGAAGGTTAGAGAGGTGGGCACTGTGGCTGCAGAGAGCCTGGAGGGGAGAGGAGGGAGAAGGGCAGGCCAGACCCGGGAACTAGGAGATGGTGTGGGGTGTCTCCTCCTCTCTGACAACACTGTTCCCCACCCTGCATATTTAAACCGCAAATATTCGCTCTCTCTCCATCTCTGTGGACCAGGAATCCTGCACAACTGAGCTGGAGCCTCTGCTCATCGCGTCTTCCAGGTTGGGGCTGTGGCCTCCACTGAGGCTGGGCTAGGATGAGATGTGTTGTCAAGCTAACTCTTGTGGGCTCGGTCAGGAGCAGCTTCACTGAGAGCCCGGCTCCTTTCTGTTTGTTGGCCAGGGCACTCCCTTGGTTTCTTCTGTGTGGGCCTCTGCATAAGGGAGCTCAGGACATCCATGTATTTCCCCAGGTCCAGGGGTCAGACAGACTGAGAGAGGGGAGCAATGGGAGAGTGTCGAGGGAACATAAGAGAGTGAGTGAGAGAGAATGACAGCCTCGGTGGTGGAATCTGGGAAGGGTCGTCCTGTCACTCGTGCTGGGTCTGTTGGTCAGAAGCCAATACCTAAGCTGTCATTGGTCCACAGGGACGTATAGAACAAGCAGGGAGATCATCCTTGCAAGGGCATGTTGACCTTGACTCGATTGTCCTGGTGATGAAAGGTTCCCTTCCTACCTGGCATCATCCTACGTTGAGCTCAGATCCTCTTCCTTGGTAGCGTTGCTCGTTGGGGCCCTGGTGTGCTCTCCCGGGTACCCTGGGCTCCTGTCCCCTCCAGGAGTGAGAGGTACATTGAGGGGGCTTATGACAGAGTAAGCAGGGACCACTCTACCCTCCCAGCTCATTTGCTTCCTTCCCCAGGTGGGCCAACTCCTCAGGAGCCTCTCCTCACTGCTCACCATCTTCTCTGCTCTGAGAGCACCTCGTTTCAACCTCTGAAGAAGACCTGGGGAGAAGTTTGTACGTGGGAAGGACTCTCTCCATGGGAGCCCCAGAGTGGACAGGGACCTTTGACAGGGCTGGGCATTGTCCCCTCATTCAACTTTGACTTCCTGGGAGGCAGCAACCCCTGGGGGCAGGGCCTAGGCTGGTGGCAAGTCTCTAAGCATCCCAACAATGCCCATCTTCCTGGTCTCTCCTGATTCGGCACAGGCCTGCACAAGCACACAACATTTCAGAGCCCCTGGGGTCATGTGCAGCCCATCAAGGCCGCTGTGTCTGTCTCATTGTGTGGTTGTCCGTCTCACCTTCCTGGCTGATTCGCTGCTGTTTTCTAGATCCAACCTCAGGCGGCTGCAAAGTTGACTTGCCACGTCAGCTTGCCACTGAGATGGCTACTGTTTCCAGAAATGCTTAGGGGCCGGGCTTTGTCCACCCATGCAGACATCAAGTGGGCAACCTCTGACAGTGAAGCCACCCCCCTTCAGGCTTGCGTGGCTCACAGGGCCGTCACTCTGAGGTGGTGGGGATGGGACCTGCCCCGAACAAAATCACCATGAATCTCACTGTTCTTCCCTCAGCTTCAAATGCTCCTCAGTTGGTTGTATGTCTTTGGTCTCTTCCCAGAGGTTGTTTCTGACAACGCATCCGGTGTGATCATGGCTTCCGGGAAGAGGATTGGCTGAAGTCCTCACTCCACCATTCGATGTGTCCTGCCGCCCCACGCCGATCACTTTCTGAAGGCGCATCCTTTCAGAAATCTGAGGACCCAAGATTGTGAGTCTGTGTCCTGGAGGGATTTTGAGAATAGCTGGTGGGATGGCAGTATTGCAAAGCATAAAGTCTTGTTTCCAGACAGCTGTCTGGAATCTTCAGCACCTTGCTGTTTTGGAGTCAAAGCCCTGAGATTTTTAAAAAGCCAGCAATGTTAGAACATGGGCAGGACAAACAAAAGTCTCTGGACTCCAACAGCAACTAAAATATTCTGAATTTCTAATAACCTGAGATGAGTGGAAAAGAATTGGGAGTGTGGAGTGGAGGGGCAGTTTGAGCCAACTACGCATCTGGGAGGAGAAATGCCATGCAGAGCAGCCTTTCTGGGTGCATAAGTGTGGGACATGTGTGCAGATCCCTCTTTCAGACATTGCTGCTGCTGCCCTTCAGTTCCCTCAGCCCACTTGAGTCCCTGCAGTCCCTGGGAGCCAGTCTGCAGCAGGCCGACAGTGTCCCCCTGGAGCACCTGCATCCACTCTCTGCCTGAGGGCTCTCTCCTGCACCGGGAGCTTCCTCTCCTGCAAGCCTGTGCCAGCCTGTAGCACAGAAGCCTTCACGACCCCGGAGTAAACCCTCCACCCACGGGGACAGAGCCAGTACGGGTGGGATCTCATCTCACAACAGGACTAGGTTGGATGCTCACCTCAGTGCTCCCTCGTCAGGCCCCGCACTGGCTCTCCTCCTCCATGTTCCCTTCCCCTTGGCCTCCCTCGGGCCTCCTCCATCACCTGCAAACAAACCACTTGCCATACATCCTTGTCTGCTTTGGGCTAAAACCCTGCCGAGGCTCCACGCTGGCTGTGACTTGGAGCAGGTCGTCCAGCCTTCTGGACTTGAGCTTCCTCACCTGTAAGATGGGGACTAAAGGCCTGCCTCCCGGAGTCGTCAGAGGAGACACAGCATGGGAAGATGCAAACCACTGCAAAGAAGGATGCCAGGTGATCACCCAGTGAAAACACCAACCTTGCCAAAGAAACAGGAGCTCGTGAGGCTGAGGGAGGAACGCGGGCAGCCTCTCCAAACAACGTGGAGAGTCACTGACGAGTGTGGACGTGCAGGGTAGGCCCCCCAACAGTGGAAGAGCCATTCGACAAGGAGGGTGACAGGGCAGAGGCTTCCAAGGAGAAAGATTTAAGTGTTGGAGGACCACAGAGGCCTTAGGAAAATCGTGAGGCCCTGGAACAGGTTACTGAAATGCTATTATTGGCTGGAAAAATGTGTTACAAATACACAGTCCACTCTGGATTACTTCTCATTGGTTGTAGGAATGAGTGCACACTTGTGATTAGAACCCACATTTTGTTAAATATAGGATATATTTATTTTTCTTAACTTTTAATTATTTTTTTCTCGATGACGTGCCAAGCATGGGTTTTCTCCATTCTTCTCTTTGCATGGGTGGCCTCTACTTTCAGAAGTGGATTCCTGGTGGTCATTACCCCCGCTAATCCGAGGGACAGCTCTCTTTCAGGTCACACAGTGGATGTGAGCTCCAGGTGGGCAGGGACCACGTCGGGTCATACTCACTGGTGAAGTTACAGTGCTCAGCCCATGGCAGGGACCAGAGCGTATTGGCTGAATGAGTGAAACAATGAACGAATGCATGAATGAGTACATGAGTGCAGGAGTGAGTGAGTGAAGGAATGAATGAAGGAATGACTGGGTGAATGAAGCAATAAGTGAATAAACCACAGAAGCTGGATCCACACAAGAGGAGCCTTTATCTGTGGCGGGCTCACAGGAGGTCACAGCACAAGCCCTGGACGGTGGCATGGAGCATGTCCAGCTGTCCTTCCAGCGCTGAGCCTCCGTCACCCTCAACACAGTGTGGTTCTGGATATTCTTCAGCTCCTCCTCAAAAATTGCTGAATGTTCCCGGGAGCAGGGCAGCTGGAAGGGAACCTGAGGAGGGACTTCCCAGACACTGTGCCCTGGAGGACCACTGTGACAGCCTGGCAGGGGGCTCTTAACACGCTCCAGGCACCAGGCTAGAGATGCTCAAGCCATTCCTCAGGGAAGTCTCCCAACAGCCTATCGGGAGGCCAAGTTATTTCCTCATTGTACAGAAGGGGAAACTGAGGCTGAGAGCCTCACCTGCATCAGCAGCTGGAAAGAGGCTGAGCAGGGACTAGGACCCCTATTTCTCTGACTTTGGATCATTCCAAACCACTGTCCTGCACTGCGGCCTCCTTGGGCTCAGGGGTCCTGGTCTCCCTGGGGCCTGCACCCTTCTGGCCTCCAGCCATCACTGAACTAAAGGGACAGGGCCACTCCGTCTGCCTGGGGCTGGGTATGGTGGCCAGGGAATGGCAACCGTGGGTGTTGTGGGCTCTCCCAGTACCAAGAACCAGCCTATCCCCCCGCAGAGTGAGGTCTCTCTGGGCATCAGGATCAAAATTTCTCAGAACTTTAGGGAAAAGTGGTCCCTCCCTCAGCATGGGTTAGCCCTTCTCAGGCAGGCCCCATGGGGTCTAAGAGGCACTGGGTTCAAATCCTGGCTCTGCCACTCTGCAGGGCACAGAGGGGGCAAGTCTCTTTGAGCCTCAGTTTCCTCATTAGTGAAATGAAGACAATAATTTCTCCTCCCCCAAGGAGTTGTGGGGAGGCTTCAAGGAGATAGCTCAAGAGGAGAACAGAGGCCCCGGTAAGTGCTCATCACCGTGAGCTGTTCCTGCTGATGTCACCCCACTGAGAGCCCCCTGGGGCCCTTCGCTTCTGCCCACTCTGATCTCCCACCAGGCATGCCCTACTCGCTCTGACTCCGCTGTTCCTCTGGAATGCCTTTCTCCATCCCATCTCGTCCCACAGCAGTCAGCCAGGCAGGTGGGGATCCAGGACACAGCCCCATCTCTCGTCCCGTGATTCCTCTTCATTAGAGCTAGTAGTTGTTGAGATCTGAGAAGGTGCAGGGCACTCCAGGTGTAGCCTCAGCGAACTTGTCTGACACCACCATGAAAGGTCGGCTGCCACCCCACTTCACAGGTGAGGAAACCGAGGCTCCAATGGCAGTGCCTCTCCGAGGTCACCAGTGCTCTCTCGCTCGTCCCCACTGAGCAGGTCCCCTCCATCACAGAGGCTTAATCTGCTGGATATGTGGGCTGGGGCTGGCACAGTGCCTGAGGCAGCCATCACTCCTGTAAGACCCTGAGGTGTGCTTTGGGCACAATGATCTTCTCCAAAGCCTCCAGCCTTGTGCTCTGACCTTCTGGCACCTTCGATGACACCTCCACTGTGTCTTGTCAAAGTCACTTCTGCTCACACAAGCTCAAGTGGTTCCTGCTGCTGCAACTGAGAACTCCCCCTGGAGGGAGCATGTTCAAGGAGGTCCCTGTGACTCACTTCACTGCCCTAGATGTGCTTTCCCTACTGAGGATGGGGCTCTCTTCTTGGAGGGAGAGGGAGCAGGTAGGAGTGTGCAGACCCTCATCATCATCTGTCCTGGATGGCAGGCCAGGCTGCTCAGCTCAGGTGAGTTAGGGAGCAGGAGGGGCATGGGCAAGGACAAAGTGGAGTCAGGTGTGGTAGGGGCGGTGCCCGGGGTGAGGGGAGTGGTAGGGACAGAAGCAACAGGTGCGGGCCTTCCAGCTGGGCAGGTCACCCCAGGTACCTTTATCCCCTACATCCTAGCTCCTCCTCCTTCTCCCTCCCTCCCTCAGGTCTCTGCTTCAGGGTATCTGGACTCCCTGTTCCCAAACAAGATCACAGGGTAGAAGGAGACCTTGGGTGTCAGAGACTGTGACCAACACCTTAACATCACGTTTACATTATGAACCGGAATCTCCACCTCTAGCGATCGGTCCTAAAGAAGTAGAGATTTATGGATGGAGGTGTTCCTTTCAGCACATTGATTGGAGTGAAAAATCAGAAATGATCCGTGTTGCCCAGCAGAGGCTCTTAGGAAATTCTGAGGCCGACACAGAGGAGGAATAGGATTGACTGGCCAGGGTCAAGCCCTGGGGAAATCAGGTTCCAGAAGAGCACACTCCCTGCAGTCCTTCCCACATGATGGACACAAGTGCACACCCACACACATTTGCACATAGACATACCCATGTGCATACAGATGCACAAAACTGAATGGGCACATGCACACACGTGCACACACACGTGCATACAAAGGCAAAGGACTGAAGCGGTGAACACTGCCTATTAAGGGTACTCAGTTTCCACTTAATTCTTAATTCCCTTAGAATTCATTCTTTTGCTATAATAAACGTTCATTGTCTTTGTAATAAAAACCTTTACAAAGAAAAACTAAATAATGTACTTCAGTCCAAAGATGAGTGATAAATGGATAACATTAACCATGTGATTTTAATCTTGTTAGAATTATAAGAGGAATAGAGGCACATTCTATCAAGTTGAAACATCACGCCGGCTCCTAAAGGAGAAGAGAAGCAAGTGGCAATTCCCATCCCCAGTGGTGAAGCCCATGGACGATTTGGTGTGTATTTCTCTGACTCTGTCTCTCTCTTTCTGTCTGTCTGTCTCTGTCTCTCTCTCACACACAGATTCATTTTCACAGATGCGTCTCTCCCGGCTGATATCACATATACGTGGTCTTACAGATGAGACGGATGGATCCCATCACCTCGCCATGGACAGCAGCGTTCCTTCCAATTGTTTGCTATTGCAACCAGTGCTGTGATGAATAGTCTGGAAAATGCATCTTTGAAAAGTTGGGCGGGGATTTCTGTGGGATGAAGTCCTGGGATCAGCACCGCCAGCACAGGCGTGCCCCTGGGGACAACGATGGGTCCTGCAGGCTGGTCTCCAGAGAGAAGTGTCCTTTCACACTTGTCTCTAGGGGTCTACTGGGGCCTCTGCTTCCTCACATTGTCACCAGGGCTTGTCATCACCACACTGGAACCCTGCCCATCTGATGGGGACCAGTGCCCTCTCCACAGTGTCTCCGTGTGCGCGTCTCCTCCTCGGGGAACTCGCGCATCTGTGACACATGCTGCCCCTGTGTAGCGCCTCTCATTGGCGTTGAATGTGTTTGCTCTTTATCTCTTTTTAAAACTCTGACTTTCGAGCGTTTGTTTAGACCACAAGGATGCGTAACCTTTCCCTGGCCTTGTGTTATGAGAAATGCATTCCAGTTTATGGTTTGTTTTTCCAGCTTTCAATCCTTTTCTTGTTTTTGTTTTTTCAGCACAAAGAGCAACGCGTTTCGTGTGTGGCTTCTGGCCCTGGTGTCCCACTTAGAACAACAGTCTGTACCCCAAGATTATGCACATATGTACCAAAAGGGCTTTCTTGGATACATCAAATCTAGACTCATCTGGGATTTTCCTATCAAATTAGAGAAATTCTATTTCAAATAAAAACAGAAAAGGAACACCTATCAGGCCGTGTGAAAATGAGTGGGCAGACACAAATGGCCACCTATGGCATGATTTCACTTATAGGAAACATCCAGAACAGATTTAAAAAATAAAAAAACCGTGACAGAAAACAGATTAGGGGTTACCAGGACCTGAGGGAGAAATGGGGAGTGAGTGCTTTTAGAACAGGGTTTCCTTTTGGAGAATGAAACATTCTGAACCCAGACAGTGGTGATGGATGCACAGCATTGTGAATGTACTTGATGCTCATGAGGTGTACAATTTAAAATGAAAAACAATAAATTGTTAAAAGATGAAAGTTAAATTTATTTTAAATATTCAAGATATAGACAATAAAAACAAAGCAATGAAAGGGACCAGGAAGGAAACAAATACAATAAACAGGGTAGGGAAGGAAATTTGTGGTAAGGGAGCAGGTGGAACAGGTGGGACTGGAGGTGCTAATGAGGGAAGTTCCCGAGCAAGCTCCCCCAGGCCAAAGTGATTGGCCTCAGCTGCCTCCCTGTCTCCTGCAGGCGCCTGTGCAGGGGATGGCTCTCATTGCACGGAGGCTGGGGCCTCAGCTGCATCAATGTTTCCTGCAGGTGCCTGTGCAGGGGATGGCTCTTCCTGCACAGAGGCTGGGGTCTCATCTGCCTCCTGGTCTCCTGCAGGAGACTGTGCAGGGGATGGCTCTCCCTGCACAGAGTCTGGAGCCTCAGCTGCCTCCTGTTTTCCTGCAGGTGCCTGTGCAGGGGACGGCTCTTCCTGCACAGAGGCTGGGGTCTCAGCTGCCTCCTGGTCTCCTGCAGGAGACTGTGCAGGGGATGGCTCTCCCTGCACGGAGGTTGGAGCCTCAGCTGCCTCCTGTTTTCCTGCAGGAGCCTGTGCAGGGGATGGCTCTCCCTGCACGGAGGCTGCGGCCTCAGCTGCCTCTCGTGCTCCTCCAGAAGCCTGTGCAGGGCGTGGGTCTCCCTGCACAGAGGCTTGGGCCTCAGCTACCTCCTGGTCTCCTGCAGGAGACTGTGCAGGGGATGGCTCTCCCTGCTCGGAGGCTGGGGTCTCAGTTGCCTCCTGGTCTCCTGCAGGAGCCTGTGCAGGGGATGGCTCTCCCTGCATGGAGGCTGAGGCCTCAGCTGCCTCCTCGTCTCCTGCAGGAGGCTGTGCAGGGGATGGTTCTCCCTGCACAGAGGTTTGGGCCTCTTCTGTCTCCTGGTATCCTATAGGAGCCTGGGTAGGGGATGGCGCTCCCTGCACGGACGCTGGGGCCTCAGCTGCCTCCTGGTCTGCTGCAGGACATGGTGGATATAATTTTTCTCCCGGGATTGAAGTTGGGTCCTCTGGTGGCTCTGAAGGTTTTATCACTGTCACTGCAGACCCTCTCACGGTAGCTGCTGATTCAGTCCTCTGGGACACGGGCGCCTCCATCGGGGAGATGGATGGAATATCCCCTTCCACCAGCTCCACGCTGTCTCCTGTCTGGAGCTCTGCAAAGACAGTGACTTGCTCCGTCCCAGAGGCATCAGAGCCTTGCCCAGCTGTCCTTGCTGCTGCTTCTGCCCTCTGGACCTAATTCTCCCAGATCAGGCACACACCTGTGTCTGCACAGTATTCTACCCCTGAGGAAAGACCTACACCTCAGGGGCTTGGGATAAACCTCAGGCAGAAGGGCGCCACCCCCGCACTCCACGTCCCACCCAGCCGGCCTTGACCTGGGCTTTGAACCTGACCGACACCCCCAGGCTTCTAACACCTCACCGACTGCTCCTGCTCCTGCTCCTGCTCACGATGGTCTACCCACATGAACCCGCCCTTCCAGGCACACATGGGGAGGGGATGTAGGGCTGCCCAGATGGGACCACAGTGGTAGCCTGGTTTGGAATGGCCTGCCTTGGGCCTCCTGGTGTTACCTTTCCGTCCCTCCGGGTAAACGGCCAGAGCTGTCTGCTGTGAGAGGGGCACCAGCATCTGCATCGGTGTTTGGGGGCTTTCCTGGGGCTTCGGCCCCTGGTCATTGGGAAGCAGCAACTAAACATGTTGTTCCTTCTAGACAAGTGCTAGACAAGTGAGCTCGCTTGGGGGCTGTGTTTAGGATGTTGGCGCCTAGTTACCAGGGTTCCAAGTTCTGTTGGGCTCTGTGAGGTCACTTCCTGGGATACCCTTACCTAAGCTTCCTCCTCACACAAGACCTTCCTAAGGGCCCCCCGGGCTGCTGACTGCTCACTCTCCATCTCCATACCCTGTCCAGACACAGTCACACTGACACTGTCCACCCCACAGCCTCTGGGGAGGTCTGGACGCAACCGGGGCCTCAGCTTTGAGGACACAGAGTTGAATTCAGTCCCGCTCCTGCTTCTTGCCAGTGATGTCACCCTGGACAACCCTGCGCCTCTCAGGGCCTCCCCTCTCAGGGTCTCTCCTGTGTTCATGTCCCTCTCTGTGTAGTGGGGGTCATTCTAGCATCTACTTCCTAGGGATGTCATCAGGTGAATAGACCTAGAGATCCCTTCAGAGTCTGTGAATCCCGTGGGCTGCTCCCACACCTAGCTCCTGCACAGACTTGGCAGTGCAAGGATTACAGAAAGGGCTGGCTGTATCAGAGAATACAACGCAAAGAGTCTTGGGTCTGCTGGGGGTCTGGGAGAGGCACTTCCCCTCTTGCCTGTTTCCCAGTGTCCCTAGGGAGGGTTGAAATGAAATGACGTTCAGACATCATCTCCTTCTGGCTCGCAACACTCCAGGGCCTCCTGTTATGTTTAGACTCAGGTCCAAGTGCCTGAGTGGCGGTCATCTCAGCCTATGTGGTGGGCAGCCCCCTAATGGCTCCCAGCGTTCCCACTTCCTAGGCACACAACCTATGTAATCCCTGCTCCTCAATGAGAATGGACTTTGCGGCTGGCTTCTAACCAATAGAATAGGGCCAAGTGATGGGATGTCACTTCCACGGTCGGCTTAACGAAAGGTCTGTGACTTCTGCCAGGTTCTGTCTCTCCTGTGTTCATTCTATCTCTCTGTCTCTGTCTCTCTCTGTCTCTGTCTCCCTGTCTCTGTGTCTCTGGCTGTCTGTATCTCTCTTGGTCTCTCCCTGTTTCTCTGTCTCTCTCTTTGTCTCTGCTCTCTGTCTCCCTGTCTCTGTCTGTGTCTCCTCTCTTTGTCTCTCCTACCCATCTTTCTATCTCTGTGTGTCTCTGTCTCTCTTTCTCTCTCTCTTTCTGTCTCTCTGATCCACTATTCAGGAGAAGCCAGATCAGATATTATGAGCTTCCTTCCCCATGGCACCCCCTAATGCAAAGAACTGGCAGAGGGTCCAGACCCACAGACAGAAAAGGCCTGAAACCCCCCATCCAAACTGAATCCTACCACTGCCCCCATACTTGTGAATGATCTCCGAGATGGCTCCTGCCTCTATCGAGCTTGAGTTGAGAACACAGCCCAAGCCTCCTGCTAGACCTTGACGGGGAGCATCCCAGCTGACCTGAGCCTGGACCCTGGTAGAGACACTGTCAGGTGCTCAATAATAGTTCTCATAAGTGCTAAGTGAGGCTAATGCTGTCACCCAGCATAGACAGCTAGTACCTCCTTCCAAGTCTGGGTCTGGTCCTGCCATCCTCTGTCCCTCACTTCTCTCCTCCCCAGCTCACTCTAGCCACACTGGCTCTTTTCTCACCTCCTCTCTCGTCAAATTCTCTTCTGCCTCCAAGTCTCTGAGCCTTTTAGCTTCCCCCCAGCACGCTGTTAGCAGACAGATGCAGGGCTGGTTCCTCTTGTCCCTCTGCTCAGGGCACAAATGTCCCCAGGGGGGCCTTTTACACCCACCTAGGGGCTCCAGGCCCTCCCTCCTACAACACCCTGCTTCATTGCCCTGTAGCACCTGCTCTTCTTTTTTGCATGGATTTGTTCATGATTTTGTCCCTTCCACCTCCAGGCTGTGAGCTCCTGGAGGACAGGGACCATGTGGGTGCTTTCAGCACTGCCCTCAGGACTAACATGGGCCCTGCTCAGGGTGAGTGCTGGCGCCACAGTAGCTGACAGAATCATGAGAGGATCTCAGAGTCCCCTCCTGCCTCTGAGCAGCTCCCATTGTGGACGTGGATGCCAGTAATCAAAAGTGCCTGTTGCCTTGGACAGGGGAACACCCAGAACGAGCCCTGGGCGTCCCTTCCCTGCTACACTTGCTCCATTGAGCAGGAGTGGACCCAGGATACCCCTGGTGGTCAGATCTAGCCTTGCAGCCGCAGGCAGGAAATCAGAAAGCAAAACACACACATTTCTTTGTTTGGGGTCCTCAAGGTAGTGGTTCCACCAGGGCCGAGGGCGAAAAGGAGCAGGACTTGTGGGCTCCAGGAGGGACGTGAGGGACCTCAGAAGCCTCTCTTGCTCCCCACTTTCTTTACACTGGCGCTGGCATGTCCCGTTGATTCACAAGGCCTCCTCACCCCAGCCAGGGCAATGACTCCACCTCACTTTCAAAGGAGGACCCCAAGGCTCCGACACGGATGGCCTTGTCCCTGGTCCCCAGACAAGTCGATCAGTGTTCTGTCATGTTCTGCACTGCCCAGGGCCCCAGTCCCCAAGCTCTCAGCCCGCCCTCTGCTCAGCAAGACCTCGAGGGAATGGAATGCATTTTACAAGGACTCAGAGAACAGTGGGTCATGGATGGAGAACGAAGGTCAATAGACTCTTCTATAAGCCTGTGGGACCCTTAGAGTCACCCCATCTATGCACCCCAATTACAGAGGCCAAAGATCAGGCCTTCTCTCCTGTAGCCCCTCCCCCCTAGGGGGTCACATCCTAGTTCCCGGTGCCCAGAATGATGGACATAGGACACCAGACCTGGTTCTCTGCAGGCTGCTCTAGGGATGGCCCCAGCCCCTGCATCCCCTGTGCACCTTGGGGACCCCCTGCCCATAGTCTGGCATCTCTTCCCTTCATGCTATGGACCTGCGCATGTTGCTAGGGGACCGGATGCCCCTGCCCCATGGCAGAGCTGCCTCCAACCTCCTTCTTCCTTCCTCCTGTCACCTGCCCAGTGTGCACTTCCCTTCTGACACAGGGCTGGGCAGTCAGAGTGTGTGTGTATGCTTGTGTGTGTGAGTGTGTCCATGTGGGGATGCGTAGAGGAAAGGGCCCTACATGGTGGACTTTGGCAGGGGTCCGCCAGGATCTTACTGTTCTCATTCCCAAAGCAAACCCCTTGGAAGTGTTGAGGCTGGCCTAAGAGCTTGGAATGTTCTCTTCTCCTCTGGACTCTGCCCACCTCGTGGGCCCAGGGCCTGTCCCTGCTTCACCTGGCCTCAGTTTCCCAACTGTCCTGTGAGGGTTGGACATGGAGCAACATCAGCTCCGATGAGCATGGACATGACCCGAGATCTCTGCCCGCATGAGTGAGTCAGGGATACCCTCACGGTCTCACAGGCCTCTCTACTGTGGGGCAACCAGGCCTCCTGTCCATGGTCAGGCACACAGAGGGACCCTGCAGACAGCCCTTCTGGGTGACACAGCCAGCAGCACACACGTGTAACACAACGGTCCCCTGACATGGCTGCTTTCGTCTGTCCCCTCCCCCAGCCAACTGCTCGGTGACCCTCACATCCCCTACTTCCCGGGAACACACCACACAAGCCAGGTGGGCCACACGGTGCGCAGTTGTTAGGTTGGACATCTGGGGACGTGAGGGTCACTAAATATACACGGACCTCACTGTCCTGGTCCAAAGACTGCATCCCAGAGTCCAGCTCCATGCTTGGCTGGTCCTGCGGACACGAAGACAGTGGTGGACACAGACCCTGGACAAGGAAAAGACCAGGCCGCCCTTTTACCTCCCCTTCTACACCCCCTCCCTGCCACATGAGGTCCAGCCAGTCCCTGCCTGCAGCCCTGGCGGGTGTAGGAGGAGCTGAAGGGAGCCCAGCTGGGCAACTATTAGAGGGAGTTACTGTTATTAGGGAGCCCCCTGGGTGCTGAGTGATTGCATTCCATTTTACAGATGACCAGTGATCCCAGCATTCAAGGTCACTCTGCTCTAAGTGAACAAGTCCAGACGTTAACAGGGGATTAGAAATCCTTGATTTTCACCAGCATTGAGCCCAGCATTGACCATCGAGGCCTTGTCCTGCGTTGGGGCTCCCCCAGCCAGGCGACCTCCTGAGTCCAAGCACTTTGGGCACCTTCTTCTCCCTGCTTGAATCCCAATACAGCCTCCTGAGGTCAGAGTCACTGACCCCATTTTTCATGGAGGAAACTGAGGCTCTGAGAAGACACCGCATGACCTTGCCTGTCACAGGGCTGTGAGGTGACCCAGCTGTGGCTTTGACGCCAGGTTAATCGGACCCTAAAGGCTCTGCTAGCACAGGAGACTGAGGAGGTGGCCTGTGAGCCCAGCACAGAGGTGAGTCCATCCTGGATGGGGGCTCAGGGGAGCGGCACTGCAGGCTAGGAGCTCTGAATGGGACAGGGGATTGGCAGGGTCCTTGGGGAGGAAGGCTTTAGGGAGGGTGAGGTGCGGTGAGGGGTGCACTCTGGGGACGGTGTCTTGACCAGATCACACAGGGCCGTGACTCAGGCAAGGAGTCGGGCCTCAATACAGGTTGGTTGGACGTGAACGAGCAGTCTCACCAGAGCCTCTGGTGGTTAGATCCTAGATTTGGAGGGAGATTGGTGTGGGCACCTTATCCACCTCCACTCAAGCCCAGATCCCCAAGAACCAACAGGATGAGAAGGCTGCCTCCATTTCCTCCCATGTACAGTGGTCACTGTGGCAGTCGCCTACCTCCTCCCAGGGTTGGGCATGCTGCCTGGAGGGCCCAGAGAGGGCTTCTTGTCAAAGTAGCCATTCAGGACAGGTCTGTGCTCAGAGAGCTCTGAGTGATGGGACCAAGGGCAAGTCCCACCAGTGGGCTAAACAAGACGCTCCTGTCCACGTTGCTGTTGTTTATTCCGGGTGAACTGGGATGATGCAGCATCGCCCACCGTGTGGATGGAGAGGGCCAGCGAGAAGCTATGGTTGAAGAGCCTGAGACACAACGCTTGTGTGTGACCAAAGCTGCCTCGGGTGTGGTGGAGGCTGAGGAGGAAGAGGTGCTGCTGGAGGCCAAGATGAAAACAGAGACCATCGGAGTCCAGGGGGCGGTTGATTTCCATAACTGTGGGGGATGGCATGATCAGCAGATTTTTCTGGACCCGGAAGGAAACCCCAGGCTGGCATACAGCTCCTGGGCTTCTTGGTCTTTTTGTGGGTGTGGATGTGAAACACTGGTTCCGGGCAAGAAGGGACTGGGAATGGGCTGTCAGAGAGAATGAGTAGGGCAGTCACCTTCTTTTCCTTGAAATCAGGGGACTCTGGGTCAAAACTCATGTTGCTCTCCTCCTTCTTGGAGCTGGAGGAACCAGCCAAGTGCTCGCTGAGCATTGGACAGTGTCCCTGCCACTGAGGTCCTGTCCCCATCTGAGGTGTCCCAGCACTTGGTGTGGGAGCTGTCCCTGGTTCTGAAGCCTGTGTTGGGCCCTGGAGGCTTGGAGGCTGGATGGAAGGGCTGCATTTGCAGAGGTCACGCCCCCGGGGTGAGTGGGGACTCTGGGACACCTGAAGTCATAGATGCAAGTGACCCGCACCTGGGAAGGTGTGAGGGAGGTGCACAGAGGGCCGTGCCTCAGTGACAGGCAGGGCTTCATGTCCATGGGCAGCACTCCTTGGCAAAGGTCAGCTAGTCCTTTGGACCCTGGAAGGCAGAAGGCACCTAGTGCTGCCAGTGGTCCACGGAAGGCCAGGAGAGCCAACTGACTGGCAGGCATCAGACCTGCAGCACGAGAGGTTCAGGGTGAAACTGCTCCAGGGTAGCCTGGGCCAGCGGGTTGGACAGAAAAGATGACCACCTGGTTTTTGTCACTCTAGTCTGTATGTGCTCGTCTCCCCAGCTAGCCAGACCATGGGGAGGGTGGCCCTGTGGCTGAACAGCACCAGGGACTGAGGAGAAGGTGCCCTTGGCAATATCGAGTCCCTCCTCTTCATGTGAGGCCAGGTTAAGCTGGCTCCATGCCTGACCTCACCCCCTTGGCGACGGTGGGCTTCTTCAAGCCAATGTCATACTAGGCTTCGGGTTCATGGCACTGAACACATTGGCATCCTCAGGGGTCTTCAGCATTGGGGTGAGGGAACAAAGGAGAGTTGGCTATGCTCAGGACAGCCACACCAGGGACAGGGAAATGCACAGAGACAGGAAGCAGATCAGTGCTTGTCAGGGGGTGGGGGAGTGGATATGGGGTCATGGCTGCTTCAGGGGTACATGGGTTCTGGTTGGGCGAAGCAATGATCTGGAACTAAATAACAGTGACGGTACACAGCATAGAGAATGTAGTTAATGGCGGGCCCTGAATTGTACAACCTTAAGTGATGAAAACATTAAACTTTATTGAATCTAAATTTGAACACATAAGACATGAAAAATCATAAAACATAGAAAAGGGAAAAGACATCCTGCCCTCACAGGCAAGGTGAAGGACAGTTCTGGTGTGGAGCTGGAGCAGGCCGGGCCTTAGTTGTTGACGATGAGGGCGGTGCTGCAGCTACTCTAGCGCTGGAGCCACTGCTGTGGCTGATGCTAGAGATCCCACAAGCTCTGCCTGTGCAACTGTCCCAGGAGCTGGACCTGATCTGGGGCTGGAGCTCGGTCTGTCTCAGGTGATGGTGCCTGACCTGCTTCTAGAATTGGCTCCGGTTTTGAGACGGACTCTAGCTCTGTATTGTTGACAGATTTGGTGCGGGAGCTAGTGATGGAAATGGCTGCTGCTCTGGAGCTGGTCAAGTGTGGGAGCTGGAGGGAGCTCTCGTTCTGGAGCTGGCCGCAACTGAGCTCTAGAGCTGGCATCAGAGTTCTCACTAGTCCACAGCTGGAGCAGGACCTGGTGCTATGTGGCTCTAACTTTGTAGGTTGAGGTAACTCTGGCTCTGCTGCTGGTGACCGAGCCTTCTATAGCTCCACAGCTGGTAAACAACGTGTACTGACCTTTAGATGGGGTCAGTGACATCACCAACCCATCATGAGCTGTCCATCAGATGGTGGGAGTACTCCAGCAAATAGCATCTATTACATTAGTGTTATTTCATCTCAGTTCCAGTTACATATTTATTTTAAATATACTTAGAATGAGAATAGGATAACAGAAACCATTTACTCTTTGCTGAGAACACACCTTATTGATGTCGTTTTTTAGAAAATATTACACAGTGGAAGACACCATTCTCCTCCCTCTCTCTTTCCTCCCCAGAGGTAACTACTGTCTTGACGTTAATATATGTATTCTGTACACATTGTCTTTTGCAAAAAGACAACTGTCCCAAATTTGCTGAGGTTTTTGCTATAAGTGGCCATCAAAGATATGCATCCAAGTGGATACTGTTAAAAACTCTGTCCTGTCAAAGTAAAGACAACAGTCCAACAGTTAGTTGAGAAGGTACCTGCTTTGTAGATATGGTTTTTAAAAGAGAGGTTTGAAAATATCTCCATTATGTTACCACTGACCCTCCTTATTTGGAAGAGTTATGTTTTGTCAATTCTTCGCTGACACTGCATGAGCAAGAATGAACCAGTGCTCCCAGGGGAAGGACAAGGTGAGGTTTTTGCAGCCTCTGGTCGTTGACATGTTTGGGAACCTCTCAATGCACAACCTTGTCTTATGTGTGTCTCTTGAAAGACACCTTATTTCATATAGATTGTTGATTAATTAGTTGAACTCTAGGCCAACAGCACTATCTATAACTCATGCCTGAAGGACGCTCATCCAACACAACCATTTTCTATGAAATGCCCATCACAGGCTCATTGTGCTTACGAACACTACATAACACTTCAGCACTACGTTTGAGGGCCATTCTAAAGAGCAAAAGCACCAAGGAGAAGCACAAAAGGTGACAAACGTAGCATTCCATAGATTAGGGACATTTGTTGACATGAGAATTAAAACAAGAGTTTTAATACTGTAATAGCAAAAACTAGAAACAACCCAAATGTACACCAAAAGAAGAACGGTCAAAGGAGATGTCGTTTACTCATACTAACATGTAACAGTGAAAAAGAATGGCATAGTTCCAAGCAAATTGTTACAAAAGTATCTCCAATGTAGTTTTGAGTGAAAAGAGGAGGTTGCAGAACGAGGTCCATGCCTCACAGGAAGAGGTCTGCCTGAGGTTTGATCTCCAAGCAGCTCTATCAAGCCTAATGCCAACTGTTGTGGAAAAGGAAACAAAAATTCTGTTTCTGGAATGTGTTATTTGCCTAAAGAAAATCTTGCAAGCATGTGGCTGGTAGGTTCATCTAAAAGGACAGAGAGCTGAGACTTTGCTGAGCTTACAGAATAGGATTTACGAGTTCTTTCATTCTCTGATTCCTAAGGAATATTTTTAAGTAAATGTCGTCTTATGTGACAACATTTCACGTGAGACTCGCTTGCATTATAACCTGGTAATGAGGTTGTGGGGCTTAGCTAACCATTACCAAGGCAAAGTTTTGCTGGCTCTCCTCTCTACCAAAAGCAACCTAAAAGTTGGGCAGGACTATTTTGGGTTAGCTGGTGCTATTTGGGCTGGTTTGCAGCACACACACTCAAGAAGTCTCTCACCTCTGGGCCTCTGTACTTGAGGTAGCCTCTGCCTAGAACCTCTACCCAGGATGTGTAAATGACTCACTCTTCATTTCTTCATGCCTTGGCTCAAATGTCCTCTGAGAGGTGGACACCAAGACAGGATTAAACGGGCAAGGATTTTATGAGGGGAAATGCTTCTGTAACAGAAAATGGGGTGGGGGAGCCTGGCAAAGTGGGAGAGCCATCAGGCCATGATGAAAGTCTGACTCTAAATGAGGGGGAGATAGAGGGAAGGATGGGTCCAAGTGTCCTACACTGCTGTATAGTCTAAGGAAGGCTTAGGAATGCCACTGGGGAGTCCTTGAGCACAAGCAGGTCAGCAGAGGAGTCCATGCCTCCCAGGAACAGGTCTGCCTGAGTGTCTATCCCTGCCTCACTCACTGATTCGGAGCAGTCCAAGGGAAGCACGACCTCAGTGCAAACAGAGGAAAGATCTCATAGCTCAGCAGACTACTGACTTCATAGCTTTGTTTAATTACGTTTGCTGCAGGTGGAGGCCTTCGAGGAGCAGTCTCCTGGATACCATATCTTATCAGTCAGTTTTCCCTGATCACTCTCTGCAAAACAGCCCCACAGAACAGTAAAACATCAACCACATTTCACCAGGAAACAGTAAAAACACATTTCAGACTAGATACAAGGCACATTCCAGGACAACAAAGTAATCTGAACTGGTGTTGGGAGTAGATTAAAACTGGATTACTGCTAGGGATCAAACAATATCAAGAGAAAGAGAGAGAAGGAAGCAAGGGAGGGAAGACAGAGGGCGTTGGCCCTCAGCATTTGGGGCTAGTATTTGGCCATGCCCATCAGCGATCATAACCGGCTGCAAGACATCCTACAAACCATAAAGTCAAAACACCTCATTCATTTACAAAAATGTATTTCATGTATTGACTTTTGTTTTAACCCGTCCCCTCATTTCAGACAGGAGATCCAGAAAAGGGAGACAACTATTCAGTAGCAGAACCAGGACTAGAACCCAGGGCCCCAGACTCCTGGTCATTCATTCAGGAGGGCACCCCTTGTTCCTGGCTGCCTGTCAACCTGTAGGAGGACAACATTGGCGAGGACAACCTGAAGGAACTGAAGTTCTTGCCTTCACAGAAGTTCAAAGGAGGTGCTTGAGCTGGATCTTAGAGGATGACTAGGAGTTTGCCAGACATCTGAAGGGCATTGGAGGCAGTGCGTGCAAAGTAGGGAGGCCTGAAACAGCGCTGGGATCAGAAGGCACAAGTGGAGCCCTCTGCTCAAGTGGATGAAGCACTGAGGAGCAAGGTGAGCCGGGAATGAGGATGCACTGTGGAACACAGTGGGGAATGCCTGCAGGGGTTTTGGCAGAGAATGCCAATAGGAAGAGCTACCCTCTAGCTCACTGTGGCTGGAGCAGGGACTGAGTGGCCTAGTAGCTGATGGGGGCGGGGAACGCCCACGACAAGGCCAGGGAAGAGATGACGATGCACAGTGGCAAAGGGAGTACACAGGGCAGGGGAAGGACTTACCTGGAGATGCGCGGAGGGCGCCACCCCTCCAGCGTTTCCCAGGCTGATGCCAAGAAGCAAAGGGCCTCGCGACAGGAAAGCGCCCTGCGCCCACCCGAGCCGGGCAGATGCTCAGGAAACGTGTGCTGCGCGGGGAGGTGACGGCGCTCAGGCGGAGCTGGAGCTCGGAGGAAGGTCGCGCACCAGGTTGCAGGGCCAGGCCTGGGCCCCATCCACCACGTGTCAACGTGGCAGTGCAGACACCTAGGATGTCTCCTGACTCAAACCAGGAGTTCACCATGAGATTGCCTCTGAGTCGGTTAAGGGACGCTGCCCTGAAACGTCCTGACATGCAGAATTCAGAGAGCGGAGGAAGTACAACTGAGTAAACAGAAGTTACCAAGTACAGAAAGAATAGGCAGAGCGGGGGACAGAAATGGCTGAAAGTGAAGTTGATATCTTGGCAGGAGAAGATGCCTCTGAAGTGGGCTCCGGGATCCAGGGGGATCTGGTGAGCCAGTTGTCTTACAGACAATCTTTTGTAGGGTCCAGGTCAAGGGGCATCTGAATCCTTAAACTAAAGCCCTATTGCCAAGGCCACAGGAGCCTCTCTCTAGGCCACAGCAGAGGGGGACTGGAGCACTGTGGGCTCACAGTTCACCTCTCGTCTGTTTACATTCAGAGTGCAGTCCTTGGCTGCGTAGCAGTGTTTGTTGCTCTTCTTATAATTATCATTATTTCATGTCCTTATTTTCCTCGTGAGTTCCCTGTAAAACAAACCACGATCCACGGTGTCAGCACTTTGATTCCAGGTCACTGCTTCAAGGCCTGCAGTGGGAGCCTCGTGCTCATAACCTCCTGTTTTTATCCCAGTCTCTTTAGGGATGCATTGACCTCTTTCTTGTCTGCACTGAGGCACGGAATGGGGGCCCACACCCAACCCTGCATCTCCTCCTTTTAATATCTCATGCTCTGGAAACACTGCTTACTGTTCACTCGCTGGACTATACTCCCTGACATGAACAACGCACGGGAGAGAGGAGGTAGGAAACACTGATCTACGTAGGGCTCTGAGTTGACCATAACACAGAGTACAGTTGATCAGGGGCCAAGGTAGAGTTCCTTAACACAACAATCTGCCGAGATGAGGGTGTTCTAATGTCACACCACTTGAAAATAAAGCAAACACATAAAAGCATATGTAGTGGTCAAAGGGAAAGCACACAACTAAAAGAATTGATCCCATGAAATACACTATTCTATTTGTTTATGTATCCAATGACTGATGGGAAATAGCCAGGTGTAGAGATAGTAGAATTGATCAATGTCATAGAGAATTCTCTTAACAGTTGTTCATGCCTTGTGTTTTACATCATTGATTGGGGTAATATTTCCATCTTTTCCTTTCCTAGTGTCTCCACCTTTCTCAACTTTTCCAAGAGATATATTTACTTTATCCTCTAAAATTTTAGGGAAATTTAAAAATAGTTATGACACACTTTAAGTTGTTGATTTTGTATATGGGAGGAGCACTAGATTGCAAGTGAATTAGTGATCGTTAGAGTTTTAGTTTGGTAAAAGGTGGTAGTTGGAATTGATACCAGGATGTTTGTAACCCAGTTTTTACTTCATTATTTGATGTACTTTTCCAAATGCCAGAGCCGGTCATTCTGAAAGTAATAACTTGTCTCATTGTAAAATATGTGTCCTTGGAGAGGGTGATGCAGGTAAGTAGAAAATAGTTTAATGTAGTGACTTGTTTTTCTCCAATGGATCTGTTATAAACCCAACAGCCATATAGCATTCTTTTGTCCAAATGACCTGATGGCACTTTCTTAACTTTTCTTGTTGTGACTCTAGCAATCTAGGGTCACACCACATTTTCTCTCCTAGCCATGCTTTCAGTTGTAAGAGTGACATTGTCAATAGTACAATGAGCAATTGGCACACACTCTACTCTTATCTAAAAAAAAAAAAAATATATATATATGTATATATATATCAACTGCAAACTTTAGTAACATAATTGTTAAGGAATGAACTATTTGCAGTGCCCTTAGCAACTGATGGCTACACATGATTGTGTAGCGACATCATGGTTCAAACCATGCTGTGCAACATGTGGCCCCTTTGAATTTTATTTTAAAGGAATGGGTTCAATGACTTTTTTCTTTTGGAAGAAGAAAGACTTGCATTTCCCTTCTTAGAAAATTGAGAACTGTTTTTTTGCCTTTATTTTTTTGTCTTCAGCTCTTCTTCCTACTGGTTACTAATTCACATGTCCAGTTACTTCAGATTCATGGTGCTACCTCCTCTGCCTTTTTCATGGCTGTCACTTTAATTTTTCCATCATCCCTTCTGTGAAGGAGGTTTCTCTCCACGCTCATCTAGCGAGGAAGGAACCGACCCTCCTTTCTGTGAACTTGGAGACAGAGGCCAAGGTGAAGCCTCGGTGCCGCTCCCCACCAGTGAGCTGCAGAAGGGCTGCAGAGTCCTGTGAATCTTTGGCTCCCCTCCTGGCTCCCTCCATAGTTGGCATTGTCTGCACGGAGGAGCCCAGCTCGTTACAATCGAATTGTTGAAGTCTCTAGAAGCCAGCTGAAGGATAAGACTGGCCAGAAAGGACGTCAGCAAGCGGTGTGCTCCAAAAGTTGGTGGCAGAAACATTCAGAAGAAGAAAACCTTTCCGTTTCTCTTGTTTTCTCTTTATCTTCTCTCCCTTCCTTTTCCTTTACTTAGATGGTACAAAGCCTGTCCACCCCCCATGGTAGTTGTTTTTCTCCTCAGAGCCCCAGTACAGAGCTGTATCTCTTAGTTGTAGGTCAACCCATGGGGGTTCTTTTCCTGGAGTCCCACGGCAGTTTATTCATATCTCTTTCATTCAATTATTTCTGTAGTGTAATTTATCTGTTTAGACATATCTGTCTTCCTTGCAGACCCCCAACATTTCAAGACCTTTGGGTACACAGTAGATACTTAAGGACTTGAGTGAATCAGTGAAGATTTTTTGTTGAATAAGATCTAAATAAATACAATACCTACTCAGCACATGAATGCAAGCACTTGAGAGAGAGTTTTGTGTCTGCTGAAGCAGGCTGTGGACCAGTTTAGGGGCTCAGTGCCAAAGTGACTCAATAGATTTAGACCAAATGAACGAGATAATTAACTTCAATTTTACAATTCATGGAGAACAGGAGCAGAATATCTAGGTGTGAATCAGGACTTGATCATTCTTGTTGCATCTTTGGAAAACCCAGTCCTTTTTCTTTCTATGGAAATTTGACTCATTCCAAGCAGCTGCCTTATTGGTATTTATGGGAAGATCAAATTGAAAAGAAAACCCAGAAAAGTATAACGGCTAGCCTTAGGGAATCTCTTAATAAAATGAAAGAACAAAAGTCGGAGTTAGAACAAAGATTGAAAGTCAAATTTACTGAAAATTCCCTGTCTCCTCCCTCCTACACTCCCTTATATCCCCAACTCCCTGTCCCTGACTCCCCAGAAGATCTTTTGGATTTTTGGACCCCTGGCCCAAATCCTCCCCCTCAAGACTTATCTCCTCAGCTACCTCCTCAGCCAGTTCCCTTAGGTCCCAGGACTCCAACTTCTCCGAAGGACATGCAGCTGCCTGTTTTAACTTCTCTCACTGTTGAAGACTTACAGGGGGCGCTTAGGCCTGACCTCCAAGCAAGGGGCATACAGGTTACTTGTGTAAATGGTGAAAACCAAGAAATAAATTTAGTAGAAACACCTAGGAAGGGCAAGAAGTTTCGTTTTGCTGTGTCTTACAACTCCTCTTACTTTCCAGGGCTCTGTAATCAGGCTCTGTCAGCTTCAGACATTCCTATGCAGTATCCATTGAGGATGTATCCTGGACCTCCGCTGCAGAGAGTTCATGTCTCCTGGACAGCAGCTGATCTTTTCAATTATAAAACTCTCCTGCCTCCATTGTCAGAAGACCCTACTAAATTTAGAGAAGAATTAGAAAGATTAGTGGCTATTCATAGCCCCACCCACCGAGACCTTGACTGGCTGCTAAGGGGCGTTCTTCCATCCCATGACTACACTGTAGTTATCAGACAGGCCAGAGGGCGCCCTAGGAAAAACCCCCCTCATAGAGGAAATAGATGGCCAGACCCTCTCCCAGGCCCTCCTGCAGATGACCAGGAAGTGGCACAGCTACAGGCTGATATTCAATGTTTAATAGGAGCGATTCTAGAGGCGTTTCCTCCTAAACTTAATCGGTCAAAAATTGAATTATGCACTCAGAACGAGGGGGAACATCATAAAGCTTTTGTTGAACGGTTTATTCAGACTTTCCAAAGACACACTGCATTGAATCTGGAAGCTCCAGAGCATAAGAATCTCCTAATTTCTGCTTTAGTTGGAAATTTTCTTCCTGATATAAAGAAACAAATTCAAAACAGTGTGGTTGGTTGGGCAGGGCAACCATTAAGTGTAATAATGGAGGTTGCTACACAATTCTTTGAAAATTGTCAGCAAGAAAGCAAAAAAAAAAAAAAAAAAGAATTAAAGGAAGACAACTCTTCTTGCTTTGCAATTTGAATCTTTTGAAAAGCAAAAATTCAACCCTGAAATTAAACTAAAGCCCACTCAGAGGTCTCCCTATTTGCCTTCGGACAATTGTAGGTATTGCAAGAAACCAGGGCACTGGAAAAGGGCATGTGGCGCTCTTAAGAGAAGGGAAAGTTTAAAAAATGTTCCCGCTTGGCCGCAGCACCCCCAAAAGGCTCATTTTTCTCTACCTGAGGGACATTTCTCCCTCAAATGATGGGGTCAGCCGATCCTTAGTCGCACCGCTGAGCCTACAGTTAAACTTAAAATAGAGGATCGGAAACTGGATTTCTTAATTGACACTGGTGCGACATTCTCTCCTATCCGTTCAAAGGATTTATCTCTACCTGTTACCTCTGATTCTATCAAGCTGTTAGAGTCTCTGGACAGCCTATTTCATTGCCCATATCTAAGCCCACTCCAATATATTTAGACCCCCTTAACACTCATCATGCTTTTTTAGTTTCTGACTGTTCCCCAGCAAACCTCTTTGGCCGAGATTTGGTATGTAAATTCAATGCCACTATAAATTGTAATGAAAAAGGTGTTTTTATCTCCTTGCCTTCTGACCAAGCCCCAAGTCTCCTACTTTCCATGATGGAAACTTGTCTTGATGTAAATCCTTCTGAGGAAGATGAGTCTTTAAAGAATGTCCCAACCAGTCTTTGGGCTACACATGCAAATGAGGTAGGATTGTTGCTTAGTGCTGAGCCCGTGCACGTTACTTGGAAAAAAAATAAACCGTTTCCATCAGTAGCCCAATACTCGCTCTCCAGAGATGCCGAGCGAGGAATTCAACCCATAATAGACTCCCTTTTGTAACAGGGTGTACTAGCTTTTACTTCCTCGCCCTGTACCACTCCAATCTTGCCAGTAAAAAAGGAAGGCAAATTTGACTCAGACGGGAACCAAATCTATAGATTTGTACAAGACCTCAGAGCCATAAACTCTTTTGTAATTCCTCGGCATCCTGTGGTCCCTAATCCAGCTGTCATCCTGACCTCAATACCTGCTGATGCAGCCTGCTTTATAGTAGTTGACCTCTGCTCAGCTTTCTTTTCAATCCCATTACACACTGACTCACAATTTCTTTTCACATTTACATTTAAAGGGAGACAATTAACATGGACTCCAATACCTCAGGGATATTGTGAGTCCCCCTCAATATTTTCCCAGGTCCTTAAAGCTGACTTGGATTCTGTAGTCTTTACTCAAAGCTCCACTCTTGTTCAATATGTTGATGACCTTTTACTCTGTAATCCAACTAAGCAGGGGGCTCTTACAGATTCTCTCATTCTCCTGAAAGCCCTAGCTGAACGAGGCCATAAAGCCTCCAGGTCTAAACTTCAGTGGGTGCAAATGACTGTTACCTACTTAGGGCATGAGATATCTCAAGGCATTCAAAAGTTAACCCCCAAACGCATTGAGTCAATTTTATCCATCCGTCTCCCCAAAACAAAGAAACAGCTATGTAAATTTCTAGGAGCTGCTGGTTACTGCTGCCAATGGATTCCTAATTTTGCAGCCCTTGCTAAACCTCTGTATTCTCTTCTCCCAAATATCGCCCCAGAGCCTATTTCCTGGCCCTCAGAGGCATTAAACTCCTTTGAGGCCTTAAAAATAGCTTTGTCCATGCCTCCGGCTCTTGGCTTACCTAATTTTGACAAGCCTTTTCATCTATACTGTCATGAAAATAATGAAATTGCTACAGGCATTCTAGGGCAATCTTTTGCCTCTCAAATACGTCCTATAAGATATTTCTCATGGCAACTAGACCCTGTGGCATCAGGCATGCCCCCATGCTTACGTGCGGTGGCTGCAGCTGCCACCTTGATTGATAAGGCCAGTACTCTTACATTAGGCTCTGTCATTCACCTCTATGTCCCACATTCTGTGTCAGCTATTTTGCAAGTTCATAGGACACAACACCTCTCTACACGGCGACAGACCACCTATGAGCAGGCTCTTTTAATTAAACCTTCCATCATCTTACATCGTTGCAACACTTTATTTATTTATTTATTTATTTTTATGTATTTATTATTTTATTTATTTATTTTTTTGTTTATTGCAGTAACTTTGGTTTATAATATTGTAAAAATTTCAGGTGTACATCATTGTACTTCTATTTCTGCATAGATTACATCATGTTCACCACCAAAATACTAATTACAACCCATCACCACAAACATGTACCGAATTATCCCTTTCACCCTCCTCCCTCCTCCCTTCCCCTCTGCTAACCACCAATCCAATCTCTGTCCCTATGTGTTTGTTTATTGTTGTTATTATCTACTACTTAATTAAGGAAATCATATGGTATTTGACCTTCTCCCTCTGACTTATTTCACTTTGCATTATACCCTCAATGTCCATCCATGTTGTCACAAATGGCTGGATTTCATCGTTTCTTATGGTTGAGTAGTATTCCATTGTGTATATATACCACAGCTTCTTTATCCATGCGTCCCTTGATGGGCACTTAGGTTGCTTCCAAGTCTTGGCTATTGTGAATAACGCTGCAATGAACACAGGGGTGCATGTACCTTTGCAAATTTGTGTTTTCAAGTTCTTTGGATAAATACCCAAGAGAGGACTAGCTGGATCATATGGTAGTTCTATCCTTGCTTTTTTGAGGAATCTCCATACTGTTTTCCATAGTGGCTGCACCAGTTTGCACTCCCACCAGCAGTCTATGAGAGTTCCCTTCTCTCCACATCCTCTCCAACACATGTTGTTTCCTGTCTTGTTAATTATAGCCATTCTGACGGGCGTGAGGTGATATCTCATTGTAGTTTTGATTTGCATTTCCCTGATAGTTAATGATGTTGAACATCTTTTCATGTGTCTGTTGGCCATCTGTATATCTTCTTTGGAGAAATGTCTGTTCAGGTCTTTTGCCCATTTTTTAATTGGGTTGTTAGTTTTTTTGTTGTTGAGATGCATGAGTTCTTTATATATTTTGGAGATTAAGCCCTTATCAGATGTATGGTTTGCAAATATCTTCTCCCAATTGTTAGATTGTCTTTTCGTTTTGTTGATGGTTTCCTTTGCTGTGCAGAAGCTTTTTAGTTTGATGTAGTCCCATTTGTTTATTTTTTCTATTGTTTCTCTTGCCCGGTCAGATGTGGTGTTTGAAAAGATGTTGCTAAGACCGATGTCGAAGAGCGTACTCGTTGCAACACTTTAAATCCAGCTACTTTACTGCCCCTTCCTGATGATGGAGAGCCCCATTCCATTCCACATGATTGCCTCGCAACTATAGAAATGGTCTCAAAGCCACGAGAGGATCTCTCAGACATCCCTTTAGACAATCCAGACTTACTTCTGTTTTGTGACGGCTCCTGTAAACGAAATTCCTGGGGAAGCATTATAACTGGTTATGCCATAGTTTCCCCACATGAAACTCTTCAAGCTTATTCTTTGCTCACCATACGATCAGCCCAAGCTGCTGAACTCATAGCTCCTACTAGGGCCTGTACATTAGCAAAAGAAAAAACTGCCACTATTTACAGAGACTGCAAATAGGCTTTTGGAGTCTGCCATGTTGTTGGCACAATTTGGAAATCCCGTAGATTCTTAACCTCTGCAAGAACTCCTATTGCTAATGGACACTTAATTACAGCCTTATTACAAGCTATTCACTTTCCTTCAAAAATTGCCATTGTTCATTTTTCAGCCCATACTAAGGAGACTGATGTCATATCTTTAGGAAATGACAGGGCTGACAGAGCTGCTAAACATGCAGCTCACTAGGGACTCCCTTATCCGTTTTCTACCCAATTTTTAAACCTGCCTTTATCCCTGACTGATGTTATTAACTATCAGACAAATGCCCCACAATCTGAAAAAGACAATTGGATACAAAAGGGTGCCAAACAATTATCAGATGGATTATACATTGGACCAAATGGACTTCCAGTAGCTCCTTTTCTCTTGACTTTTTGGCTTGCACTTATCTCCCACCAAATGGGACATATGTGCAAACGGGGGATAGCTAAAGAACTAAAAAACAATTGGTTTTGCCCTGGCAGCCATAAAATTTCTGACCAAATCACCTCCCAGTACACAACTTGCAAATCTTACCAAGTTCCTGGGAGAAATCGGTGTGATCCAGGAAGTCCTCCCAGGCCCACGCTTCCTTTTGCGACACTCCAAATGGATTTTATGGACTTGCCCTCAGCTTTAGGTTACTCTCACTGTTTGGTTATTGTCTGCATGTTTAGTAGATGGACTGAATGCTATCCGACGAGACATGCAGATGCCACAACAGTGGTAAAGAAATTAATAACTGAAGTTATTCCTCACTTTGGCATTCCTTTATAGATTGAATCAGACCAAGGAACTCATTTTACAGCAGAGATAAACCACTTGCTTGCAAAAACTCTGGGGTATTCATTAAAATTTCATACCCCATATCACCCTCAGTCATCAGGGCAAGTGGAACATAAAAATCTAGATATAAAAAGAACTCTAGGAAAAGTTTGTCAAGAAACTGAACTTAAGTGGCCAGAAGCTCTGCCCTTGGCCCTTATGAAGATTCAAAATACTCCAAATAAAAGGCATGGACTGACTCCTTTTGAAATAGTTTTTGGACGTCCGATGCCTACTGGCATCTCTAAACCTTCAATTCCTGGATTAAATGAATATTATGGGAACTTAAGTGAACAATTTGATGCTATGACTAGTTATATACAAAAATTAACTAGTATACTTGAAGCATATTGTCAACAGGTAAAAGAGGCGTGACCCCCACCTTTTGACAAGCCTTGCCATCCCTTTCGACCAGGAGACCGGGTGTACATCAAGGTCTTTAGAAGAAAACACGCACTGTCACCTCGCTGGGAAGGACCTTATGAAGTCATACTGATGACCTGCACTGCCATCAAAATAAAAAAAAAATCTTCCTGGATCCATGCAAGCCATACCAAAATAGACCCAGAACATCGCTCTCAAGACAACTGAGAGATAATCCCCACAGGTGACCTTAAACTAAGGATTTCGAGGGCCAAAACCCAGGCCCCAGAAGCAGCCGACATCACGAAGTAGACAGCTTTTCCCAAGATCATGGATCAAGAAAACCTACTTTGACCCATTTCCTCCCCCTTGCTTTAAAACTCAGGATATATATACACACTCACACACACAAACTATTAGACTATTAGTGGATATATATATATATATATATATATATATATATTTTAATCTTTTATTAGAAAGCTGACTGGAGAGTGCTCGTCTCTATCTGTCCTTCTTCCCCTCTCTAAGTCTCTGCTATGGGCTCTTTTCCGATCTGTGTCTTGCTTTTACTAACCCTCTCCTTTTCAACAGGTCGGGCACAGACCAAACACCCCCTTATGCCAGTTTACCAAGCCCTAGCCACGCTAACTAATCAATCTGACTGTTGGTTATGTCAACAGCTAGATAGTGCAAAAGAACCTGAACTAGTCTTTGTTCCTGCTGATATGAACACCTGGTGGACTAAGTACGGAAAATGGATGAATAACAGAGTATGGTATCTGCAACAAGGGAAACTTCACTCTGCTTCGTCTCCTGGTGAGTCACTTGGGCCCCAGAAAGACTACTTAGAAGGTCAAGGACTGTCCCTTGCCCAAGTACAAGCAATAAGTGAAAGTTTTTCCCTCTGGATTGAAAGTAAACATGGCGCTGGACCTTTCCTGGGTGACATACCGAGACAATATTGCAGTCAAACTCTGTGGTTTGATTCCGCAGGTGGCATCTTCAGAACTCTCAAGGGAATTGTAAGTGACTCTATCACTACTCCCTCTGGCACAGACATTTGCCAAATCACCAAGTGCTCTGGATGGCTTACGAGCCACCCATGTGCAACTTGGGGTATCGCAGCTATCCACATGTTTAAGCTGCCCAATGCCACAGACTATATATGGGTGGATCAAAAATCTGGACTCACCTGGTCAGGTGACAAGACCAGGCTTTATAGCTGCCAAAATCAGACTGCAGGCCTCCTGTACCAGCTATTCTGCAATCTGTTCTGTTCTCGCAGACTGACAGGAGCTCATGGGAAATGGAGATGTTTAGGTAGTAACAGTGCAAGTGGCACAGATCATGAAATAGTCCAGATCCTGGGAACTACAGACTCAATTCTAAACTTGTCTTTAAACTACACTGGTCTTTTCATTTTATGCGGCAACAAAGTGTATAAAGGATTCCCACCTAATTGGTCAGGACGATGCGGACTTGGATACCTGGCTCCTTCTGTCACCAAACACTCCACCTGAAATGCCAGCCAAATTACAAATTTGGGTTCGTTTGTTCATAAGATTGTGCCACATAAACATGTCAGTTGAGAAATCGTGGAAAATCCACTTGTATATCACTACTCCAAGTTCTTTTCAACCTTGAGAGTCCTATTCCCCAGCTTTGGATATTATGAGTTGGAAAGGGCAATCTTAAATCTCTCTATGGTAACGGAGCAAGAGTTCAACACCACCATGCAAACCTTGAACATACTCCAGTCAGAGATTAACAGCCTAGCATCTGTGGTGCACCAAAATTGACGTGCTCTGGATGTACTCACTGCCCAGCAAGGAGGAGCATGTGCAATCATTGGAGAAACATGTTTCTTTTATGTGAATCAAACAGGTCAAGTAATATCTAACTTAAATCTATTAAAAGAGAAGATTGACATTTTTCATCAGATAAACGAAACTCACACATTTTATTGGACTGACTTATTTCCAGGATTGGGGGACTGGTTTAATGGAGTGTGGGGAAATGTGCTCAAATTTGTTCTTTTCTGCTTGTTCATCCTCATTGTAATCTGCGTTCTTTTCTCTCTTTGCAGACTTCTTATCACTCGGATACTAACACGATTTCTCTCTCCACAGTTACCAGCTCAGCTTTAAATATGTGAAACTTCTAGGGAAGTTTCAGAGGAGGGAACTGATGGTGCTCAGGGCAAGCTACCCCAGGAAGCACTGCACTGGTATGTGGATTATTTCCAGCTGAAGACAATAAGGACTCAGACAACTCAGGAAGAATATTTGAGTTTCACCTCCCAAACTGCCTAAAGGATTTAAAACAAAATATCTGTTTCAGGAAGGAGTTATCATCATGACTGCTATAAAGATAATGTAGGATAGAGGTTGCAATAGAAACGGCACCAACAAGCCCATCTTATCGGAAGATCTGTCTCTCTGGCCACAGGCTCTGGATGGCCCTGGAAGGAGTTACCAGACAATCATTTACAAGGGAAGTCTCCATTTGTAAAGGTATCTCCCTCTCTGTATTGGGAAGAGGAGGGACGACCTCATTTCTAGAGACTTATCAATGTAGAAGGTGAGGCCTTAAAACTGCATAATAAATCTTACCCTTGTTTACAGTGCTTTAGTGATAATCTCCTGTAACTAACACTCCCACCCCCAACATCCTCCTTGTCTTTGGTTGGACATGGCATTTAAGACGAGAATCTGCTATTGTGTTGAGAAAGGCAGTGTCCCTGCTTTCTCCCATGTATACATGTTATTAAACCTGGTATTATTTTCTCTTGCTACCCTGTCGTGTTAATTATTTGGCCAGTCATAAGAACCTTAAGGAAAAGGGCAGAGGGAGATTCTCCCTCTTCCCCTGACAGTGGTGATGCAGGTGGGCTCTCAAGGTTACGCCTATATTGTGGAAGCAAGCAATCAAGTATTTAATGGAAGCATTTCTATGTAAACGAAAGAAAAACAAGGTTAATGGTTGGAGCAAGTTGTAAAGCAGTTTCTGAGTATAGGAGACAGCTAGTTAAGAAGATTTTTAGATGTCAGCGTCAAAGCATCTTTTACAGTTTAAAATGTCTCTGATGATGTCACCGGGTAATCTCTTAAGTTTATATCAAGCCCATCAGCTTTAGTTTGTAAGGCTTCAAGAAAAAGGACAGGTTCAGTTTTTAGTGATTCCAAATGAAAATGATGGAAAAAATGAAAAACGTTAGTTTGGACATCTGTAGCCAGATATTTTAGGAGACTAGAAGAAATCAGGATCCAGTCCAGTCAACAGATATAAAACAAAAACCTTAGCAGATAATTAAGAAAACTAGGATCTAATATCCGCAAATGTAAACTATAGTTTTTACTGAAATATAATGATTCTTTCTAAGATCACCCTCATTTTTATCAAAGATAGACAAATTACAACTAGTTTACAAAATAAGCCTAGTTCCAATAGTGTTGGTACAATTATTTACATAAGTACAGCAAGAATAGCAATTGATCACATAGGCTCTTTTAAATCTGCTTTGCTGGAACTTTTTATAAGGAATCTCAGATTGAACTTTAAAGGCCTCTCCAGGCCAGAAAAGCCAAGCCAAGGATTTTGTCATCAGACTTTGCCTGTAATACCTACAGATTTGGGTGAATTCCTTTCTTCCTAGGTTCCCCCAAAATATTTCGAGGTTCCTTGTGTTTGCCAGATAAGTGACATTCTTTACTTATCCTGGTAAGTGCTGCTTGGAACATAAGGTACCAGGCCAGTATTTCCACGTGGCTTTATTCCATAAAGTCCAATCTTCATTCCTCAAAAGCTGTATGGTTATATCACAAATATGATGTTCCAGTCAAAGCCTTGGTAATATAACCAGTGTTTCCAATTGTGTTCTGTTATAAGGAGAACAGATTCTTATTGAACTTATGCAAATAACTATATTGCCATGAAAACAACAATACTCCAAATTCGAGGGATCAGATAGAGAGAAAAAGATAAATATTTCAATTTTACTTACAAAAATATCATTTACCAAATTGTTATAAGTCATAGCTAGCTCAGAAGAAAAGAGAAAAAGTTTTCATTAACTCTGAAAAAACAAAACATTAAAAATTCAGCAATACTTCAAATGAAAAATCATAAAAATTATAATTATCCTTATCAGTTCATTCAGTCCTGTGTAATCCATTCTTGATCCCAGTCTTTCTGTTAGCAGCTTCGTGAAGTTGTCAGTCTTTCCATCAGATTTCTGTAATTTCTTACCAAGTTCAGTTTTATGATCAGAAAGTTTGTCAGAAACTTGTACTCCAGTGTAAATGTCAGAGTCCTTTCCATGAATTTTTCTGAAGTTGAAATATTTCGCAAAAGCATTAGAGCAAAGAAATAAGTCTGTAAACAACAAGACCTCAAAATGGCAATTGACAGAGAAATTTGGTTAATTTTGTGACATACAACACTTTAAAATAATAATAACCAGAATTATGACTGATAATCAGGACAGATCAGAATTTCAGTAATGTTATACAATTTTAAAACACCTATGTCAATAACATTTGCCCACATAATAACACCTAAACAGACTTATCATCACTTGTCTGACAATGCTTTCCATGTAATTTAACATACTGAATAAGCCTAATAAATTTAGTATCTTTCCCCTTATAGGAAGAGAGCAAATTTCTTTGAGAAGTTCCAGGGCCCTTTGAAAATTCTCAAAGAAAAAAAGTAAAAAATGACTTTATTTAAGATATGAATTTTGGGGAGCTTGTCAAAAATAGAAAACGTTAAAGCAAAGAGAGCATTAACAGTCCAAAAACCTTAATAGAGAGACCACAGTCTTTTGAACACAGGAAATTATTTTAACAGTTTTTTTTTTTCTGTCTTTTAGGTAGACTTACCCAAAGGTAAAGAAAAATCTTTTATAACCTCTTTATCAAGTTCAAGAAAATTATCCTTTTAAGAGAAAGAAGACCAAATTATAATTTTGTACCAGCTTCCTTCTGATATTAAAATTCATTTAATTTATTAAATTCATTTCAATCTTAGCCAACTTGACCATACAAAAACTCCTTTTCCAGAATTCCTCTACCACAAACCAGAATTTGTCCCATGTCTTTCTTTTCCCTCCTAGTACTTGAAGACAATTTTATCTTTCTTAATCAATCAAATAAAGTATTTCCATTCTTTGTTCCTTCTTTATACATCTTACTTTCCTTGTACACAGACATATTTTTTCTTAATATTTAGTAGCTTTAATCACATATACTAATTAGAAATTTTAACTCTTAGAAACCCCAATTTGTAAGTAAAAACTAAATCATTATAAACTTTCTTTACATTAGTATATTGTGGCTTGGAAAATTTATAAACACTTCATAACCTCTAGAAATATGTTACTTTATAGTACAATCTTTTAATAAAACTCATGTTTACCAATAGACCCAAAACACCTTTTAGTTTTCCTGTAATGAAAAGGCAAACGTAACAAAAGTAAGTTTAGTAATCAATGTCTAATATCTTATCTTATTTGGAAATGATGATACTCAGTGAATTTTTATCACAAAATTTAGCAAAACTCTAAAGTTTTAAGTCATCAAAAAGATTTTGGAAGCTGTAACCACCATAACACATAATTATTATTTATAGTTCACCCAACATTCATCTTTTTCACAACTATTTAGTTACTTGTTCCCAATAATTATTTTGATTGCCTATAAGACTTCATAAGACATTAGATAAAATTAGCCATCATTTAAATTACTATTTTTGTTAACCAGTTCTGTAATAGAAATAACATCAGTTTTTTGTACAAAAGTTTATGTAAATTTCATCACCTCTTATACCTTTAAACATAGTTATCATTAAGATTTTTATCAATAGGTGTTGGTCTTCTAATTTTGGACAAGGGAAGCATTCCCAGTCAGACATTTTAAAACATACACAGGCAAAGTTGATGTAACCTCTTTATATAAAATTAGCTCAAACATTCCAACCTTTATAATCTTATCAACACTTACACTTTTACATGTTCTCAATTCAATTGTAACCTGAGTCAAGGTCTTAAGGCTATTTAAATTTTTCCCTTCCTTTTTCTGGCCTTTTTTTAGGTACCAATTAAACAATTGTGTGAGAGCTCTCAAAACATATTTTTTTCCCCCAATTTAGAAGTTTTCCAATTCAAAGGATCTGTCGTCGGGCCATTGACGAGTAAGATCTTCATTTGTATATTTATTCCAATAGTGACTCGATCCAATAAGCCTTTTTAAGGAAAGACCCGGAGGTAACTTTCCCATGCTTAGAATAAATCTTTACCATGGACGCAAGAGGCGTCCCTGGTGAGGGCACAGATGATGTAGCCCCCATGATCCACAGAATTCACTCCCAAAGATATTCAGAGAAAGTAAAGACCTTCATTGCACAGGCGGTAAGGATGGTGTAGTGAAAACAGTGTCTCTGGTCTCCCACAATAGTGTGGGATGCCTCCAGTCACAGACCCGCTAATCTGTGACACCGGGCAGGCGATACTGGAATGGGATTTTTCCAGCACTAACAAGCAACGAAGGTTAAGACGACAAAAACCCTTATGGACTGGGCCCTTTATGACAAACTCCCCTGAGAGCTTGGCACAGCTGGACAAAGAGACAGTTCAGAACCCCAGTCTACTCAACTGGCCACCAAAGGGCACCCCGGTAAATGCACCTTCCATATGGTGGAGACCAAGGAGAATATTCTCACTGGTCACAAAGCCAAGTTTTCTCAAGACACAGAACAAGACTGAAGGAAAAACCTCATCCGGTTTTTTTCTTCTGTGCACAATGACAGCTTTAGCCACGCCTTAGGACTCTTGGAGTCAGAATAATACCTGGGGGGAGAGGTGCCACGGGGTTGGGGACTGTGTGCTTTACAGAGTACCTCGTCGGTGCATGGACATTTTCTTGCAGTCGCGGGGGACCTGTGTCATCTACCCCGTTCCATGACTCAATTTATCCTGTCACGGGAGTCTTCTGAAAGTGGCGAGAGCCCTAATGGCTCTTAACTGCTCGACCCGTGCCCACCAAATTTGAGGCCTTTTTGGCTTTCCAGATGCCCTTGGCAGTGGCCTTCACTTCACGTGCATATTAACCCACAGCAAAGTTTGTCTAAATAGACACCAGTCTTGTGAGACCCACAAACTCACCAGTCTGTGGGGCAGGCCCGGACAGTAGGCTCATAGGGCCTATGCCTACGTCCTACCCTAGGGTATTTCCTTCTTATGACACACGATACGAAAGACAGAGACAAAAGAGAAAAACAGAGACTATCTCTGGGAGGAAAAGGGATCAAGATCAAAACCAAGAGTACTCTACCAAATGTACCAGCGTCACTAAAAGCACAAGAAACTAGTTTCCCAAATATTTTCTCCTGCCAATTTAAATTTCGAAAGCGAATAAATTTCTCACCACTTCCTTCCACCGGACTCCACAGGTAGAGATTCCGGGAGGCTGACGTGGTAAGAAGTCTTACATTTTGCCGGCTTTCGTCAGGAGTCCCCGTATTTCATCCCCTGCAGTAATCCAGGGAGAAGGCATTTCTTCCAGCCAGAGAACGCAACTTGTCAGCCAGTGTAGCCCCACATTGGGCGCAAAAACTGTTGAGGGAGTAAGAGAATCTCCCTCTTCCTTTTTCTTAAGTTTCTCATGGATGGCCAAATAATTAACAAGACAGGTTAGCAGGAGAAAATAATACCAAGTTTAATAACATGTATACATGGGAGAAACTCAGAAATGAACAACTCATCCCTCTGTCTAAGCTGCCCGCTTAAGTATTGTAGCTAAAGAAGAGGAAGGTGTTGGGGGTGGGTAGTGGTCTAGGACCACAGAGGGCAAGAAGACAACTCACATGGAGATAGACATGCAAATTTTTGCCTGACAACTCTTCTCAGGGTCATCTATAGATAATGTGGTCAGAGAGAGATAGAGTTTTTGATAAAAGGGGCTTGGTGCCTTTCCTATTGTAACCTCTAGCCTATGTTATCTTTACAACCATCACGATAATAACTCCTTCCTGAAACAGATTTTTTGTTTTAAATTCTTTAGGCAGTTTGGGAGGGGAAATTCAAATATTCTTCCTGAGTTCTCTGAGTCCTTATTTTCTTCAGCTCGAAACAATACACACACCAGGGTGGTGCCCAATGGAGTAGCTTGCCCAGAGCACCATCACCTCCATTTATAAGGATGCACCCATTATATAGATTCTGTACAAAATTGCAAAGATCACTTTTTCCTTTTCAAAATTTATTTGTTTTAACATATAATAGTGAGAACCTTAGTGTTGGGTAAACTGCTGCACAATTACTGGAAATGCTGAGAGTCTTTTTGAAAAGTGTAGAAGTCTAAAGATAATGAAAAGTACATTTCTCCAATGTCAAGTCCCTTGATGATCTCATAGGCATCTGTCTAGTTGTACCCGGAAGAGATGGAAGATTGAACACCAGGACAGCACACAAGGAAACAGGCTGCCAACTTGAGGGCTTCCCATGGACCACAGAGTGCCTAGCAGACTCTTAGAGATTAAATCTGGGCTTTATCCATGGGTTGGCCCTGAGAGAAACATTTTGCTTAAATGACCAGAGAATAGACAACGTATTTTGTTGATAATAATTCTTACCATGTAAATTTCTTTATAAATCTCTGAATAAAATAAAAAAGTATAATCCTCATAGAAACCAACTCTTACTAACAAGCCCCACAGCCTTCTCTAGAGAGCTCAACAGAAAATGTCTCCACTGACTGTGAATTGCTCTTCTCTGAAAGCCAGCCAGCACTTCAATGATAGCCCTGGATAAGGAAGGCCAGATACAATTATTTGAAGATATTTAGCTGAATTCACAACCAAAAATCCTACCTCCAGTTGGCTCCTCTGTGAGAATGGATGGCCGGCCTTGTTTCACAGCCTGAGCTCTTGAGATTTCATATGAGATAAATTGCTCTGTTCTCCAGGGATGGAAAAGCTGGACTGTGACATCGATTCAGGGCTGAGATTTTGCAGGTAAAGATAGGGTCATAGAGGGGAATAAAGATTTCAGCAAATTGGTTTGTTGTTCTCTACAGTGGAAATAATTTAAGAAGCAGATAGTCTCTCACTCCAACTTCTCTTCCCTGTTCTCTATCTGTCATATCACTGTAAAAATTCTCTCTATGAAAATTTCAGCCTTTTTTCTTTGTAGTGTGTTTATTATCATCTTTATGAATTCGTTGACTTCACCACCTTCTTGGCACCACAAAGCTAGCCTTTGAGATATTGTTATAGATTCAGTTTTGCAACTTCATCCCCTTATCTCTATTTCCTTCGTCATTTCGTAGTTTTAGTTCTTATTGTATCTTATGCTTGAAAACATTTGAAGCTTACAGTGTGTAACAGTTCCTTATTTTCTCAAATTTTTATTATCTAAGTGCCCTCAACTATCAGTCTTTTTTAGAAAAGAAGTGAAATACATAACAGAACAGTACACTGTAATAAATTGATCACTTATAAAATTAAGTTCAACCTGAAATCCCTCCCCACTTAACAGAGACCATCTTTTATAATTAACAATGCTTTAGTGTGGGCAGGGTCAGTTTATCAATGATTTTTGGATGTTTTAAACCACATGAGATATATACAGTGTAAGGTAAAATCGTTAATCTTGCAGAAGTTGTAGAATTTCCTGATGCTTAGGGGAGTTGGTGGTGGAGAACCTGAATCATATGAAAAGCAGTTGATTAATTAGCACCTGAGTTTGTTAATTTGGTAAGGATGATGATGAGACATACATGTTGAAAAGATAACTGCATATCAGAGTATTGTCAGAGGCCACTGGGAAAATTCATAATATTCTCAAATACTACAAAAAATGACCATTTTTTCATAAAAGATGTCATACATGATGGCATCATATACTTCTGTAAGAAAACTTGCAATGAAGAAAATTAACACTTGAGTCATTTTAATTCTAACAATTTGTTCATGCTTACGAGTAGGTTAAAAAACTTTTTAGAAACAAAGTGATAAGTGATGTACTTGCTAAATTTTTAAATTTTTTTAGTAAAAAACTTTTTCATATTTTTAAAAAATATTTATTTGTATTTATTTTATGCTGAGTTTATTCCTGGGCCCAAAGACCTTTTTTTATAATTAACTAACACCAATAATTTTCAAGCTCTTTCAAAAAGATTAACAGGAGAAAATACCTCTAAAGTCATCCTTGGGATTAGCACTACCCTGATATCAAAGCCAAAGACACTAAGACAAAAGAAAACTATAGGTCAATATCTTTGATGAATATTGATATAAAAATCCTCCATAAAATAGTAATAAACTAAATTCATCAACAAATTAAAAGGATTATACAGCATTTTTAAGTGGCATTTATTCCTGGAATACAAGGATGTTTCAATATATGGAAATGAATTAATGTAATAAACCACATTAACAGAATGAGGGAAGAAAACATGATCATCTCAATGGATGCAGAAAAAGCATTTAACAAAACTCAACATGCTTTCATTCTAAAACCACTAAAAAAACACTCAAAGTAAAAGGAAACTACTTCAACATAATAAAAGCCATATATAGAAATCCAAAGAGAACATCATTTTCAAGGGTGAAAGACTGAAAGCTTTTTCTCTAAGATCAGGAACAAGAGAAGAAGGCTCATTTTCACCACTTCTATTCAACATGGTATTAGAAGATATAGCCAAAGCAATTAGGCAAGAAAAAGAAAGAAATAGCATCCAAATTGGAAAAGAAGAAGTAATATTACATTTGTTTACAAATAGTATCTTATATGTTGAAACCCCTAAAACTCCCACCAAAAAATTGTTAGAACTAGTAAATTCTGCAGAGTAGTGGGACACAAAATCAACATGCAAAAACTAGTTGTTCTTCTATACATTAATAATAAGTAATCTGAAAAAGAAATTTTAAAACTTTACATTTTTATTTACAATAGCAACAAAAAGAGTAAAATACTTAAGAATCAACTTACTCAAAGAGGTAAAAATTCCAATGATGGTTTTGCAAAAATAGAAAAATCTATCCTAAAATTCATATGGACTCTCAAGGGACACAGAATAGCCAAAACAGTCTAGAAAAAGAAGAACAAAGTTAGAGAACTCACACTTCCTGATTTCAAAACTTACTATAAAGTAATCAAAACAGTGTGGTACTGGCATAAATACACACACTATACTAATGAAATAGCACAGAGACCCCAGAAATAAAACTTTGCATATAAGGTCCAATGATTTTTGACAAAGGTACAAAGATCATTCATTGGAGAAAAGATCAGTTTTTCAACATATGTTGTTGGGAAAACTGGATACCCACATGCAAAAGAATGAGGTTGGACCCTTACTTTACACATTATACAAAAATTAACTCAAAATGGATCAAAGATATAAATGTTAGAGTTGAAGATATAAAATCCTTAGAAGAAAACACATGATAAAAGCTGTATGTCATTGGGTCCAAATGCCATTGCAAAAAGGATTTCTTTAATATGACACCAAAGACATAAGTAACAAAAAAATAACAAATTGGACTTCATAAAAATGAAGAAGTTTTCTGTATCACAAGATACTATCAACAGAGTAAAAAGGCAAACCGTGGAATGGTTGAAAATATTTGCAAATCACAAATCTGATAAGGGATTAATATCTAGAATAAATAAAGAACTTCTACAACTCAACAATAAAAAAAAAACCCTCAATTTAAAAATGCACAAAATACATGAATAGAAATTTCTCCAAAGAAAATATAAAATGAACAGGAAACACAAGGAAAGATGCTCAACATCACTAAGTATCAGGAAAATGTGAAATAAAAGCACAATGAGCTACCTTTTCACACCCATTAGGATAGTTACTATCACAAAATCAGAACATAAGTGTTGGCAAGGATGTTGAGAAATTGGAACCCTTGTGCTCTGATGGTGAGAATATAAAACTGTGGAAAACAGTATGGCAGTTCCTTCAAAAATTAAAAATAGAATTACTATATGATCTAAAAATTCCACTTATGTGTTCTGAAATAATAAAAAACATATTAATGTGCCTCTGCGTACAGTTCTTGGCACAGAGCTCCTAAAGTCTTTGTAATTTCCCCAGTGATAAGAAGACTAAGAGAATCTTTTGTTCTATTGGGGCAACTCTGGGTGGGCTCCAGGATGGCTCCTGGATGGGGGTTGGTCACCAGAAAGACCAAGCCCTGATTAGAAGCTTCGAATTTTTAGCCCTACCCCTTATCCTTCAGAGAAAGGAGAGGGGCTGGAAACTGAGTTAATAATTGATCATGCCTATGTGAGAGAGCCTCCATAAAAATCCCAATAGAAGGCGGTTCAGAGAGCTTCCAGGTTGGCAATGACAAGGACTGCTTGGAGAGTGGTGCACCTGGAGATGGCATGAAAGCTTTGTGTACTATCTCCATACCTTCCGCTATGCACCACTTCCAACAGGCTCTTCTTGAATTATAACCTTTTATAATAAACTGGTGATCTAGTAAATGTTTCTCTGAGTTTTGTGAGTCACTCTAGCAAATTAATCAAAACCAAGGAGGAGGTTGTGGGAACCTCTGATTTATAGCCAGTAAGTCAGAAGTACAAGTAACAACTTAGGCTTGTAACTGGCATCTGAAGTAAAGGTGAGGTTAGGTGGCTGTGCAGAATTATAGGACGGAGCCATCAACCTGTAAAATCTGATGTATCTCTGGGTTGTCAGCATCAAATTGAGTTGAATTATCTGGCAACCAGGTGGCGTTCCAAGAATTGCTTCTTGGAGGTGTGGGGAACCCTGTTATATGTGAAAAAGTGAATCTGAGAACACCATTTATGGGTATACACCCAAAAGAACTGAACACAGAGGTATAAAGACATATATGTACACCCATGTTCTTAACAGCATTATTCAAAATAGCTGGAAGATGGCATCAAGCCATGTGTCCATCAGTTGATGAATTGACAAAAAAATGTGGTGCATACACATAGTGGAATACTATTCACCCTTAAAAAGGAAGGAATTCTGACACATGTTATGACATGGATGAACCTTGCGGACTTTATGTTAAGTGAAATAAAGCCAGTCACAAAAGAAAAAATACTGTATGATTCCACTCATATAAGGTAATTAGAGTAGTCAAATTTATAGGAATAGAAAGGAGAATGGTGGTTCCCAGGGGCAAGAGGGAGGGATAACAGGGAGTTGTTTAACGGGCACAAAGTTTCAGCGCAATGTGAAAATAGTTCTGTGGATGGTTGGAGGTTATGGCTACACAATTATGTGAAGGTGTTGAATGTCGCTGAAGTGTACACCTAAAAATGGTTACAATTTTATGTTCAACATATTTTATGACCTTTAAAAAATTAATTATTTTCAACAAATGAACAAACACTAGCTACATGCAATAGCATGGATGAATATCATAACCATAATGCTGCATAAAAGAAATTATATGCAAAAGGCTATATATTTTATAATTCCATTTATATAAAATTCAAGAAAGAAACAAAACCGAGTTCTGGTTTCTACTAATGGTGGAGTAGCTTGTTGAACTAACACTCTCACAGATAACAATGATAAAATCTGCACAAAATATTATATATATTTATACAGACTCGTGTAGTTATATATAAAACACATATAATAAATGTGTATATGTGTGTAAGTTTAAATCACTTCCACAAGCAAGCTGAACTGAGAGGGAATCTTCCCTTAAATGATGGAAATTGCACCAGGAGATATTTACAAGCTTGAATCTGTTGCGTCAAAGCATTCCAAAATCTGTACATGCCTAGACAGGGGAAAAACTACAGTCTTACTTGTAAAGTTACAGGATGTATTTTTGGGCTGGCAGAGTAGCTGGAAAGTTAGGGGAGAAATTCTGGAAGGGAGGGAGACACAAAGAGGAAAATCGCAAAATATATATGTAAGTCTCTCCCCCACACACACCAAATTGGCAGATCTTTGAACAACACATATACAGGGTAGGCCCCAGAAGGCCTAGTGTAAAAACAGCAGTTGGAAGATGAAAGAACTGACTGAGGATTTCAGCTATGCCCACTATAAAGGAGCTAGGATTGGAATTTCAGTCCAGCCAAGTTGATTCCCTGCTAGAAAAATAACAACACTCTTCAAAGAAATACAATAGAATCCGGAGCCTCTATACCTATCTTTCATGATTTCCAGTACACAATTTAAAAGAAGCATGAGATTTGAAGAAACAGGAAAATGTAATCCATATGTGACCAAAAGCAGGCAGTAGAAACTCTCCCCAATGTGTTGTAATTAGCAGTCAACAATACGAAAAAAGCTATTATAAAGATGATCAGGGTAGTAAAGAAAAATATTCCCATAATGAATGAACAGATGTGGGAACTCAGCAGAGAAGTGGAAATTACACAAAAGAACCAAATAGGAAGATGAAATAAAATAAATACTTTTGAGTTTACCAGTAGACTAGATACAGTAGAAAAAACATGAAGATACAGCAATAGAAATTATCCAGTCTGAAGAAAAGAGTGTAAAAATTTTGAAGAAAAATGAAGAGAGCCTTATGACCTGTGAGATGGTTGAGTCCCAAGCAGAGAGGAGAAGGACAGAAAAATTAAATGAGGCAGAAAGGCAAATCAATAAGTAATAGCATAAAACTTCTAAAATTTGGTGGAAAATCTAAAATTTTAGATCCAAGAAAGTCAGCAAACCCACAAAATAAAACATAAAATAAAAGCATACTTAGGTAAATGATAGTCAAGCTACTAAAATCCGAAGATAAAAAGTAACTCTTGAAAGCAGTCAGGGAAATACATATATACAGGGGAAGACATTACATACAGGGAGAAATAAAGTGAATGATGGATGATATATTATCAAAAACAAAAGAGACAACTCAACAACAAAATGACATCTTTCAAGTGCAGAAAGAAAACCCAAAAGTCAACACAAGATTCTATATTTAGCAGAACTCACTTTCAAAAATGAAGCAGAAGCCATAATAAGATACTGCACGCCTATTAGGTGCCTGAAATTAAAAAATAAAATTGAAAATACCACATGAGGAGGTGGGTGAGGAGTAGGAGCAATTAGAACTGGGAATGCAACATGATAGTTGCATTCAGAAAACAGTTGAGCAGGTTCTTATAAAGCTAAACGTACACTTATTATATGACTGAGATATCCCACTCCTAGGTATTTACTGAAGAAAATTGAAAACTAGTGTTTAAACAAAAATCTTTGTGGGAATCTTTATAGACATTTTATTCATAATTGCCAAAAGCTGGACATAAACTAAATGTCCTTCATCAGGTGAATGGAGAAAGAAACTGTGATGCATCAGTACATTACACTACTACTTGGCAATCAAAAGGATAAACTCTTTTTTTGTGTGTGTGAGAAAAATAAGCCCTGAGCTAACATCCATTGCCAATCCTCCTCCTTTTTCCCCCCCAAAACCCTAATAGATAGTTGTATGTCATAATTGCACACCCTTCTAGTTGCTTTATGTGAGACACGGCCTCAGCATGGCCAGAGAAGCAGTGTGTAAGTGCGTGCCCTGTATCCGAACCTGGGCAGCCAGTAGGGGAGGGCACGCACTCAACAGCTAGGCCACGGGGCCGGTCCCAGGATAAACTCTTGATTCACGCAACAAAATGGATGAATCTTTGATGCATTTCTCTAAGTAAAGGAAGTCAGATTCAAAAAGCTGTATAATATATGATTCCATTTATATGACTTTCTAGAAAAGGCAGAATTACAGGGATGGAAAATGATCAGTAGTTGCCAAGGGATGGAGTAGGGGAAGGGGTTGAATACAAAGGGATAGCATGAGAGAACTTTGGGGGTGAAAAACAGCTCAGTATGGTACTCTGTGTATGGATGCATGACCATAAAGTCAAAACCCATAGAACTGTACACCACAAAGAGTGAATTTTACTCTGCAAATTTTAAAAATCAATCAGGATGCTGGGGAACTCAGATGGAATGCAGTGACAAATGAATCTCACTGTATTACAAACATGTGACCTAACCATACAGAAGGGGTGGGGATGAAAGGTCCTGACCTAAGTTACTTTGGAAGACAGTGATTTGACGGGATACTGTTGAACTAAAGTACTGGACACAAACACTCTACTCTAGGTGGTAAATTTGTTTTTCATAAGGGTATGGATTAGCAATTCTGAAACTAGTTGACACATTAGCAAATATATTGTAGCTAACTGGAGTTAAGTTTCTCACTGTTGGTGAAAGAAGTTACAAATAAACAAAAGGAGAATGCTAGAATAAACTCTATGCTGCTGGATTGGATTTCGAAGTATCAGTATGAATCCATGTCTCTTTTAATATATCTATCCAAATAGATAAATAGACTGATATATAGATGGATAGATTGATAGACAGATGTGTCTACCTGAGTTTATATTCATACATACATTTCCAAGCTCTGCTGAGAAGGTCTAGAAGCAGTGACACTCTAGTATTAATGAGCACACCTAGCTCCCAGATCTTGTTTTCTAAATATCATTCTCCAATAAAATAAAGCAGATTTTCTTGGAGAAATGGCTAATTCTATGGCTGGAGATGGAAAATACAAGATGAGCCTGGATCATCTTGTAGTGCCAGAAAGTATGAAAGTACTTTCAAAAAAAAACACACAGAAAATGATGGGACGTGTCAAAAGGAATTAATATGAAAGACTTTCCAATGACTCAAGCTGGAAAACTGTGAGCAACAAAATAAATAATGGTAGCATTGGATAATTACTCAGAGAATAAAATAAATATCCACGAGGCTATACTGATATAAAAAAGATTAAATAAGAAAGGAAGGGAAGGAAGAAAGAAAAAAGGGGGAAAAAAGAATGAGAGAATGAGAGAAAGAAAGGAAGAAGGAAGGGGGGAGAAATCTTGCTCACAGAATTCCAAATAATAAAAGCGCTAGATAGCATGAAATAGAAAATTGTCACTTTAACACTACAGTAATAATTACTGTTGGAAAGAATGATTGATGAATGCAAAAACTGTGGATGAAACTTAAAGAAGAAACAGTACACTTGTAGAGTCTCAAAGTATTTCCTTTCCAAACACTTAACTTATTTCTCTTATTTCTTTTTTTATGATTTTATTTATTTATTTATTTATTTATTTATTTTCCCCCCAAAGCCCCAGTAGATAGTTGTATGTCATAGCTGCATATCCTTCTAGTTGCTGTATGTGGGACACGGCCTCAGCATGGTTGGAGAAGTGGTGCATCGGTGTGCGCCAGGGATCCGAACCCAGGCCGCAAGCAGTGGAGCGCATGTACTTAACCGCTAAGCCACGGGGCCGGCACCTCTTATTTCTTTAAAATACCTATGACTATCTAAAGCAAAAATTATAACACTGTATTGTGGGATTTATAACATGAGTAGATGTAAAATTTATGACAGCAATAGCACAAAGGACAGACAGAGGTAAATGGAACTGTTCTGTAACAAGGCTTCCATATTTTACATTGATTAAACTGGTGAACTATTAAGTCTAGGTAGGATGTGATATCTTAAAGATGCATATTGTAATCTGGACCACCAAGTAAGAATGCAAAGGTGTGTAACTTAAATGCTAATAAAGGAATTAAACAGCATGCCAAAACACGTTTTTACAAGACTGTTCACAGGAGATGACCTGCATGTCCCCAGGAGGAAGATGAGCGCACTTTGGGACATCCACAGAGCAGAACGCCCTCAGCTGTGCTGAGGAGCAAACGCTGACACACACATGCTGAGAGAGACTCATCAACCTCGTGCTGAGGGAGGCAAGCTGGACAGAAAACAACACACATGAGATGATTTCAGCCAAGATGAACCTATGCTGAATAAACCAGAACAGGAGTTGCATCGAGGGAAGGAAAACATTGCCTGGGAAGGAACAGGAAGGAGTTTTCTGGGGTTGATGGAAATATTCTATTCTTAAAGGGATGAAAATTATATGGGCATGTTTATTTGCCAAAACTGTACAGTTGAGAGTTGTGCCTTTCAGTGTGCATACATCTTACTCACCACACACGCACAGAGGCTTAAAAGAAAAATAAAGTGAGGTGGGAATGGGATGGAGTGCGGATGAAACAAAAATGGCAGATGATTAGTAGTTGTTGAAACTGGGTGACGGGCCTACTGTGCTATTTTGTATATTATTTAAGTTGTTCTGTAATAAAACACTTCTATAAGAAGACAAACTTGACTGACAGTGTTTGCTGGTAAGATATCAGTTACCTTTGGGGCGGAAATAGGGAGAAAAGGATTGTCGGGGGCCTTAATAAAGCTGGTGCTAGTTCTTTGTCACACAAGTGTGTTCACTTTGTAATAATTCTTTGTGGTTTACGTGGATGACTTCTGCATATATTTCTGTACACATGTTATACATCAATAAACATTTTAAATCCTGCATATTTGCACAAAGATACTAACTCAATATCTCAGAATAACAGCAGTCTTTTGTTTTAAAGTGGAACACATTCACTCATTACAACATTAAATGGATTTTAATACTCCCAAGTATCTATTAATGCCCTCATCCTTGCATGGTCCCCTGGGTCTTTCCATTTTTGCCTCAGTTTTGTAAGTGGCATGGATTTGAGATTTTATGATGTCATCTTTCTCCAGCAAGGTCCACCCCCACCACGATGCTTACCAAGGCCTTGACACCTAGCACAGTGCCGTGTTCACAGCTTGCACTCAAGACCTGTGGGACTGGGTTGGAAGGAACAAAATGAAGAGCACACGATGTTCGTAACTTATGTCTAGGTGCCATATTGTGACTTAGGAAATTGGTAGAGTTTTTCGATAGATTTGCTATGCCTTCTAAATTTTCCTATTTAAAACAATGGGAAATAGGGTCTCAGAGTTCTTTCTCAGAGAAAGTCTGACATTTCAGGCACAGATTACTGACAATTATTAATGGCATATGACTTTCCCACCTCACCTTAGTGTTAAGTTTTTAATTCCTTACATTGGAAATGACCTAACTTTGCTTCTTCCAAATCTTGTAGTAATACTGATGCCCCAGAAAGTCAGGCCACGGATATTCTGCTGTTGTGCATTCTTCCTGGAAAGAAGTGGAGCTGTGCATCCACCAGTCTAAGAAGCGTGTGGTGCTGTAGTATTTGGAGTCAATCAGAAAAGCTAAATGGAAAAACGACTTCAGAGAATTATCACCATAACCCTCCACAGCAACAAATTATTTTGTTTAATTATTTTGTGATTCTGCGGGTATATTTAAACAGGGATATTAAAACTAGTTCCCAAGGAGCCAGCCCTATAGTAGAGCAGAAATTGCATATTACCTTCCTGCACAAACTTGCCTAACACTGTGGGAAGGACCAATGGGAAGTTTCGGTGTTGTTGCCTATGTTAACGAGGCCAAGAGGTCCACACTGGGATAAGGAAGTCCAGTGAACCAGCCTGTGTGCAGCTTGGGAGTAGGGGCATGCATGTGTTCCTCTGAAGTGGCTTAGGGGTCACTTACCAGTGCACCTGAGTTTCCTGTCTATATAATGCAGGAATTTGGGCTGTCCAATGTGATGTTTTCTCCTTTTTATGACATGGCTCAGGGCAGTCCTTCTAAGACTCCTGATCAGGTATGGGCCCTTCAGGCAGATTGGGTCCAAAGGGAGGATCTCTGCAGCGACCCTGACCACGGGTTCCAGAGGGAGGATGATGGCAGCCTGGTGAGATAGGGGGGATGGTAGGACAGGTTACATTGAAAGGGCAAATTCCAGGATCCCAGGCACCCGATATTTCCATTTTAGATCTTGAATTTACATTTCAAATACTGGCCAGGGGGCTTCCACCAGGGCTGCAAGCAACCTCAGCAATAGCCAGGCTGGTGAGCCCCACCCCTACCTGAGTACCGGCCTCAAGGGACGCAGCCCAACAACACTGCGCATACTCTGGGGGGTGGGCAGGGCATGGAGATTGGGCGTGGTATAGAGAACAGGTGGGCAAGAGGGTGGGATGGAGAAACTGAGGGGTGGGGCCCAGGGGCCGAAGGACAAGGCAAGAGTTGGGGCCACAAGCTGTGCATGTTGGGAGCTTTTCTCTCTTAACCGCTCCCAGCTGGCAACCTGGAGGGCTGCAGGACTAGAACGCCCAGGATGCTCTGGGTACAGGGCGGTGCCTGGCCCTGGAGGGAGGAGCAGGGCGGTGTGAGCTTGGCCGAGGGCCAAACCATTGACTCAGGACTCAGGTCCTGCACCCGCTCCATGTGGAATGATTCCCAGAGGGATGTGACTGGACGAAAGGGACCAGGGAGTTAGGAGGGTGTGGCAGCTGCATGGGAAGCCGCAGGCCTGCAGCGTGCAATTGCTTTTGTCCAAAATTGAAGCCCAGACTGGCGCCTCTTCCCCACCGCCTCCCTCCTTTGCTTGATTCCTCCTCCCCCCTGTGTACCTGTGGGTCCTTCCACAGCCTCCTACCTAATCCAGGGCCAGGTGCTTCTCTAAACTGCTTATGGGAACTGGTTAGACATCCCAGAAACTTTCCACTTTGCCTGCTGCCCTCTGCCTTCTCCAGCCAAAGTGCCATCATTTCATCCGCTTTGGGGAGAAAATCGCCCTTGAGGTCCCTCTTGGAAGCACAACTTTGGAGTTTTGCAAGGTGGTAACATTAGCTGTTGCTTGCCTTTTTCACAGATGTAGAAGTTAAGTCATCCGTGAAGTTAATCATTGGTTTCCCAGGATCTGCTAAGGGCAGAGGAGAACAACACAATTCCCAAGCAAGTAACTAGTAGGCCGTTTTCACCAACCCATTCCAATGCAGAGGCCTCCAAAACAGCATCGTTAGGATGAGAATAGCTTAAGCATTTTGCCCTTCAGATTGATCACCTAATCTCAGCTCAGGCCTGAGCGTCCAGTCTCTCAGGGACATAAGTGATGACTCTGATCCCTCAGGAAGAGACCGGTGGTCCAGCTTTGGGCGAGTGATGTTCATGGTAGACAGCACCTGGGCGGCATTTGAAACCCGTCAGCTTTAACAGCTCTGCTTTGGATTCCGGCAAGGTTCCAGGATAAACATGCCCAGGGATAGTCAGATGTAACGTATTCTTTAAAAATTGATTACAGCAGTGAAAGGGACAGAGCATAAAATACCCTGATTATTTGCAAAAGATGAAATGCAAGCAAGACCTTCTTGTTAATTTTTTTATGCTCATTCTCTTGGCTGTATTGTACGCTTGAATGCAGAAAAAAAAATTTGAATTGAAAAGTTATCTTTTCCTGAGATTGGTAAATTAACTTAAAAGTCTTATTGAAACTTGTGGAGGAATGGTTAGCAGCTTTCACGATTTATGTCTTCCCTAAAACTTTGGGTGTTGATCTCCATGAAAAAAAGTCCTTGTTTATATTACACATCCCAGTAGGTTACATTTCCAATTCCTGAATGTGGGATATTATCTAACAACTGAATAAGTTGGTCATGGAAACTGGACCCTGTCACTATGTGAAGAATTTGCCTCGTTATGAATTAATGACATGAATTCTTTAACATTTTTTTTAAAGGACGGACGAGAAACTCTGCAGTGTCTCTGAATGTGGCAAGACAGGGAATTCTCATTGGACCACATCCTCGGGTTCTTCTCTCGTGTTCAATAGACCCGGGTGATAGTCCGTGTTGTCAGGTGCAACGCCGCTCCCCCAGCCCCCAGTGTTCCATCCTACTCTGGCCTGTGACCTCTTCAGGGGGTTCTGATGACACTCGTCCACAAGGGTTGGAAGGAGACATTGTAACATGAGGATATTCATCATCTTGAAACAAGGATTAATGGAGAGGAAAGTCTCAGGGTCTGTGTGCTCTGATGCAACTGCTGTTAGGGTGTGGCTGCTGTGACCACTGTGCTCCCAGCAGTCCTCACAATGGCTGTCTCAACGTTTGATCTCCTGGTGCAACCACAGAAGCTGTTGACAGAGCTGAGCGCTCGTGGTTCAGTGTCTTCCGTCAGATTTTGTGGCTCTGACCCTCCTATGCTCGCCCCCTTCCCATTCCTATCTGCTGAGTTGATTGCTTTGTAGTTGTTTCCTAGGAGCCACTGTGTGTAACTGGATTTCACAGTGTCTTTAGGGACCCACCCTCACTACACGAGTCACTGTACAACAGCGACTTATCCTGGTGTAGCCCATGTTCATCGTCTCCAGTGGAGCTGTGAAGAACCCTGCTTTCTCGGAGCTCCTCTCACTCTCATGCTGCTGGGGCTGCTTACGAAGTTGAGCATCCCGTCTTTGGTCTCATTAACATTATTCTTTTCATCGATTATTTTGAAGTCAGACATGACTTTGTTAATAATGTGACACTGGCTGTCACAGAAACTTTTATGTATCTTCCCCAACAGCTCTGTGAAGTAGACCTGTGATCCACACATTACAGGGGGGACACTGAAGCTCAGAGAGATGGAGTAGCTTCCTTCACTTCACAGTTTCTTGGTACATTTTGTGTCTCCACCTGGAGCTCCGCCTCTCAGGTGTGTGCACTTAGCTGGTGTTCCACTTTATGCCTCTCTGCCAGCCTCCCCAAAGGCACACGCCCCATCCTGAGTCTATTGTCTGCTTGATGGCAGTCACCCTGCAAAAACAGGCTCCGTGCAGGGAGTGGACTAGCGGGCATGGTCCTCCGGCTTACCCTGGGCATGTTCTAGGCTCCAGCGTGAGCTGGAGCAGTGGAAGATACTGACCGTCACTCACCTGGAAGGTTTGTTATGGAGAAATACTCCACTGACTTTCTGCAGGTGTCCTGTCTTCTTTGTCTTCATTGCTCCTCTGCGCTTTCTCCTACAGTCCATGCTGTGCAGTAACATAGAAAACAGAGACTGGTGCACATAATACTGTTGCCATGCACCAAACGATCACATCACTCATTTTTCTAATTATGAAACAAGTACACACTGTAAAAAAGTCAAATTGCACTGATCTATGTAGAGTAAAGTGAAACATTCCCCTTTCATCCCCTTCCCTGAAAACTCACTCTCCTACTCAGAAGGAACTATTGTTAAGAGGTTGTGGCTTATTCTTCTGGAAATTTCCTATGAATTTGTAAATATACAAAGTTTTTTTTTAAACATAAATTACATAACTACATCGTTTTGCATTTTGTTGTTTCCCAAACCATATATCATAGACCTCTCTCCTTATCAGTGCACATCATTCTAACTTACCTTTTTAGAAGTTTTAGAGGTATTCCAAAGAATAGGTATACCATGATCCGTTTATATCTTCTTTGATAGCAAAGGGATTACATCCAGTTTCACTATTATACATAATGCTGCTATAAGATCCTTGTGTGGAATTTATTACACTGCTTTCAACTGCTCGATTTGCTTTGTTTCCTTTTAGTCAGAGACTATGATATATTTGTAACAATTTTATGGTAATTATTTTATAGGGAAATTAATTTTATCACTGAATAACGACATGTATGGGGAAGCTGCACTTCAAGGTCATCCATCTCAGTATTCAGGAGAAAAATCATGAAACTTAGAAGGTATTATGCTTGCTCCATCATATTCTAACAAGTCATATTAACAATTTAAAGTTGAATCTTTGAACAGCCTCTACTTTTTCTGTTCAAATGAAGGATAACTTTTTCTTGTCTTGAAAACTTCTGACTCCAGGGGCTCTCAGTTGTGCTTCAGAGAGTGTAAGATATTGGTGTTGTATCTATTTCTCTTCAGCTATAGGCTGCGTCTTCTAAAGATCATAGAATTGAACATGGTCCAATCGATATACATGATTTGGTTCAAAAATTCAAAGTAATGAACCCAGGATAGGAATCTATAACTTTGGTTCTTAATAAAGAATTTCCTTTGATATCCCTAAGTCCCTGTCATTACTTGTAAAAACTCACCTATGGGTGAAGAGATGTGGTTCTGCTGGTAATGTCTGGCTGAACATCCATAGTTGATCCTGCCACATCTGTAGGTAGATTAGACTTGACCTCTTGATGACCTCTGCCCTTGGTCTTTGAGCTGAGAAAAATAAGAATTTAAAAAAGTTACTGTTATTAGCACTCAATGCTAGAAAAGCCCATTAAAGAGTGAGTTTGGTTTGGTAAACCAAAGGGAGTATAAGCAGAACAAAGTCTTTAATATCTATAAAATTTCAAAAAATTCTAATTTTTAAAAATATAACTCTAGTTTTGCCACAGTGCAAACTGTGTATATATGAATGAAGTATCCCTCTGTACATTTCTTAAGTTGTTTCCATTGATTTGATGGATTTATCTTCTAACCCAGATTCCAAGTGTGAAAGAACATCTTGGTCCTTCAAAGAAAAGAAACCATTGAAATTTAATTTTCTTTTAGCTCGGCATCCCACAGGTTTGAGGAATAAATGATCATGTAATGATACAATGATTTTGAAATCTAATTGTTAATTAGGGGGGTGTAAGGGATGATTGAATGGTGGTTCATCCCCATGGTCAGGGGTATTGTACACATGGACGTGTAAACACGATTCAGGAAGCTGCTTCAGCTCCGTGACATCCCTAAGAACCACAGTGCAGGAGGATCTAGGTACACAGCCGTCTGCCTCGATCTCCTGGGTTACATGTAGATCCAGGAGTCTTGACAGTGGCTTCAGAGCAGCTAACTTTTATCTATTTCTCCCCTTCCTTATCTCCAGTTTATCTCAAACAGTCCTGACTACCATATTTTAAAGTAAGACCAATTGTAGTTATCTACATGAGTTTCTTGTTCATTATTGCAGAGTAATAATCAAGGATACCATTAAATATCATTTAATTGACCTTATTAAATTTGTTGTACCTTATAATTGATTAGAACACTGCGTTTAGTTCGGCGTTTGATATTCACCAAGCGTGTTAATCTGCTTACAACTGCTATGTGCCTCATTCCTCTTAGAAGTGTATCTTTGGCCCATCACAAGATTTTATGACTCAAATCATCATAGATTAAGATAATGTACTGTCTTTTGGATGATAGGGAGGCATATGGGTCCATTTTGGAAATATGCCCATCTGTCTTTGCTCCCTGTGGGAAGTTTCTGGTCACTAGGTCTCCAGGAAATCATTCTTTCAGATCCAACCCATAACAGTTTCATCATTTGCTCTAATAAGACAATTTCAATTTAATAAATAAAACCAAAAGCATCCCTTATGTATGAATAAAGTTAGTGAACTTTACAGAGAAAAGAGCATATTTGCACAATCTCAATAAAGCAAACAGAAGAACTGAATGATGATCAAGTCTCATTCAAGCTTATCTTTGAAAGTCAGTAAGACTAGGTTATCTTTTCAAGGATGTGTGTAGAGCTGTCAGCCTTGGAAGATAGAAATAGTGGCCTCCTCTGGAGCAAAGGTGGCTTCCACAAGCCCTAGGTCTGTAATAGTTTGGTGCCTCTCCTAATTGGGGTAGAAATAAAGGAGATTAGAGTGACTTATTAAAGTTTTTGTTGCATGAAGTCTTCTATGAAGACCATCCATGCATATTGTTCTGGATAGCTCTCTGTTCCTAAGACTACTAGTTACTTTAAGGGCTTGTCAGGAACTGTGAAAGGTCTGATATTTTACCTTTCCTGCAAGCTAATAAGGTAGCCTACAAAGGTTTTACAGATGCTGGCAAAAGACATGAGACCCATGGGTCAGAGATAAAGGACTTAATGACACAACAATAGCAGTGGCCAGAGTATCAGCATTTGCACCGGTTCACTAAATCTCACTTCCTACAGGGTGATACACAGTGGGCCAGGGGACATGGAGAGGGTTGCAAGATCTCAGAGCCTAAGGAACTCAAATCTTTGATAACGGGCAAGATGTCTGCTAACCTTTGCCCTGGGGGGGGGGTGTTATTTTTATTATACTGGGCAGTAAGCAAGCCTGCTCTTTGCTCCAGAGGAGGCCACTATTTCTATCTTCCAAGGCTGACAGCTCTACACACATCCTTGAAAAGATAACCTGGTCTTACTGACTTTCAAAGATAAGCTTGAATGAGACTTGATCATCATTCAGTTCTTCTGTTTCCTTTATTGAGATTGTGCAAATATGCTCTTTTCTCTGTAAAGTTCACTAATTTTATTCATACATAAGGGATGCTGTTGGTTTTATTTATTAAGTTGAAATTGTCTTATTAGAGCAAATGATGAAACTGTTATGGGTTGGATCTGAAAGTATGATTTCCAGGAAAAATGTGAAAGAAGATTAGTGCGCACAGAACTTTGCCACAAGGAGCTGATAGCAACTTAAATGATTTTAATTTTAATACTGTTTTATACAACTTTCTTCCATTTACTTCATCCTCTCTGCTTCCTTTAACTCTCATATGGGAATGGGGCACTTTCAGGGATTCACTGAACTCATTTACAATATTCAAATGGTTTTGTCTGTTGTGGTTTTTTTAATTGAGGTAAAGTTGACATACAACATTATATCAGTTTCATGGGTACAACGTAATGATTCAATGTTTGAGTATATATTGAAATGATCACCACAATAAGTCCAGTTAACATTCGTCCATACATAGTTACAAATATTTTTCTCTTGTGATGAGGACATGGCATATTTCAAGGTGCAGAAGAATCAAAGATGGTGTCATACTTTTCTATATACAGCTTGATGAATTTGGACATATGTATACACCCTTGAGACTGTCATCACCATCAAGACCACAAACATATTCATCACCTTCCAAAGTTTTCTCTCACCTCCTTTATTACTATCACTCTGTGGTAAGAACTCTTAGTATCTACTCAAGTAGCAAATGTGACGTATGCAATAGAGTTTTGTTAGCTGAAGACACTACGCCATATCCTACATGTCCAGAACTTATTTATCTTGATAACTGAAACTTTGTATCCTTTGATAATCAGCTCCCCATTTCCCCATCCATCCAGCCCCTGACAACCACCATTCTAACCTCTGCTTGACAATTTTACATTCCACATATAAGTATTTGCCTTTCTCTGTCTGCCTTATTTCACTTAGCATAATATCTTCTAGGTCCCTCATGTTGTCAAAAATGGCAGGAATGGCTTCTTTTTTCAAGGCTGACGAATATTCCATTTCTTTATCCATTAATCCATCAATGACGTTTAGGTTACTTCCATATCTTCACTATTGTGAATTAGCTGCAATGAACATTAGAGTACAGGTATCTCTTTGAGACCTTGATTTCAATTCCTCTGGGTATACACCAGAAGTGGGATTGCTGGATCATAGGCTAGTTTTCTTTTGTGGAGGAACCTCCATACTGTTTTCCATAATGGCTGTACTAGTTTACATTCCCACAAGGTTTCCTTTTCTCCACATCTTCACCAATATTTGTCATCTTTAGTTTTTTTGATAAACGCCATCTTAACAAGTGTGAAGTGATACCTCATTGTGGTTTTGATTTACATTCCCTGATGATTAACGGTGCCAAACACCTTTTCATACATCTATTGGCCACTTGTATGTCTTCATTGGAAAAAGTCTATTGTGGTCTGTTGCTCATATTTTAAATTGATTTGTCTTTTTGTTATTGAGCCAACAGAAAAAAAAGAGAACAAAATTTCCAGGGGTTATGGGTGATTCCCAGTTGATGCAGACGGTTTTGTGTTTACAGTGGTACCAAAAGGTCATGTTTCGTGCTTTTTCTTCAGCTTGTTGTAAGACCAGCAGTAGCTGTGGCATGGCAGATAATCGGGATCTTCTGGGTTTGGAGGTTTACAAAATAGATGAGTGGTAAGGAATTTTTTATATTTCCAAGGAAATTACTGTGATCGTAGTCCATGGAATCCAGGATTAGATAGGTGTAGGAGGAAATTAAGGTGAGGATTGGTGATCTGGCATTACTTCTGATCTTGAGTGACAGGTATCTACTGTATGAGTGTTTGAATAAAAATATTAGAGATCAGGAATTTGTTGTGGGTGAATATGTTTTCTGAATTGTTTACTTTTGAACATAACCACTAGGATTATGTGAACAGCTGGGAGATTGGAGGAAGTCGTTAACAGAGGGTGGTTGACAATATCACTATTGATTTAACCTCTATGAACACCAAGTGGTCAATGGATTAAGCAAATGAGTAGATAGAAAACACAGAAATGGTAAGATTTGGGTTTTAGTAAAGAACTGGGGACTGACTGTCCTGAGTGGGAGTGACAGGACTTGTGCGGTTGAGAGTGACAAGGACAAGAAGAGAATAGAATCACACTCAAACAAGGAGAGGGTGTTAACAGGATGGAGGGGGAGAAATGATCTGGAGTACTCTTGAATTTTGACCTTGAGCTTTCTGTTCTTGATGCAAATCTGCCTGATGACATCCCAGGACACAGGTCAGAGCTGTCCCCAGAGGATAGAGGGGGGGTGGAAGTACAAAACAACCAGGATAATTGTCCTAAAAAGGCAGGCTTCTTTTATCATTTGACCCACTTTCATGATTGGTTTTTGTAGAGTAAGAGGAAAAGAAGGATGATAAGAAGGATGACAGACACGTCTTCGCAGAGGAAGCAGCATAACTGTGAAAACCAGTCCAAACCAAAGCCTGGTTTAAACATCTCCATCCCTTTGAGGATGTCCAGTGACATATTCAAGAGGACGGTGACTAGAATCCCATCACATCCTGGCAATGACGGGTCTCTGGGAGGATTCCTTGGACCAGCCCCACCAAGTCTGCTGGGCCCAGAGACCGCAAGGACTCCAGACCTGCAACAGTGCGGGACAACTCGTAAGTCCTTTCAATCTCGCCAAAGCATTGCAAAAACTTGCACCTAGTCACACAGGTGAATCCCTGCCAGGTGTGCTCGCAGGTGGTCTGCATTCCAGGTCCCTTGAGCCCTCCTACTTGTCTTCAGATTTGGCAGAGATGATTCCAGGAGCTGATATGGGCATTCCACAGCTCGACTGCCAACAATTTCTGACGACTGAGGAACGTATCAGGAAGGAGGAAAGGGCAGTGAAGAGCACAGGAGCGAGACTGGTGATAGCACTGATGGCCGACAGACTTGCTAGCGAGGCAGAGAAAGTGAGGGGCCAAGAAGGCCGTCCTGACAGCAGATGAAATGGAGCAGGCACCTCAGTGAGGTCTCATGGCTGCATCCCTAATGTTTCCGTGCTTTGAGCTCTTGAACTTTTAAAATATACCAATACTTTTCTTTTATTAAACTCTGCTGCGTGACATAGAAAATATAGATAGCGGTTTTTTTCTGAGGTGAGAGGTTGAGTTTCAGGTGAGGAGAGAAAGATCTTCCTTTTTCATGCTGTTTTCTCATTTTCCTTTACTATGTACAATATTTATTTGTACTTTAAAGTCAGCAGCCAGTTATGAACGTCACGGGATGATTCAGCTTTTCCCATCACAGTCACAGTAAAACCTACATAAAGTGGATTATTCTTTTTGTGTAATATTCCAATAGACTCCAAAATATTATTTCAAATCACTTTTGTGTCTATGTTCTCAAATTAGATATTTACTTCTAGGTCTCCATTTTTCTGTTCTCTGTTGCATGCCAATTCAGAGTTGCATCTAAGGAAATACCAGATTTCCCACAGTTTTTTAGATCCATATGTGTTGGAAATGTGATTCATGGAAATGGACATGGCAGTTAGGGGATCGTGTTATTACCAAAAGAGATCTTTTCAGCATCAATAATGTTGAAAGAAACCACTGCTTGTTGGGATTTAATTGTCTATTTGAGGGATCAAGCTTTCACTGTTGGCACTTCTCTTTCTCTTTGGAGGGAAAGTACAGCCTTCCCAGTGTTTCCATTACCAAATCACTTTCCTGGGTGGCTGTGCCATGTCAGGAAGGTCTTGAGATGACGGGAACCAGGGTTCATCCTCAAATTCTGGCTGTTCTGACAAGGCTTCCCTGGCAGAGTGCAGCCTGTGTGTCTGGGTGACACTTGCAGCCATCAGAAAGGAGAGGATACCACACAAGTGCCAAGCGATTCATCTGTCCCTTGTCTTAAAGGGTGTTCCTAAGGGATGAGGTTCAAAATGCCACTTGGTAACCATTTGAAATCTCCTAGTCATGGGGTGGGTTCTCTGTGTGAGCTCAGAACAGTGTCTGTTCACCACCAGATGGGAAGCATTTCAGTATTTTAATTGGTAAGGCTGTGTTCACGCACGTCCATGGACCATCAGTTCTGTGGCATTCCCTGCTGGAGCCCCCCACACCCCTGTCATACCTCATCTTTCAAAGCTTCAAACAGTCTTCACACCCCAGGAGGTTGGGGTAATGTAACCACAGCACAGGATTGGGGGAAAAAACACAACCACCCAGGGGTGACACTGTTTAAGTGCTCGGGCCCAATTTCCGCATTTGGACGAGTTGTTAACACCAACACTTAGTGTGTAAACTGGATGATTGTCCAAGATCATGGACCTCAGAACGACACGGGCTCAGATGTCACCTTGGACAGCAAGGGACAGTGTGGGGTCACTCACTGGCTAGGATTATACTCCCTTATATTGTCAAAGTAGAGCTCACCGGGGATCCTCTGGCCAAGCCAGAAAAGAGGCTTGGGACCTTCTAGGGAATTTCTGCCCTAAAGGGAATTGCTTAAGGAAGGCAGGGGTGTTGAAAATCCTAGTTGACAGGGAGCAGTCATGTTTATGGAACGAGGCCCAGCAGTAGCCTTAAAAGCCGTATCACAAATCTTTCCGCCTGGATACAAAACAAGCAATAAAAGGAATTCAGAGTCTTGGACAAGGATCACAGCAGGATTCAAATCCGGGTCAGGGGTGAACAGGGAGCCCTTAGAGGGGCCTCAGGAGAGAGGTCCTTCCTGCCTTTAGTCCATTTGCAAATGAGCTTCCTTGGGCCTTGTCCTCTCCAAGTGCACGTTTTGATCTTTTTACATTGTTTTCCCCACTTAGAGCTGATGCAATTCCAGAGATTGAACTAGAAAACTACAAGTTCCTAAAATTTAGTCAAAAGAAATCTCAAAAAGAGAAGCATTAAACGTTCCCTGTTCCTCAAGAATGTAGAAGGCAGCCCCTGCCTGTGGCACGACATGGTCCTGGGTAGTGCTGTTTTAAAGACACCCACATTTCAGTGGTTGTTGCTCTGCCTGTGAAAGTACCTTCAGCCTTTAAATCCCAAGAGAACGGGCAGGGGGACACGTCTGCTCCTGGAGGAGCTGAATGATATTGAAATGAACTGGTCTTCGGATTTAGGGGGATTTGGGGGTGTCCCCACTAGCCAGGGAAGGGGCTGGCCCTTCTCCCTTCTCCCACGTACAATAAGCTGATGACCCGGAAGAGTTCGTGATTCAAGGAGAAATGTGAGATTCAGTGTCTCACTTACATGCCTACAGAAAGCGAGAGAACCACACCACAACTCCCAGACCGTAAAGGGAAAAAGGACTTTAATATAATATTCAAATATGACATTTATTGTTTCCAACAAATAACTTCTGTGCCTCCCCAGTGGGTGAATAGTTGCTGGGGTAGAGATGTCAGGGAGCTGAGGTGGGTGTGTCCCCTCTCTCTTGGGCGTCATGGGTCACAGGAATCAGCTTACAATGCTTCCCTTCCTGTCAGGTGGGAGGAGCTGGCCCGGTGCATGGAAAACCTCCCAGCTGTGTCCCCGCTGCAGAGGATGAGGCTGTGATCAGCCACTGGTACGGGGCTCAGTGTTGGGGCCTGGGGACTGAGTAGAAGAGTCGGGTTATGTTGGTGGCCTGGAAGAATCATGGCCCCCACCCTGTCCCCACTGCACTGGGTGCTCCAGACACTGTGCTCAGTGTTTTCAGCCACCAGTACCCCATTTGTCCCTGCCACGCGAGCGATCATTTAGTATCACCTATTTCACAGAGAGGGAAATGGAGTCTCAGGAAGCTGAAGAGAGTCACCCCAGTCACAGGACTGCTCAGTAGTGGAGCTGGGATCCCATTGCCAGCTGTTCGACTACCCAATGCCATGCTTACCCCGAAGCGTTACTGAACCCCTAGGAGTCAGTCATCCCGGCCCAGACACTCACTCATCCCTGGCCTTGATGATGGCGGGTTCTTCTTGGCCTTGAGTATTCTGTTGGCCAACTAGGTCTGGGGGTCCAGCTGGCAGGACAGGCTGTAGCTCCAGGACAGAGAGGCTCCTGTGAACCTAAGACAAACCACACCTCACGTGTCCACCCACTGCCTGCCCAGTAGCTGGAGTCTGAGTGTCCCACAGGTCGCCATGCAATAAGGCCTGGGGCTGAGTGGGGGTCCACGGAGACAGGATCTCTGGACTGGCCAACAGGGAGAGTCCACCCCTGCCCTCACCCAACTCCTGCCCGGCCTCAACTATCATTCTCGTTGAGCACCTCCATGTCCTGGAACCAGGCCCCAAATCGCTCCTTGGGCTCTAGGTTGTAATTCTTTGTGGCCACCTGGAGCAGCAGGATCTCCCTCATGACTGGGTATTCCTGGGACCAGAAGGAAGGAGAGGCTGTAGTTAGGGCCTGGGTGAGGGATTCTGCATGGGTCTTGTCGGGTGTCAGGGGTGGGGTGGGGACCAGTCCTGGGAATCCTCCTTCCCTCCAGTTCCTACCAGGTTTTACCTGTTCTCAGAATGGGAATAAGCAGCGCCTCCTCCAGGACTTTTTCCTTGATGCCATCCTCCCCTCAACCCACCTGCCAACTGGATGTGTCTCCCACTTCTCTGTTATCAAACTCTTCCACTCAATGTAAGATACAGGGGGTGGAGCCAGGGACTGTTCTGCCCAGAGGGTCTCTGAATTCCTCCTCCTTCCCCTCCCCTGAAGGGGGTGTGGCAGCTGTTCACTTCAGTCCTCTTCTCAGGTTTATCTCATTCTCCTGGAAGGCACAGAGCCAGAGTCCATCAGACAGAGCCCCTTAGACTGACTAGCCCCCTAGGCCCACCCCTTCTCAAGTTGCACTACTGCCAGGTCCCCAGAGGGGGCCGGGCATGCAGAGAAAACAGGACTTGGACCTAGGCCTGGCTCTGGGCTCCAGAGAAGGAGGACATGGGGGAGAGGCTAAGGGACCTGGAAGCACAACCCTCTCTGATGACAGACTTGGAGGCTGAGGCCTCAGGCAGAGGGGACTGCTCAGCCACTTATGTGCTGCCTGACTTGGAGGGGCCCGAATCCTCTCTCCCTCCATGGGCAGCATGGGAGGGAGAGGCTGAGTCCAGCTCAGATAAAACTTCACGCAGCTGTGCCGTCAGGCAGTTCTGAGCTTCCCCAGCCTGGGGATTCGGAATGGGTGTCTCAGGTGGAACCTCTGTTCTCTCATCCCTAAGATGTGCCTGATGCCCCAGCTCCCAGAGGCGGCTGTGAGACTCTCATGAGAGATGTGCCAAGTGCTGAGAGCTCAGAGCTCAGTTCAGGGGCTCCCACATCCCAAAGCTCAGGATCCTGGTCCTCAATGCCTGGTCCTCAGGTGCACCCACCTCGAGATTATCACCCATCAGCAGGTGCAGCATCACCAGGTGACCAAGGGAAGTGCCAATATAGGGGATGACACTCTGTGACATCAGAGTGTGGGTGGGATGAGCCCTTGCTCGCAAGTCGGCCCCCTGCAGACACTCCCCTGAAAAGTCCTCAACCTCAGCCTCCTGGCGCACCCCAGGGTTCCCACGGGGAGCAGCCTAGGACCCTTAGCAGCCTCCCCTCAATTCCTCCTCCCTTCACACCCTAAGAACACCACACTCTTCCTCCTCACCTCCCAGGGCTGGCTTCTGGCAAATCACAGGGTATGCGGTCCCTGGCCCTCCCCACAACAATCATCCTGCACCAGATCTCCCAAGCCCTTCTCCTGGTCACTTCTACTGGGGGATTCAGGCACTGTGGCAGCAAGAGGAAGGGCCATCCTCTCTTGATTTGAGGCCTCCAACTGGGAGGGCAGAGCCCCTCCCCCACAGGCACACTCACCTGCTGCTGCTGCTTCTCCTGCACTCTATGGGGGCTGATCTGTGGGGGGGCAAACGTGGAGGACCCCTCCTGCCAGGGTAGAGGAGAGTGTCAACGGGCCATACTCCCCTCACCCCATTTCTCTCCAGCACCACTGACCTCCAAACCCGGACAGCTGACTCGAGTCAACTGGTACCAATGCCAATACATCCTCCAAGGTTTTGTGATTCTAGAACAAGCCCAGCTCCAACTTACACTCTGGGTGTGAGCTTGGGCTTTCGGTCTGGCCTCCCAGAGCCTCTTTTCTCATATGGAAGGTGTGAGAACTCCAGCTACCTCACAAGTACTCCTGAGGACTCAGTGTCACATGACTGTCATCATTGTGCTCTCCCTCACCCCTCCAGGCGGAGCAGGGAGAAAGCTCCCACAGTCCTTTCCTCACTCTTAACTCATCATCACCGTGGGAGGCCTGCACCACACAATCACCATCCCTCCCTTCCCTGATGAGGAGACAGAGGTCCAAACAGGGGCAGTGAGTTGCTCAGGGGCCCAAAGAGGAGAGGCCGCTTGCTCCTCCCAGCCAGATGCCCTGTTCCCACATCCTAACTTAACCCTCAGCCCCACCACTGACAACAGTCCTGTCCTCTGAGCTCTCACATCTTGGTCCTGGGCCGAGCAGTGGAGAGGACGGGGTGTCTTGGGAGTCTGGTTGCATGGCTCCTGCCTGCCCCAGTCTCGTGGAGTGTCTGGCCCCCAGGCTGGGCCAGAGGCCATGCCAAAGCCTTCTCCTCCCCAAGGAACCCCTCAGGACATTCCCCTGCCCTGAACTCTTTCTTTATCCACTCAGGAACTGAACCCCCAATGTGCCACCTCTGATCCACAGGGAAGGTGGTGACAGGACGCTTTGCTTCCTCATTTACGTGAAGCTCCTAACGTCCTTTCAGCAGGATCCACTAAGAATCCATGAGTTGCCTAGACGCTTCTCATAAGCCCCTGGGGGCATATGTCATTGCCAATCAGGCACTCAGATGAGACTCTTGTGGTTGACTCGAGTGACTGCTCTAGGCGTCCGGGGGGGTCCCCAAAAGCACACACATCTGTCTCTGGTCCAGCCATTCAGGCCCAAGGATGAGCAGCAAGTTTGTCCACCTGGACCATGGGAATCCTCTGCCATGCATGTCCCTGGGAAAGGCTGGGTGCCCTCCCCTTGGAGACATGGTGAAGACAGAAGGAGCAGCAGGGGCCTGGCTTCCTGAGGACAGGTTTAGGCTGAGGGCTAAACCCACCGCAACAGCTTGGAAGAAGCTACATCCAGCAGGATGGACGTGCATGGAAACCAGAGACCTGCTGATGGCACCAGATCAGCAACTCCTCCTGGAACAGCACAACCAACACCACTGTGTCCCACGACCAGGGCCTCCTGCTCAAAAATGGCACCCTGCTGCTCATTAGCTGAACAGATCCCTCTGCTTGTTAACCTGGACAAGATAGACTGGAATGTTTCAGAGAAAGTTCAAGTGAGAAACTATCAAAAGCACAGCCTGCCCAGTACCCCTGCCCCCTCCCCCCTCCTCTCTTTCCAGACCCACAGCTTCCACTCTATCTTGGTCATCAGTTCTCTGCTTAAGGACTCATCTTGGCTATAGACCTCCTTAAGTTTTTCAGAGTTTTACCCGAGGGGAGAGGAAAAAGGGAAGGATAAATTTAGCGATAATGTGAGGGGTCTGAGTGCAAATCCCTTTTCTTTGACAACCCAAGAGATTCAACCTGCCTGGAGGAGTGTTCTCACTGGGCTCCTCTGAGCACTAAGGTCTCATGGTATTGGGAGGGGACTCTCCTGTTGGTCACTGGGGTCTCCACTCCCCAGCTCTACAGAGCAGCTCTGTTTTGACCACTGTGAGTTTCAACTGGCCATAGAGTTCTGTTGCTATAAACACTTGAAAATCTCCATTGTGGCTCAACCTAATAGCTGACATTTAGGGAAACCGAGTCCTGAAGCAGAACTTGTTCACTAAGGACACCAGGAGACTTAGAGACCCAACTGCCCACTCCCAGGCCCTGTCCCCAGCATTTGCTGCCTCCCAGGAGTTCTCTGCTGACTGAGGCGCCAATGGCAGACATACAGGAGATCTCCCATCCATCCTGGTCCTCCTATGGAGAGAGGCCTACCTCTCTTCCCTGCGTGTGTTCTTCAGGTGGCTTGTGGATGTTTTTTGCAGAGCAGAGATGAAAGTGCGGGGCGAGGAGAAGTTCTTCCAGATCTCGCACTCCTGGGGAAGGGAAGAGAATGATGTGTGAGGTTGGGCACTGGAGCCCCGCTTGCTCTCGCTTCAGTCCCCTTCTATTTACATATCCCCTTCTGGATGAGACAGATGCTCAGGGAGCCCCAGAAGGACATTTAGGACCCAGAAAGTAACACTCACAAGGAGGAGGAGTTTAGCTCAACCCAGGGAAGGAGCCAAGTAGGAAGTGAGCATCCTCCCACTGGGACCTGGAGTCAAATTCAGTGGGGCCCCTGGCAGGAAGGGCCTAGGGACCTGCAGGAGCTTAGTCCACACACTTCAATCCTGGGAGCTGATAAAGGTGGAGAGGCAATTCCAAAGTCTCCAGAGAGTCGCTCTACTGGGCCTCCCACAGCACACCTGGGCCACCTGGACCCAGAGCTCTACCACCCTCGCCCTGTCCTGGGCTGTCATTCTCGCATCCCCGAGGCAGGTGGTGATGACGAAGCTGGCCACCCTTCTGAACTGGTCGATGGTGGCCTGGATGGTGGGTGTCTAGTGCTCACTGCCAGGCTTATTCTTCTTGTGCCAGGTGGATCTCAGGCACTGAGAGGGCACCACCTTCCAGAAGAGCTCCTGGGGGACAAGGGGAGTGTCATCCAGCCCTGCCACAGGCCACCTCTGTGTCCACAGCCACTAAAGTCCCCCACAGTTGTCACAGTTTAGAGCTGGAGCTCAGGAAGCTCAGGATGTGGCCTGAGCCTTGTGAGAGTCCCTGTGTTTTCTTCTCTGTCCACCGAGGGTACCCAACACAGGATGACCCAGGACCCACTCGCGGCAGGGAAGGGAGAGGGGCATTTGCACCCAGCCCGTCCTGGCTAACTCCAAGCTCCAGATGGTGGCTCAACTCTGCTCATGCCAAGGGGGTATCTGCCACCACCCTGATCTCCGTTCTGGTCTCACTCCCCATTCTGATGCACATTCCCCCGTGGCAGCTACAACCACTGGCCTTGTCTGTCTCCCTTGTAGTGAAGCACACATCAAGTGTCAAGTCCTGAGGCTGTTGAGCCTCCTGAGGAGACGGCTGGACCACCATAGACCTGGCTGCACACAGTGAGTTCCCCTCCACCACTGATGGGCCAGGCCCTGTCAAGCTTTCCATCTCTTCAACCTCATGGAGCCGGCACAGCCACTCTGTGCAGCAGGTCCTGTTAGTGTCCACCTCTATGGTCTGCAGGTGGACAGCAAAGGCTTGGGGGTTCCGGAAGTTGCCCAGGGCATATGGTTGGTAAGGGGTGGAGCTGGGATTTGGGCCCAGATCATCGGAGTTTGGATCAGGTCTGGGGCAACGATGGCAGAGGGAAGGCCTGCTCCACCCTGCACTGAGATCCCAGCTTTTCACCACATCCCTCACGGTCAACTGCTCCACCACCAGCTTAGGAGAGAAGGCAATGAGGTTGGGCTTCTTCTCACGCTCCTTAACAGCCACAGGTGGAGATGGACTTCCCATTAGAAATGATGGTGCAAGTGACTCCAGCTCAGCAGCTCTCACTCCTACTGGAGTCGATGTCGGCCCTTGCTCCAGCTCCAACACTGCTGATGGAGGGGACGCTGGCGTCAGCTCTAGTAGTGGTGATGTGAACGGAGCTGGAGCCAGCTCTACCTCCACCACTGCCCACTGCTCTGCTTCTGCCACTGGCTGGAGGTCTGCAGCTGGCGCTACAGTGGGATAAAGAGAAAGATTCACTCACATAGCTGACTTTCCATGTGTCCTTATAAACACAGGAAAGATCCCACTTCCCTTCCAGGAATATCCAGCCTGCAGTCCCCCTTACCCTCTGCCTCTGCCTCAGTGGCCTCCAGAAGCTCACACCGGGCAAGGGTAAGAGGGTCATGGCAGCTCAGCTCCGAAACAGGCAAGGTTACCTGCATGTACATCCCCTTTAGCTTGAAAAAGGGACAGCCCCATTCTGGTCACTCCCTAGTTCTGGTCCAACCTGGTCATTTCAAGGTCCTGAGTGTGGAGACCCTCTGCTCCTGTTCTCATCTCAGAGCAACACTGGGTGGTGTTTGTGGCCTCAGGCACCTTCCTCTTGCCTAGTGAGTTGGTGAAATTGAAACGACTGGGCAGCTCCTTGATGACTTTCTTACTGGAGTTCTGCAAAGACTGCTCTGGAGCTGGGCCTGAAGGAATCAGGGATTGCCTGCACATTGCCACTGGGGTCATCCTCCAAGAGAAAGTCTGCTCCTCAGTTCAGGCACAGAGGGACATCCCTGCAAACAACTGTGGTCAGGCAGGAAAAGAGATGAAACCTCTATGGCTCAATAACATAAAAGTAGAGGAGATCACCTTCCCATGCTGCCAGCCATGACCTGGGCTATGAACATGACAGGCCCACCATGCTTCCGACACCTAACAACCAGCTCCTGCCCAGGAATGGCCTGCCCCTCATACCCTGCCTTCTGTACACACAAACACACACAGACACACACACACACAAGATGAGGGACAGGGGTGTGGGGCTGATCAGGTGGGATCACAGTTGTGTCCTGGCCTACACTAGCCTTTCCTGGGTTGCCCCGTGTTACCCTTCTCTGCCTCCTGCCAGATGCCCAGATGCATCGGGGATGAGGGCTGAGGCAACGTCAGCAATGACCAAAAAGTTTCTCTTTCTGGGTTTTTTTGTGCCTAGATCCTCCAAAATTTGGGATACAACAACAAAATATTTTTTCCTGTTGACTGCCTCCAGTCAAGTGAGCTGGATGGGGGGCTGTGGGTGCCTGGATACCAGAGTTCTAAGATCTTTTGAGGTCTATGACCAAGGAAGTGAGGTCTTTTTTCAAGATTCCTTTACCTAGGCCCCTTTCCTCAATCAGACTTGTCCAGAGCTGCCCCCTGTGCCCTGGCTGCTAACCCTCCTCCCCCATGTCATCTCCTGAACTGTACACAAGGAGCCTACACAGCCCTAGCCACAGCTCCCTGGAAACCTAAGTCGGGTCGTAGCTTTGAGGAGACAGAGATGAATGCAGACTTCCTTTTTCTTACCAGTTCTTCATCCTGAGAATGTCCCTGTACCTCTCAGGTCCTCCCCAGTCTCTAAACCTGCACCATGGGGATCAGGCTAAAATCTACTTCTTAGGGATGTCACCCGGTGTATATGACATAATATCTATTACCCCTGTGGGCTGGTGTCACATGTACCTAAGGCACAATCTTAGAGATGGAAGAATAACAAGAAGGGCTGACAGATAGCACAGAACACCACTCAAAACAAGCCTTGGTTCTAGCAATGTGATATTGGAACAGTCGCTTCCAACTTGGCCTCATTTTCAGGTCAGCATCATGAGGGGGTTGAAACTAATGGAAATTTACATACTGCCATCCTGCAACATAAAACCATTCAATTGTTTCCTGTTTAATGGAGAATGCGACTCTAGTGCCTCGTCTTGTCCTATGAGGTGGGCAGCCTCCGCAATGGTACCCAGTAAGCTCCACCCATGGTATAGTCATCCCAGTGGAACCACTAAGTAGTTAGTAACTGGCTTCTTAACATAATAGCAGCAAAAGTGATGGGATGTCTTGTCTAAATTTTAACTAAAAAAGTCTCCCACTTCATCTTACTCCCTCTTTCATGTTCCATCCCTCTCTCTCTCACTCTGTCGAATCCCTGTAACTGAGGAATCAAATACCAGTGTTTTCGGGCTGCCCAATGTGGACGCCTAGAGAGGAGAGAAGCACGAGATCGCCCAGGACAACAGACAGAAAGAAACTCAGGCTTTCAGTCCAAACTGTACCCTAAAAGCTGAGAGTGAACTTCGGGGCCAGTCCTCTCCCAGTTGAGCCTCAGTTGCAGGCCACACAGGGTGGTGATGAGGTAAGAGGGAGGAAAGGAATGTGGGAGCTTTCTGCCTGCTCCACCTGGAATGGTGAGGGCGAGAACAATGTCATGTGACACTGAGTCCTCAGGAGAACCTGTGAGGTAGCTGGAGTTCTCACACATTCCAGATGAGGAAATAGGCTCAGGGAGTCCTGGCCCAAAGCCCAAGTTCACACCCAGAGTGAGAGTTGGAGCTGGGCTTGTTCTAGAATCATAACATCTTGGAGGATGGAGTGCTATTGGTACCAGTTGCCTGGAGTCAGATGTCCAGGGTCAGAGGCCAGTGGTGCTGGAAAGAAATGGGGTGAGGGGACTATGGCCTTGCTGACACTCTCCTCGACCCTGGCAGGAGGGGCCCTCCACGTTTGCACCCCCCCCCCCGCAGATCAGCCCCCATAGAGTGCATGAGAAGCAACAGCAGCAGTTGAGTGTTCCTGTAGGGGAGGGGTTCTGCCTTCCCAGATGCAGGCCTCAAATCAAGAGAGGACAGCCCTTCCTCTTGCTGCCACAGTGCCTGAATCGCCCAGTAGAAGTGACCAGGAGGAGGGCCTAGAAGAGCTGGTACAGGATGGGTTGTTGTGGGGAGGACCAGGGACCGCATACCCTGTGATTTGCCAGAAGCCAGCCCTGAGAGGTGAGGAGGAGGAGTGTGGTGTTCTTGAGGTGTGAAGGGAGGAGGAATTGAGGGGAGGCTGCTAAGGGTCCTAGGCTGCTCCCCGTGGGAACCCTGGTGTGGGCCAGGAGGCTGAGGGTGAGGACTTTTCAGGGGAGTGTTTGCAGGGGCCCAACTTGAGAGCAAGGGCTCATCCCACCCACACTCTGATGTCACAGAGTGTCATCCACTATATTGTCACTTTCCTTGGTCACCTGGTGATGCTGCACCTGCTGATGGGTGATAATATCGAGGTGGGTGCACCTGAGGACCAGGCAGGGAGGATCATGAGCCATGGGCTGCAGTAGCCCCCGAAGTGAGCTCTGAACTCTCAGCACTTGGCACATCTCTCATGAGAGCCTCACAGCCGCCCCTTGGAGCTGGGACATCAGGCACATCTTAGGGATGAGAGAACAGAGGTTCCACCTGAGACACCCATTCCGATTCCCCAGGCTGGGGAAGCTCAGAGCTGCCTGACGGCACAGCTGCAGGAGGTTTTATCTGAGCTGGACTCAGCCTTTCTCTCCCATGCTGCCCATGGAGGGAGAGAGGATTCGGGACCCTCCAAGTCAGGCAGCACATAAGTGGCTGAGAAGTCCCCTCTGCCTGAGGCCTTAGCCTCCAAGTCTGTCATCAGAGAGGGTTGTGCTGCCAGGTCCTTTAGCCTCTCCCCTATGTCCTCCTCCTCTGGAGCCTAGAGCCAGTCCTAGGTCCAAGTCCTGTTTTCTCTGCATGCCCGGCCCCCTCTGGGGACCTGGCAGTAGTGCAACTTGAGAAGGGGTGGGCCTAGGGGGCTAGTCAGGCTAGGCTGCTCTGTCTGATGGACTCTGGCTCTGTGCCTTCCAGGAGAATGAGATCAACCTGAGAAGAGGACTGAAGTGAAGAGCTTCCACACCCCCTTTAGGGGAGGGGAAGGAGGAGGAATTCAGAGACCCTCTGGGCAGAACAGTCCCTGGCTCCACCCCCTGTATCTTACATTGAGTGGAAGAGTTTGATAACAGAGAAGTGGGAGACCCATCCAATTGGCCGTGGGTTGAGGGGATGGTGGCATCAAGGAAAATATCCTGGAGGAGAGGCTGATTATTCCCATTCTGAGAACAGGTAGAGCCTGGATGGAACTGGAGGGAAGGACATTTCCCAGGACAGGTCCCCTGCCCCACTCCTCACCCCCCACAATGTCCATGCAGCATCCCCCACTCAGTCCCTATCTACAGCCTCTCTTTCCCTCTGGTCCCAGGAATACCCAGTCATGAGGGAGATCCTGCTGCTCCAGGTGGCCACAAAGAATTACAACGTACGGCCCGAGGAGCGATTTGGGGCCTGGTTCCAGGACATGGAGCTGCTCAACGAGAATGATAGTTGAGGCCGGGCAGGAGTTGGGTGAGAGCAGGGGTGGACTCTCCATGTTGGCCAGTCCACAGAGCCTGTCTCTGTGGCCCCCCACTCAGCCCCAAGCCTTATTGCATGGCGCCCTCTGGGACACCCAGACTCCAGCTGCTGGGCAGGCAGTGGGGGGACACCTTAGGTGTGGCTCCTCTTAAGCTCACAGGTGCCTCTCTGTCCTGGAGCTACAACCTGTCCTGCCAGCTGGACACCCAGACCTAGTTGGCCAGAAAAATACTTAAGGCCAAGAAGAACCCGCCATCATCAAGGTCAGGGGTGAGTGAGTGTCTGGGCTGTGGTGACTGACTCCTATTGGTTCAGTAAAACTTCGGGTTAAACGTGCCCTTAGGGAGTCGGACAACTGGCCCTGGGATCCCAGCTCCATTAATGAGCAGTCCTGTGACTGGGGTGACTCTCTTCAGCTTCCTGAGACTCCGTTTCCTCCTCTGTGAAATAGGTGATACTAAATGATCGCTCGCGTGGCAGTGACAAATGGGGTACTGGTGGCTGACAGCACTGAGCACAGAGTCTGGAGCACTCAGTGCAGTGGGGACAGGGTGGGGGCCATGATTCTGAGGGAGGCCCCCCAGGATAACCCGACTCTTCTACTCAGTCCCCAGGCCCCAACACCAACCCCCGTACCAGTGGCCTATCACAGCTCCATCCTCAGCAGCGGGGACATAGCTAGGAGGCTTGGGCTGCACTGGGCCAGCTCTTACCTCTTGACGGGAAGGGGAGCATTGTAAGCTGATCTCTGAGGTCCCCTTAAACCCAAGAGAGAGGGGACGACCCCACCCCAGCTCCCTGATGTCTATACCCCAGGACCAATTCACACATTGTGGAGGGACAGTAGTTATTTGTTGTAAACAATAAATGCCATATTTGAATATTATATTAAAGTCCTGTTCCCTTTACAGCCTGGGAGTTGTGGTGTGGTTCTCTCGCTTTCTGTAGGCATGTAAGTGAGACACTGAATCTCACATTTCTCCTTGAATCACGAACTCTTCTGGGTCATCAGCTTATTGTATGTGGGAGAAGAGAGAAGGGCCAGCCCTTCGCTGGCTAGTGGGAACACACCCAAGTCCCCCTAATTCCGAAGAACAGTTCATTTCAGTATCATTCAGCTCCTCCAGGAGCAGACATGGCCTCCCGCCCATTCTCGTGGGATTTTAAGGTTGAAGGTACTTTCACAGGCATAACAACAACCACTGAAATGTGGGTGTCTTTAAAACAGCACTACCCAGGACCATGTCGTGCCAAAGGCAGGAGCTGCCTTTCTACATTCTTGAGGAACAGGGAACGATTTATGCTTCTCTTTTTGAGATTTCTTTTGACTAAATTTTAGGAACTTGTAGTTTTCTAGTTCAATCTCTGGAATTGCATCAGCTCTAAGTGGGGAAAACAATGTAAAAAGATCAAAACGTGCACTTGGAGAGGACAAGGCCCAAGGAAGCTCATTAGCAAATGGACTACAGGCAGGCAGGACCTAGCGCCTGAGGCCCCACTAGGGGCTCCGTGTTCACCCCTGACCCGGATTTGAATCCTGCTGTGATCCTTGTCCAAGACTCTGAATTCCTTTCCTTGCTTGTTTTGTATCCAGGCGGAAAGATTTGTGACGCAGCTTTTAAGGCTACTGCTGGGCCTCGTTCCATAAACAAGACTGCTCACTGTGAACTAGGATTTTCAACACCCCTGCCTTCCTTAAGCAATTCCCTTTAGGGAAAACATTCCCCAGAAGGCCCCAAGCCTCCTCCCTCGCTTGTCCTGATGGACCCCTGGTGAGCTCTACTTTGCCAGTATAAGCGACCATAATCCTGGCCAGTGAGTGACCTCACATGTCCCTTGCTGTCCAAGGTGACTTCTGAGCCCGTGTCATTCTGAGGTCCATGGTCTTGGACAATCCTCCAGTTTACACACTATGTGCTGGTATTACCAACTCGTCCAAATGTGGCAATTGGGCCCAAGCCCATAAACTGTGTCGCCCCTCGGTGGTTGTGTTCTTGTCCCCAGTCCTGTGCTGTGGTTACATTACCACCACCTGTTGGGGTGTGAACACTGTTTGAAGATTTGAAAGATGAAGCATGACAGGGGTGTGGGGGGCTCCAGCAGGGAATGCCACTGAACTGATGGTCCATGGACATGCATGAACACAGCCTTACCAATTAAAATACTGCAATGCTTCCTATCTGATGGTGAACAGACACTGCTCTGAGCTAGCACCGAGAACCCACCCCATGACTAGGAGCTTTCAAAGGGATACCCAGTGGCATTTTGAACCTCATCCCTTGGGAGCACCCTGTAAGACAAGGACCAGATGAATCGCTTCGCATTTGTGAATTGTCCCCTCCTTTCTGATGGCTGCAAGTTTCACCCAGACACACAGGCTGCACTCTGCCAGGGAAGCCTTCTCAGGACAACCAGAAGCTGAAAATGAATCCTGGTTCCCGGCATCCCAAGCCATTCCTGACACGGCACAGCCACCCAGGAATGTGATTTGGTAATGGAAAGACTGGGAAGGCTGTACTTTCCCTCCAAGGAGAAAGAGAACTACCAATAGTGAAAGCTTGATCCCTCAAATAGACAATTAAATCCCAACAAGCAGTGGTTTCTTTCAGCATTACTGATGCTGAAAAGATCTCTTTTGATAATAGCACGATTCCCCAACTGCCATGTCCATTTCCATGAATCAAATTTCCAACACATATGGATCTAAAAAACTGAGGGAAATCTGGTATTTCCTTAGATGCAACTCTGAATTAGCATGCAACAGAGAACTGGAAAATGGAGCCCTAGAAGTAAATATCTAATTTGAGAACATAGACATAAAAGTGCGTTTGAAATAATATTTTGGAATCTATTGGAATTATAGAAAAAGAAGAAACCACTTTTAGTAGCTTTTACTGTGACTATGAGGGGAAAAACTGAATCACCCCGTGACGTTGATAATTCGCTGCTGACTTTAAAGTACAAATAAATAATATACATAGTAAAGGAAAATGAGAGAACAGCATGAAAAAGGAAGATCTTTCTCTCCTCACCTGAAACTCAACCTCTCACGTCAGAAAGAAACTGTTGTCTATATTTTCTGTCTCGAAGCAGAGTTTAATAAAAGAAAATATCGATATATTTTAAAGTTTCAAGAGCTCAAAGCAAGGAAACATTAGGGACGCTGCCAAGAGACCTCACTGAGGTTCCTGTTCCATTTCATCTGCTGTCAGGACGGCCTTCTTAGGCCCTCACTTTCTCTGCCTCACTAGCAAGTCTGTCCGCCATCAGTGCTAACACCTTTCTCGCTCCTGTGCTCTTCACTGCCCTTTAATCCTTCCTGATACCTCCACAGTGGAGCAGTGGAATGCACAGATCAGTTCCTGGAATCATCTCTGCCAAATCTGAAGTCTAGCAGGAGTTAGCATGGGACCTGGAATGCAGACCACCTGCGAGCACACCTGGCAGGGATTCACCTGTGTGACTAGGTGCAAGTTTTTGCAACGTTTTGGCAAGATTTAAAGGACTTACGAGTTGTCCTACACTGCTGCAGGCCTGGAGTCCTTGCAGTCTCTCGGGCCAGCAGATCTGGTGGGGCTGGTCCAAGTTGTCCTCTCAGAGACCAGTCATTGCCAGGATGGGATGGGATTCTAGTAACTGGCCTCTTGAATATGTCACTGGACATCCTTAAAAGAATGGAAATGCTTAAACCTGGCTTTGGTTTGGACTGGTTCCCACAGTTACGCTGCTTCTTCTGTGAAGACGTGACTTATCATTCTTCTTTTCCTCTTACCCTATGAAAACAAATCATGAAACTGGATCAAATGATAAAGGAGGCCTGCCTTTTTAGGACAATTATCCTGGATGTTTTGTACTTCCACCCTCCCTCTATCATCTGGGGATAGATCTGACCTGTTTCCTAGGATGTCATCAGGCAGATTTGCATCAAGAACAGAAAGCTCAAGGTCAAACTCAAGGCTCCTCCAGATCATTTCCCCCTCCATTCTGTTAACATGCCCTCCTTTTTTGAGTGTAATTCTATTCTCTTCTTTTCCTTGTCACTCTCAACCGCACAAGTCCTGGCACTCCCTCTCAGGACAGTCAGTCCCCAGTAATTTACTAAACCCCAAATCTTACCATTTCTGTGTTTTCTGTCTACTCATTTGCTTAATCCATTGACCACTTGGTGTTCATAGAGATTAAATCAATAGTGATGTTATCAACCACCCCCTGTTAGCAACTTACTCCCATATCCCAGATGTTCACATAATCCAAATTGTTATGTTCAAAAGTAAATAATTCAGAAAACATATTCACTCACCACAAATTCCTGATCTTTAATATTTTTATTCAAACATTCATACAGTAGATACCTGTCCCTCAAGATCAGTAGTAATGCCAGATCAACGATACTCACCTTAATTTTCTCCTACACCTATCAATCCTGGATTCCATGGACTATGATCACAATAATTTCCTTGGAAAAATAAATAATTCCATACCACTCATTTATTTTGTAAACCTACAAACCCAGAAGATCCCGATTATCTGCCATGCCGCAGCGCCTGCTGATCTTATGACAAGCTGAAGAAAAAGCACGAAACATGATCTTTTTGTACCACTGTAAATACAAAGCCATCTGCATCAACTGGGAAGCACCCATAATGCCTGGAAATTTTGTTCTCTTGTTTTGTTTGGCTCAAAAACAAAAAGAAAAATCAATTTAAAAAATGGTCAAGGCACCAGAGTAAAATTTTTCCAGTGAAGACATACAGGTGACCAACAGGTGTATGAAAAGGTGTTCAGCATCACAAATCAGGGAATGCAAATCAAAACCACAATGAGCTATCATTTCACACCTGTTATGATGGCGATTATCAAAAAAACTAAAGATGACAAATGTTGGTGAGGATGTGGAAAAAAGGAAACCTCGTGGGAATGTAAACTAATACAACCATTATGGAAAACAGTATGGAGGTTCCTCCAAAAATGAAAACTAGCCTATGATCCAGCAATCCCACTTCTGGTATACACCCACAGGAATTGAAATCAGGGTCTCAAAGAGATACCTGCCCTCTAATGTTCATTGCAGCAAATTCACAATAGCCAAGATGTGGAAGTAACCTAAACGTCACTGATGGATGAATGGATAAAGAAATGGAATATTCATCAACATTGAAAAAAGAAGGAATTGCTGCTATTTTTGACAACATGACTGCACCTAGAAGACATTGTGCTAAGTGAAATAAGGCAGACAGAGAAAGACAAATATTTCCTTATTTGTGGAATCTAGAATAGTCAAACTCACACAAGCAGAGGTTAGAATGGTGGTTGCCAGGGGCTGGGGAGATGGAGAAATGGGGAGCTGATGTTCAAAGATACAAAGTTTCAGTTATCAAGATAAATAAGTTCTGGAAATCTAGGATAAGGCATAGTGCCTACAGCTAACAAGACTGTATTGCTTGCGTTACATTTGCTAATAGAGTAGATATTAAGAGCTCTTGCCAGAGAATAATAGTAATAAAGGAGGTGAGAGAAAACTTTGGGAGATGATGGATATGTTTGTGGCCTTGATGGTGGTGACAGTCTCAAGGGTGTATGCTTATGTCCAAATTCATCAAGCTGTATATGGAAATGTATAACATCATCGTTGATTCTTCTGCACCTTGAAATATGCCATGTCCTCATCACAAGAGAAAAAATTTGTAACTCTATATGGGGACGGATGTTAACTGGAATTATTGTGGTGATCATTTCAACATATATACAAACATTGAATCATTATGTCATACCGCTGAAACTAATTTAATGTTGTATGTCAACTTTATCTCAATTAAAAAAACACAACTGACAAAACCATTTGAATACTGTATATGAGTTTAGTGAATCCCTGAAACTGCCCCATTCCCATATGGGAATTACAGGAAGCAGAGAGGATGATGTAAGATGGAAGAAAGTTGTACAAAAGAGTATTCAAATTAAAATCATTTAAGTTGCTATCAGCTCCTTGTGGCAAAGTTCTGCAAGCACCGATCTACTTTCACATTTTTCCTGGAAAAACATACTTTCACATCCAACCCATAATAGTTTCATCATTTTCTCTAATAAGAAAATTTCAACTTAATAAATAAAAAGAAAAGCATCTGTTATGTATGAATAAAGTTAGTGAACTTTACAGATAAAAGAGCATATTTGCACAATCCCAATAAAGGAAACAGAAGAACTGAATGACGATCAAGTCTCATTAAAGCTTATCTTTGAAAGCCAGTAAAACCAGGCTGTCTTTTCAAGGATGTGTGTAGAGCTGTCAGCCTTGGAAGATAGAAATAGTGGCCTCCTCTGGAGCAAAGGGCAGGCTTGCTTACTGCCCAGTATAATAAAAATAACACCCCCCCAGGGCAAAGGTTAGCAGACATCCTGCCCGTTATCAAAGATTTGAGTTCCTTAGGCTCTGAGATCTTGCAACCCTCTGCATGTCACCTGGCCCACTGTGTATCACCCTGTAGGAAGTGAGATTTAGTGAACCGGTGCAAATGCTGATACTCTGGCCACTGCTATTGTTGTGTCATTAAGTCCTTTGTCTCTGACGCATGGGACTCGTGACTTTTGCCAGCATCTGCAAGACCAATGTAGGCTAACTTATTGGTTTGCAGGTAAGGTAAAACATCAAACCTTTCACAGTTCCTGACAAGCCCTTAAAATAACTAGTAGTCTTAGGAACAGAGAGCTATCCAGAACAATATGCATGGATGGTCTTCATAGAAGACTTCATGCAACCAAAACTTTAATAAGTCTCTCTGATCTCTTTTATTTCTACCCCAAGTAGAAGGAGAGGCACCAAGCTATTACAGACCTAGGGCTTGTGCAAGCCACCTGGAGACCTAGTGACCAGAAACTTCCCATGGGGTGCAAAGACAGATGGGCATATTTCCAAAATGGACCCATGTTCCTCCCGGTCATCAAAAAGACCGTGCATTATCTTAGCTTATGATGACTTGAGTCATTAAAATCTTGTGATGGGCCAAAGATACACTTCTAAGTGGAGTGAGGTACATGGCAGTTGTAAGCAGATTAACACACTTGGTGCATATCAAACTCTGAACTAACTTTAGTGTTCTAATCAATTAAAAAGTACAACAAATTTAATTAGGTAGATTAAATGATATTTAATGGTATCCCTGATTATTAATCTGCAATAACGAACAAGAAGCTCATGTAAATAACTATAATTGGTCTTACTTTAAAACATGATAGTCAGGACTGTTTGAGATAAGCTGGAGAGAAGGAAGGGGAGAAATAGACAAAAGTTAGCTGCTCTGAAGCCACTGTCAAGACCTCTGGATCTACATGTAACCCAAGAGATCGAGGCAGATGGCTATGCCCCTATATCCTCCTGCACTTTGGTTCTCAGGGATGTCACGGAGCTGAAGCAGGTTCCTGAATCGTGTTTACACGTCCATGTGTACAATACCCCTGACCATGGGGATGAGCCACCATTCAATCATCCCTTACACCCCTCTAATTAACAATTAGATTTCAGAATCATTGTATCATTAAAATGATAATTTATTCCTCAAACCTGTAGGATGCCGAGCTAAAAGAAAATCAAATATCAATGGCTTCTTTTCTTTGAAAGACCAAGATGTTCTTTCACACTTGGAATCCTGATTAGAGGATAAATCCATCAAATCAATGGAAACAACTTAAGAAATGGACAGAGGGATATTTCATACATATATATATATATTTTGAATTGTTGCAAAAATAGAGTTACATTTAAAAAAATTAGAACTTTTTGAAATTTCATAGATATTAAAGACTTTGTTCTGCATGTACTCCCTTTGGTTTACCAAATCAAACTCACTCTTTAATGGGCATTTCTAGCATTCAGTGTTAGTAACAACAGTTTTTTTAAATTCTTATTTTTCCCAGGTCAAAGAACAAGGGCAGAGGTCGTAGAGAGATCAAGTCTAATCTACCTAGGGATGTGGCAGCCTTAACTATGGATGTTCAAGCCAGACATTGCCAGCAGAACCACATCTCTTCATCCATAGGTGAGTTTTTACTAGTAATCACAGAGACTTGAGGATATCAAAGGAGATTCTTCATTAAGAACCAAAGTTACAGATTCCAATCTTGGGTTCATTACTTTGAATTTTTGACCCAAATCGCATATATCGATTGGACCATGTTCAATTCTATGACCTTTAGATGATGCAGCCTTCAGCTGAAGAGAAACAGCTACAACACCAACATCTTATCCTCTCTGAAGCCAAACTGAGAGCCCCTGGAGTTAGAAGGTTTCAAGACAAGAAAAAGTCATCCTTCTTCTGAACAAAGACTGTAGAGGCTATACAAACATTCAACTTTATTTATTTTGCTTTTTATTTTTGTTTTGTGAAGAAGATCTGCCCTGAGCTAACATATGACAATCCTCCTCTTTTTGCTGAGGAAGACTGGCCGTGGGCTAACATCCATGCCCATCTTCCTCCACTTTTTATGGGACGCCACCACAGCATGGCTTAACAAGCAGTGCGTCGGTGGGTGCCCGGGATCTGAACCTGCGAACCTCGGGCCGCCGCGAACCCCAGGCCGCCGCAGCGGAGCCCGCGCAATTAACCGCTTGCGCCACCCGGCCAGCCCAAACATTCAACTTTAAATTGTTAACGTGACTTGTTAGAATGTGATGCAGCTAGCATAATACCTTCTAAGTTTCATGATTTTTCTCCAGAATACTGAGATGGTTGACCTTGAAGTCAAGTTTCCCCATAAATGTCTTTATTCAGAGATAAAATTAATTTCCCTATAAAATAATTCCCATAAAATTGTTACAAATATATCATAGTCTGACTAAAAGGGAACAAAGAAAATTGAGCAGTTGAATAGCAGTGTAATAAATTCCATACAAGGATCTTACTGCAGCATTATGTATAATAGTGAAACTGGAAATAACCCCATCTGTATCAAAGAAGAACAAAACAGATTGTGGTATTCCTGTTCTTTGGAGTAGCTCCAAAACTTCTAAAAAGCTAAATTAGAGTGACGTACACTGATAAGGAGAGACGTCTATGATATATGTTTTGGGAAACAGCAAATTGCAAAACGATGTAGTTATGTAATTTATGTTAAAAAAACTTTATGTGTATTTATAAATTCATTGGAAATGTCCAGAAGAATAAGCTGCAACCTCTTAACAATAGTTCCTTCTGAGTAGGGTAATGAGTTTGCAGGGAAGGGGATGGAAGGGGAAGGTTTCACTTTACTCTACATAGATCTGTATAATTTGACTTTTTTTACAAAGTATGTAATTCTTTCATAATTAGAAAAATGAGTGATGTGACCATTTGGTGCAGGGCAACAGTATTATGTTCACCAGTCTCTGTACTGTATGTTACTGCACAGCATGGACTGTAGGAGAAAGCCCAGAGGAGCAATGAAGACAAAAAGACATGACACCTGCAAAAAGTCAGTGGAGTATTTCTACATAAGAAACCTTCCTGGCGAGTGACGGTCAGTATCTTCCACTGCTCCAGCTCTCGCCATGAACCTGGAACCTGCCCATCGTAGGCCGGATGACCACTCCCTGCTAGTTCACTCCCCACCCTGGGCCTGTTTGGGCAGAGTGACTGCCAACAATCAGACAATGGACTCAGGATGGGGCATGTGACTTTGGGAATGCTGGCAGAGAGGGACAAAGTGGAACACCAGCTAAGTGCACACACCTGAGAGACGGAGATCCAGGTGGAGGCTCAGAATGTACCAAGAAACTGTGTGAAGTGAACGAAGTTACTCGACCTCTCTGAGCCTCAGTGTCCCCCTCTGTAAAATGGGGATCACAGACCTACTTCACAGAGCTGTTGGGGAAGATACATAAAAGTGCCTGTGACAGCTAGTGTCCACATTATTAACAAAGTCATATCCGACTTCAAAATAATCAATGAAAAGAATAATTGTTAATGAGACCAAAGACAAGAGGCCCAGCTTCGTAACAGCCCCAGCAGCATGAGAATGAGAGGAGCTCCAAGTAAGCAGGGCTCTTCACAGCTCCACTGGAGATGGTGAACACGGGCTACACCAGCATAAGTGGGTGTTGTGTAGTGACTCGTTTAGAGATCGTGGGTCCCTAAAGACAATGAAATACAGTTACATACAGTGGCTCCTAGGAGACAACTACAAAGAAACCAACGCAACAGATAGGAATGTGAAGGGGCTGAGCAGAAGAGGGTCAGAGCCACAAAATCTGATGGAAGACACTGAAGCACAAGCACCCAGCTCTGTCAACAGCTGCTGTGGTTGCGCCAGGAGATCAAACGTCTGAGGCAGCCATTGTGGGGACTGCTGGGAGCACAGTGGTCACTGCGGCCACACCCCAACAGCAGTGCATCGGAGCACACAGACCCCGAGACTTTCCTCTCCATTAATCCCGGTTTCAAGATGATGAATATCGTCATGTTACAATGTCTTTTTCCAACCTTTCTGGACGAGTGTCATCAGAACACCCTGAAGAGAGCACAGGCCAGAGTAGTATGGAACACTGGGGACTGAGGTGGCGGCGCTGCACCTGACTACACGGACTATCACCTGGGCCTATTGAACACGAGAGAAGAACCCAAGGATGTGGTCTAATGAGAATTCCCTGTCTTGTCACATTCAGAGACACTACAGTTTCTCATCCTTTCTCTACAAAAATGTTAAAGAATTCATGTGTCATTAATTCATAAAGAAACAAATTCTTGACAGAGTGACAGGGTCCAGTTTCCATGACCAGGTTTTTCACTTGCTTTGATAATATCCCACATTGAGGAATCGGAAAGTAACCTATCGGGGTGTGTAATATAAACAAGGACTTTTCTTCATGTAGATCGAAGCCAAGATTTTTAGGGATGACATAAATCATGAAAGCTGCTAACCATTCCTCCACAGGTTTCAATAAGACTTTTAACTTAATTTACTAATCTCAGGAAAAGAGAATTTGGCAATTCAAGTTTTTTGTTTCTGCATTCAAGTGTACGGAACAGGCAAGAGAATGACCAGAAAAAAATTAACAGGCAGGTCTTGCTTGCATTTTATCTTTGGCAAATAAGCAGGATATTTTATGCTTTGTTCTTTTCACTACTGTAATCAATTTTTAAAGAATACCATACATCTGACTATCCCTAGGCATGTTTATCTGGGAACCTTGCCGGAATCCAAAGCAGAGATGTTAAAGCTGATGGGTTTCAAATGCTGCCCAAGTGCTCTCTACCTTGAACATCCCTCTCCAAAAGCTGGACCACCGTTCTCTTCCTGAGGGATCTGAGTTGCCACCCATGTCCCTAAGAGACTGGTCAGCCACTCAGGCCTGAGCTGAGATTAGGTGATCAACCTAAAGGGCAAAATGCTTAAGCTATTCTCATCTTAAAGTTGCTGTTTTGGAGGCCTCTGCACTGGAATGGGTTGGTGAAAACGGCCTACTAGATACTTGCCTGGGAATTGGGGTTTTTATCCTCCGCTGTTAGCGGATCCCGGGGAAACCAATGATTAACCTCACAGATACCTCACCTTCCACATCTGCCAAAAAGGCAAGCAACAGCCAAAGTTACCACCCTGCAAAGCTCTTAAGTTGTGCTTGCAAGAGGGACCACAAGGGCGAATGTCTCCCAAAAGCTGATGAAATGATGGTACTTTGGCTGGAGAAGGCAGAGGGCAGCAGGCAAAGTGGAAAGTTTCTGGGATGTCAAACCAGTTCCCATAAGCAGTTTAGAGAAGCAGCTGGCCCTGGACTAGGTAGGAGGCTGTGGAAAGACCCACAGGCATGCAGGTAGGAGGAGGAATCAAGCAACGGAGGGAGGCGGTGGGGAAGAGGCGCGAGTGTGGCTTCAATTTTGGACAAAAGTAGTTGCACGCTGCACGCCCGCAGCTGCCCTTGCAGCCGCCACACCTTCGTAACACCGTGGTCCCTCTCGGCCCATCACATCCCTCTGGAACTCAGTCCACACAGAGCAGGTGTAGGACCAGAGTCCTAAGTCAACGGCGGTTTGGCCCTCGGCCAAGCTCACACAGCCCTGCTCCTCCCCCCAGGGCTAGGCATCATCCCGTGCCCAGAGCATCCTTTGAGTTGTAGTCCTGCAGCCATGCAGGCTGCCGGCTGGGAGCGGTTAAGAGACAAAAGCTCCCAACATGCACAGCTAGGGGCCCCAACTCCCGCCTTGTCCCTCTGCCCCTGGGCCCCGACCTTCTGCTTTCATATCTCAAATGGAAATACCAGGTGCCTAGGATCCTGGAATTTGCCTTTTCAAGGCCATCTGCCCTACCATCCCCTCCATCCTTCTAGGCTGCCATGATCCTCCCTCTGGACCCCATGGTCAGGGTCGCTGCAGAGACCCTCCCTTTGGACCCTGCCAACCTGAAGGCCCCATACCTTGGCCAGGCGTCTTAGAAGGACTGCCCTGAGCCATGTCATTAAAAGCAGAAAACATCACAGTGGGCAGCCCCATTCCTGCATTATACAGACAAGAAAACCACGTGTACTGGTAAGTGACCCCTAAGCCATTCAGGGGCCCACACGCACGCCCCTTCTCTGAGGCTGCACACAGGCTTGTTCACTGGACTTCCTTATCCCAGTCTGGACCTCTTGACCTCATTGACACAGGCAACAGCACTGACACTTCCCGTTCGTCCTTCCCACAATGTTAGGCAAGTTCGTCGAGGAATGTAATATGCAATTTCTGGTCTACTATAGGGCTGGCTCCTGGGAACCAGTTTTAATACGGCTTTTTAAATATACCCTCAGAATCATAAAATAATGAAGCAAAATAAGTTTTTGCTGTGGGGGGTTATGGTGATAACTCTCTGAAGTCATTTTTCCATTTAGCTTCTCTGATTGACTCCAAATACTACAGCACCACACACTTCTCAGACTGGTGGATGCACAGCTCCACTTCTTTGCAGGGAGGACGCGCAACAGAAGAATATCCGTGGCCAGATTTTCTGGAGCTTCAGTATTACTACAAGATTTGGAAGAAGCAAAGTTACGTCATTTCCAAGGTAAGGAATTAAAAACTTAACACTAAGATGAGGTGGGAAAGTCATATGCCATTAATAATTGTTAGTAACCTGTGCCTGAAATGTCAGACTTTCTCTGAGAAAGAGCTCTGAGATCCTATTTCTCATTGTTTTAAATAGGAAAAATTAGAAGTCATAGCAAATCTATTGAAAAACCCTACCAATTTCCTCAGTCACGTTATGGCACCTAGACATAAGTTATGAACATCATTGCTCCTCGTTTTCTTCCTCATTCAACCCAGTCCCACAAGTCTTGAGTTCATGCTGTGAACACGGCACTGTGCTAGGTGTTGAGGCCTTGGTGAGTATCATCGTGTGGGTGGGCCTTGCTGGAAAGTGATTGCATCATAAAATCTCAAAGCCATGCCACTTGCCAAATTGAGGCAAAAATGGAAAGATCCACGGTGCCGCACAAGGGTGAGGGCATTATTAGATACTTGGGAGTATGATAATCCATCTAATGGTGTCATGAGGAAACGTGTTCCACTTTAAAACAAAACACTGCTGTTAGTCTGAGACAATGAGTTAGTATCTTTGTGCATATATGCAGGATTTAAAATGTTTATTGATGTATAACATGTACAGAAATATATGCAGAAGTCATCTATGTAAACCTCAAAGAATTATTACAAAGTGAACACACTTGTGTGACTAAGAACTAGCACCAGCTTCACTCAGGCCCCAACAATCCCTTTCTCCCTCCTTCCTCCCCAATGATAACCAGTATCTTACCAGTGAACACTGTATATCAAGTTTGTCTTCTTACACAAGTGTTTTATTACAGAACAATTTAAACAATATACAAAATAATCAAAATAGCATAGTAGGCCCATCACCCAGCTTCAACAACTACTAATCATCTGTCATTTTTGTTTCATCCACACTCCATATCATTCCCACCTCACTTTATTATTCTTTTAGTCTTTTGTGTGTGGGGGTGGGGTAAGATGTATGCACACTGAAAGGCAGAAATAAGAACAGTATAGTTTTGGCAAATAAACATGCCCATATAACCTTCACCCCTTTAAGAATAGGATATTTCCATCAACCCCAGAAAACTCCTTCCTGTTCCTTCCCAGACAATTTTTTCCTACCCTTGAAGCAACCACTGTTCTGATTTTTTCAGCATAGGTTCGTCTTGGCTGAAATCATCACACGTGTATTGTTTTCTGTCCACCTTGCCTCCCTCGGCACGAGGTTGGTGAGGCTCACACAGCATGTGTGTGTCAGCGTTTGCTCCTCGGCACAGCTGAGGGCATTCTGCTCTGCGGATGCCCCACAGTGGGCTCATCTTCCTCCTGGGGACGTGCAGGTCATCTCCTGCGAAAATTCTTGTATAAACGCTTTTTGTATGCTGTTTAATTCCTTTATTAGCATTTAAGTGGCACACCTTTGCAGTTTTTAGTGGTTGGTCCAGATTACAATATGCATCTTTAACATATCACAGTCTACCTGGACTTAATAGTGCACCAGTTTATTCAATGTAAAATATGGAAGTCTTGCTACAGAACAGTTGCATTTACCTCTGTCTGTCCTTTGTGCTATTGTTGTCATACAATTTACATCTACCCATGTTATAAATCCCACAATACAGTGTTATAATTTTTGCTTTAAATAGTCATAAGTCTTTTAAAGAATTTAAGAGAAAAAAGTTAAGTATTTGGAGGGAGATGCTTTGAGGCTCTGCAAAGGTACTGTTTCTTCTTTAAGTTTCACCCACAGTTTTTGCATTCATCAGTCAGACTTGCCCACAGTAATTATTACTGTAGCATTCTAGTGGCAATTTTCTATTTCATGCTATCCAGCCACATTTATTATTTGGAATTCTGTGAGGAAGATTCCCCCCCTTCCTTCTTCCTTTCTTTCTCTCTTTCTTTTTTTCCCCTTTTTTTCTTTTTCTTTCTTTCTTCCTTTCTTATTTAATCTTTTTTATATCAGTATAGACTCATGGATATTTATTTTATTCTCTGGGTAATAATCCGATGCTACTGTTATTTATTTTGTTGCTTACAGTTTTCTAGCTTGAGCCACTGGGATGTCTTTCAGATTGATTCCTTTTGACACATCTCATCATATTCTGTGTTTTTTTAAAGCACTTTCTTAATTTCTGGCACTACAAGATGCTCCAGGCTCACCTTGTATTTTCCATCTCCAGCCTTAGAATCAGCCATTTCTCCAAGAAAACCTGGTTCTTTTTATTGGAGAATTATATTTAGAAACCAAGATCAGGGAGCTAGATATGCTCATTGATACTAGAGTGTCATTGCTTCTAGACACTCTCAGCAGAGCTTGGAAATGTATGTATGAATATAAAATCAGGTATACACACCTATCTATAGATCTTTCAATCTATCTAGCAATCTATCTTTCTATTTGGATAGATATATTAAAAGAGACATGGATTCATACTGATACTTCCAACTCCAATCCAGCACCACAGAATTTATTCTAGCCTTTTCCTTTTGTTTATTCGTCACTTCTTTCACCAACAGTGAGAAACTTAACTCCAGATATTTGCAATATTTACTAATGTGTCAACTAGTTTCAGAATTACTAATCCATACCCTTATGAAAACAAATTTACCACCTAGAGTACAGTGTTTGTGTCCAGTACTTTAATTCTACAGTATCCCATCAAAACACTGTCTTCCAATGTTACTTAGGTTAGGACCTTCCATCCTCAGCCCTTCAGTCTCGTTATGTCACATACTTGGAATACAGTGAGATTCATTTGTCACTGCATTCCATCTGAGTTCCTCAGCATCCTGATTGATTTGTAAAATTTGCAGAGTAAAATTCACCCTTTGTGATGTACAGTTTTACGTGTTTTGACAAATTTATGGTCGTGTATCCACCTCCACAGTACCATACCGAGCTGTTTTTTTCACCCCCAAAATTCTTTCATACTGTCTCTTTGTAGTCAACCCCTTCCCCCACTCCATCTCTTGGCAACCACTGATCATTTTCCATCCCTTTAATTCTGACTTTTCTAGAAAGTCATGTAAATGGAATCATAGTACATAGCCTTTTGAATCTGGCCTCCTTCACTTAGAGAAATGCATTCAAGATTCATCCATCTTGTTGTGTGAATCAAAAGTTTATCCTTTTTACTGCCAAGTAGTATTCTAATGTCCCAGTGCACCACAGTTTCTTTCTCCATTCACCTGATAAAGGACATTTAGTTTATTTCCAGCTTTTGACAATTATGAATAAAATGGCTATCAATATTCACACAAAGATTTTTGTTTAAACATTAGTTTTCAATTTGCTTCAGTAAATCCCTAGGAGTGGGATATCTGAGTCACATAATAAGTGTAGGTTTAACTTTATAAGAACCTGCTAAACTGTTTTCCGAATGCAACTATCATGTTACATTCCCAGTTCTAGTTGTTTCTAGTCCTCACCAGCACTGGGTATTTGCAATTTTATTGGCATTTGCAATTTTATTTTTTATTTTAGCCAACTAATAGGTGCCCGGTATCTTATTGTGGCTTCTGCTTCCTTTTTGAAAGTGAGTTCTGCTAAATATAGAATCCTGTGTTGACTTTTGGGTTTTCTTTCTGCACTTGAAAGATGTCATTTTGTTGTTGCTTTGTCTCTTTTGTTTTTGATAATATATCATTCATCATTCACATTATTTCTCCCTGTATGTAATGTCTTCCCCAGTATTTCCTTGACTGCTTTCAAGTTCTTCTTTTTACCTTTGGATTTTAGCAGCTTGACTATCATGTGCCTATGTATGGTTTTATTTTGTATTTTATTTTGTGAGGTTGCTGACTTTCTTCGATCTAAAATTTTAGATTTTCCACCAAATTTTGAAAGTTTTATGCTATTACTTGTTGATTTGCCTTTCTGCCTCATTTAATTTTTCTGTCTCTCCCCTCTCTGCTGGGGACTCAATCATCTCACAGGTAAGGCTCTCTTCATTTTTCTTCAAAATTTTTACATTCTTTTCTTCAGGTTGGATAATTTCTATTGATCTATCTTCATGTTTCTTCTACTATTTCTAATTTACTGGTAAACTCAAAAGTATTTTTTTATTTCATCTTCCTATTTCGTTCTTTTTTGTAATTTCCATTTCTCTGCTGAGTTTCAACATCTGTTCATTCATTATGAGAATATTTTTATTTACCACCATGATCATCTTTATAATCGTTGATTTCTTATCCTTGTCTGCTAATTGCAACACGTTTGGGATAGTTTCTAGTGCCTGCTTTGGGTCATATATGGATTACATTTTCCTATTTCTTCAAATCTCATGATTTTTTAAATTGTGTACTGGAAACCATGAGTCATAGTTATAGAGACTCTGGATTCTATTGTATTCCTTTGAAGAGTGTTGTTATTTTTTTAGCAGGGAGTTAACTTGGCTGGACTGAAATTCCAATCTTCTTTCCTTTACAGTGGGCATAGCTGAAATTCTCATTCAATTCTTTCATCTTCCAACTGCTGTTTTTACACTAGGCCCCTTGGGGCCTACCCTGCATGTGTGTTGTTCAAAGATCTGCAAATTTGATGTCTGTGTGAGGGAGAGTCACACACATATTTTGAGATGTTTCCTCTTTATGGTTCCCTCCCTTCCAAAATTTCTCCCCTAACTTTCCAGCTACTCTTCCAGCCCGAAAATACATCCTCTAACATTACAAGTAAGACTGTAGTTTTTCCCCTGTCTGGGCCAAGTACAGATTTTGGAATGCTTTGAGGAAAAAGACTCAGGCTTGCAAATATCTCCTGGTGCAATTCTCATCCTTCAAGGGAAGACTCCCTCTCAGTTCTGCTTGCTTTTGGAAGAGATTTATACATACACACCTATACACATTTATTGTACCTGTATTACATATAGATACATGATTCTATATAAATATATATAATATTTTATGCAGATTTTATCATTGTTATCTGTGAGAGTGTTAGTTCAACAAGCTACTCAACCATTACTGGAAGCGAGATCTCAGTTTTGTTTCTTTTTTGGATTTTATACAAATGGAATTATAAAATATATAGCTTTTTCAATATAATTTCTTTTATGCAGCATTATCGTTGCGATAGTCATCGATGTTGTTGCATGTAGCTATTGTTTGTTCATTTGTTGAAAATAATAGTTTCAATGGTCATAATATATTCATAACATAAAATTGACCATTTTAACCATTTTTAAGTGTGCAGTTCAGTGACATTCAATACATTCACATTATTGTGTAACCATAACCTCTAACCATCCACAGAACTATTTTCACCTTGGACTGAAACTCTGTGCCCATTATGCAACAACTCCCTGTTGTCCCTCCCTCTTGCACCAGTCTCCTTTCTGTTCCTATAAATTTGATTACTCTAAGTACCTTATATGAGTGGAATCACAATATTTTTCCTTTTGTGGCTGGCTTTATTTCACTTAACATAAAGTCCTCAAGGTTCATCCATGTCATAGCATGTGTCAGAATTCCTTCCTTTTTAAGGGTGAATCATATTCCACTGTCTGTATACACCACATTTTTTTTTTTTGTCAATTCATCTATTGATGGATACCTGGCTTGCTTCCAGCTTTTGGTTATTTTGAATAATGCTGTTAACAACACGAGTGTACATATGTATTTCTACCTCTCTCTTCAATTCTTTTAGGTGTATACTCATAAATGGTGTTCTGAGATTCATTTTTTCACATGTGGGAGAGTTCTTCACACCTCCAACAAGCAACTCTTGGAATGCCAGCTGGTCATCAGATAATTCAACTAAATTTGATGCTGTCAACCCAGAGATACATCTGAATCCACAAGTTGAGGGCTCAGTCCTATAAGACTGCACACTCACCCCAACCTCACCTCAACTTCAGGTGCCAGTTACAAGCCCAGGTTGTTACCTGTACTTCTGACTGACTGCCTATAAACCAGAGGTTCCCACAACCTCCTCCTTGGGCTTGATTAATCTGCTAGAGTGGCCCACAAAACTCAGAGAAACATTTACTAGATCACTAGTTTATTATAAAAGGATATAACTCAAGAACAGCCTGATGGAAGTGGTGCATAGGGAAAGATATGTGAGAAGGGGCACAGAACTTTCATGCCATCTCCAGGTTCACCACTCTCCAAGCACTCCCTGTCATGGCCAACCTGGAAGCTCTATGAACTTCCTTCTATTGGGATTTTTATGAAGGCTCCCTCACTTAGGCATGATCAATTATTAACTCAGTTTCTAACCCCTCTCCCCTCTGTGATGGATAAGGGGTAGGGCTAAAAAATTCAACCTTTTAATCAGGGCTTGGGCTTTCTGGTTACCAGCCCCCATCCAGGAGCCATCCAGGAGCCCACACAGAGTTGCCTCAATAGAACAAATGATTCTCCTAGTGTTCTTATCACTTAGGAAATTACAAGTGTTTTAGGAGCTCTGTGTCAGGAATTGGAGGCAGAGACCAATAAATATATTTTCTATTATTTCAGAACCCATAAGTGGAATTGCTAGGTCATATGGTAATTCTATTTTTAATTTTTGAAGGAACTGTCATACTGTTTTCCACGGTTTTATGTTCTCACCATCAGAGCACAACGGTTCCAGTTTCTCAACATCCTTGCCAATCCTTGTTATTTTCTGATTTTGTGATAGTAACTATCCTAATGGGTGTGAAGAGGTATCTCATTGTGCTTTTATTTTGCATTTTCCTGATACTTAGTGATGTTGAGCATCTTTTCATGTGTGTACTGGCCATTTTATATCTTCTTTGGAGAAATGTCTATTCAAGTCCTTTTTGCATTTTTAAATTGTGGTTTTTTAATTGTTGGGTTGTAGGAGTTCTTTATATATTCTAGCTATTAATCCCTTATCAGATATGTGATTTGCAAATATTTTCAACTGTTCTGTGGGTGACCTTTTTACTCTGTTGATAGTATCTTGTGATACAGAAAACTTTTGCATTTTGATGAAGTCCGATTTGTTATTTTGTTGTTCTTGTTGCTTATGGCTTTGGTGTCAGATGAAAGAAATCATTGTTGGCAAGGTCTTTTGGACCCAATGACATGCAGCTTTTACCCTGTGTTTTCTTCTAAAGATTTTATAGCTTCAACTCTAACATTTAGATCTTTGATTCATTTTGAGTTAATTTTTGTATGTGGTGTAGGGTAAGAGTCCAACCTCATTTTTATGCATGTGGGTATCCAGTTTTCCCAGCACCATATTTAGAAAAACTTATCCATTCTTCAATGAATGGTCTTTGCACCCTTGTCAGAATTCATTTGACCATATATGCAAAGGTTTATTTGAGGGCTTTCATGCTATTTCATTAGTATATTGTGTGTATTTATGCCAGTACCACACAGTTTTGTTTACTTTGTAGTATGTTTTGAAATCAGAAAGTGTGAGTTCTCTAACTTTGTTCTTCTTTTTCTAGATTGTTTTGGCTATTCAGAGTCCCTTGAGAGTTCATATGAATTTTAGGATATATTTTTCTATTTTTGCAAAAAACATCATTGGAATTTTTAGCTCCTTGTGTAAGTTGGTTCTTAAGTATTTTACTCTTTTTGATGCTACTGTAAATAAAAATGTAAAGTTTTTAAATTTCTTTTTCAGATTACTTATTGTTAATGTATAGAAGAACAACTAATTTTTGCATATTTATTTTGTGTCCCACTACTCTGCAGAATTTATTAGTTCTAAGAATTTATTTGTGGAATTTTTAAGGGTTTCAACATATAAGATATTATTTGTGAAAAAATACAATGTTATATCTTCCTTTCCAGTTTGGATGCTATGTCTTTCTTTTTCTTGCCTAATTGCTTTGGCTAGATCTTCTAATACCATGTTGAATAGAGGTGGTGAAAGTGGATCTTCTTGCATTGTTCCTGATCTTAGAGGAAATACTTTCACTCTTTCACACTTGAATACATTGTTCTCTGTGGATTTCTATATATGACTTTTATTATGTTGAAGTAGTTTCCTTTTACTATGAGGGTTTTTTGGTGTTTTTAACATCAAAGCATGTTTACTTTTGTCAATCACTTTTTCTGCATCCATTGAGATGATCATGTGTTTTTTTCCTTTATCCTGTTAATGTGGTTTATTACATTGATTCATTTTCATATATTGAAACATGTTGAATTCCAGGAATAAATCCCACTTAAAATGGGCCGGCACCATTTCTTAGCGGTTAAGTGCACGTGCTCCAGTGTTGGCGGCCTGGGTTTGGATACCAGGCACACACCGACGCACCGCTTCTCCGGCCATGCTGAGGCCACGTCTCACATACAGCAACTAGAAGAATGTGCAGCTATGACATACGACTATCTACTGGGGCTTTGGGTGGAAAAATTAAGTAAATAAATAAAATTATTTTAGAAAAATGATGCATAATCCTTTTAATATGCTGCTTAATTGGGTTTGTTATTATTTTATTGAGGATTTTTGTATCACTCTTCATCAAAGATATTGACCTCTAGTTTTCTTTTCTTTTAATCGATTTGGCTTTGATATCAGGGTAGTGCTAACCCCATAGGATGACTTTAGAAGTATTCTCTCCTCTTCAACTTTTGGAAAGCGTTTGAAAAGAATTGGTGTTTGTTAATTAAAAAAAAGTCTTTGGGCCCAGGAATAAATTCAGCATAAAATAAATAAAAATAAATATATTTTTAAAATGTGAAAATGTTTTTTCCTAAAAAAATTAAAAATTAAGCAAGTATATCACTCATCACTTTATTTCTAGAAAATTTTTTAACCTAATAGTAAGCATAAACAAATTGTTAGAATTAAAATGACTCAAGTGTTAATTTTCTTCATTGCAAATTTTCTGACAGAGGTATATGATGCCATTATGTATGACATCTTTTATGAAAAAATGGTCATTTTTTGTAGTATTTGAGAACATTATGAATTTTCCGTGGCATCTGACAATACTCTGATATGCAAACTTATCTTTTCAACATATATGTGTTTACCAAATTAACAAACTCTGTCAGGTGCTAATTAATCAACTACTTTTCATATAATTGAGGCTCTCCACCATCAACTTCCTTAACCATCAAGAAATTCTACAAATTCTGCAAGATTAACCATTTTACTTTACACTGTACTTATCTCATGTGGTTTAAAGCATCCAAAAATCTTTGATAAACTGATCCTGCCTGAACTAAATCATGGTGAATTATAAAAGATTGTCTCTGTTAAGTGGGGAGGGATTTCAGGTTGAACTTAATTTTATAAGTGGTCAATTTATTACAGTGTGTTGTTCTGTTATGTATTTCACTTCTTTTTTAAAAAAAGTGATAGTTGAGGACACTTAGATAATAAAAAGTTGAGAAAATAAGGAACAGATATACTCTGTAAGCTTCAAATGTTTTGAAGCATAAGATACAATAAGAACTAAAACTAACAGTGGGAAGGGGGGAGAGGAGGGCGAAAGGGATAATTCGGCACATGTGTGTGGTGATGGGTTGTAATTAGTATTTGGGTGGTGAACATGATGCAATCTATGCAGAAATAAAAGTATAATGATGTACACCTGAAATTTATAGAATGTTATAAACCAATGTTACGACAATAAACAAAAAATTAAAAAAAAAATGAACTAAAACTAAGAAATGGGAGAGGAAATAGAGATAAGAGGATGAAATTGCAAAACTAAATCTATAATAATATCTCAGTGGCTAGCGTTGTGGTGCCAAGAAGGTGGTGAAGTCAAAGAATTCATAAAGATGATAATAAACAGACTGCAAAGAAAAAATACTGAAATTTTTATAGAGAGAATTTTTACAGCGATATTACAAATAGAGAAAAGGGAAGAGATATTGGAGAAAGAGACTCTCTGCTTCTTAAATTATTTCTACTATAGAGAACAAAAAACCAATTTGCTGAAATATTTATTCCCCTCTATGACCCTATCTTTACCTGCAAAATCTCATCTCTAAGCCTCCTTTTCCATACTTGGGGAAGAGAGCAATTAAGCTCATCTGAAACCTCAACTGCCCAGCCTGTGAAATAAGGCCGGCCATCCATTCTCACAAAGGAGCCAACTGGAGGTAGGATTTTTGGTTCTGAATTCAGCTAAACATCTTCAAAGAATTGTATCTGACCTTCTTTATCCAGGGCTATCAGTGAAGGGCTGGCTGGCTTTCAGAGAAGAGCAATTCACAGTCAGTGGAGACATTTTCTGTTGAGCTCTCTAGAGAAGGCTGTGGGGCTTGTCAGTAAGAGTTGATTGCTATACTGGCTACGTTTTTTTATTTTATTCAGAGATTTATAAAGAAATTTACATGATAAATATTACTTATTATCAAGAAAAAATGTTGTCTATTCTCTGGTCATTTAAGCAAAATACTCCTCTCAGGGCCCACCCATGGACAAAGCCCAGATTTAATCTCCAAGAGTCTGCCAGGCACTCTGTGGTCCGTGGGAAGCCCTCAAGTTGGCAGCCTGTTCCCTTGTGTCCTGTGCTGGTACTTAATCTTCCATCTCTTCAGAGTACAACTAGACAGAAGATCAAAGGACTTGACATTGGAGAAATGTACTTTTCATTATCTTTAGACTTCTACACTTTTCCAAAAGACTTTCAGCATTTCCAGTAATTGTGCAGCAATTTACCCAACACTAAGGTTATCACTATTAAAAATTAAAATAAATAAATTTTGAAAATGGAAAAAATGATCTTTGCAATTTTGTACAGAATCTATATAATGGGTGCATCCTTAAAAAATGGAGGAAAGAGCAAATTTAACTGTTTTGGTTAGTTAACACAGTAAATAATATATTGTCTCTATTATTAATTTTGAGACTATTTGTATTTAAAAATACTGCTTCAAACCCTTAAATCATTGTATGTGGTAGAGTCTGCCATCTGCTTTGGCTGAACAATTAAATACAAGTCAGACAAAATTCCTCCATTCCTGTATAATCTTATATGTGGGTGGTAATGGTTAGTTCTTATAGATTGTTTGAAGACGTGCATATCACAAAATACAAGTGGCCATTAAAAATTAAAATGTTCACCAAATACAAGATCATCTGATTCCCAGAAAAGGAAAAGGTTAATGTAACATTAAGGCTACAACTGTCAAAAAGGAAGCCAAGATACACTCAAGTCAAGCTTTTGCTCAAAAGTTAATTGGCTCATCTTTGAAACTTTATCATGTTTATTATGTAAGCAAGATACCTTCAGAGCCTAGAATATGGAAAGTGCTTATTGGTAAGTTAACATTCTGATCATTTATTTTGTAAATGTTAGTATGAGTTATATAAGTCATTTTCTACTATATTCAGATTTTCAAGTTCTGCTAAATCTAAGGCCACATTACTGGCAAGTCGGGAATATCTCTAGACATATGAAAAATATGAGTCCTACACAAAAGCTTATACATTCTCTATTCATCAGGTTCTAAATTCTAAAACTTTCTAAGGTTTTGGAACAAACCAATGGCATTCCAAATTGACAGTAAGTTTGCATGTGCCATACATGATCCCATAGGAAGAGAAATCCAGATTTTAAATAGAGGAGATTGTGCACAAAAATAAAGTACATATTCAAGTCTGAAAGGGGATTTCAAGGAAGAAGGGATTATCAGAACATGTGGTAAGTGGTAAATCACTTACCAAGGGCTCTCTAAAGGAGAACATTTTGTAGAAAAAAGAGCTTCACAGGTAGAGAGCTAAGATGGCATCTCTGGAAACCTTACAATGAAACAGATGCTGACTATTTTTTCCTAAAATTTAAAATGCATCTTATCCTCCAAACAAATACCACCTCCCTGCCTTGTAGCTTACCTGGACATGGTGACGTGTTGGAATCATTTTTCTAATTCATTGGCTCTTAAACGTGATGAGCACCAGAAGCACGAGAAGCACCTGGGGGCCTTGTTGAAACCCAGATGGCCAGGCCCCACCACAGAGTTTCCAGTTCAGCAGGTCTGCAGCAGCACCAGAGAATTTGTATTTCTAACCCAGTTCCCAGGTGCTGCTGCTGCTGCTGGTTCAGGGAGCCCACTTTGAGAACCACAGCCTGATTTATACCCTATATATGATTACAAAACCCATTATTTCATCCTTTGGCTGCTACTTTTCCTTTATCACATCAGCACCTTAGCTTTGAATCTCCTCACATAGCAATGAGAATTCTTGGAGAGTTTCACAGCTGGTCCTCATTTCCGGCTCAGTTCTCCCTCTTCCTCTCAATACCGCATTCTCTTGTCAGGTAATTGTTCCTTAAACATGAGTTCATCATAGATCTTCCTTGCTCAAAAACTCATGGCTAGGGGCCAGCCCCGTGGCGTACCAGTTAAGTGCCCATGCTCTGCTGCTGGTAGCCCAGGTTCGGATCCCAGGCGCGCACCGATGCACCACTTGTCAGGCCATGCTGTGGTGGTGTCCCATATAAAATGGAGGAAGATAGGCACAGATGTTAGCCCAGGGCCAGTCTTCCTCAGCAAAAAGAGGGGGATTGGCCATAGATGTTAGTTCAGCTCTGATCTTCCTCACCAAAAAAAAAAAAAAATCATGGCTCTTATGCTGAACACAAGACATTTTAAATTCTCTACTTGGTTCATAAGGTCTGTAATAGCCTTACTTTAATAGCAAAATATGGACACCCTGTTCCCTACCCTACCTACTATAAAGGAGTATGTGAGGATTACATAAGATACAGGCAGTTCTAATTATGCACAGTATGACATTCTATAAAGTCACTGTGAACACTCAATCAGTGAATATGACCCACTGCTCCTACGGGAAATGCAGTGTTAGGTTCCTGCAAGCCTTAGTCACATTTTCTTCAACTGATCAATACATAACTTTGTTCTCTGTGTTTCTCTTTAAAGTCACCTTATTTAATATATATTGTTGATATATTAACATTGAATTCACACCAACAGCACTGTAACTCGTGTCTGAAGGAAGCTTGTCGAACATGCATACTTTCTTTGTAAAGACACCTCACAGCCTCTTGCCCTGAGGAATACCAGGCAGCATTGCAGCACTACACATGGGGGACATATTAAACAGCAAAGTCACCAACACAAGGCACAAAAAGATGAGAAATGGGGCACTAAGTAGACTGCAAGATGGACACTTGTTTACAGTATAGGCTGAAACAAGAGGGCGGAGCGTAACCTGGTTCCCCCTCAGTTGGGAACATGCACGTCAAGAGAATCAAATTTCTCACCACATTGTGCATATCTTCAAATGGACATGAAAGCCCTGAGAGTGTTCATTTGGGGGCTGCCAGTACATTTTAGCTAGTGGGCAAGTGTGCAACCACGGACTCCACAAATAATGAGGATCAACTATATTATGAAAGCATCTTTTCAAAACCAGAGTATTGCTCAGAAATAAGAGCAATAATGATAACATAACAGCTAACATTTTAGTGCCTACTATGTGCCAGGAGCTCTTTTAAGCACTTTACATTAGTTAATGCATTTAAATTTCACTAAAACCCTATGAGACAGGAGTTCTCAGTAGCCCCATTTTATAGATGTGGAAAATAAGGGTCAGAGAGTAAATAATTTGCACAGATTCCCCAGTTAAAAGTGGAATCACTGTGATTGGTGCCCAGACAAACTGGTCCAAAGCCCAGAGCTTCAACTACTAATGGTAGGAATGTCAGCGAAATTTCTACTACTCCCCGAAAAACCCCTTCTGCTCCAGTCAGTGTGGTCTCCCACATACTTATTCACTCATCAAACATTTTCTGAGTGCACCAAAGGTGTCAAGTACTGTGTTTAGATACTGGAGGGACAAATAGAATGTTGATGCAAATAATCGGTAACCAATCTATAAATCAAAATTGGGGTGAGTTTATTATGAATCAACCTTTGAGGACCATATAGCCCGAGAGAGTCCTTTCATGAGGAAATGGAACACTCCAAAGAAGTGAGGTGTACAGTGTCAGCCCCATGACTTAGTGGTTAAGTGCACATGCTCCACTGCTGGTGGCTCAGGTTTGGATCCTGGGCGCGCACCAACGCACCGCTTCTCTGGCCATGCTGTGGCCGCGTCCCACATGCAGCAACTGGAAGGATGTGCAGCTATGACATGCAACTATCTACTGTGGCTTTGGGGGAAAAATAAATAAATAAATAAAATTATTAAAAAAAAAAAGAAGTGGGGTGTACAGAGTGGTTATATACCATCAAAGAGCGTGTACCACATGTGATTGCAATGTCCTTTTTACAATAGCCACGACATTGACCTGTCAGCACGTCAATTGTTGGATACGGTGGGTATCAGCTCTGCTGTTTCCATGGGCATGGCTGTTGTCTTGAGTTGAGTGGTCACAGGATGGGCACAGCAACCAAATCCTAGCCTAGGGAGAAATGCTTATCCTTAAGGAAATGCCAATGTGGGGGAAGTTGCATTTACATCTTAAGGGTATTGTTCTTGTCTTTGGGACATGTTAATTGCTTAAAATAGATATATAACGGATGAACAGAGGCTACAGGCCCCTTTTGGAAAAAAAAATCTAGGTCAAGCCCAACTAGTTTTACACCAAATGGTTTCCTCATGTGCTCCAATATATCCTATTGTTTACCATTTATTTATCATTTTCCCCCTTTTGATGTATAATCTTTTGATAGAAAGCATTGATGATCAAAATATTTTCCCCCAGAGTCATGGTGGTTGCTGCATGCCCTGATTCTATCACGTCCCTTGGTGCCAGGCTTTTATCTCATCTATTTGCCCAGTTGTTCACTTTGGGTGGAATTAGTCGGATATTGTGGACAAGCAAAGAGGTATATATATATAAACGGAGGAAGCATTTCATGGACTTTGGATTAATTTTAGGTTGTTGCACAAACATTTTATATGTGCTTTTTTTTTAATATATATAGCCCCTTATGCTACATTGTGCACAATTGTAAAACAAGTACAGTAACAATGATAATAATTAAATATTTTTTTAAAGATTAGTTTAAAATGAGTTTTTAGGCATAGTCCTTATCAGAAAAGGAAATTTGTCCAGGGTTATAAGATTGATCAGCCATCTGAAGTCATCGAGCCACCATTACTCTAGTTTGCATGCCAGTCTTACAACACTAGGTAAAGAAAACAACAGTTTGAACATAATGATTAGTACAAGAATTCCAAAAAGTAATAGAAATAGGAATTGCAATCCAGATCGAAAAAGGGAACCAATACCAGAAGGGAGCCAACCAAACAAATCAAGGCTGGGTGTAGGATCACTTAAGGCATTCACCTGTTTTTCCATGTGCTTTAGTAGAGGTGACACGTTGGAAGACTTGTCAGGTATAAACACACAGCATTCAGTTTGATCGCACATGTACCACCTTGGGTTGCTGTAAGAATATCTCAGGCCATTCTATTTTGAAGGACAGCTTTTCTCATTAAAGATATTTCAGTATTTAAAAAAGATATTCTTTCCTGACTATCGTTAAGGGGTTGTTGAGTAAATTTTGTCAGAGACTCTATATGTGATATGACATCCTCCAACCCCAAGGAAGGAGCAAATATAGCTACTAGGTGGTCATACAAGTATAACACTGAATGAGCCCATCTGGCCTTAAGGAGAGGCAGATTGGCCACAGATGTTAGCTCTGGACGAATCTTTCCCTGTATGCAAGAGAAGCCCAGAGTGCAGCGCCCGAGCCATTCTGGTGACAGCCAAGGCCAGAGGTTTGTTCGACATAACCAGTGAGTTCCATTAGGAGCCATCCAATAGACACCTGGTCTTCGAGACCAGTCTGTTCCAAACCAATCACTTTTTTACGTATAATAGTATTCTGACATGACTCGGTGGGTATCCAGCCCATCTTTAGAGTGTAAATTGGTAGATTTTGTTTGGAATGATTTCTCTGTTCCCAACATAAAGGTGCTGGTATGTTTAAAGATCCATGACTAGGAGTAAGCCAAACATATCTATCCCAAATTTGTATGAAACCTTCCATGGTTTTTACTGTAATGTCTGTTTTCTTTTGTTTATCTGCAATTTGTTGGGATAATTGGATGGTTTGAGTAATAGAAAAGAATAACAGTGTCCTGTATTACTAATAGTATGGGCTATTAACCATGTTTCAGGATCATAATTAGTAATATCAGAAGAAATGTGAACATTAGAACTAGATCTCTGTATCACAATAAATTGCTTTAGAGATTTCCAATCTGTGCCTCGAAAGGGAAAGACCCACCAAGGGTCTTAGAAAGTGGAAGTTGGCCACATAGCCAACAAGTAGACTGATTTTTATGTGTAACAAAGGAATGTGCCCATTGCAGAAAAGCATTGCCATCAGAGGCCCATTCAGATGTAGATTGGAAAAACAAACATTGTATTAGGGAAACCTTAAATGGCCTTTATTTTTTTGTCATCAACAAATGGTTTTGTAATTAGGTTCTAATCTATCTTATAAAGTTGAAGGGTAAAGCATTGGTGTAGGAAAATGGTAAGGCAATCTAGAAATTCATTATTTTAGCAATTACATAAATCTTAAACACTACAAGGGTTTAAATGAAGAGATATAATGTTAGAAATACAGGCCTGGTTCAGAGTCTCAGGACAGCTGTCTACAACAGATGTCGTCTTCTTCTTATCCTGATTTGGAGATATTCGTCTTGGTCTGTCGAAGTTGGGTGTCAGAGACTGGAGTTGAAGTCCATTCAGGTGGAGAAGCCTTTTTTAAATGAGAAGTGTGAATTCATGAGTTTACGCCTTTTAATTTTGCAGCACATGGATTGGTTAAAAGCACCTGATATGGTCCTTTTCAACGGGGCTGCAAAGAGTCCTTTATCAGGTGTCTTTTCCAATAAACAAAATCTCCAGGTTGTAATCCATGATCCTTAAGGTCTTCGTCTCCTGGGACCTTACTGCGAAAAGAATTAGCTACCAATTTCTCATTTCTCTTAAGAGCCTCAATGAGACATTAACAATAAGTAAAGTTGGTTCCTACATTTCTTCATCTAATTGCATAGGTCGTCCAGTTATTATTTCAAAAGGAGACAGTCGATGATTACCAAAGGATGTAGATCTAAGACTGAGGAGCACTAGTGGAAGAGCTTTTGGCCATGAGAGATTAAATGCTTCTGAAAGCTTTGCCAACTGAATTTTGATCGAGCTATTAGTTCTTTCCACCGATCCTGAGGATTGGGGATGGTAAGCGAAGTGGAAATTCTGCATTATTGGCCAAATATTACAAATAGATTTAATTATTTGTCCGGTGAAATGAGTTTCCTGGTCACTATGTAACTCGGTAGGAATTCCCCAAGCAGGAATTATTCTCTCTAATAGTAATTTACCTACTGTTAGAGCCGTTGCTCTTCTGCAAGGAAGGGCCTCAACCCAATGTGAGAACACACAGATTATTACCAAGATATATTTATATCCTTGAGATGGTGGCATTTAGACAAAGTTCAATTGCCCTCAAAGGGTCCCTTAGGAAGGGGAAAGTGGCCTTATGACCCATGAAGTGGTTTCCCTGGATTATACTTTGGGCATATAACACAACGAGTATAAGTTTTATGGGTCACTGTGGGAAAAAGTTTCCAATAGTATTGTTTTCCCCATAAAATCACCTGTTCAGTTGCCCAGTGGGTTAGTTGGTGTATATGCTGGAGCAGGGGCAATTGTGCTCCAATAAGTATCATGGGTTTCCTATTGGGCCCAAACCACATCTGTGAGAGGGTGTCAAAAATTCCCCCTTTTGACTGCCATATGTGTTTTTCTTCTTCCATGGCCACTACTTGGGCCTGTAGAAGGAAGTCTTTTACTGGGTTAGCAGAGTTAATAGGAAGCAGCAGGCATTCTCGAGGCTGGGTAGGGCGAGCCTTCAAGGCTGCTTGTTTAGCAGCTGCATCAGCAAGCTGGTTTCCTTTAGCTTCCAAAATATCAAATTTTGGATGCCCTGGCATTTTAATAATCGCTAGTTGTTTCGGTAGCTGTATAGAATATAATAATTCTGCAACCTGTTTCCCCTGCTTTATAAGCTGATCCGAAGATGTTAATAACCCTCGTTGTTTCCACAGCATTCCAAAGTCATGTGTTGCTCGGAAAGGATAACGACCATCAGCGTCGATATTTGCTACCTGATCTCTGGCCAATTGACAAGCTCAAGTTAAAGCAATTAACTCGGCTTGCTGTGCTGACTTTATCTCTGCTAAGTAAAAACTCTCGATTACATCTACTGAGGACGTTACTGCATATCCAGCTCGATAACATCCTTGTTCATCCTTTGAGTAAGATCCACCTGTAAACCAAATTAGATCAGCATTATCAATGGGAGTTTCTTGCAAATCATTCCTAGGTGTAAGTAGGTAATTGGTTAATAAAGGTAGTCGTGGCCATCTTCTTCTTGTGATGCTAGAAGTAAAGTTGCAGGGGTAAGATTATTACATAGGGCTAAGGTAATATTAGGAGCACAGAGCAACAGAACTTCATAGGAGGCTAGTCGGCTGACAGAGTAATGCTGAGTGTGATGAGAATTTAGGAGAGATTTGACTGAGTGAGGAACATAGATAGTCAAAGGAGACCCCATCAGCATTTCTTCACTGGTCTTGTATAAGAGCGCTGCTACTGAAATGGCTCTCATACAAGGTGGAAGCCCTTTTGCCACTGAGTCTAACTGTTGACTATAATAACCTGTAGGTCGATGTCGACCTTCATGCTTTTGAGTTAAGATACCTAAGGGATTTCCTTTATCTTCATGTATGAAGAGGAAAAATGGCAAGCTGTAATTAGGATGTCCTAAGGCTGGTGCTTGGGCCAAAAGAGACTTTAAGGTAGTTGCTGCCTTCTCTCCTTCTGGTGTCCATTCAATGAAATCAGGCTGGTCAGACTTTAGTAATGTATATAAGGACTGGGCAATAAGTGAAAAGTTAGGCATCCAGTTCCTGCAATATCCAGTTAGTCCTAGGAATCCTCTTAACTGTTTCTTTGTCTTAGGGAGAGAAAAAACCAGGATTCCTTTAATCATTTCAGAATCAATCAACAGTCCATCCTTAGATATCAAGTATCCTAGATATTTTACAACAGGCAGGTAAAAATGTAATTTGTCCTTGGACAATTTATGCCCCTTAGATGCTAGCTGTTGCAACAGATAAATTGTGTCCTTCTGAGAATCCAACTTAGTGTTTGAACGCAAGAGAAATCATCCACATATTGAATTAAAGTGGAGTCATTAGGGAATTCTATATTCACTAAGTCAGCCTTGAGTATCTGGGAAAAATATGTGGGCGTCTCAGTATAGCCCTGTGGCATCGCTGTCCAGGTATTCTGGCGATCTTCCCACGTCAAGGCAAAAAGATATTGACTATTCTTTTCCACGGGAATGCTGAAGAAGGCACTACCCAAATCAGTGACTGAGAAATAGCAGCTGTTAGTTGGAATGGCCGAGAGCAAAGTGTGTGGGTTAGGAACCACAGGATGTCGGGGAATCACGATGTTCTTTATAGGTCTCGGATCTTGAACAAATCTCCAGCATTTCCCATTCGGCTTTTTTACAGGCAAGATAGGTGTATTACAGGGACTAGTACAAGGAATTATAAGTCTCTTTTCAAGAAATTCCTGAATGATAGGGCTTATCCCATTTAATGCCTCTGGTCTAAGTGGATGTTGCCGAATGTTAGATAGAGGCTTAGAGTTGTCAAAGTCACCTTAATAGGAGTGGCTGATTTAATTTTCCCAATATCTGAAGAGGATGATGACCATAATTCTCTAGGCACTTGTAATAACATGTCATCAGTTTTCTCTTCTATTTGAGTCATTGATTTCACAATCATCAACCTTTCAGCAATTACAGTCTGGCCAGCATCCTGATTTTCTGAATCTAGAAACATTTCACCCTTTTGTGAAAGGACGTTGTATGCTTCTAGAAGATCTCGTCCAATCAAATGAATTGGAGCACATTTAACCAGGAGAAACACATTTTTTCCTGTGATGGTTCTTAATTGAAAAATTACTGGTTCTGATTTAAAAACCTGCATTGGAAAATTCGAAACCCTTACCATTTGAACTGTCTGTTTACTCCAAGGGAGAGGGCAATGAATAAGGGTAGGGTTGAGGACAGAGAAGGTAGCCATGGTATCTACAAGGACCTTTAAAGTTTCCCCTCCAATAGTTATCTCAATTTCCCCTACGGCATTTGTGAGGAGGAGGGGAAATGCCCTCTCATAATCTTCGGAGCAGCCCTATTCTTGTTTATCGTTGTCACCCCCTAAATCCCATTTGAGTTTATGGCAGTCTTGTTTGAAACGACCAGGCTTTTTGCAATAGTAACAGAAATGGTGATTTCATTTCTGGTTAGATTTTTTTTTTAATTTTTTGTTTATTGCGGTAACATTGGTTTATGACATTGTAAAAATTTCAGGTGTACATCATTGTACTTCTATTTCTGCATAGATTCCATCATGTTCGCCACCAAAATACTAATTACAACCCATCACCACACACATGTACCGAATTATCCCTTTCACCCTCCTCCCTCCCACCTTCCCCTCTGGTAACCACCAATTCAATCTCTGTCCCTATATGGTTTTTTATTGTTGTTATTATCTACTACTTAATGAAGGAAATCATATGGTATTTGACCTTCTCCCTCTGACTTAATTCACTTTGCATTATACCCTCAAGGATACCCTTTGTTGGGCCACGAAGCTGTTGTAGCTGTATACTCATAACCTTAGAGGCCTTTTTTTTTCTGGAAGGTTTTAGATAGTTTATCTGTAATAGTGACAAGAGCACTAGTGTGCATTAAAGTCCAATGAGTTCATGTCTCTTAACTAACATTGCTAATTCCTCATCTAATCCTTCTAAGGAAATTGAATTGAAAATTGAATCATTTTAATGATCCTCAAAACATTCAGGAGCCATCCCAGAGTGCTGTTTGAAGGTTTTCTCAAGCCTTTCAAAATAATCAAAGATAGATTCCTCGGGTCTATGCTTACATTGATGGACTTTAGCCCAATCTATCTTCCTGGGAAAAACTACTGGAATGGCTTTGTGTAAGTTTTGAGTGATATCCCTACACTATTTAAGGTCATGAGGCTCATGCCTATGGAAATCCTCCAGGGGGTTTCTCCAATCTGCCTCTTTTATCCATTCATTTGCTTTGTTCTCAGACACCAGCAAATGCACAAGCTGATATAAATCTGAATATCCTGTGCATATGTTCTAACAATAAAATCAAATTCTTGCGCAAACCCTAAAGGATCTTGCAAAGGGTCTGGGAAATCCTTCGTCAAGTTCTTATATTCACTTCTAATCCAAGGAGTATACACAAGAGCAGGCTCACCTCACCCAGTAACAGGTTTCTGCTTAAAGGCAGCCACTACAACTTTAGGACTTTCAGTATCTGTTCCCTGAGAGTTACTCCTTGTTTTCTTTAGGGGTGGAGGAGGAGGGGAAGGTTAAGGAGGACGAGGAGGTGAAGGAGGAGGAGGAGGAGAGGGAGGAGGAGGAGGTGAGGGAGGAGAAGGTGAAGTGGATAGGTCAGGGCATGGAAGGTCAGAAAGGAAAGGATACACAGGTGCTGAGGGAGAAGGAGATGAGCTCTGAGGTGCTGAAAGCGGAGGCAGTGGAGGGGGTAGAGGAGGTGAGGGGGGTGGACAGCTTCTGACTTCTCTCTCTTTAATTCAGAAATGGTCTCAGTCAGTTTATGGTTAGTCTCCTGTAAAGAAGTCATTTTATCATTATTATTCTTTGAAGCCTCTAAATGCCAATCATAATAAGCTTCTTATTCTTTTGTTTTGGTTTTATTGCAGGCTTTTTCAACCTGTGTGTGTAAATACAGTAGTTTTCAGAAGTCAAACGTTCCCAAATTTGGCCATTTACGACCTAAGTCATCCTTAGTTATCCTTTCCCATTTAGTTAAATACTTGCAAGGATTGTTTCCGTATGCAGTATACGTGAAACCAGCGGGAGTCCCCGTGGGGGCTTGTCCATCTGGAAGCCAGCAGGCTTTTGGAGCATGGTTTCCCATTTTTAGTTCTGTTTTTTTGTTTATTTTTTTATAAAGACTGAACAACTTCTAGGAACTGTGTAGTGGGTCACAAGTGTGCTGCTTTGAGTGTTATTCCCTAAAGGAATGTCGTAATCACTCTCTTACCTGTCTCGATTTCTCCCGTTGGCAGTCTAGGACCACCGAGGGGGTTCGGAGTGCGGGTAATAAACACTCATGTGCCAGTCCCCGGACGAAGCTATAATTAATTAATGTGAATGATAATGGAACGCCCTATAGGACCACTATACGTCGTGAGGTTCACCTCTGACACTCCTACTGAGGATTTTCTGTCACCTGTAAAACGCCTTTTCAGCCGGGAGGAGCCATGTCTCTTTTCTTCATAGTTGAACAAGTTCAGACTCTCATTTCTTTATCAAGCAGTTTTGTTCATACCTTATAAACATAATTCTTTCCAATTTTAAAGCCAAATTAAAAGGACAACCAACTCAGTTTACTCCAAGCTTCCCCTAAGGTCCCTTGGTCTAGGAAATTCCCCCTAGGTTTTTCTCCACCTAGGAAACGTACCGGTACCCTTCAAAGCCTCTAGTCTCAAGACCTTAAAACAGCACAAATAAACTCCTGGACCATCAACTTATTTTTTTTTTTTTATTATTTGGTTTTTTGTGAGGAAGATCAGCCCTGAGCTAACTTCTGATGCTAATCTTCTTCTTTTTGCTGAAGAAGATTGGCCTTGGATTAACATCTGTGCCCATCTTCCTCTACTTTATATGGGATGCTACCACAGCATGGTTTGACAAACGGTGTGTCGGTGTGCACCAGGATCCAAACCTGTCACCCCGGGGCCGCCACAGTGGAGCGTGCGCACTTAACCGTTGTGCCACAGGGGTGGCACCTCTCTTTATTTCTAAAGCTGAAATGTCTAAATCATTCTCTGGGCTAGTTGGAGTTTCCATAAAATGAAAATGTACATTCCAGAAAAATCCTTAAATTTCCAGAATAATCCTTAATATATTATGGTAAATACCTTTGCAAAATGTCACTGATTTTCAATGTCTGTGCCTCCACAAGGGTATCCTTGCATTGTCTCCCCTCCAACCACCTCTCACTTTGCCCCTCCCCAGGCTGATGGGCTCAAAGTGTTTACTGAGCAGTAAGAATGATCAGAGTCTGAAGGAGACTTCAAGGATGACTCAGCCATGTTTTCTGACCCCAACCATCACTCTCCATCTCTCCTTTAACTTCTATTTTTCTTATTCTGGTTTTTATTTTAGTTGTTTACTTGTCTTGTGAATTGTTGTTTAGTGGTTTATAATTATCATGTAAATTCATATTACTTTTCACCTTAGAGTTTTTCATAGTCCTTTGATGTCTCTAATACCGTCCAATGCAATTCAAGTGGCTTCTTGTTTTTATGTCTCAATCATTATTCCTTCAGAATTATGTTCATGCAACACTTTTAATCTGACCAATGTTGCTTTACTCTTTAAACTTTTCTATGCCAAGACTCACGTGAGAATTCCCTCAAGCACCATCAGGAGGAGGAAGTCAAGATGGCAGCACAGGCAGACTCTGAACTCACCTCCTCCCACAGACACAGCCAATTTACAACTACTCGTGGAAAAATTACCGCTGAGACAGAACTGAAAACTGGATAAGAGGAACTCCTGCAACAACGGACAATCCTAACTGAGGTAGAAGAGGAAGAAACTCCCTTCTGGAGAGGAAAAATGTCACCTTCCCAAGCTGCAGCACCTCACGGCCGCCCAGGAGTTGCCCAAAGGTAGGCAGCCCTCCCTGGAGCAGCGGGGCCCTGAGCCAGGGAGCCCTCCCGCTGTGGGCATGTTGTGGACCCAGCACAATCGAGATGAGTGGCAAAATAACTGACTTTGTCTGTTACTAAAACATTAGGGAGTACCACCAGAAAAGCTGGTTCACAAACAAATTAGAAACCGTCTCTTAAAGGGCCCATGCACAAACTCACCCGTTTCAGAAAGCAACCTAAAATCACCAGAAAGAAAGGTGTACAATGTTTTGGTGAAAAGAGACTCACCTAATAGGCCCTGTGTGCATCTCGGTGAGAGGTGAGACCTCTCCAGGTACTGGGACATTGGTGGCGAATATTGTTGTGGCCTGGTGTGGGCGTGCTGACATAGACGCCATTGGAGTTCTCCCTGAGGTCTGCTAGCCCAGGGTCTGTCCCACCCGCTAGAGCACCAATTTAATCCAGCTCAGCCAGGGTGGGCAGCCCTCCCTAGAGACTGGCCCCACCCAACAACAAGCCCTCAGGCAACTTGTGGGCCTGCATAGATTGGTGACTGTATTCTCTGCAGCCTGGCAACTGAGACAACTTCATTGGGGCAGGGCGTGCACAAGGAGCAGGTGGAGTGTGTGGGGTGGTAGTGGAGTGTGTGGGGTTCCCGCCATGGAGAGACTGGGTCCACTTCAGGAGGTTAGGGCATGCACACGGGGCAGGACTGTGTTGACAGTGTATGTGGACCTGTGGGCGGCAAGGCTTGTCAGCTGCAGAAGACTTGTGCTTCTCAAAGACCCACAGAGGGTGTTTGCCACACCTTCCAAAGCCTGAAACAATTGGGTGCTCCCATGCCTGAGGCCAGCCCCACTCAGCTGTAATCCTCAGAGAGCTGACAAGAGACCTAAAGGCTGTAGGCTTATAGCAATTGTAAGGCCCTGAGCCTAACAACCTGCCACGCTGGGCGCCTACTCACTTAAAAGAAATACTGCAACACAAATGTGGTGTTAGAACTTGCAGCCAACTGTGCTGGGGCTCCCCACACCTGATAAATAGACTGAAGGGCCCACAACAACTACAAGCAGCTGAGCATTACAACAGCTGGCAAGGAGCATAACACGGCCTCTCTGGGCACCTACAGGGAGAGCAAACTGGCCACAACAGAAGGACAAGCATAGCCCACATAATGGTCACCCCTGGAACATTGAGAACTTAGGGAAGCACACTGCAGGCCTCCTAAGCCATCACTTACATCAGGTCACCTATCCAAAGCAGGAGACATAGCTGACGTACGTAATATGTAGACACAAGCACAGGGAAAGAGGCAAAATGAGGAGGCAAAGGAATACATTCCAAGTAAGAGAACAGGACAAAACCCCAGAAAAGGAACTAAGTGAAAGGAAATGAGCAACATACCTGACAGAGAGTTCAAACAAAGAGTGTTAAGGATGCTCACTGATCTGGGGAGAATAGATGATCTCAGTGAGAATGCCAACTAAGTAATGGAAGATATAAAAAGAACCAATCAGAAATGAAGAATACAATACTGGAAATGAAAAAAATCACTAGAGGGACTCAAAAGCAGAGTAGAGAATACAGAAGAACGGATCTGTGAGATGGATGAAAAACTAGAAGACATTACCCAAGCTGAACAGGTAAAAGAGAAAAGAGTTAAAAAGAGTGAGGACAGTCTAAGGGACCACTGGGATATCATAAAGCACACTAACATCTGTGTGATAGGTGTCTTGGAAGGAGAAGAGCGAGAAAAATGGGCAGAGAATCTATTTCAAGAAATAATAGATGAAAACTTCCCTAACCTAAGGGACAAAACAGACATCCAAGTACAGGAAGCACAGAAAGCTCCAAACAAGATAAACCCAAAGAGGCCCACACCAAGACACATTATAATCAAAATGTCCAGAATTAAATATAAAGAGAGAGTTCTAAAAGCTGCAAGAGAAAGACAAGTTACATACAAAGGAAACCCCATAAGGCTATCAGCTGAATTCTCAGCAGAAACCTTACAGGCTAGAAGAGAATGGTATGATATTTAAAGTGCTAAAAAGGAAAAAATTTACAGCCAAAAATACCCTACCCAGCAAGGTTATCATTCAAAATGGAAGGAGAGATAAAAAATTTCCCTGACAAGCAAAAATTAAAGGAGTTTATCACCAAGAAACCAGTGCTACATGAAAAGTTAAAGGGACTGATTTAAGCGGAAAAGAGAAGAAAACAAATAGGAAAAATTATTTATTTCCATCATAAGAGGGTAATGGATACAAATGCAGAAAAACAGGTTAGATATGATATCAAAAACATAAAAGGAGGGAGGAGGGAAGTTAAAGAATAGAGCTTTCAGACAGAGGTCAAACTAAAGAGACCATCAATTCTGTATAAAAGAAGAAAGGAACAGAGAACGACTACTAAAACACTGAGAAAAAAATTTAAAAAATGGCAGTAAGTACATACTTATCGATAGCTACTCTAAACGTCAATGGACTAAATGCTCCAATTAAAAGGCATAGGGTGGCTGACTGGATAAAAAAACAAGACCCATATATATGCTGCATACAAAAGACACACTTCAGACCTAAAGACACTCACAAACTGAAAGTGAAGGGATGGAAAAAGATATTCCATGCAAATTGGCAATGAAAAGAAAGCTGGGGTAGCAGTACTCATATCAGAAAAAATAGACTTTAAAACAAAAACTGTAAAAAGAGACAAAGAAGGGCATTACATAATGATCAAGGGAACAATCCAACAAGAGGATATAACACTTGTAAATATCTATGCTCCCAATGTAGGTGCACCTAAATACATAAAGCAATTATTAACAGACATAAAGGGAGAAATAGACAGTAACACAATAATTGTAGGGGACTTTAACACTCCACTTGCACCAACGGATAGATCATCCAAACAGAAGATCAATAAGGAAACATTGGCCTTAATGATACACTAGAACAGATGGACCTAGTAGATATATACAGAGCATTCCATCCAAAAACAGAAGAATACACGTTCTTTTCAAATGCACATGGAACATTCTCCAGGATTGATCACATATTAGGCCACAAAACAAGTCTCCATAAATTTAAGAAGATTGAAATAATACCAAGCATCTTTTCTGACCACAACGGTATGAAACTAGAAATCAACTATAGGAAGAAACTCAGAAAAGCCACAAATACGTGGAGATTAAACAAAATGCTACTGAACAACGACTGGGTCAACGAAGAAATCAAAGAAGAAATCAAAAAATACTTGGAGACAAATGAAAATCAAAATATGACATACCAGAATTTATGGTATACAGTAAAAGCGGTTCTGAGAGGGATGTTTATAGCAATACAGGCCTATCTCAACAAACAAGAAAAATCTCAAATAAACAATCTAACAATGCACCTAAAGGAACTGGAAAAAGAAGAACAAACACAGCCCAAAATCAGTAGAAGAAAGGAAATAATAAAAATCAGAGCAGAAATAAATGAAGTAGAGACCAAAAAAAAAAATAGAAAACATTAATAAAACCAAGAGTTGGTTCTTTGAAAAGATAAACAAACTTGACAAATCTTTAGCTAGACTCACCAAGAAAAAAGGAGAGAAGGCACAAATAAGTAAAATCAGAATTGAAAGAGGAGAAATTACAAAAGACACCTCAGAAAACCAAAGATTATAAGAGAATACTATGAAAAGCTATATGCCAACCAATTCGACAATCTGGAAGAAATGGATAAATTCTTAGAATCACACAACCTTCCAAAACTGAATCAAGAAGAAGTAGAGAATTTGAATAGACCTATCACCAGTAAGGAGATCGAGACAGTAATCACAAACCTCCCCAAAAATAAAAGTCCAGGACCAGATGGTTTCCCTGGTGAATTCTACCAAACATTTAAAGAAGACTTAATACCTATCCTTCTCAAACTCTTCCAAAAATTTGATGGAGGGGGGAAGCTCCCTAACTTATTCTACAAAGCCGACATTACCCTGATACCAAAACCAGACGAGGATAACACAAAAAAAAAGAAAATTACAGGCCAATACCACTGATGAACATCGATGCAAAAATCCTCAACAAAATACTAGCAAATCGCGTACAACAATACGTTAAAAATATTATACACCATCATCAAGTGGGATTTATTCCAGGTATGCAGGGATGGTTTAACATTTGCAAATCAATCAATGTAATATACCATATTAATAAAATGAAGAATAAAAATCACATGATCATCTCAATAGATGCATAGAAAGCATTTGACAAGATACAGCATCTATTTATGATAAAAACTTTGAATAAAATGGGTATAGAAGGAAAGTACCTCAACATAATAATGACCATATATGACAAACCCACAGCTAATATCATCCTCAATGGTGAAAAACTGAAAGCTATCCCTCTAAGAACAGGAACCAGACAAGGATGCCCACTCTCACCACTCTTATTTAACATAATACTGGAAGTCCTAGCCAGAGCAATCAGGCAAGAGAAAGAAATAAAAGGGATCCAAATTGGAAAGAAAGAAGTGAAACTGTCACTACTTGCAGATGACATGATTTTGTATATAGAAAACCCTAAAGAATCCACCAGAAAACTTTTAGAAGTAATAAACAAATATGATAAAGTTGCAGGATACAACATCAACCTAAAATAATCAGTTGCATTTCTATACACTAACAACGAAGTAGCAGAAAGGGAAATTAAGAATACAACCCCAGGGCTGGCCTGGTGGCGCAAGTGGTTAAGTGCAGGCACTCCGCTGCGGCAGCCCGGAGTTCGCCGGTTCAGATCCTGGGTGTGCAACGACGCACCACTTGTAAAGCCATGCTGTGGCGGCATCCCATATAAAGTGGAGCAAGAAGGGCACAGATGTTAGCCTAGGCCCAGTTTTCCTCAGCAAAAAAAAAAAAAATGGGGGAGGATTGGCAGATGTTAGCACAGGGCTGATCTCCTCAAAAAAAAAAAAAAGAATACAACTCCATTTACAATTGCAACAAAAAGAATAGAATACCTAAGAATAAACTTAACAAAAGAGGTGAAAGAGCTATACACGGAAAACTATAAAACATTGCTGAAAGAAATTGAAGAAGACACAAAGAAATGGAAAGATATTCCGTCCTCTTGGATTGGAAGAATTAACATAGTTAAGATGTCCATACTTCCTAAAGCTATCTATAGATTCAATGCAATCCTTATCTAAGTTTCAACAACATTTTTCACAGAAATAGAACAAAGAATCCTAAAATTTATATGGAACAACAAAAGATCCCAAATAGCTAAAGGAATCATGAGAAAAAAGAACAAAGCTGGAGGTATCACACTCCCTGATTTCAAAATATATTACAAAGCTATAGCAACCAAAACAGCACGGTACTGGCACAAAAACAGACACACAGATCAATGGAATAGAATCGAAATCCCGGAAATAAACCCACACATCTATGGACAGCTAATGTTTGACAAAGGAGCCAAGAACATACAATGGAGAAAAGAAAGTCTCTTCAGCAAATGGTGTTGGGAAAACTGGATAGCCATGTGCAAAAAAATGAATGTAGACCCTTACCGTACACCATACACAAAAATTAACTCCAAATGGATTAAAGACTTGAATGTAAGACCTGAAACTGTGAAACTTCTGGAAGAAAACATAGGCAGCACACTCTTTGACATCAGTCTTAGCAACATCTTTTCAAACACCACGTCTGACTGGGCAAGAGAAACAATAGAAAAAATAAACAAATGGGACTACATCAAACTAAAAATCTTCTGCACAGCAAAGGAAACCATCAACAAAACGAAAAGACACTCTAACAATTGGGAGAATATATTTGCAAACCATACTACTGATAAGGGCTTAATCTCCAAAATATATAAAGAACTCATGCATCTCAACAACAAAAAAACTACCAACCCAATTAAAAATGGGCAAAGACCTGAACAGACATTTCTCCAAAGAAGATATACAGATGGCCAAAAGACACATGAAAAGATGTTCAAAATCATTAACTATCAGGGAAATGCAAATTAAAACTACAATGAGATATCGCCTCACGCCCGTCAGAATGGCTATAATTAACAAGACACGAAACAACATGTGTTTGAGAGGATGTGGAGAAAAGGGATGTCTCATACACTGTTGGTGGGAGTGCAAACTGGTGCAGCCACTATGGTGAACATGATGTAATCTATGCAGAAATCGAAGTATAATGATGTATACCTGAAATTTATACAATGTTATAAACCAATGTTACTGCAATAAACAAAACATTTAAAAAAAAAAAGGCACCATGCTACGTGACCCTACATTCCTCACATCTGTTTCCTTGATTTGTTCCTAAATAAAGATGTTTCTTTTGTGTGTGTGTGAAGAAGATCAGCTCTGAGCTAACATCCATGCTGATCCTCCTCTTTTTCTTTGCTGAGGAAGACCAGCTCTGAGTTAACATCTATTGCCAATCCTCCTCCTTTTTTTTCTCCACAGCTCCACTAGATAGCTGTATGTCATAGTTGCACATACTTCTAGGTACTATATGTGGGATGCACCCTCAGCATGGCCAGAGAAGCAGTATGTCAGTGCACGCCCGAGATCTGAACTCAGGCTGCCAGTAGCGCCACGCACACACTTAACTGCTAAGCCACGAGGCCGGCCAAAGATGTTTCTGAAACGAATAATAAATTGTACCAAGTGGTCATTGTATAAAAAGCACTATCACAGATACCTTAAAGAGAACAAATGCAAAAGAATATTCAATTCCTCAGATAGGTTTGCAATCAAATGAGGCATTGAGGGGACCGGGGGCACTGATCAGAGCAGGATCCTAAGAGAAGAGTTTTAAGTCAATTTCAAATGAGGTTAAAACTGGAATGAGATAGTATTTTACCAGTTATCCAAAATCATAAGCATTTTTCTGACCTTTGAGAGTTTATTTGCATATAAAATGTACGTGTGGGGTAAGAGAGTGCTGATATTGTTTAATTTCTTTTTATTATTCAGCACTTTGTAATAGATCTGGCTATTCACAATTAATAAATATCATAATGTGGAGAGACCCAACTTTCAACTGCCTGATATTATCAATTCTTACACAAAGTTAGAGTTTTAAAGATCAAATTTCATTCTAGTTACCTTTCAACTAGTCCATTTATATCAGAAAGATGCTGAGTTTTAGGAAAATACTTCAAAACACAAATTTCATATGTAATTTCAAAAGCAAAAATTTAGTTTAAAAACTGGGTGGTAACCCATTTTGCTACCATATATTAATCTTTAACATGGGAACAAACATTTTTTGAGAATATAATTGATATTTGCCTATTTGTATATTGTAGAATGTTAAAGGATTTACAGTTTTAATAATATTTCAAATACCAGAGAATAAAAAAGAGAATTGTTTCAGATTTAGGAAATAGTTTTTTAGACATAGATTTTAGACATAGATTTTCACAACACATTACTTGAAAACAAAATAATCAGTTAGTGAGGTATAAGCCATGTGGTTTTATTTTAAACTTGCTAATTCCATAGGAGCATCAATAAAAGCCCTCCAGGAGTATCTGACACTCTTTCCCTCCATATGAGCACCAGCTGCGTTTGCTTTAAGCATCAGACTCTCGGGCAACACCATAGCCCTCAACTCCGTTTAGTTGAGAAAAGGTTTTATGTGTCATGTGTTTTTTCTAGGGGTATGGAGCTGCCAGCCTTATTAACTACACAGAGAGAGTAAGAGACAGAACACATTCAGTAAACTCTAGTGTGCTCAGGTGAGATGGTAAGTGCCTGAACTCACATCCGAAGAAGAACTTAGAGGATGCTTTCTGACTCTGCTTCATGCCTGCCTAAGCAGTCCTGGACATCCCCGTTACAGCCACGGAATAACACAGGCAGCCTTGATGGACCAGAATTCCTCCTATGTCCATCATTTGTACAGAACAAACTGGCTTAAGACCTCTCATTTCCTGCTGCAGTGGTAATTTACAGAGATATAGAACTGCCATCTAGTGACTAGGAAGAAAACAGCAAGGTGCTTTACATGGAAAATGAAATTGTAAGTTTTTAAAAAAAGAACAGTGAAGCACTAAAGTTGGTAAAGTTGACACAAAGTTGACAGAATGTGACACACGAAAGTTATAGTAAGACTAGAAAATGTGTAGGTGAAGTAATCAGCTGTTCTCTATGCCTCTAAAATATGACTTGACATTTGACTCATAAATAGTATAATTTAAATATAATAGAATAACTTTGGAAATAAATTTCTCATCTCATCTCATCCACTGCTGTTGGCAGGAGCCAGTATTAAATAGCCAGATGGTGAGTACCCATGTTGAAACACCATTTTTATCACAGTGGAGAGAATATGAGGCATAAAACCCAACAGACTGATGTTCAGATCTTCCCTTTTACCCTTGATCAATTTTGTAAACATGGTCATTTTAACTTTTTTTTTTGTGAGGAAGATCAGCCCTGTGCTAACATCTGCCAATCTACATACTTTTTTGCTGAGGGAGACTGACCCTGGACTAACATCCGTGCCCATCTGCCTCCACTTTATACTGGACGCCACCACAGCATGGCTTGCCAAGCGGTGCATTGGCACAGGCCCAGGATCAGAACCGGTGAACCCCGGGCTGATGCAGCGGAATGCGCGCACTTAACTCCTTGTCCCACCAGGCAGGCGCCTAAACATGGTTTTCTTTATCAGTTAAATATGAATTATAATAGTTACTTTAAAGGATTACTGTAAGAATTGCATGAGGTAATACAGTAAAGGAACCGGTGTAGAGTGACAGTTAATTCTCCTGCCCTGTCTCTCTTCTATGAAACATACACAAATCATCTGAGAATAGAACTCGTCTATACAATAAACTTATGACAAAGAGTCAATGGCTCCTGAAGTAAGGGCCACCATTGTTGAGGGCTTAACCTCAACTGCTTCCAAACACTGTTAACTCTCAATTAATTTTATGTGTTTTTGGTCTTCCAGACACTTCACTGGCTACAAGGAAAGGAGAAGGTGTGAAATTTAAATTGATCTATTTCACCCTTGAATGGCCTAGCTGTAACATCAGGTTTTCTTCTTATTACTATATATTTTACCATGGTTCACAGCCCGAGAAAAATAGAAAATCATTATAATTTTACACACATGAATATATATTTTGACTATTACAGCTGGAATCTTAATATATAGAGCAATGTTGTACATGTTTTGTCCTTGTTGATAGTACAGAATACTTTTGTCAAGGTTTTCTTTGGCATTATCATATTTAATGAAAAACTCAGTAATATATGCTCTGGAGATAAGGATTTAGAAAAATCTAAGATACTATCCTAGTCATGCCTCAAAACAAATGCTATAAAAATAATGAGAGGATATTTTGAAGGCACTATTTTTCTTAATTATTTCCAACTTTATGTCCCTTTACCTCTTTTTTTTTTTTTATTATTTTTTTTTTTTTGTGAGGAGATCAGCCCTGTGCTAACATCCGCCAATCGTCCTCTTTTTTTTTTTGCTGAGGAAGACGGCCCTGGGCTAACATCTGTGCCCATCTTCCTCCACTTTATATGGGACGCCGCCACAGCATGGCTTGCCAAGCAGTGCGTCGGTGCGCGCCCGGGATCCGAACCAGCGAACCCCGGGCCGCCGCAGCGGAGCGCGCGCACTTAACCGCTTGCGCCACCGGGCCGGCCCCCCCTTTACCTCTTTTTAATCATTCTGCATCTTATTCGCTATTGGCTAATTAACTCACAGTAATTAAATAACCCTCAGCTGAGTCCACCATGCCTCTTCAAGTGCCCCAGGCTGATGTCGGTCTCATCTCTGACAAAAAGAAGGTGGGAAAACCTGTTTTGTGACAGTATTATTAAGGATATCTTTACTCTTACAATAATAGCTATATTTTTGAAAGGCACCAGTGGATTATAAAATCAAGTGCTCGACCAATGTTGTATCCTCATTTTCCCACCAGGGGGAGCAAAACTTTCATGTGCAATGCAGGGCTGCTGCTTTATTGTTTTTTCCTTTCAAGATATTACTTGTAAAACATGTCGACGTAAATAATCTATAATCAATCTATAAATCAAAATTGGGGTGAGTTTATTATGAGCCAACTTTTGAGGACCATGGCCCAGGGCCTTTTTTCCCTAAAGAAGGAAGGACACCAAAGATGTGGAGTGTACAGAGCGGTTATATACCATCAAAGAGCATGTATCACATCAGATTGCAATGTCCCTTTCACAATAGCCACAAGATCTCCCTGCCAGATTGCCCTGCCAGAATAGCTATTGATGGACACAGTGGGGAGGGTGTGACTGGTGTCAGGTCTGTTGTCTGGACCTGGGTGATCACAGGATCAGTGCAGCAGTCAAATCCCAGCCTAGGGAGAAATGCTTATCCTTAAGGAAATGCCAAGGAGGTGGAAGTTGCATCCTTATCTTAAGGGAATTTATTCGTCTCTTTGGGACATGGCAAAGCAGATACACGATGCAGATGACAAGCCCTTCTGGAAAAACAAACACAGGTCGAATTAGTTTTACCCCAAACGGCTTCCTCATATGCTCCAATATATCCTATTGCTTCCCATTTATTTGTCGTTTTCTCCTTTTTGATCTATAATCTTTTGATAAAAAGCATTGATGATCAAAATATTGTCTTTCGGCCCCAGAGTGGTTGCTGCCTGCCCTGGGTCCCTCATGTCCCTCGGTGCCAGGCTTTTGTCTCATTTATTTGTCCCGTTGTCCACCTTTGGGGGGAATTAATTGGATATAGTGGACAAGAAAAGAGGTATATATACATACTAATAGAGGAAGCATTTCATGGGTTTTGGATTAATTTTAGGTTGTTGCACAAACATTGCATATGTGCTTTTTATGACTCCTTGTATTTATGCTCTTCACAATTATAGAACAAGTACAGTAACAATGATAATAATTTAACGTCTTTGAAAAGATTAGTTTAAAATGAGTTCTTAGGCCTAGTCCTTATCAAAAAGGAAGTTTGTTCAAGGTTATAAGATTAATCGGCCACCTCAGCTTTCATTACTCCAGCTTACATGACAGTCTCACAGCACTGAGTAAAGAAAACAGCAATTAGTTTAAATATTATGATTATACAAGAATTCCAAGAAGTAATAGAAATAGGAATTTCAGTCCAGATCGAAAAAGGGAACCAATACCAGAAGGGAGCAAACCAAAAAACTCAAGACTGAACGCAGGATCGCTTATGGCATTCACCTGCTTTTTCATGTGCTTTAGCAGAGATGACACATTGGAAGACTCGTCAGGTATGAAAACACAACATTCAGTTTGAATGATTGTACGTGTACCACCTTGGGATGTACTTAAAATATCTAAGGCCATTCTATTTTGAAAGACAGTCTTTTTATTAAAGACAACTTAGTGTTTAATAAGGCAATTCCTGCTTGACTGTCATTAAGGGATTCTGTATGTGATGTGACATCATTTAGCCCTAAAAAAGGAACAAATATAGCTAGCTGCTCGGTGGTGATACCAGGGGAACACTGAATGAGCCCATCTGGCCTTAAGCAGAGGAATGTTGGCAGCAGTTGTCACTGTGAATCTTTCCCTGCATTTGAGGGAATATCGGGTGCAGTGTTTTAGCCATCAAGCCAGTAGTCAAAGGCCAGAGATTTGTTCTATATAACCATTAAGTTATATTAGGAGCCTCCTGATAAATGCCTGGACTTTAAGACCAGTGTGTTCCAAATCAATCACTTTCCTTAAGTATGATAGTATTCTGAAAATCTTAACTGTAACAATTTGTCGGGGGAAGAGGGAGAATCTCCCTCTGCCATTTTCCTTAAGGTTCTTATGGCTGGTCAAATAATTAACAAGACAGGTTAGCAGGAGAAAATAATAACAAGTTTAATAACAGGTATACATGGGAGAAACTCAGAAATGAACAACTGGTCCCACTGTCTAAGCTGCTTGCTTAAGTATTGCAGCTAAAGACGAGGAGCGTGTTGTGGGTGGGTAGTGGCCTGGGACTTCAGAGGGCAGGAAGACAATTCTTTTCAGGGTCATCTATAGATAATGTGGTCAGGGAGAGACAGAGTTTTTGATAAAAGAGGCTTGGTACCTTTCCTATTGTAACATCTATCCTATATTACCTTTACAGCCATCATGATAACAACTCTTTCTTGAAACAGATCTTTTGTTTTAAATTCTTTAGGCAGTTTGGGAGGGGAAACTCAAATATTCTCCCTGAGCTCTCTGAGTCCTTATTGTCTTCAGCTTGAAATAATCCGCATACCAGAGTGGTGCCTCCTGAGGTAGCTTGCCCTGAGCACCATCAAATTATAAAATAGGTATACAGTTTAAGCATAACAAAGGTTTAAATGAGTGGATTTAAGGTTGAGAATACAGGCCTGGTCCGGAGTCTTGGGGCAGCTGTCTACAACTGATGTTGTCTTGTTCTCATCATAGTGTGTAGATATTTGGTCTCTTCCTATAAGGAGGAAGATACTAAACTTATTAGGCTTACTCAGTATGTTAAACTACATGGGAAGCATTGTCAGACAAGTGATGATAAACCTGCTTAAGTGGTATTTTGTGGGTAAATGTTATTGATATAGGCGTTTTAAAATAGTATAACATTACTGAAATTCTGATCTGTCCTGTTTGTCAGTCATAATTCTGGTTATTATTTTAAAGTGTTGTATGTCACAAAATTAACCAAATTTCTTTGTCAATTGCCATTTTGAGGTCTTGTTTACAGACTTATTTCTTTGCTCTAATGCTTTTGCAAAATGTTTCAACTTCAGAAAAATTCATGGAAAGGACTCTGACAGTTACACTGGAGTACAGGCTTCTGATAAACTTGCTGATCATAAAACTGAACTGGATAAGAAATTACAGAAATCTGATGGAGAAACTGATGACTTCATGAAGCCGCTAACAAAAAGATTGGGATCAAAAATGGATTACACAGGACTGAATGAACTGATAAGGATGATTATAATTTTTATGATTTTTCATTTGAAGAATTGCTGAATTTTTAATGTTTTCTTTTTTCAGATTTAAGGAAAACTTTTTCTCTTTTGTCCTGAGCTAGCTATAACTTACAGAAATTTGGTAAATGATAGTTTTGTAAGCAATGTTAAAATATTTCTCTTTTTCTCTCTACCTGATCCCTCCAGAATTTAAAAACTCTTAGTAAGTAAGTATTGTTGTTTTCATGGCAATATAGTTATTTGCATAAGTTCAATAAGAATCTGTTCTCCTTATAACAGGACACAATTGGAAACACTGGTTATATTACCAAAGTTGTGACTGGAACATCATTTTTGCGATATAGCCATAAAGTTTTGAGAAATGAAGATTGGACTTTATGGAATAAAGCCATGTGGAAATATTGGCCTGGTGCCTTATGTTCAATGTTCCAAGCAGCATTTACTGGATAAGTAAACAATGTCAGTTATCTAGAAGGTACAAGGAACCTCGAAATATTTTGGGGGAACCTCAGAAGAGAGGAATTCACCCAAATCTGTAGGTATTGCAGGCGAAGTCTGATGACAAAATCCTTGGCTTGGTTTTCCTGGCCTCGAGAGGCCTTTAAAGTTCAATCTGAGATTCCTTATAAAAAGTTCCAACAAAGCAGATTTAAAAGAGCTTATATGATCAATTGCTATTATTGATGTACTTATGTAAATAATTGGGTCAACTTTATTGGAACTAGACTTATTTTACAAACTAGTTAGTCTAAATTTGGCTATCTTTGATAAAAATGAGGGTGATTTTAGAGAGAAAAATTATATTTCAGTAAAAACTATAGTGTATATTTGCGGATATTAGATTCAAGTTTTGTTAATTGTCTTTTGAGCTTTTTCTTTTCTATCTGTTGACTGGACTGGATCCTGATTTCTTCTAGTCTCCTAAAATATCTGGATACAGATCTCCAAACTAATGTTTTTCATTTTTTCCATCATTTTCATTTGGAATCACTGAGAATTAAACCTGCCTTTTTTCCTGAAGCCTTACAAACTGAAGCCAATGGACTTGATATAAACTTGAGAGATGACCTGACGACATCATCAGAGACATTTTAAACTACTAAAGATGCTTTGATGCTGACATCTAAAAATTTTCTTAACTGGCTGTCCTGTAAACTCAGAAACTGCTTTACAACTTGCTCCAAACATTAACCTTATTTTTCTTTTGTTTACACAGAAATGCTTCTATTAAATACTTGATTACTTGCTTCCACATTATAGGTGTAAGCTTGAGAACCCACCTGCATCAGCACCTTCTAAAATGAATTTAATTGAACTGATCTATTATCAGGACTAAGAAATATGTTCAGTGAGATGAAACAATCTACTAACTCAGCTTCTGGACCATGAAACTTCTTTAAGTTTCAAAAGGACTGTGAAAATTTTAGTTTCAAAGGCGAGACTGTGGGAGATCAAGATTTGGCCACCCTGAAATACATCTCTTTACCTTGATTGCTTTCTCTGAGGGACATTTGACCTCCCCCACTAACTGCCTAAAGAATTTGACATGGTGGCTCCTTCCAGGAACAGATCCTCTATCATGATGGCTGTAATGATAATGTAAAATAGATCTTACAATGGGAGGGGCACCAAGCCCCTTTTATCAAAAATCTCTATCTCTCCTTGACCACATTATCTATAGATGACCTTGAAAAGAATTGTCTTCTTGCATTCTGAAGTCCCAGACCACTATCCACCTCCAACACCTTCCTCACCTTTAGCTACAATACTTAAGCAAGCAGCTTAGACAGAGGGACGAGTTGCTCATTTCTGAGTTTCTCCCATGTATACATGTTATTAAACTTGGTATTATTTTCTCCTGCTACCCTGTCTTGTTGGTTATTTGGCCAGCCATAAGAACCTTAAGGGAAAGAGCAGAGGGGGATTTTCCCTGTCTCCCCACAGTACTATGTTTTTTTTTACTAGGTGCAAGCCACAGCTGTGAGGGGGTGATAAAAATTCCCCCTTTTGACTGCTATATCTGTTTCTCTTCTTCCGTGGCGATTTCTTTCAAGCCTGTGGAAAGAAGTCTTTTATTGGGTTAGCAGAGTTATAGGAATTAGCAGGTGTGCGAGATCAGGATTTGGCCACCCTGAAATATAATCTCTTTACCTCGATTGTTTTCTCTGACGGACATTTGACCTCCCCCACTAACTGCCTAAAGAATTTGACATAGTAACTCCTTCCTGCAACAGATCTTCTATCTGATGGCTGTAATATAATGTAAAATAGATGTTACAATAAGAAAGGCACCAACAAGCCCATCTTATCAGAAGTTCTGTCTCTCTGGCCACATTCTCTGGATGACCCTGTGAGGAGTTGCCAGACAAACATTTACATTTATAAGGGAAATCTCCATTTGTAAAGGTATATCTCTCTCTGTATTGGGAAGAAGGGAGATGACCTCATTTCTAGAAACTTATCAATGTGGAAGGTGAGGCCTTAACTATGCATAATAGCCTTACTCTTGTTTACAGTGCTTTAGTGGAGATCTCCTGTAACTGACACCCACCCACCCCCAACATCCTCCTCTGTCTTTACGTAAAGACGGTATTTAAGAAGAGAATTTCTGCTATTGTGTTGAGAAATGCAGTGTCCCTGGTTTCTCCCATGTATACATGTTATTATACTTGGTATTATTTTCTTCTGCTAACCTGTCTTGTTAATTATTTGGCCAGCCATAAAAACCTTAAGGGAGAGGGCAGAGGAGGATTCTCCTTCTTCCCCCACACAGGGATTCTCGAGGCTGGACAGCATATCCAGCTTGGTAATATCTTGCTTATCATTTAAGTAAGACCCATCTGTAAACCAAATTAAATAGAATGCAGTCTTGGTCCTTCCTCTTGTAATGTTGGAAGCAAGATAGCAGGGTTAAAATAGTGGGTAATATTTACCTACGCAGTGTAACCTAAAAGTTTTATCATTTACTTGATAATGCTTCCCATGCAATTTAGCGTACTTAACAAGCCTAATTAGTTTAGTATCTCCCTCTTTATAGGAAGAGATCAAATTTACTTGAGAATTGCCAGGGATCTTTGAAAATTCTCAAAGAAAAATGTTATAAGAAAGACTTTATTCAGGATATGAATTTTGGGGAGATTGTCAAAAATGCAGAGAGGTTTTAAGCACTTGGTCAGACAAGATCAAGGAGTTCCTGTTCTTGTCGCAGTGAAACCATGCTTAATAAACAAACAACATTTAAACAGTCAAAAAGAGCTTAATAGAGAAACCTCAGTCTTTTGAACATAGGGAATTACCTTAACAAAACAGATCTCTGTTCTTTAGATAAACTTAACTCAAATGTAAAGAAAAATCTTTTTATGTAATAACCTCTATCAAGAGAAGATTAAGAGTAGAATAGGGGTGGCCCCATGGCTTAGCGGTTGGATGTGTGCCTTCTGCTGCTGGCGGCCCTGGGTTCGGATCTCAGGTGCGCACCGATGCAACACACTGCTTCTCTGGCCATGCTGAGGCCACGCCCCACATACAGCAACTAGAAGGATGTGCAACTATGATGTACAACTATCTACTGGGGCTAGGGGAAAAAAAAAAGAGTAGAATAAAATTATCCTTTTAAAAGGAAGAAGACCAAATTTGAATTTTGTAACAGCTTACTTTTGATATTAAAAATCATTTACTTAGTTGGATTTAGTTTAATCTTAGCCAACTCGACCATGTATAAAACTCCTCAGGGTTTCTCTTTCAGCAAACCTTCTATAACTTTTTGTTTACATTCAGAATTTTTGCCATGCACTCCTGTTTTTTCCTTCTAGTACTTTTCAGGGCAAATTTATCTTTCCTAACCAAACAAAAATATTTCTATTTTTTATATCTTCTTAACGAAAACACACATCTTACTCTCCTTGAATACAAACATATTTTTCTTAAGTTTTTAGTAGCTTAATCACATATTAGAATTTTTTAACCCTTAGAAACCTTAATTTTTAAGTAAAAAACTAAGTAAGCAATCATAAAATTTCTTTTACATTAGCATTTCTTGGCTTGACAAATTTATATGGACACTTTTTATAATTTTTGGAAACATCTTACTTTATAGTACAATCTTTTAAATAAAACACAAGACATGTTTACCAATAGACCCAAAACACCTTGTAGTTTTTCTGTAATAAGCCAAAAGTAGATAAACCTATACTCAGCAATGTCTAATATCTTATCTTATTTGGAAATGATCTAGATACTCAATGAATTTTTATCATAAAATTTAGCAAAATCCTAAATTTTTAAGTCACCAAAAAGAGTTTAGAAGCTATATACATTATAACATATTATTGTTTAAAGTTCACTTAATACTCACCTATTTAGTTACCTGTTCTCAATAATTATTTATTATGTTTTAAAAATTTTATTTATTTATTTTCCCCCCCCAAAGCCCCAGTAGATAGTTGTATGTCATAGCTGCACACCCTTCTAGTTGCTATATGTGGGACTCAGCCTCAGGATGGCCGGAGAAGTGTTGCCTCGGTGCGCGCCCTGGATCCGAAGCTGGGCCACCAGCAGCAGAGTGCATGCACTTAACTGCCAAGCCATGGGGCCGGCCCCTCAATAATTATTTAGATTGCCTACAAGACTTTATGAGACATTAGATAATATTAGCCATCATTTATTATTTTTGAGACCAGTTTTGTAGTAGAAATAACCTCAGTTTATTTGACGAATAAAAGCTGCATATCTGCATTATATCCAATGCTGAAAACTAACAAGCTTAAATAAGCTTTTATTTACCAAAGATTATTTCATATCACGTTAACTGGAAAAACATTTGGATTTAGAACTAACTTTTGTGAGTGCTTATTTCAAGTTAATTGAATAGACCTCTTGATTTTGACCATAAACTCTGGAGGTAAAATACCACGCACATATAACATACATGTAGAAACACACACGTAAAGAACAGACAGATGCAACAAAGATTTTATAGCCTCTGTTTTAGAAAATTTAGCAGTTTCCATCTGCAGAAAGCTTCCTTCCAATTTCTTTTTTCTTTCAGTCTTAGGCTCCCTGCTGTCTTAGCACTTGCGCAAGTCTCCTGGGTTCAGAGGCCAGGCAGCCCAGCCGGGAATGGTCAAGCAAACTCAATTTCCCACTTTCCTTTTCTTTTATTTTGCTACAAAGTCTGAACAATTTCTAGGGACTGTGTAGTGGGTCAGGAGTGTGCTGCTTGTGAGTGTTACTCCCTAAAGAAAGGTCATAATCACTCTCTTACATGCCTTAGTTTCTCCTGCCCGCAGTCTAGGTACTGCCGTGGGGGTTTGCAGTGCAGGTGACTAACCGTCCCGTGCACGTCCCTGGACAAACCTGTGATAAATTAACATGAATGATAGTGGAGCTCACTATAGGAAGGAGAGTTACAAGTCGTGGGGTTTGTCTCTGACACCCACGATGAGATTCTCAGTTGCTTGAGAATTCCCGAAAGGTCAGGAGGAGCAATGTCCCTTTTCTTTGGAGCTAAACAGATTCAGCCTCTCATTTCTCTATCAAGCAGTTTTGTTCATACTTTATAAACATAATTCTTCCCAATTTTAAGCTATATTAAAAAGTCACCCTGCTCCATTCACTCCAAAAGTTCCCCCTAGGCTCCTCTGGCCTAGGAAATTCTCTCTACATTTCACTTTCCTAGGAATTCCTCCCTAGGTTCCTCTGACTTAGGGAATGTATCAGTACCTCCTTAAGACACCTAGTCTTAAGCCTTGAAAACAGCTCAAATAAACTCTGGACCATCGACTTAAAATAAAGAGGTCCAGGTGTCAGGAGAACTCACTCGGGTCACCTGAAGAATGCAGTGATCTGGGGAGCACAATGGGCTCCTATTGGTACCAAATGCCAGTTCAGTGTAGATTCCAGGTGGTCTCTGGTGGGTTTCTCTGAAATCTTGCCATGACTACACCAACAAATGTCTACATAAATAATCCATAACCAATGTATAAATCAAAATTGGGGTGAATTTATTATGAGCTAAATTTTGAGGACCATGGCCCTGGGCCTTCCTTCCATAAGGAAGGAAGGGCACTGAAGAAGTGGGGTGTACAGAGTGGTTATATACCGTCAAAGAGCAAGTATCACATAGGATTGTAATGTCCCTTTTACAATAGCCACAAGATCGCCCTGCCAGAATAGCTATAGATGGAAACAGCGTGGAGCAGGTCTGCTGTCTCGTTGGGCATGGCTGGTGTCAGGTCTGTTGTCTGGAGCTGGGTGGTCACAGGATGAGTGCAGCAGTAAAATCCAAGCTTAGGGAGAAATGCTTATCCTTAAGGCAATGTCAATGAGGGGGAAGTTGCATCCTTATGTTAAGGGCATTTACTCTTCTCTTTGAGACACGGCAAAGCAGATACACAATGCAGGCGACAGGCCCTTTTGGAAAAACAAACTCAGTCCGAATTAGATTTACCCCAAATGACTTCCTCATATGCTCCAATATATCCTATTCCTTGCCATTTATTTATCAAGCTCAGGGTGTGTCTTTCAAACAGAAATCATTGAGAATAGCATGAAATAGTCACTTACCAACAGATGTCACTGTGGCGACAGAATATTAACAAGTGGCCTTCAAATATAATCTTTTTCCCAAATACTATATTTCACTGAGTTAATCCAAAAGGGATTCTTCTCACTTATACTGACAAATCTCCACTCTGAACTTAGCACTAGAGGTAGCCAATTTTGAATAAAGACCTTTAACATCAAAGCCAGCCAATAGATCCTATTAAAGCAAATCCAAACTCAGGAAAACTTTTGTTTTCAGTCACATGCAAACTCTCTCCAACTCAAGATAAAGTGCTGGTTTTGTGCAGATGGAGAAAAGCTTCTCTTCCTCTTTTTCTATTCAGATAGTGCAGGGAAGAGCCCAAAGTGTCTCCTGGTGGAACACTAACAGTTCTTTACGTTAGAAATGCATACAGTGTTTCCTAGCTTCTTTTCTACGGGCCGAGACCTGACCTGCCCAGAGTAGCAAACTTCTAGGCTCCAATAGTAAATAAGACTGTGTGCAGTTTACCACAACAATGAACTACAAAGATGTATCAGGAAATATTTTGAACACCCACACCTAAGCTCTCAGTTTCCCTCTGTCTAATTCCATGGCTACCTGAACTGAATTCATTCTCTATCCCCATCCCTTTCGTGATAGTTTTTATCTCCTTGAATCAGCATGTTATAACTTCTAAGAGAAATTTATCAAAATACTCTCTTCAAAATAGCTAACTGAAGTATAAGAATTGTAGAGGGTCAAGATTTTAAGATGAAAGTGATGTACAGAGTATCTGTACTACAAAATAAAAAGAAAATGAATGAGAACAATAAGACAAGGAAGAAAAAAAGGCTAAGGAGAAGGAATATAATAGAGTAAGAGTAAGAAAGAGAGAAAAAGAAGAAAGTAGGTGTAGGAAAGAGAAAGAGTCAGGAGGATCATGAGAAATGACAAAAAGGGGCACGAGCAGAGTGAAGACACCATGCTCAGAGCAAATGACAAGTCAACTGGTTTCTGAGCAGGGCTCAGGTCTAGAGTCACTGGGCTGCGCTTGCAAACTCCACTCAGTTCTAACATCCAGAGAATGACTACTGCTCATCCAAACTCTGATGACACTGATTACATCGCTCTCCTCTCCCAGGACCTGCTGGAGCTTTGGGAACTGCTTCTCTCAGCAGCTCTGGGACTGACAGAGTCCCCATTAAATATTCATGAAGTAGGATGGTGTTTTTCTTTTTAATTACATTTTTAATTTTATTTATTTATTTGTTTCCCCCAAAGGTCCAGTAGATAGTTGTACGTCATAGCTGAACATCCTTCTAGTTGCTGTATGTAGGATGTGACCTCAGCATGGCCGGAGAAGCCAGTGCGTCGGTTCGCGCCCGGGATCTGAACCAGGGCCGCTAACAGCGGAGTGTGATCACCTAACCGCTAAGCCATGGGGCCTGCCCAGGATGGTTGTTTTGAAAGAGTAACTCAGAGAGATCTCTCAAGGGTACATATAATCCTGCCAACTCCTACAATCACCCATCTGAAGAATTAAGAAACTAACCTTTTTTTTTTAATTACTGTGAAGAAAAGTAGGAGAAAACTTTCTTGGCAAAACTTTAAATGTTCCATCTTTATTGAAGTTACCTCACAAAATTCTGAGCATAATCTAAAATTCTGGACTCCCTACAGTTCCAAATATGTTTCAGAAATGATCTCTTTATCATCACAATGTAAGCCTATGCCTTATAAAACAAAATAAACTTAGATGAGTTTTATCTTGGAGAGAGAGGGCAGCAAGAAAAAGAGTAGGATGTGCCTCTCTGCTATGAAGGAAAATAAATAAAATCACCAAAATATATAAAATATGCCTCTAAAACTGAATGAAGAGGTCTCTAAAGAGTTTTACATTTTAAGTAAAAATGCACCTATATAAAATTACACATCAGTTTGACTAAAATCTAGTCAACTTAATAGAAGAAGAATTCATTCAGTTTCATTTAAATAGCACGACTTATGATTAGCTGCATAATAAATGGTAGATATTTTAATTCTGATATAACATGTCCTTCCACCAATGAAGGTTGGCTTAAACCTGTCAATTTCCTAAAAAGTTCCAACCAGATGTTCTTCTTATTTGATTACTTAATAGTATGGATCTGCTCCTCATTGCCAACGAAGGATGTCTACAAACAGGCTTTAGCTTGCATATGTAATGGGAAACGCAGGCTGAGTTTACAAAAAGAAAAATTGAAAATGGAGCATTGCCTTGAGGAGACGTGGTCAATCTGTTCAAGAACATTTTCTCACTTGGTCAAGTGAAAAGCTGAGAGAGAATGCTGTCGGCCTCTTACTTGGTCCCTTATAGAATTCTGCATTACCTCAATTGAACATGTCTTAAAATGTTTGAACTAAACTTGGAAATGAGTTGATGATACCGTATTTGCATTATGTCACACAGAATCTCTTTCATTAGGCACCATTCAAAACACTTTTTGGGACATTAGAGACCAGAAAAGTTTTGCTTCTCTGAGAGACTGTTGCTTTTAATCTCATAGACATGAGATGATAGAGAATTGTTCCCATTACCCTTTCTACTTTAAACTTGAGGGATACATTTCCAACTACCTTTAAAAACTGCAGGTCCTTCTGAGCCGGCCCCGTGGCTTTGTGGTTAAGTGCATGCACTCCGCTACTTGCTGCCAGGGTTCGGATCCCGGGCGCGCACCAAAGCACCGCTTCTCCGGCCATGCTGAGGTTGTGTCCATGTACAGCAACTAGAAGGATGTGCATCTATGACATACAATTATCTACTGGGGTGTTGGGGGAAAAAATAAATAAAAAGAAGGAAAAAAAAAGAAAGAAAACTGCAGGTCTTTCCGAAACACTTTTCAGTGTGCTGGCTTACTTCAGCTTCATTGCATTGTTCCATTCTAAACTCCTTTCAGTTTGATCTATTTTCCTTTGTAATCCTTTTGTATACCTAGGTATTTAAAAGCTGCTCAAATCTATATTGGAGAAATGTTGGGTTACAGTACTTTCAGACAGCATGTAAACCCAATTTTTAGAGTTTATACACAAAACGTTTCTGCCATGTTTCTGCCAGCTCTCCTTCCATATATTTTCCTCCAGGACTTCCTGTGACCAAATTGCCTTTCTAAAAATCAGTCCTCTGTTCATTCTATTGGCCAGTGACATTTTCATAGAAACATAAAGGACTGGATTTTCCAAAGATGCAACAAGAATGATCAAGTCCTGATTCACACCTAGATATCCTGCTCCTGTTCTCCATGAATTTTAAAACTAAAGTTAATTATCTCTTTCATTTTATCTAAATCTATTGAGCAATTTTGGCATTGAGTCCCTAAACTGATCCACAGTCTGCTTTAGCAGCCACAAAACTCCCTTTCAAATGCTTGCACTCATGTGCTGAGTAGGTACTTTATTTATTTAGATCTTATTCAACAAAAGAGCTTCATTTATTTACTCAAATATTTAAGTATATACTATGAGCCCAAAGGTCTTGAAATGTTGGCAGTCTGCAAGTAAGACAGATATGTATAAACAGATAAATTACACTGCAGAAATAATTTGAATGAAAGAGATATGAATAAAATGCCATGGGACTCCAGGAAAAGAGCCACCATGGGTTGACATACAACTAAGATATATAGCAATGTACTGGGGCTTTTAGGAAAAAAACAACCACCATGGGGGGTGGAAATGTTTTGTACCATCTAGGTAAAGGAAAAGGAAGGGAGAGAAGATAAAGAGAAAACAGGATAAACGGAAATGTTTTCTTCTTCTTAATGTTTCTGCTACCAACTTTTGGAACACACTGCTTGCGGATGTCCTTTCTAGCCAGTCTTATCTTTCAGCAGGCTTCTATAGACTTAAAAATTTGATTGTACCAATCTGAGCTCCTCCCTGGAGACAATGCCAACTATGTAGGGAGCCAGGAGGGGAGCAAAAGATTCACAGGAATCTGCAGCCCTTCTGCAATTCACTGGTGGGGAGGGGCACCAAGGCTTCACTTTGGCCTCTGTCTCCAAGTTCATACAAAGGAGGGTTGGTTCCTTCCTTGATCTATGAAGATGGAGAGAAACCTCTTTCACAGAAGGGATTATGGAAAAATTAAAGTGAGGGCCATGAAAAAGGCAGAGAAGGTAGCACCATGAATCTGAAGTAACTGGACATGTGAATTAGTAACCAGTAGGAAAAAGAGCTGAAGACAAAAAAATAAAGGCAAAAAACCAGTACTCAATTTTCTAAGATGGAAATGCAAGTCTTTCTTCTTCAAAAAGAAAAGAGTCATTGAACCCTTTCCTTTAAAATAAAATTGAAAGGGGTCACATGTTACAAATAATGATTTTAACTATGATGTCACTACACAATCATGTGCAACAATCAGTTGTCAAGTGCACTGCAAATAGTTCAAACTTAACAATTATGTTATCAAAGTTTGCAATTAATATATATATATATTTTAGTAAATAGTAGACTGTGTGCAAAGTTGTCACTATATTATTGACAATGTCAATCTTACTACTGAAAACATGACTAGGAGGGAGAAGATAGTGTGACCTCAGATTACTAGAGTCACAGTAAGAAAAGTCAAGAAAGTGCCATCAGGTCATTTGGACAAAAGGATGCTATATGGCTGTTGGGTTTATAACAGATCAACTGGAGAAAAACAAATCACTACATTAAACTATTTTCTACCTACCTCCATCACCCTCTCCAAGAACACATATTTTAAAATGAGACAAGTTATTATATTAAAAATTACTTGCTCTGTCATTTTGAAAACTACATCAAAAAATGAAGAAAAAACTGGGTTACAAACATCCTGGTATCAATTCCAACTACCATCTTTCACCAAACTAAAACTCTAATCATCACTAATTCACTTGCAATCTAGTGCTCCTCCAATATACAATATCAACAACTTAAAATGTTTCATAACTTTTTTTAAATTGCCCTAGAATTTTACACGATATTATAAATATATCTCTTAGAAAAATTGAGAAAGATAAATACACTAGGACAGGAAAAGATGAAAATATCACCCTAATCGATGATGTAAAACACAAGATATGAACAACTGTTAAAAAGAATTCTCTATGAAATCGATCAATTCTACTATCTCTACACGTGGCTATTTCCTATCAGTAATTTGATGCATAAACAAATAGAATAGTGTATTTAATGGGATCAATTCTTTTAGTTGTGTGCTTTTCCTTGTAAAACTGCATATGCTTTTATGTTCTTACTTTATTTTCAGGTGGTGTCACATTAGAACACCCTCATCTCTGAAGATCTTTGCATTAAGGAACTCTACCTTGGCCCTTGATCAACTGTACTCTGCTATATGATAAACTCAGAGACCTACATAGAACAATGTTTCCTACATCTTATCTCCCATGAGTTGTTCATGTCAAGGAGTATAGTCCACCAAGTAAACACCAAGCAGTGTTTCAAAACCATCGGATACTAAAAGGAGGACATGCGGGGTTGGGTGTGGGCCCCCATTCAGTGCCTAGTGCAAAGAAGAAAGAGGTCAATGCATCCCTCCAGAGACTGGGATAAAACAGGAGGTTATAAGCACGAGGCTCCCTTTGCAGGCCTTTAAGCAGGGACCAAGAATAAAACTGTTGACACTGTGGATCATTGTTGGTTTTACAGGGAACTCATGAGGAAGATAAGGAGATAAAATAATGATAATTATAATAACAGCAGCAAACACTTCTACTGAACCAGGCACGGCAATCTGAATGTTACTTCTGTGCTTAAACATACATGAACTCTTATATCCCTCAAAATATCCTGATTTAGTAGATGTTTTTCTTCTTACCATTTTACAGATGAAGAGACTGGGTAGAGTGGCTAGAAAACTCACCCAGATTACAAAGCTGATAAATGGCAGAGCCCAAGCTCAGTGCTCTTATGTTATGCTCTTTGACTACAACTCCAATTTAAGTCTCTAATGACTATATTTCTCTCTATAATCCAATGGGGGAAACATCAAAATTCTTAACTCTAACACCCATGCTACCATTTAAGAAAAGTTGGTGAAGGAGAGATTTCTGAATAGTAACAATGCCCTTCTATTAACTCTTCACTTATAGATCAGACATCAACAGTCCTGCTCAGTCCACCAAGAAGAAACTGGGACTTTATTATGCCAAAAAGAAGAAAAAACAAATAATAAAACAACCAAATTCCTTTATACATCATTACACAAATGTGATTCTTAATTTTGTGTGACAAATATAAAGTGCTTTCCTGGTTTACGGTTCCATATAAAGCTGATGTTAATCTCATGCTATCTTCCCAGCCAATAACACAAAATACTTTAAAACAACAAAAGGCACAAAGACAAAAAACAACCCCAAATAAAATTAAATATTACATCTTAACGCTGTACAATTTTTTAAAGATTACTTAAATGTTAGATTTAGTAAAATTTGTATCTCTATCTTGCCTCTCCCAGTTATCTCTGAAGGTAAAGAAAAGGACTAAGAGAGGCACAAGGAAGCCAGTTAGGGAAGCGAGTCAGTGGGAAGAGGTAAGGTGGCCGCCCCTCTGCAGACGACAGACAGAAATCTCCCCTGGGAGCCGTCTCAGGCCTCACAAGATGTGGAGCTTTGACCTCGGGCAGTGGCTACAGCTGGACGCCAGCAGCAGTGCTTCTCAGACTTCAGTCTACACGGTAATAAATGGACAAGTCCAGTGTCCCCTTCCCTGGAATTCTAACTCAGCAGCATTGAAGTTGGGACATGAGAATTTTCCATTTAACAAGCCTACCAGTGATTTTCCTTGAGTTACCTGCAGATTATGATCAAAGACATACCTTGAAGAGAAGCACAAACTCACAACCTAGTATGCACTGCACAGATACTTTGTGTCACACACTCTCAGACCATTCCCTGCTCCAGGGGTCCCACATGCCTCAGCATCCTTGGGCCTGTGTTCTTCATCAGGAGGTTCCGATGGTGACAAAACAGACAGGACTCACCTGGGAAACTGCCCCTCTCTGTAATTCAGTGAGTGTGTGGGCTGCCTGCAGCCCAGGTGTAAAGTGGGTCTTGCTATATTTAAAAATAAATTTCTTTTTAATTTTATTAAGGTCATATAGCTTATAAGTGTAAATTTCAGGTCTACATTACTATATTTCAGTTCTGTATAGACTGGATCATGTTCACCACCAATAGTCTTGTTTTCATCTATCACCATACATATGTGCCCCTTTACACCTTTCTCTCTTTCCCTCTGTTAACCTTAATCTGTACTCCTTATCTATGTTTTTGTTTATTTTCCACATATGAGTGAAATCAATCAGTATTTTTCTTTCTCTATCTGACTTGTTTCGCTTAGTATAATACCATCAATGTCCATCCATACTGTCACAAATGGCATGAGGTTGTCTTCTCTATGGCTGAGTAGTATTTTATGGTAAATATGTATATATATCACATCTTTATTCTTTCATCCATTGATAAGTACTTGAGTTGCTACTCAGTGTTGGCTATTGTGAATAACGCTGTGAAGAACATGAGGGTGCATACATTTTTTTGAATTGCTGACTTCATATTCTTTGGATAAATATGCAGAGGTAGAATAGTTGGATCTTATGGTATTTTTATTTTTAATTTTTTGAGAAATCTCCATCATTTTTCCCTAGTGGCTGCACCAGTTTCCGTTCCCACCAGCAATGTATGAGGGTTCCCTTTTCTCCACATCCTCTCCAACATTTGTTATTTCTTGCCTTTTTAATAATAGCCATTCTGATGGGTGTGAGGTGATATCTCATTGTAGTTTTGATTTGCATTTCCCTAATAATTAGTGATGTTAAACAACTTTAATGTGCCTGTTGGCCATCTGTATAGCTTCTTTGGAAAAATGTCTTTTCATATCCTCTGCCCATGTTTTGATCAGGTCGTTCATTTTTTTTTTGTGGAGTTGTATGAGTTCTTTATATATTTTGGAAATTAGCCCCTTGTCAGACATATGATTTGCAAATATTTTCTCCCAGTTGGTAGGTTGTCTTTTCATTTTGTTGACAGTTTCCTTTGCTTTGCAGAATTTTTTTAGTCTGATGTAGTCCCACTTTCTTATTTTTTCTTTTGTTTCCCTTGCCTGACAAGAGACAAAGACAGTCACTATATAAAGATAAAAGGGACATTCCACCAAGAAGACATAACACATTAATATACATGCACCTAACACAGGACCAACAAACTATATAAAGCAACTATTAACAGACTTAAAGGAAGAAATTGACAGCAACACAATAATTTTAGGGGATATCAACACCCCACCCACATCAATGGATTGATCATCCAGACAGAAAGCCAACAAGGAAACAGTGGCGTTAAATGAAACATCAGACAAGATGGTCTTAATAGATATATAGAGAACATTTCATCCCAAAACAGCAGAATACACATTCTTCTCAAGTTCACATGGAACATTCTCAAAGATAGACATATGTTGGGGAACAAAGCAAGCCTCAATAATTCTAAGAAGACGGAAATCATATCACGCATTTTTCTGACCACAATTGTGTGAAACTAGAAATCAACTACAAGAAAGAGTTGGAAAAGTCACAAATATTTGGACACTAAACAACATGCTACTGAACAACTATTGGATCAATGAATGAAGCAAAGGAGAAAACAAAATATTACTAGAGAAAAATGAAAATGAAGAACAACATATGAAAATTTATGAGATGCAGCAAAAATAGTACTAAGAGTGAAGTTTATAGCAATAGGAGCCTACGTCAAGGAACGAGGAAAATCCCAAATAAACAATCTAACACGGTACCTAAAAGAACTAGAAAAAGAAGAATAAACAAAGTCTAAAGTCAGTAGAAGGACAGAAATAACAAAAATCAGAGCAGAAGTAGATGAAAGAGAGGCTAGAAAAAGAATAGAAACGTTCAATGAAACTAAGAGCTGTGTCTTTGGGAAGATAATTCTCGTTCTTTACAGGTAGAGATGGCATATGGGCAGAGATTATAAGATCAGAAAATCCAGACACTCAATCGGAGAACTCCCTGAAATTTAAGCATCTTTTAAGCAACTTTTTAGCATCTTTAATACATTCGAATATGCTGTACCTTTAACATCTGTTTGAATACGTGTGGCCAAGTCAAAGGACAGCCTATACTAGGCACCACAGGATGATAATAACTTCCCTGCCTTCAACAACAAAAGGTCCAGGAAACTGTCTTATCTTGGGTCCAAGTTGGGAACTATTTGGGAGGATTATAGTGAAAAAGTAAATAAACCAGACAAGAATAAAAGAATTAGACAGGCATCTGATGGCAAAGAATACTTTTCCCAGCTACAGACCAATAGAATCTGGACAGAATGAGAAGGCTCATAACTACATCTGGCACCAGGAAGTAAAGTGGAAATCTCACAAGGGAGGCCACTTTGAGGCCTATAAAAACCTTGCAAAACTACTCATTAGGATTTCAGAACAACAACATATTTAGGATGTGTGTGCTCAATATATGCATTTCCTGGTTTCTCCTCATGATATTTTACTTACTTATATGTATATTTCACTAAACCTTTGTTGATTATAAAGCAAAGCGAAGACAATAACTGTGCGGCAGAGGTAAAGAGCAAATTAAAAATAAAAATCATACTGTAGTCATCATGTTGAGACTATAAAGTAAACTGAATTAACTGATGGACAGGAGGTGCTCTTTCTGAAATGTTTTAACAAATTAAAAAATTCATAAAATATTCTTCAGCATTGACGGTAATATACAATGCATAGATCAGTTAGTTCAAGCTTTACCTTCAGGGAGAGTCATTGACCATAATAGAGAATTCAGATTCCAGGAGTCAGCTAGTCTTGTATCAGAAAGTGTCACATTTCAGACCTGGCTGTGCGTTTCAGCTATTCACGTCTCTTTAAGCTAGTCATATCTTGATAAGCACCAGAGGCTTCGCTACTTAGCTTACTGAATATCAGAAATAGCTTTTCACTGGTGAAATGAGTGGTTCGTTTAATTAGCATGAATTTAGAAATGAGCTCTCATTGGTGAAACTGAAGGGATTCCGTATATGTGGATTGGCCAAAACATCAGAGAATATCCTCATACTTAGAGGAAGAAGGTAAGAGTCGAGCAAGAGAGGATGTCAGGGGTGATGTCCTGACAGTGCTGCACCAGCTGCTGGTTTAGGAAAATGTCTCCTTGTCTGTTGCCAGCCTTTAGGCACAGGATCCTGCCTCCTTCACATCTGTATCATGTGAAACTTTCATGGAAGGTGTAGCCGGGCATCTATCCGGGTAGCGAGCTGCACATCCCCCGATTAAGGGACTCTTGCCTAGAGCGCTTCATCATCCTAACACAATGCCATTCAGTCTTGGACTTCACTGGCTCCATATAAAACAGGCAAGACCAACAGCCAAAGGGATAAACGGTTTCACTTAAGATTCCATGTTCACCCCAATACAATGTATTCTATAAGCATTCTATACAACCCCATATAAACTATATATATATGGAAAGTTCAGTTGGTCCTCCAGGCTTTCAGCCACACCCCAGGACTCTCACATATTGCAGTGCTGTGATGTAATCTCAAAACCTCTCCTTCACCTAATGGATCCAGTAGCAGCAAATAAGGAAAACACATTTTCTTTCATGGTTTTTTAGTGTCTACACATGCCATCTCTTCAACCAGACTATCACTTAAATTTTTCTACATGCCTCTCGTCCACCCCCCAAATTCGTCTCTCCCTGTTTCCTGAGTCAAGCTCCACTCCACTAGAAGGCCCTCCCTGGTCCTCCCCTCACAGAGTCTCATCAATCACTAAAGTCAAGTTGAAGCCCCAGCTCACGTGAACCACTCCGGAATCAGCACACAGACACGGCACACCTGCACCCCTCGTTTTGACAACAATGTTGTGCTGTCTGCAAGGGTGGCAGCTTAACACTTTCCTGAGTGTATTTCATCTTCCCTCAAATGCACTGAAAGCCTCTTCAGCACGAGAAGTGTGCACACTTGTCCTGTCAATCCACCCACTCTTGACAATGTCACGATGACTACATAACAGCCGCTTAATGTCTATTGAATGAACACGCTTGTCAGGTAGAAAAATAAATGAAATGACTTGTCAATATGAGCAGCAGCTGTAGCTGGTAATATCATTTTCCTCATTTGCTTAAAAGGTACCAAAAGACACCGGAAAACTTTGTGGGTTTCATTTGAAAAGCCAAGGTAACAAGTTATCAGTTATATCGAAACATAATGGCAATTACAGAAGATAAATAAAAATAGGGAGTAGACAAAAATCATAGGATATCATCAACACTGGGGCCCAGACAGGTGTCCTAACTTTACAAGTCCTCAGTGTTCTCACCAGGAGATCAGGAATGATACTCGCCTTGGTCCTATTCGTAGGGCTGGTGTGACGCAGGGGCAACTACTATGTGGAAAGAGCTAAGACAATGACAGCTGTTATTCAGAAATAACCCACCAGGAGTACCACTTGTTTTGAGATTTTAAAAATCTATGTTTAGTTAGAATAATCACACATTATTTCCTGTGTTTAAAAAATCCTCTTCAGGGCCGGCCCCGTGGCTTGGTGGTTAAGTGCATGTGCTCCGCTACTGGCGGCCTGGGGTCAGATCCCGGGCGGGCACTGACGCACCGCTTCTCCAGCCATGCTGAGGCCACGTCCCACATACAACAACTAGAAGGATGTGCAACTATGACATACAACTATCTACTGGGGCTTTGGGGGAAAAAAAAGGAGGAGGATTGGCAATAGATGTTAACTCAGAGCTGGTCTTCCTCAGCAAAAAGAGGATGATTAGCATGGATGTTAGCTCAAGGCTGATCTTCCTCACAAAAAAAAAAAATTAAAAAATCCTCCTCAGAAGAATTCAATGTCGTCACCATATGTCCACATCAAGGTCTCTCCAGAACCAGTGCTGAATCTTTGCTTTATTATGAGATGCTAGTTGAGCAAACTTGAGTCTCCAGAGCTTTTTTGGCATTTGTGCTGATTGTCGCTGTTTTGCATTCAATTAATAACTTTGCTGTGGCGTTTCCTCGACCATCGAGGCATGTCTTTTTCTCTGCTGTATTTCTGTTTAGCATTTCAGAAATGTAGTTATTTTCCAAGTAGGGTTATATGCTCCCTGCCTCCAGGCACCATATGGTATGACTCCTGTTTCCCCAGGATATTACATATTCTATATACATAACAGACACACAATGAGTACTAAGGAACTGATAAATAAATGGCAGGCAATAGGATATATTGGAGCACATGAGGAAGCCATTTGGGGTAAAACTAATTTGGCCAGAGTTTGTTTTTCCAAAATGGCTTGTCTCCTGCATTGTGTATCAGCTTTCCCGTGTCCGAAAGAGAAAAGTAAATGCCCTTAAGATAAGGATGCAACTTCCCCCTCATTGACATTACCTTAAGGATGAGCATTTCTCCCTAAGCTAGGATTTGGTTGCTGCAGTCATCCTGTGACCACCCAGTTCGAGACAACAGACCTGATCCAGCCAAGCCCATCGAGATAGCAGACCTGCTCCCTGCTGTGTCCATCAATAGCTATTCTGGCCAGGCAATCTGACAGGGTGATCTTGTCGCTATAGTAAAAGGGACATTACAATCCTATGTGATACATGCTCTTTGATGGTATATAACCGCTCTGTACACCCCAATTCTTTGGCGCCCTTCCTTCCTTAGGAAAGGAAGGCCCAGGGGCACAGTCCTCAAACGTTTGCTCATAATAAACTCACTCCAATTTTGATTTATATATTGATTATGGATTATTGACGTAGACATTTGTTGGTGTAGTCATGGCAGGATTTCAGAGAAACCTACCAGAGACCACCTAGAATCTACACTGAACTGTCATTGGGTACCAATAAGGGCCCATTGGGCCCCCCAGATCACTGCATTCTTCAGGTGATCCCGGTGAGTTCTCCTGAAACTCGGACTTCCTTATTGTAAGTCAACAGTTCAGAGTTTCTTTGAGCTGTTTTCAAGTCTTAAGGCTAGGTGTCTTAAGGGGGTACTGGTACATACCCTAGGTCAGAGGACCCCAGGGGAGCATTCCTAGGAAAGAGAAACCCAAGGGGTATTTCCTATACCAGAGGATCCTAGAGGGCACTTTTGGAGTGAATGGGGCAGGCTGACCTTTTTAATTTGGCTTAAAATTTGAAAGAATTGTTTTTATAAGTTCTGAACAAAACTGCTTGATAGAGAAATGAGAGACTGAATCTGTTCAGCTGCGAAAAAAAGGGACATTGCTCCTCCCGGCCTTTTGTGCATTCTCAGACCTGAAGCTGTAAAACTTCTAGAAGAAAACATAGGTGAAGAGGTCCCCCGACATTGGTCTTGGGAATGATTTTGTGGCTAGCCCACCAAAACCGCAAACAACAAAAGAAAAAATCAACAAATGGGACTACATCAAACTTAAAAGCTTCTGACCAGCAAAAGAAACAATGAACAAAATCAAAAGGTTGGGATAAAAATTTTACAAACCACGTATCAGATAAAGGGTTAAATATCCAAAATTCATAAAAAGCTTTTACAACCCATAAGAAAATTTATAAAGAACTCATACAACCCAATAAGAAAAAAGCAATCCAATCGAAAAATGGGCAAAAGACTAAGTAGACATTTGTCCAAGGAAGACATCCAAATGGCCACCACATACATGAGAAGGAGATCAATGTCACTAATCATCAGGGAAATGCAAATCAAGACCACAAAGAGCTATCACCTCACACGTGTAAGGATGGTGATCATCAAAGAGACAAGAGATACTAAGTGTTGGCAAGGATGTGAAGAAAAGGGAACACTTGTGCGCTGTTCATGGGAATTTAAATTGGTGGGGCCACTATGGAAAAGACAGTGGAGGTTCCTGAAAAAATTAAAAATAGATACACTTCAGTGTATTTATCCGAAAAAAATGAAAACACTAACTTGAAAAGATATATGCACCCCTGTGATTATTACAGCATTATTTATATAGCTAAGATATGGAAACAACCTAAATGTCCATCAATAGATGAATGGATAAAGAAAATGTAGTATGGGCCGGCCTGGTGGCGTAGTGGTTAAGTGCATGTGTTCTGCTGTGGTAGCCTGGGGTTCAGATTCTGGGAGCGCACTGCCTCACCACTTGTCAGTCCATGTTGTGATGGAGTCCCATACAAAGTGGAGGAAGATGGGCACGGATGTTAGCCCAGGGCCAGTCTTCCTCAGCAAAAAGAGGAGGATTGGCACATGTTAGCACAGGGCTGATCTTCCTCACAAAAAAAGGAAAGAAAATGTGGTACATATTTACAATGGAATATTATTCAGCAATAAGAAAGAGAAAATCTTGCCATTTGCAATGTCATGTATGGACCTTGAGGTCATTATGCTAAGTGAAATTACCGAGACAGAGAAAGACAAATACCATTTGATCTCAGTTATACATACAATCTGGCTCTTCAGTTTCTCACCAAACTGCCACTGACAGGCAGAATTGAGTACCGGTTTTCTTTTTTTCTTTTTTTTTTTGTGAGGGAGATCAGCCCTGAGTTAACATCCGTGCTAATCCTCCTCTTTTTGCTGAGGAAGACCAGCTCTGAGCTAACATCTATTGCCATTCCTCCTCCTTTTTTTCTTCCCCAAAGCTCCCAGTAGATAGTTGTATGTCATAGTTGCACATGCTTCTAGTTGCTGTATGTGGGACGCAGCCTCAGCATGTCCAGAGAAGCAGTGCGTCAGTGTCTGCCCGAGATATGAACCCGGGCCGCCAATAGCGGAGCTTGCGCACTTAACCAGTAAGCCACAGGGTCAGCGCCAAAATCTGTCTCTTCTTCATATGTGTCTGTCTACATGTATGTTATATGTGCACGGTATTTTACCTCTGGAGGGTATGGTCAAAATTAAGAGCTCTATTCAGTTAACTTGAAGTAAGTGCTTAGAAAAGTTATTTCTAAATCCAAATGTTTTTCCAGTTAACATGATATGAAATAATATTTGGTAAATAAAAGCTTATTTAAGCTTGTTAGTTTTCAGCATTGGATATAACACAGACATACAGACTTTCTTTGTCAGATAGACAATCCTGATGAAGAACAAATTGATGAACTCACACTTCTCAATTTCAAGATTAATTACAAAGTCAAGAGACTGTGCTATTTTACAATACTAGAATAATCAAGAGACAGTGATATTTTAAAATGAATAGACACAGAGGTAAATGAAAAAACACGGAAAGTCCACACATAGACCTCTGCAAGTACAGACAACTTGATCTTGGTCATGACAATAAATGCACTCCAACATAAAAAATAATAGATTTTTAGTCTTTAGTCTTTTAGTCTCTAGTCATCATCAACCATGGTGATGATACAAAAGGACGACCCTATGGAAATAAATGAACAAAGACACAAATTTTGCACCTTAGAAATAAATGTACTCAAATTCACTCATCAACTTAAATATAAAATACAAAACTATAAAATTCATGCTGGGAAATAAGAGAAAATCTTCATGATTTATAGTTTGATGATTTGTTTTCATATACAACACAAAAAACACAATCCATGAAGAAAAGAATTAATCATGTGGACTTGGTTAAATTTAAATTCTCCAATCTGGGAAAGACAGCATTCACAGAGTGGAAATACAAACTCCTGACTAAGATAATACATTTGTAAAAAACATATCTGCAGAAAACCTTGCATGCAAATTATTCAAAGAACCAGTCAAACGCTGCAACAAGAAAACAAACCCCCCAAATTAAAATAAATAGACCAAAATATGAATAGACAAGTTACCAAAAAAATATATATATACATGGGAAATAAGCATATATAAATTGCTCAACAACAAGGAATTATTGGAAAATAAAATCCATTGTGCATTAAGAAAAAGCAAATTAAAACACCAATGAGATACTCTACTCTTCTAGTAGAATAGCTAAAATCTCAAAACTGACAATACCAATTACTGGTGAGGATGTGGGACAATAGGAAATCTCATTCATTGCTGATGGGAATACACATAGTATAACCTCTTAAGAAGACATCTTGCTAATTATTGTGAACCTAAGTACAGTGTCACTATATGATGCACCAATTGTGCACCAGTGTATTTCTCCAACTACCGTGAAAATATACATCCACACACAGACCCCCTAAGAACATCTAAAAAGCAACTTTATTCACAATGACCAAAACCTAGGAGGAACCAGTGTCCCTTGGGTGAATGACACCCAAGTGTGGGACACTGGGTGAAGATACTTGAGGAACACATGGGCTACAGGCACAGGGTAAGGAAACACACGAGTTCAGACAGGGCCTAGAGGAACAGTAAATGAAAATAATGGTTGTCTAGATGGGCTGGAGGCATAGAGAACGCAGACAAACACGAGCTGGCATGGGCTGAAGCACAGCTGAGAGGCACACTCAGGGATGGAAAGGGATGCAGACACATGGAGTGAGAGAGACATGTGAGGTCTGGTATCAAATGTGGGCACAGGAGATAGAGACACTCGAGGAAAGATATCCGCTGCAAGTATGTGAGAGAATGAAATTAGGTGTCTGACGTGGGTTTTAGAGAGATGGAATGGAGACTCATATGGGTTGCCTTGGACTACAGGAACAAGGAATGGAGACTTCTGAGAGGTGGTATGGACAGAGGGGAGAGAAAACCTTGACAACACAAAAGGTCAGACGTGGGCTGCAATCATATGAGAGGGTGACACGGGACAGAAGATATCAGCTTCAGGTAGAGGGATGGAGACACACGAAGGCTGGCATTGCTGCAGGCTCATGGGCTGGAGATCCTATGGGACAGACATGGCTTACAGCACAGAGTTTAGAAATATACTAGAGAAGACAAGAGATACTAGCTACATCTGTGCTTGCAAGACAATGGTGTGTAGCCTTAAATGAATGTATGAATATAGAAGACAGACAGGAAATCCATAATCTCAGCTTCTGTCTTAAGAATTAAAAGAGAATCACACTGGAAAAAGTACAGAATGGAAACAATAATAATGATAAGAATCAATGAAATAGAAAAATATTAAAGAAACAAATCAGGCTAAAAGTTATTTTTAAAAATATTAATAAAGTTAATAAACCACTGAAATGAAACACAAATCACCAGTATCAGAAATCAAATAAGAATTTTTGTGCCCAAGGTGGGGCTACACTGGCTAGCAAGTTGCCTTCTCTGCCTGGAAGAATTGCCTTCTCCCTGGATTACTACAGCGGATGAAATACGGGAACCCCTGATGAAAGCCGGCAAAATGTAAGACTTCTTACCACGTCAGCCTCCCGGAATCTCTACCTGTGGAGTCCGGTGGAAGGAAGTGGTGAGAAATTTTTTCCTCTTTCTAAATTTAGATTGGCAGGAGAAAATATTTGGGAAACTAGTTTCTTGTGCTTTTAGTGACTCTGGTAAATTTGATAGAGTACTCTTGGTTTTGATCTTGATCCCTTTTCCTCCCAGAGATAGTCTCTGTTTTTCTCTTTTGTCTCTGTCTTTTGTATCTTGTGTCATAAGAAGGAAATACTATAGGAGAGGATGCAGGCATAGGCCCTATGAGCCTACTCTCCGGGCCGGCCCCACAGACTGGTGAGTTTGCGGGTCTCAGCAGAGTGGCATCTATTTAGACAAACTTTGCTGTGGGTTAATATGCACATGAAGTTAAGGCCATTGCCAGGGGCATCTTGGAAGCCAAAAAGGCCGCAAATTTGGTGGGCATGGGTCGAGCAGTTAAGAGCCATTAGGGCGCTCGCCACTTTCAGAAGGCTCCCGTGACAGGATAATTTGTGTCACAGAACAGGGTAGATGACACAGGTCTCCCGCCAACTGCAAGAAAATGTCCATGCAACGACGAGGTACTCTGCAAACCACACAGTCCCCAACCCCGTGGCACCTCCCCCCCTAGGTATTATTCTGACTCCAAGAGACCTAAGGCATGGCTAAAGCTGTCATTGTGCACATAAGAAAAAAAACGGATGAGGTTTTTCCTTCTGTCTTGTTCTGTGTCCTGAGACAACTTGGCTTTGTGACCAGTGAGAATATTCTCCTTGGTCTCTACCATACGGAAGGTGCATTTACCAGGGTGCCCCTTGGTGGCCAGTCGAGTAGACTGGGGATCTGAACTGTCTCTTTGTCTGGCTGTGCCAAGCTCTCAGGGGAGTTTGTCATAAAGGGCCCAGTCCATAAGGGCTTTTGTCGTCTTAACCTTTGTTGTGTGGGAGAACAAGATTTGGCCACCCTGAAATGTATCTCTTTGCCTTGATTGTTTTCTCTGAGGGACATTTGACCTCCCCCATTAGCTGCCTAAAGAATTTGACATGGTGGTTCCTTCCTGGAACAGATCTTCTATCACGATAGTTGTAATGATAATGTAAGGTAGATGTTACAATGGGAGAGACACCAAGCCACTTTTATCAAAAAACTCTATCTCTCCCTGACCACATTATCTATAGATGACCCTGAAAAGAATTGTCCTCCTGCCCTCTGAAGTCCCAGGCCACTACCCACCCCCAACACATTCCTTGCCTTTAGCTGCAATACTTAAGCAAGCAGCTTAGACAGAGGGACGAGTTGCTCATTTCTGAGTTTCTCCCATGTATACATGTTATTAAACTTGGTATTATTTTCTCCTGCTAACCTCTCTTGTTAATTATTTGGCCAGCCAGAAGAACCTTAAGGGAAAGGGCAGAGGGAGATTCTCCCTCTTCCCCTGAGAGTTTTGGCGAAGTCGCCAGGAGCCTCACTGGCTGGCAAGTTGCCTTCTCTGGCTGGAAGACCTGCCTTCTCCCTGGACTACTGCAGATGATGAGATACGGGAACGCCTGACGAAAGCTGGCAAAAAGGTAAGACTTCTTACCACGTCAGCCTCCTGGAATCTCTATCTGCGGAGTCCGGCGGAAGGAAATGGTGAGAATTTTTTCTCTTTCTAAATTTAGATTGGCAAGAGAAAATATTTGGGAAACTAGTTTCTTGTGCTTTTAGTGACTCTTAGTTTAAATTTGGTAGAGTACTCTTGGTTTTGATCTTGATCCCTTTTCCTCCTAGAGTGGTCTTTGTCTTGTTCTGTGTCCTGAAAACTTGGCTTTGTGACCAGTGAGAATATTCTCCTTGGTCTCCACCATACGGAAGGTGCATTTACCGGGGTGCCCCTTGGTGGTCAGTCAAGTAGACTGGGGTTCCAAACTCTCTTTGTCCGGCTGTGCCAAGCTCTCAGGGGAGTTTGTCATAAAGGGCCCAGTCCATTAGGGCTTTTGTCGTCTTAACCTTTGTTGCTTGTTAGTGCTGGAAAAATCTCATTCCAGTATCGCCTGCCCAGTGTCACAGATTAGCGGGTATATGACTGGAGGCGTCCCACACTATTGTGGGAGACCGGAGACACCATCCTTACCACCTGTGCAACGAAGGTCTTTACTGTCTCTGAATATCTTTGGGAGTGAATTCTGTGGATCATGGGGGCTACATCATCTGCGCCCTCACCAGGGATGCCTCTTGCGTCCATGGTAAAGATTTATTCTAAGCGTAGAAATTTACCCCCGGGTCTTTCCTTAAAAAGGCATATTGGTTCAAGTCACTATTGGAATAAATATACAAATGAAGATCCTACTCGTCAATGGCCAGACGACGGATCCTTTGAATTGGAAAAACTTCTAAATTGGGGAAAAAAAAATGTTTTGAGAGCTCTCACATAATTATTTATTTGGTACCTAAGAAAAGGCCAGAAAAAGGAAGGAAAACATTTGACTAGCCTTAAGACCTTGACTCAGGTTACAATTGACTTGAGAACATGTTAAGTGTTGATAAGATTATAAAGCTTGGAATGTTTCAGCTAATTTTATATAAAGAGGTTACATCAGCTTTGCCAGAGTATGTTTTAAAATGTCTGAGTGGGAATGCTTCCCTTGTCCAAAATTAGAAGACCAAGACCTATTGATAAAAATCTTAATGATAACTATGTTTAAAGATATAAGAGGTGATGAAATTTACATGAAATTTTGTAGAAAAAAAACTGATGTTATTTCTATTACAGAATTGGTTAACAAAAATAGTAATTTAAATGATGGCTAATTTTATCTGAAGTCTTATGAAGTCTTGTAGGCAATCTAAATAATTATTTGGAACAAGTAACTAAATAGTTGTGAAAAAGATGAATGTTAGATGAACTTTAAACAATAATGATGTGTTATGGTGGTTACAGCTTCCACACTCTTTTTGGTGACTTAAAACTTTAGAGTTTTGCTAAAGTTTATGATAAAAATTCAATTGAGTATCTAGATCATTTCCAAATAAGATAAGATATTAGACATTTATTGCTAAATGTACGTTTGTCTACTTTTGGCTTTTCATTACAGGAAAACTAAAAGGTGTTTTGGGTCTATTGATAAGCATGTGTTTTATTAAAAGATTGTACTATAAAGTAACATATTTCTAGAAGTTATAAAGTGTTTATAAATTTTCCAAGCCACAAGATAGTGATGTAAAAGAAATTTATAATTGTTTACTTAGTTTTTACTTACAAATTGGGGTTTCTAAGAGTTAAAATTTCTAATTAGTATATGTGATTGAAGCCACTAAATATTAAGAAAAATATGTCTGTGTACAGGGAAAGTAAGATGTATAAAGAAGGTACAAAGAATGGAAATATTTTTTTTGATTGATTAAGAAAGATAAATTTGTCCTCAAGTACTAGGAGGGAAAAGAAAGACATGGGACAAATTCTGAATGTGAAAAGAAAGCTATAGAAGGTTTGTGGAAGGAATTCTGGAAAAGCAGTTTTTGCATCGTCAAGTTGGCTAAGGTTGAAATGAATTTAATTAAGTAAATGAGTTTTAATATCAGAAGTAAGCTGGTACAAAATTATAATTTGGTCTTATTTCTCTTAAAAGGATAATTTTCTTGAACTTGATAAAGAGGTTATAAAAGATTTTTCTTTACCTTTGAGTAAGTCTACCTAAAAAAAAAAAACTGTTAAAATAATTTCCTACTTTCAAAAGACTGAGGTCTCTCTATTAAGGCTTTTTGGACTGTTAATGCTCTGTTTGCTTTGACTGTTTATATTTTTGACAAGCTCCCCAAAATTCATATCTTAAATAAAGTCTTTTTTTTACTTTTTTCTTTGAGAATTTTCAAAAGGCCCTGGAACTTCTCAAAGAAATTTGCTCTCTTAAGGAGAAAGATAATACTAAACTTATTAGGCTGATACAGTATGTTAAATTACATGGGAAGCATTGTCAGACAAGTGATGATAAGTCTGCTTAGGTGCTATTATGTGGGTAAATGTTATTGATATAGGTGTTTTAAAATTGTATAACATTACTGAAATTCTGATCTGTTCTTGTTATCAGTCATAATTCTGGTTATTATTATTTTAAAATGTTGTATGTCACAAAATTAACCAAATTTCTCTGTCAATTGCCATTTTGAGGTCTTGTTGTTTGCAACTCATTTCTTTGCTCTAATGCTTTTACAAAATGTTTCAACTTCAGAAAAACTCATAGAAAGGACTCTGACATTTACACTGAAGTACAGGCTTCTGATAAACTTTCTGATCATAAAACTGAACTTGGTAAGAAATTACAGAAATCTGATGGAGAAACTGATGACTTCATGAAGCTGCTAACAAAAAGATTGGGATCAAGAATGGATTACACAGGACTGAATGAACTGATAAGGATGATTATAATTTTTATGATTTTTCATTTGAAGTATTGCTGAATTTCTAATGTTTTGTTTTTTCAGATTTAAGGAAAACTTTTTCTCTTTTCTCCTGAGCTAGCTATGATTTATAGCAATTTGGTAAATGATATTTTTGTAAGTAAAATTGAAATATTTATCTTTTTCTCTCTATCTGATCCCTCGAATTTGGAAACTCTTAGTGAGTATTGTTGTTTTCATGGCAATATAGTTATTTGCATAAGTTCAATAAGAATCTGTTCTCCTTATAATAGGATACAATTGGAAACACTGCTTATATTACCAAGGTTGTGACTGGAACATCATATTTGCGATATAACCATACAGCTTTTGAGGAATGAAGATTGGACTTTATGGAATAAAGCCACGTGGAAACATTGGCCTGGTACCTTATGTTCCAAGCAGCACTTACCAGGATAAGTAAAGAATGTCACTTCTCTGGCAAGTACAAGGAACCTCGAAATATTTGGGGGGAACCTCGGAGGAGAAGAATTCACCCAAATCTGTAGGTATTGCAGGCAAAGTCTGATGACAAAATCCTTGGCTTGGCTTTCCTGGCCTCGAGAGGCCTTTGAAGTTCAATCCGAGATTCCTTATAAAATGTTCCAGCAAAGCAGATTTAAAAGAGCCTATGTGATCAATTGCTATTCTTGCTGTACTTATGTAAATAATTGTGCCAACTCTATTGGAACTAGACTTATTTTGCAAACTAGTAATTTTTAATTTGGCTATCTTAATAAAAATGAGGGTGATTTTAGAGAGAAAAATTATATTTCAGTTAAAACTCTAGTATACATTTGCGGATATTAGATCCTAATTTTGCTGTTTTTTGAGGTTTTTGTTTTATATCTGTTGACTAGACTGGATCCTGATTTCTTCTAGTCTCCTAAAATATCTGGCTACAGATGTCCAAACTAACATTTTTGATTTTTTCCATCATTTTCATTTGAAATCTCTGAAAACTGAACCTCCCCTTTTTCCTGAAACCTTACAAAATGAAGCTGATGGACTTGATATAAACTTGAGATGACCTGACGACACCATCAGAGACATTTTAAACTGCAAAATCTGCTTTGACGCTGATATCTAAAAATCTTCTTAACTTGCTGTCCCCTAATTCAGAAACACGTTTCCAATTTGCTCCAACCATTAACCTTGTTTTTCTTTTGTTTCCATAGAAATGCTTCTATTAAATACTTGATTGCTTGCTTCCATAAAATAGGCATAACCTTGAGAGCCCACCTGCATCACCACCTTCCAAAATGAACTTAATTGAACTGATCTATTATCAGGACTAAGAAATGCGTTCAGTGAGATGAAACAATCTACCAACTCAGCTTCTGGACTATGAAACTTCTTTAAGTTTCAAAAAGACTGTGAAACTTTTAGTTTCAAAGGTGGGACTGTGGGAGATCAAGATTTGGCCACCCTGAAATATATCTCTTACCTTGATTGTTTTCTCTGAAGGACATTTGACCTCCCCCACTACCTGCCTAAAGAATTTGACATGGTGGTTCCTTCCTGGAACAGATCTATCATGATGGCTATAAAGATAATGTAGGGTGGAGATTACAATAGGAAAGGCACCAACAAGCCCCTCTTATCAGATGTTCTGTCTCTCTGGCCACATTCTCTGGATGACCCTGCGAGGAGTTGCCAGACAATCATTTACATTTATAAGGGAAATCTCCATTTGTAAAGGTATCTCCCTCTCTGTTTTGAGAAGAGAGGGGGATGGCCTCATTTCTAGAGGCTTATCAATGTGGAAGTTGAGGCCTTAAAGCTGCATAATAACCTTAATCTTGTTTACTGTGCTTTAGTGGTAATCTCCTGTAAGTGACTCCCATCACCCCCAAAATCCTCCTTTGTCATTGGCTGAACATGGTATTTAAGACGAAAATTTCTGCTATTGTGTTGAGAAACGCAGTGTTCCTGCTTTCTCCCATGTATACATGTTATTAAACTTGGTATTATTTTCTCCTGCTAACCTGTCTTGTTGATTATTTGGCCAGCCATAAGAACCTTAAGGGAAAGGGCAGAGGGAGATTCTCCCTCTTCCCCTGACACTACCTAATAAGTTGAACCTAGAGAAGAACTGGAGAAAAAAAAGCACTACACTTATTAAATATTTTTAACACAGTAAAGAAACTGAGGTTATCTAAACTGAAGAGGAAAATGCTAATAGGGGACAATTCCCATCTTCAATGTATGAGGAAGTCCAGAGAAGGCGAATTTTAAAAAGTGGATATAAAGTGAAAAATATTTAAATAACACAAAGAAAACTTTTATTATATGGCAAAGTAATATAGCAAACAATCAACCAATAAATAAAAAGACAATTAATGTATATCATTGATTAGAGATATTAATAATCAACAGAACTGGTTTCTGAAGGTTGTGGAGTCTTTGTCCCTGGAAACTTGTCAGAAACAAACACTAAGCCATTTGTCCTGGGTAGACTTTAGACCTTCTCCTGCTGGAGCTCAAGATCCCTTCAAGTTTCTTCAGTAATTTTAATCTACTGCTAAATTAGAGAAAACATGGTGAGGTCAATTATGAGTGTGCTCTGGGGGGTTCCTTAGAGGAGTTGTGGAGAAAGAGTAAACACACCTGGGATCCCGTAGGGTTCTGAGAAGCAGAGAAATAAAAGTATGTAAAGGGCTTGAGACATATTGAGACCTTAGTAAATAACCATTGTTATCAGTAATAATTTGTTTCCAATAGTGTAGATAAAGTTAGCTATTCTGTCAAAAAAACCTCACTCAAAAATGTCTTAATTGACTGAGGATTAAATTATCAAAGCTGGCTTTGTTGTTAATATTCTTTCTTAGCCAGGTAGGGCTCAAGGGAAGCAAGCAAAGGAATTGTGTGACACTTAGGAGAGTCACAAACTCTGAACTCAGAGTAATATTTGCTTTAGCCCCTAAAAATTCAGGAGCCTCTAGATCCAAATGCCAACACATTCAAGTTGTTGGTGAATCGTGATTACGATTTTGATACTTTTGACTGTCTGCTCAAGCAAAGCATCCTTTGAAACCTAGGGTTTCTAAGCCGGTGGTTCTCAATGTGTGGCTGGTCAGCAGCATCACCTGGGAAACGGTCAGAGACGTAAATTCTCGTGTCACCCCATCCTGCTGGATCACAAACTCTGGGATGGGCTCAGCACTCTGTGTTGTAGGGGACCTTCACACGGTTCTAATGCACACTGGAGTTCAGGAACCACTGTCTTAAGAGAAGCCAGTCCTAGGTACAACATAGGGTTAGCAAAGAGTCCTCTCCCACGAGGGCTTCTCCTGAGGCCACATTGCCAAAATAAGGATTCCCCTTTATGGCCATAGGAAGAACTCCTATGGCTCAACTCCAGGCAGCCGTCTTCAGGAATTTTTCCAATATGACCAGGAGCTCTGAAATTTGGATTCAAAAAAGAAAAAAATATAAACAATTGATTCAACTTTCAAGAAATTTTCCTGCTTCAGATTGAGTGTGAAGTAGCTGAAATAGAGAAAATTTTCCCAGAACACTGATCTGTCATTTCTTGATGGAAAATACTGAGATCTTTCAGTGGAACTAAACAATGACCAGGAAGGTTATGGTTAGTCTGATGTGTAAGAGGAGAAAGAAAACACAAAGATAAAGGATAAAACAAACAAACAAACAGGAGAGAGGGAGAGTAAGGAAGGGAGATAGAAACAGGGACCATCAGTCAGAGGTAGTGAGAGGAGGGGGAAAGGAATAGAAGATGCAGAGGGAGAGAAGCAGGTGCCTCTCAGTAGGAAACACACTTGTGGACACTGTGCACGTGTGGCTTTCATAGAAAGGTGTAAGATTTCTAAAAAGCAAAGAAAATAAAAACAAATCCATCCGATTTAGTAATTTGTCCTAAATTTATTTGATCAGCTCTGATCACTCTGATGTCTTCCTTCTCATTTATTTCATCCATGTCTCAAATTCTATGTCCTGCCCTTGTCTAAGGCTTCAGAAACACACCACAATTCAAACCTTCACAAGGTGAACTTTTTAAATCATTTCAACTTCTTCTTTGTCCTTCTGCATAAAATAGATGCCCTACAGTGTTAGCTTATCTTTCGGTGCCTTTCAGTAAAACTTTAAAAAACTTTATTCTTAAGAGTACAGTTTTAGATTTACAGATAATTGAACAGATAGTACATAGAGCTCCCTACACCCACCACACTGCCTCTCTCCTCTCTCCCAAGCCCCGTTTCCCCTATTATTAACACCTTGCATTAGTGTGATACGTTTGTTATAATGAATGAACAATATTGAAACGTTGTTATAAACTACAGTCTCTAGTTTAAGGGTCACACTTTGTGTCGTACATTTCCATGGGTTTTGACACACATATAGTGACATGTAACCACCATTATGCACAGAACAGTCTCACTAACCTAAAAATCCTCTGAGCATCAGATTAGTTCTCAGTGGCTTTTTAATATATTAACAATTGTCAGAATAACGTAAATTTTTATGATGAAAAATGTTCCACAAATGCTAAGTTTTGTTAGTCTCACTATTATGATCACTATTAGAAATAATGAAAAAAATGAACCCCTATATAAATAGAAAAATCGTAGAATTTTAAAGACAAAAAAGATCTGGAAGATTAGGAAATCCAACATTCTTCAAGACTCTGCCCTCCAGTCTCTCAACATTCTGTGTCATCTATCTGCCGACTCCGCTGAGGAGAAAGAAAGAAATCGATAAAGAAAAACAGAGCAAAAAACAAATTTGGGCTCTAAGTAGTCCTCTTGAGCCAAATTTAATCACGCATGGATTCTTATTTATTGCATATTTGCATCAGGAACATAATTACTAACTAGAGCCTAATTTGAGAATATTCGTTACGAATGAAAGATGTCATATCTAAGAACAGAATGGAATTCACTGAGGTTTTACTCTTGGGACATTTGTAGGATTAAGTCAGGACATGCTGTGAGAGTGATAAATAAGTTCTATATATTTTTATTCTCCAAGACCATGGATTTCAGCCACACTTTATACCCATGTACTTTGCAACAATGAAAAACAATTAAACACTGACCTTGAATATTTTGCCCTCAGATTAATTAGTCTTTAAAATATAAATTGAGCAATTTTAATCTAGATGAGTGAAAGACTGTGGAGACTTCTAGAATGTCACGTTAGGTCCTTTGGAAGTGAAGAATTGACTTTATAAAGCATTTCTATTCCTTCTCATACCTTGACAATACTGCTACTGTGACTCTGTTTTAAAGAGGATAATGGCAGGCTTTCCTTTGATTTGCACCTTTTTGTTTTTAGTACATTTACTTAATATTTCTCAGTCTCTTGAAAAATTTTATCATTAAGCTCAACCTTCATTTAAATCACCAGACCTATTTGATGAAGGCGACGTGAACATTTACTAGCAAACTCCTCAGAAAATTACTAATTTAACCTTCAGATGATCCATTGTAGAACTCAAACTGGATTTTGCAGGCTCCTCAAAATGGCTCATAACTATGTGTTTGTACATTTATCTGGGAAGATATTATCTAAGGGTAATTGTTCTTCCCAAATGCTTTCTTTACCTCAAACAGCAATATTCCCAAAGTTTTAAGGAAAATGTGGCCAATTTGGTGAAAACCAAGTGAGTTGTTTGTTTTAGCATGCCAATGAGATTAAGAAAATAAGTATTTTAATTATTGTTATTGATTATAAAAACCAGAAATTAAGCAAACAAACCTCTTTGTCCAAAGACATTTCTGCGAGTGAAATCGTTGGGAAAACTGACAGCTAGCCTCCCATTTTAACCACTAAATCATAAGAAATGTAATACCATGGGCAAACACTTGAGCGTTGTCACCTGCACGAGTCCCCAACGTTATAGCCCAACCAGGGCCACAAATCAGGGGAAGGAGCCGGCAGAGGGGAGACAGCTGTGCCCTCAGCAGCCTTCCTTCCTGGGTCAGAACACGGTCCCAGCTGCTTGCTGTCTAGTTTTCTGGGGAAACAGAGAATTCTTCTGGGGACACGACACATCAGGTGTTAAGGATGTCATCGTTCTTTTTGAAACAAATGTTAGTTCATGTGACGCACTTCTCAGGACAGGAGGAGCCACCTCAAGGGAAGGCAGATCTTCTCCAGGAGCTGACGGTCATCCAGGGAGAGCAGAGTCAAGAGCTGCAGAGGGACAGCCCGCTCCCGTTCTCCCTCTCAAGGACATCTTAGTCCCCAACCGCTCCTGGCGCCCACCCCAGCGGTTCCCATTGTATCCTCGGAGACGCCCGAGCATGCGCAGGACTGGCGCTCAGAGCAGCAGAGGGGCTGGCGAGCTGGAGAGCCCCAGAGCGTGTGCACTGGAGGGGGGGGTCCCTGGTGTGGACGGGGCTGCCTCGGAGGTTTGTGTGGGGGGATTGGTGGTTTCTGGATCCTTCCACCAGGATTTTCAGCGCTGGGTAGCTTGCCTTTCTGTAGTGTGGAGGAACGCTGGGCAGGAGCGGCGCCGAGGTCGGCAGTGGGCAGCGGGCTCGGTGTGGAGATGTCCGCTGCAGATGGCGGGAGCGCAGTGACGGGGGCGGGGGCCGGGGCTGCTGGCGGGCTGCTCCAAGTGGAGGAGCCCAACTTTGTCCCTTAGAGGAGCAGCCTGGTAGGCCGGTCCCTCTGCCTTGGCGGGGCCCCACCACAGCGGGGCCTCCTGCCCACCCAGCAGAGGTGCAGGGAGCGACAGGGAGTCGCCTGCCCTCTGTACGAGCCGTTGAGTTCCTGCCACCCAGGACCCTGTCTAGGCCAGGTCGGGATATCTCCCGGTGAACACGGCCCTTCATAAGATGGCCTGTGGTCAGCGCTCCTCTGTCTGACTCTGTTCAGGCTATTGGGCTCCTCATTGCGTTCTTTAAACAAATAAATATTCCTACTTCCTTGGGAACACTTTTATAGAAAAGCCTAATCCCATTAATAGTTTCTGATAATTGACTGTATATTTTCAAGGCACACTTTGAAGCCTGTGAATTATTGCAAACTGCATTTAATGAAAGGAGCTTTAAACACTCTTTGGTGCAAATTATGTAGCTTTCTAATAATAACTCACATTCTGTTAACATAGACTGATGACTGATCAATTGATGATTGACATAATGTGTAGGGAATTTTGGTATCAGTGGAAAGATTTTTCTTGGTAGTTGGTGATAGAATTAAAATCGGATAAGGAGGAGGTTTTTAGAAGTAGTATGTAGTGTGTGTTTTGTCTCCATATTCATTTACAATTGTAAGAATTTAGATTTGGAAAGCTCATAGAACAGGAATTTTCAAATTTTGATTAGACTGATAGGGTGAAAAGTCAAAAGGCCAAATACGGTAGGATTTCACTTATATGATATTCTAGAAAAGATAAACCATAGGGAAAGAAAAGAAGTCGTTAGGTGCCATTGATTTTAATATTTAATCATTTAGTTTAATCATTAGTTTTAATATTTCTGATTAAAAAATTCATTTTAATGATAGCATCCTAATTATGCTTTCGGATGATACCAGAATTTAACCTATTAAATTCTCCAGCAGGAACAAATGATATGTTGGTTATTAGTGTCTTTGAAGTGTAAGTATTGTTGGTAATGAATATAAATGAGCTTTTTCGGATTGTGAACTACTGATTTTTTTACTAGATCCTGTTGGACGTGGCATATTACAAGCTTCAAAAGGCTGTTTAAATTATTGTAGCAGGCTGAAGCTATTAAATTGTAATGTAAGATCTTTATAGATGAAACAGGCAAAAATACAAAAAGCCATTCATCATTTTATCTTTGTTAAAAAAATGAAGTAAATCTTACCATATACATGAATGACTTTTGGCTAGATAGACCTGAACTTGACAAGATGGACTCATTAGTATGGTGAATTTGTTTTGGAATGTTAAAATGGGAGAGGACATATGTGTTACCTGAGGGTGACCCAAGTCAATATGGTAGGTTTCACTGTTTATATGCTCTTTCTGAGTTACGATCTTGATTAAACAGCTAGTCATAGATGTACCAATAAATTTGGGCCATTTTATGTATCAATATTTTAAGATGTCCTATTTCCCTGATAGTTTCTGATTTCAGGGTATCTGGGAAAAAGTTTCTCAACATAGGTAAATTGGAATATAATTTTTGATTGTTGACTTATTGAATCAGAATTGTGGAGTTGGAAATAATTTTAGTGGTTGTAGAGCCTAACCTCTTCATTTTCCAGGAAATGGAAAGTGAGGTTTCTCAAGTTAAGTCATCCATAGTCTGACTGCTACTTAGTGACAGAGTTGGAACTAAATTCTCAGATACTTGTCTGCAGATTCCTAGTACAGTGCTCTCTGTGCTACATACTATTAAGTAGACAAACAAATGAGTTACCTTCCCAGATCATATATGTAGCCAGCAGGGTTGATTCTTTCCCATATGCATTTTTTTCCTTTCTTTTTTAAGTAACGACTAACCACAATTAATTCATTCCCTTACCATGTTTAATGACTATACTTTGTGTGTGTGTGTGTCTCCTCGAGCACACGTGGACTCCTTAGAAGTGACACCTGACTGTGATTTGATTGCTAGGCCAGAGGCTGATGTGTATCTGCAACTTGACCAGCTGCAGCCAAATTACCCTCTGAAGTTTTAACAATTTCTATTCCTGCCAACAGTGTCTGAGTCATCCTTGCCATGGGAATTGTCAGATCAGCATTGTCAGATTTTTAAATTTTTGCGAATCTGATGAGTGAGAAATGATGTATTTGTTTTCCTCTTTGTACGTTAATTTTGACAAATGCATAGAGCTGTGCAACTACCAAAATCAAGATACAGAACAGTTCCAGCACCCAGAACTGCCTTTAGCTGCTATTTTGTAGTCAACTCTTCCCCCACCCTTAACCCCTGATGGCTAATGATCTGTTGTCTTCCCCTATGGTTTGTCTTTTCTAGAATATCATATAAATGGAATCCTACAGTATTCAGCGTTTTGAGTCTTGTTTCTTTCATTTAGCACAATACGTACATTTGAGTGTTCATCCATGTTGTTGACTGTATCAGCAGTTCCTTCCGTTTTATTGCTGAATGTAGTATCTATTGTATGAATGTACCACAGTTTATCCACCCACCAGTTGAAGGACATTTGAGTTATTTTCGGTTTTGTCTTTTTTGACTATGAATAAAACTACTATAAATCTTTGCAAACAAGTTTTTGTGTGAACATTCGTCTTCTTCTCTTGGGTAAGCACCTAGAAGTGAAATTGCTGGGTCATATGGTATGTGTATGTTTAACTTTATTTTAAAAACTGTTTGTGGTAGTAAAGTCATGTCCCACAAAGATGTCCTAATCCCTAAACCTGGGAATACGTTAGTTTACTTGGCAAAGGTGAATTAAATTTGCAGATGGAATTAAGGTTGCTGATCAACTGCCTTTAAAATAGGGAGATTACCATGGATTATCCAGGTGGGCCCAGTGCATCACAAAGGCCCTTAAAAGGGAAAGAGAAGCAGTAGAGTAGAAAAAATTGCAACAAGGGAAGCAGGGCCAGAGAGATGCCGAGTTCTTGGTTTTGAGGGTGGCGGAGGGTTGCCATAGGCTAAGGAATGTGGTGTTCTCTAGAAGCTTGAAAGGGCTAGGAAATGGATTAAACTTTATAGTCCCCCCAAAAGAACCTAGTTCTGCCAACACCTTGATTTTAGCCCAAGGAGACCCATGTCAGACTGTTAACCTACAGAACTGTAAAACTATAAATCTGTGTTGTTTTAAGCCATGAAATTTGTGCTAATTTGTTACAGCAGCATAACAAACTCCACTTTAAAACTGTTTTTCCAGGGGCTGGCCCCGTGGCTTAGTGGTTAAGTGCGTCTGCTCCGCTATTGGTGACCCGGGTTTGGATTGTGGGTGCACACCGATGCACCGCTTCTCCAGCCATGCTGGGGCCATGTCCCACATACAGCAACTAGAAGAATGTGCAACTATGTCATACAACTATGTACTGGGGCTTTGGAGAGGAAAAAAAAAGGAGGAGGATTGGCAATAGATGTTATCTCAGAGCTGGTATTCCTCAAGAAAAAGAGGAGGATTAGCATGGATGTTATCTCAGGGCTGATCTTCCACACAAAAAAGTAAATAAACAAAACTGTTTTCCAAAGAGGCTGAACCACTTTGTGTTCCCACCAGCAATGTAAGAGTGTTCCAGTTACTTTCCATCCTCATTAACACTTGGTATGCTCAACCTCTTTAATTCTAGTCATTCTACTAGGTACACAGCAGGATCTCAATGTGGTTTTTATGTGCATCTTTCTCACGATTAATGACGTTGAGTATCTTTTCATGTGCTTATTTGTCATCTGTGTATCTTCTTTGGTGAAGTGTCCAAACCTGTGCCCATTTTAAACTAGGATTTTCTTATTGCCGAGTTTTGAGCGTTCCTTATAGTCCTGTCAGATATGTGATTTGCAAAGGTCTTCTCCCAGTCTGTGGCTTGCCTTCTCCATCCTCTCACCAGTGTCTTTGGAAGGTCTGTGTAACATAACTCAAGAGGTTCCACATGACTTTATTTTCCTTCATTGAGAAACAGAGTGAGGTTGGAGCACCTGAGTCCAATCAGACCTTGATCAGAGTTGGGGCTGGGTCTCACTTTTAGTAAACCCAGCCCTTCCACTTTCCCGTTCCTGTTTGCTGTGCTCCCCTCCCCCGCACAGGCGTCTGGTTCTAAGTCTGGTAGATTTCTGTCTCCTCAAGTTTGGTAGCCCATAGACTATTCAGCTACACCCTTCAGACATCTCAGCACAGCTCTCCAGCCTCCTACCTGATATCTCTTCACAATATGGGAAATTCCCTGCAGATCAGACTAGCGGTATGTTGGACTTAGGCCACTTCCACCACTTCTGGAGGTTTCATTTTGTTTTGTGGAGGCTTTTGGCCTACTTCCCCAGATTCCTGTGTGGCACCAAAACTTAGCACAAGTGCTGCGAGAAAGAGCAGTAGTGTGTCTGAAAGCCCTCAGGTTTCATCTGCCATACCAGTCCTGCAGAATCACTACAAGTTTGGCTAGTTTCTCTTTTCCCTAGCCGAGGATCTGGCTGAGCAGGCCAGATCCTCGGCAACCACCCAGAATCAGAAAACGCCTGCAGGGCTCACATAAAAAACTTTTTCGTCTTTCTGGAATTTTAGTTGGTTGATTCTGAAGTTCTCTGATGCTCTAAAAATATATTTATAATTTATCTGGCTTTGTCCAGTTTTGCAGCGAGTGCTTTCCTGTCCTGGTCTACTCTAAAACAGAAGTTCCCTTGTCATTAGTTTTTAACTCCATCAGTTATATATTGTCAATATTATGATTGTTTGGAAAAATCATGCTTTCAATGATTTATTCCGATGTTTACCCTTTTTTATCTTCACAATCCATTTTTACCTCTTACCATTTCTTATTCTATCAGTTTGTTTCTTCTTCCTTTTTTCTTTTGTGAGGAAGATCAGCCCTGAGCTAACATCCATGATAATCCTCCTCTTTTTGTTGAGGAAGACCAGCTCTGAGCTAACATCTATTGCCAATCCTCCTCCCTTCTTTTTTACCCCCAAAGCCCCAGTAGATAGTTGTATGTCTTAGTTGCACAGCCTTCTAGTTGTTGTATGTGGGACACGGCCTCAGCATGGCCAGAGAAGGGGTGCATCGGTGCGCACCCAGGATCTCAACCCAGGCCACCAGTAGCGGAGCGCACACACTTAGCTTCTTACCCACGAGGCTGTCCCAGTTTCTTTATTCTTAAAGTACATTCTTTTTTACTTTTTAAGTCTTTTCCTTGAGGAAGATTAGCCCTGGGTTAACATCTATGCCAATCTTCCTCTATTATCTATGTGGATCATCACCATAGCATGGTTGATGAGTGGTGTAGATCCACGCCTGGGATCCAAACTCATGAACCCAGGTCTTGGAAGCAGAGTGTGCTGAACTTAAACCACTACGTCAGGTGGCTGACACCCTTAAAGTACATTCTTTAGAAATTCCTTAATGAGCATTTGTTCGTGGTAATACCCTTAGTAAATGTTTGTATAAAAATATCTTTAAGTCACCCTAGTTATTGAGATATGGTTTGATTGGGTATACACTGAAAGTTATTTTCTCTCTGTACCTTGAAGATTTAATCCAACTCTCTCTTGCCTTCCATTGTTAAGTAATGTATCATAGGTCTAAATGTAAGTCTCTGTCAGTGTTCTGTTCCTCTGAGGGGCTTTGAATATCTTCTTTTGTATTTAGTGTGCTTTGGTTTCCCTGAATGGATCTGGCTCTAGAATTTGTTTTTTTTTTTAATTTTGCTTGAGATGTATTCAGCTGCCTCAATCTAGAGTAGAAGTCTTTTATCAATTCTGGAAATTTCTGTTACTATATCTGAATTTTCCTTTAAATCATATATATATATTTATATTATTTAATTCAAATATATATACATATACACATTCAATATATAGTCATTAAATATATATTTATATTATTTAATTCAATATATGATATTATTCAATATAGTGATTTTTATTATTGAAAAAATATACGAGTATTATTTATATATATAGTTTCCTGTACTTGGCCAAACTCAAGCCAGTCTCCTTTGAGCCTATAATAACTTGGCCTATAATAACTACAGCCTCTCAGCACAAATGGTTTCACATTCCCACACATATTATAAGACTTAAACACTTACACAGTTTCTAATAGCTCAAATCAACATCCTTAGGATGACCCCTGCCCCCTTAAAGTGCCTGCTTGAGAAAGCTCAAGGCAGCCAACAGAATTGACTATTTGTTCTGGCCAACAATCGATCATTGGCCCCTGACATCCCTTTCTTAGAGCATTTACCCAAAAGTGCTTACAACTGTGAATCTTTCCTCTGTCCTTTAGAGTTGTAGGTGTGTCTGCTATAACTCAGGAGTGCATTTCTCAAGGTCCTGAGAGCCATTCCTTGAGATGAAGACAGGGTGTCTGTCTCCCAGATGCTGTGAGAGGAGAGAAGTGAAACTTTGATTATTTCCAACTAGCAGACACAACTGGCCAGATCACACTGCACTGACCAACATTCTGTAACTTTTCCCTCCCTGACTCTACTGAGCCCCTGCTCACCCCTCTGCCTGCTCCCTCATTCTCCCTTTCAAATGCCCAGTCACATCTGTACAAATCAAATTGAGTTCAGTTCATCCTGTTCCTTCTTCCCTATTGCAGTGGTATATGCCTGAATAAAATCTGTCTTGACCACTTTATCTAGAGTCTGGCTTTCTGTATATTCCACATTTAACACACATACAGATAATCTCATGCATATGCATAGACGCGCATATACAAATGTAACCATGGGCCCTCCAGGACCAGTTCAACTGACCCCATCTTATGAACAGAGTAGTTAGTTTTCTTTCAGGAACTGAGACCCCTCTTCCAGTTCAGACAAGTTGGGACCACCAACTCATTAACTGGGAGTTCACAAATGCTTTATATGTGACCTTTATGATATCAAGGAGCTAAAATCTCCATTCTCTGATCATGGTAACACTGTCAATTTGTGAACACACATCTGATGAAGAGCTGCAAAGCTTGACTTTGCTTGCGCAGGTCATCAATTACCTCACTTCTCCTTACTTCCAAACATCTACCTCCACATGTCAGAACACCCTGCCCTTCATCGCATAAATTGTGTCCCAAGACCTGGATCAGGGAGACAGATCTGAGACAGACACATGCCCCCGGTCTCCTTGCAGCTCAATCTCACAAAATAAAGTTACACTTCATTTCCCAAAAGCTGATGCCAGAATAATTGGCTTTTTTAATGTGCATTGGGCAAGAGAACCCCAATATTGTGCGGTAACATCAATACATGTATATACACTTACTGGTTGTTTTATTTTTTTTATTCTCTTTGCTTAAGAGGAGTCACCCTGAGCTAACATCTGTTGCCAATCTTCTTTTTGCTGAGGAAGATTCACCCTGAGCCAACACCTGTGTCAACCTTCCTAAATTTTGTATGTGGGTAGCCACCACAGCGTGGCCACTTGTGAGTGGTGTAGGTCTATGCCCAGGAACTGCACCTGGATCACTGAAGTGGAGTTTTCTTAACTTAACCAATAGGCCATGGGACCAACCCATGTCTAATTGCTTTGAAGATGTTACTAGATATGCAACTGAAGTTTCACTATGATCTCTGGATTTCCTTGCTGTTCCTTTAGTCCCTCACTTCAGTGTATGTGTTTCTGGCTACATCTTTCATGTTAGAGGAATTCCTCAAATATCAAGTGGTCCTTGGCTACCTGTTCATATTTCTGTGATGGGAAGGAAACAGCTGAGTAAGATCTCTGTGGGCCTGATGGGGTCTCTGAATGTCTGGACTCAATGTTTCTTCAGGGGTGTTGAGAGTTGAACTAGTAACAGGCAAACAATGTTGGTGCCCACACTGATCTCTAACAACATACTTATTCTACTCATTCCCACAATGACAGACATCCTCTGAACACGTGGAAATGCTGACAACACACACCCACACACACACACACTATTTGCAAATGACCAGCAGCATTCAGACCGTAAACTACACATGATAATGCACACTGATACTCAGAACATACACGCAAACACGCACACATACAGACCACTCACTGTCTCAGAGCCCACAGTGACTTGAACTCTCTAAACACACACACGTCAACAAAACACACCTTCACATAGAAGCCATAATAGCCATGCACCATGTGACCATACAGAATTGTTGAACACATAGACATCCACACAACAAGGCACGTGGCCGTGCACATCGGGGCTTGATCAGGAGTTTTTTCACACCTCTGCATCAACATGGACACCCCGGGGCGAGAGGGAGAGGCAGAAGGCACAGGGAGAACATGTGGGCAGCAATCAGGTGACACTTGCATAAAGCAAATATGGTACCCAAAAAGCTGGTTGCTAAATGACATATGACTCAAGGGTATGAGGAGCCAAGAGGATCTGAAATGGTACAAAGGAGGTGACTGATACAAACCCATCACAAGATATTTAAAAGTAAAGAACAGTGATATTTTAAAAAGCACTGAAGAGAGTGCATCAAAGCTTAGACATAATTCCAAACAATGAATGACATGGAATTCTGGCCAAAGAACAGCCATTATTGCTGTTAAAATTCCTATTTAAATGTTTCTCATAAAATTATAGAAATACTCCTTGACAAATGACAAATAGCCATTGGTTTAAAATGTTTAAAACATTTCAGGATAAAGTTACTTCAAGTTCCACTTTTATTGAGTAGCTTTTCTTGGCCAGCTAGAATAGCTGGACAAAGCACACAGAACGGCTGTTTGAAGGGTTGTAGAACATCCTGTGGAAACAAGACTTGAGGGTCTACAATCTCTGAGACTAGGGAAGCACAAGATTGTGAGCACGATCTCCACGTGGCTTCTCCCCTAAGGCATTTGTTATTTCAACAGTGAGAGAAGAGAGTCTGAGCAGAATGAGGAGGAAAAATGAACTGAAATTTGGTTCCAGCCAAGTCCAGTAACTTCTGCTTCTAGTCATGTGTGGTAAAGGCAGAGTAACAAATAACATTGATTTAATAAATCCTGTCTGTTTGAAAACACCAAAGGGATGTGGAAGCAAACAGGACTTGATGAAAGAAAATTTCAAAAGGGAAAGAGCCTTTTTAGGTGAGATTGCCACACATGCCCTCACCCGGGGGAATTTGCTTAATCTGGACTCTGATAATCAGACCTGTCTTACCAGAAGACAATTATAAGTACAGTCTGTCATAATTGATCTATGTTAGCTTTTGAATATCACAAGTTTTGTTTGGCTGTTAACTTTTACTCCCTCCACTAGAAGACTCTATGAAGGGAAAGACATTGTATCATTTGCCACATGATCTCCAGAACATTCTTCAGTTTGGGCTGTATGACTTCTATAAATATTTGTTAATGGTTGGTTTCATGAATGCTATGGACTGAATGTCTATGTAATCCAATTTCATACGGTAAAATCCTAATCCCCGACCTGAGGGTATTTGGAATTGGGCCTTTGTGTGTTAATTAGCTTAGATGAGGCCATGAGTGTGAAGCCCCCATGATGGAATTAGTGACCTTACAAGGAGATGGAGTGCCAGAGCTCTCTCTGCCAGATGAGGGTAGAGCAAGAAGCTGTCCTTCTGCAAAACAGGAAGAGAGCTCTCACCAAAAGCAAATCAGCTTGAACCTAGATCTTGAACAAGCCAGTCTTCAGAACTGTGAGGAATGCACTTTTGTTGTTAAGAGTGCCCAGTCTAGGGATGGCCAGGTGGTGCAGTGGCTAAATGTGGGTGCTCCGTTTCAGTGGCCCCAGGGTTCACAGGTTCAGATCCCAGGCATGCATCGATGCACTGCTTCTCAAACCATGCTGTGGCAGCTTCCCATATAAAAAGTAGAGGGAGGTGGGCACAGATGTTAACCCAGGGCCAATCTTCCTCAGAAAAAAAGAGGAAGGTTGTCATCTGATGTTAGCTCAGGGCTGATCTTCCTCTCACACACACACACACACACACACACACACACACACCAGAAATGCCCAGTCTAGGGCTCTGCCCCTTGGCCTAGTTTTTAAGTTCAATGAGCTCCTCTTCGGTAACATGAGTTCAGTTCCTGGACAAAGACCTATACCACTCATCAGCAGCCATGCTGTGGGGGTGACACATATACAAAATAGAGGAAGACTGGCACAGATGTTAGCTCATGGTGAATCTTCCTCAACAAAAATATAAATAAATAAAGTACCCCGTCTATGATATTTTTGTTACAGTATCCCATACTGACTAGGACACTGAATGTGTGAATAAGTTCATTTAGATTGACGATCCTTCTTCTACATGACACGTTACTGCCAATGATTCCTAAATTGGTGTGAGTCAAATTTCCCTTAAGGATCATAAAGATGTTAAGGCCCTTCTCCCTAGTTATGCACATATTGATACACATGAAAACATGTTACATCAAGTGCTTTATTGACACCTTAGTCTCACACTTGATCCCACTGGCCTTCAGTGAACCTCAGTGTTGCAGTCAGTCTATTCCCCAAAGGGCAATAAAGGAAAGTCCCTAGACTGAAAAGGGTCGGTATTCATCGTGTTGCTCCTGTCCTTTGCCCAGCCAGCTCTAGAACACGGTCAATTTACAAGATAGGCTTTTCTCCAGGCAGCTCTGTCTTTCTCCCAACATGTTCTCATTTAGGATGATCTCACCAGGAGGAATGAGTGGAAATTTGGAGAGAAGAGCTACAGAAGGCATCTGCCAGGGGAAATTCTTTGTGGTTACATGACCTAGAATATGGACACCTGGCTGTTCTAAGTTGTCCTGAAAATGGAACCCTTCCCATGTCTGCAATATCCTTCCATGTCCTCTTTCCCCTCCATCTCTCTGTTCTTGGTGGCCAAATTGCCTTGGCAATGACAATAAAAGAATGAAAGTAGGGAATGGCCCATTTCTAGTCTCAGAATTCTGTGAAATTTTACTGCCTATCCCCAGTCTTCCAGGACTGACACTCTTTTTATTCTTTTAAGATTAGATTACATTTTAATCTCCTTTAATCAGAGTTTTCTCTCATCCTTGTTATGTATATACATGTTCTGATATATAATATTGAAAACATTATTTTTGGCCCTACAATCTCCAGATTCACTCATAGTTATTTTCTGATGGATGCATGACTTTGTAATTATGTTTATAACTCCATTAACTATAGAAATTGACTAAATGCTGAGTAGTAATGTACGAATACAGGAAAATAACCCATTATTTTAACATAAAGTTTCATGTTTTCATCAAAACAAATACATGAATACTTAATTGTTCAGCAAAAACTTTTACTATGTACATGTAAGCAATTATAAATCTATTGGAGTTGGTTTACCTTGTCGATTATTCCTTGTTTCTGAATTGTGCATTCAGCATTTCCATGAACACTTTAGATTTCTGCATCTTTATCCTACCATTTTATTTTTTTGTTATAATTTTTATTAATTTATTTTTCCCCCAAAGCCCCAGTAGATCGTTGTATGTCATAGCTGCATATCCTTCTAGTTGCTCTATGTGAGAAGCTGCCTCAGCGTGGCCAGAGAAGTAGTGTGTCGGTGCGAGCCTGGGATCCAAACCCGGGCCACCAGCAATGGAGCGCACGCACTTAACCACTCAGCTACGAGGCCGGCCCTATCCTACCATTTTAAATACTAGGTCATCGACAAAAGTCCACATTACTCATTCAGTTGTGTGTTAGTGGATCCTTTGTAGGGTGTCTTCCTAGGTACGTTTTCACATGGTCATCGACAAAAGTCCACATTACTTGTTCAGTTGTGTGCTAATGGGTTCTCCGTAGGGTGTCTTCCCGAGTACATTTTCCAATGTGAACTCCAGCTGATGGCCTTGTGACACTGATATAAATACTGGTGTCTCCACAGATCATGGGGCCAAAGATGTGTGGTCTGTTATGAGAGGTTCAGGGATTCGATCGGAGATGTAAAAGACACTTTCCACTCCAAACAAATGGACTGAAGGTATATTTTATTATATAGACGATAGTAAAGGCGAGAGTCTGCAAACAGACCCGAATAGGTCAAATATTAAGAGGGAAAAAACATCAGCCCGACTGGAAAGGGAAAACATCCACATCGGCTGAAGAGAAATGACACAAATCAACCGGAAAGAGAAACACCAGGTTGACCGAAAAGAGAACACATCAAATCAATTACTTCATATCAAATCAATTACTTCACATAAAATCAATTACTCACAACATCCACGCCCCACTGCCGGGAAAGCCCTGTCAATCAACGCGGCTGGGCAAGGATCACACGTCCTGGACAAGGTGTCCCTTCCACAGGTGGAACTCTCACCAGGTCTCAATTTCCAGCAGTTTATATAAGCAGTTACAGAGTTTACAGAGCACACATCTAGTGTTCCCATGCACAAAATGGTTATCTGTGGCGTACGTGCACTGAGCCCCTTAGCTAACGTCCCAGCTCAGTAGTTGTGTACGTGCATTGTTCTCTTTGGTTATCGTCTTAGCCCGGCACAGATAGCCAGTCCATCCCACGCCACGATGCTCCAAGAGCCTTGAAATGTTACAACTTTCAACTCTCTCCATGGGAGAAAGGCCAGTTGTCAGGAAAAGGCCAGTTCCCACCACACAGAAAGCAGCTTTGTATTTCTTTGTGTGCTGGTGGCTATATGTCGATGGAGCAGCCAAACATGGCTGTACTCACGTCAAGACAGGTCCTTTACAGAGTCATATATAACCTAATAATTTTCATTCAATTAGTGTAAGGAATGCTATGGAAAGTAGATTGATGACAATTAATAAAAGATGATTGATTATGAACATGCTGTTAGGGAGAAAAATTGAACCTCTGGGTATAATGGTTTACTTTTTATGCAATTAATCAGCCACCCTAACAAACCCCGTTTATAAGCAGGTCTATATACATATATATATTTGATTAAGATTATATCATCTATTAGTTTGAATGTGCTTTTGTAAAGTATGTCTTGTTTCTCTTGCCCTTTTATACTGGGAGAAATATGGAATAGATAGAAACTGACTGGATTACTCTGGTCTGAACTCAGATCATGTAGGGCTTGAATCATTCAACAAATGAGCAAATAATGACAGCTACACCACTGGGATCTCCTGATCCAACATCACAGACATACACCCTATTGTGTATTCAGAGTGTAGAATAGGATTGTGCTGTTATCCCGAGGGTAACGTGTTCTGTTGATCAATATTTTGGATCAACAAGTGATAAAATATTTTGACTAGCTGGTCTAGATTTTAATCACTCAGAGGTTATTTTCTTCTCTGAGGTCACCCCAAACAAAATTGTTAGTCCATTTAAGTTTTGTTATCCCTTGATTTGGCTTACCTTTGTTTTTTTTTAATTCATTGAAGCTCCATAGGGTTTTCTCGTCTTATTTTGTCATTCCCGCTTCTTCAGACAAAGGTCAATTTCACTGTTTAAATGTAAGAGAGAGTAAAACCCTCGAGTGGCCGTTTATACAAGTTCTCATTTAGACAACAAATGATGATGTTGCCTTTGCAAGGTCTGGTCACCACCGAGTGATTAAAATCTAGACCAGCTAGTCAAAATATTTTATCACTTATTGATCCAAAATATTGATCAACAGAACAAGTTACCCTGAGGATAACAGCACAATCCTATTCTAGAGTCCATATCCACAATAGGGTGTATAACCGATGTTAGATCAGGAAATCCCAGTGGTGTAGCCGCCGTTAATGGCTCATTTGTTCAACGATTCAAGCCCTACGTGATCTGAGTTAGGACCAGAGTAAGCCAGTCATTTTCTATCTATTCCGTATTTCTCCCAGTATGAAAGGGCAAGAGAAACAAGGCATACTTTACAAAAGCACATTCAAACTAATGGATGATATAATCTTAATCTAATGTATATATGTATATAGCCCTGCCTATGAACGGGGTCTGTTAGGGTGGCTGATTAATTGCATAAACATAAACCTTTATAGCCAGAGGTTCAATTTTTCTCCCTAACAGCATGTTCATAATCAATCTTCTTTTATTAATTGTCCCCAATCTACTTTCCATAGCATTGTTTACACTGATTGAATGAAAAGTATTAGGTTATATATGACTCCGTAAAGGACCACACACCACTGGCCCCATGATATGTGGAGACACCAGTATTTACGTCAGTGTCACAAGGCCATCAGCTGGAGTTCACATTGGAAAACGTACCTGGAAAGACACCCTACAAAGGACACACTAGCACACAACTGGATAAGTCATGTGGACTTTTGTCAATGACCTAGTATTTAAAATGGTAGGATAAGGATGCAGGATTCTAAAATGTTCATGGAAATGCTGAAGGGACAATTCAGAAACAAGGAATAATCGACAAGGTAAACCAACTCCGATAGATTTATTATTGCTTACATGTACACAGTAAGAGTTTTTGCTGAATAATTAAGTATTCGTGTATTTGTCTTGATGAAAACATGAAACTTTATGATGAATAAAAATGGGCCATTTTCCTGTATTAGTACATTACTACTCAGCATGTAGTCAATTTCTATAGTTAATGGAGTTATAAACATAATTAAAAAGGCATGCATCCATCAGAAAATAGCTATGAATTAATCTGGAAATTGTAGGGCCAAAAATAATGTTTTCAATATTCTGTGTTAGAAAATGTATATACATAACAAGGATGAGAGAAAACTCTGATTCAAGGAGATTAAAATGTGATCTAATCTTAAAAGAGTAAAAAGGGCCTTAGTCCTGGGAGACTGGGGATAGGCAGTAAAATTTCACAGAATTCTGAGACTGGAAATGGACCATTCCCTATTTGCATTTTTATATTGTCGTTGCCAAGGGAATTTTGCCACCAAGAACAGAGAGATGGTGGGGAAAGAGGACATAGAGGGATATTGCAGACATGGGAAGGGTTCCATTTTCAGGACCCCTTAGAGCAACCGGGTGTCCATATTCTAGATCATGTAACCACAAAGAATTTCCCCTGGCAGATGCCTTCTGTAGCTCTTCCCTTCCAATTTCCACTCATTGCTCTTGGTGAGATCATCCTATATGAGAACAGGCTGGGAGAAAGACAGAGCTGCCTGGAGGAAAGCCCATCTTATAAATTGACCCTCCGCTGGAGCTGGCTGGGCAGAGGACAGGAGCTGCACGATGGACACCAGCCCCTCTTCCGTCCAGGGACTTTCCTCTAATTCCCAAAGCACTGGCTGTAACACTGAGGTTCGTTGAAGGCTAATGGGATGAGGTGTGAGACTAAGGCGTCGATAAAGCACTTGATGCAACGTTTTCATGCGTATCAATATGTACATAACTACGGAGAAGGTCCCTAACGTCTTTATGATCCTTAAGGGACATTTGACTCACACCAAATTAGGGATCATTGGCAATAATGTGTCATGTGGAAGAAGGATCATTGATCTAGATGAACTTATTCACACACTCAGTGTCCTAGTCAGTATGGGATGCTGTAACAAAAATACCATAGACTGGGTTCTTTATTTATATTTTTGCTGAGGAAGAGTCACCATGAGCTAACATCCATGCCAGTCTTCCTCTATTTTGTATGTTGGTCACCCCCACAGCATGGCTGCTGATGAGTGGCGTAGGTCTGTGTCCAGGAACCGAACCCAGACTACCAGAGAGGAGCTCACTAAACTTAACCACTAGGTGGTGGGGCAGGCCCCTAGACTGGGCACTTTTGGGTTTGTGTGTGTGTGTGTGTGTGTGTGTGTGTGTGTGTGTGTGTGTGTGTTTGTGAGGAAGATCAGCCCTGAGCTAAGATCTGATGCCAATCCTCCTCATCTTTGCTGAGGAAGATTGGCCCTGGGTTAACATCTGTGCCCATCTTCCTCTACTTTTTATATGGGACGCTGCCACAGCACGGCTTGACAAGCAGTGCGTCAGTGTGCACCCGGGATCCGATCCTGCAAACCCTCAGGCCACCGAAGTGGAGCACACACACTTAGCCACTGCGCCACTGGGCTGTCCCTAGACTGGGCACTTTTAACAACAGAAATGCATTCCTTAGAGTTCTCAAGACTGGGATGTTCAAGATCTAGGTTCCAGCTGATTTGTTTTTGGTGAGACCTGTCTTCCTGTTTTGCAGAAGGACAGCTTGTTGCTCTACCCTCATCTGGCAGAGAGAGTTCTGGCCCTCCATCTCCTTATAAGGGCACTAATCCCATCATGGGGGCTTCACACTCATGGCCTCACCTAACCTAATTAACTCCCAAAGGCTCCAGTTTCAAATACCACCATGTCAGGGGTTAGGATTTTAACGTATGAAATTGGGTTACATAGACATTCAGTCCATAGCATTCATGAAACCAACAATTAACAAATATTTATAGTAGTCATACAGCCCCAACTGAAGAATGTTCTGGAGATCACGTGGCAAATGATACAATGTCCTTCCCTTCACAGAGTCTTCTAGTGGAGGCAATAAAATTTAACAGGGAAACAAAACTTGTGATATTAAAAAGCTAACATAGATCAATATGACAGATTATACTTACTATTGTCTTCTGCTAACACAAGTCTGATTACCACAGTCCAGATTACGCAAATTCCCCCGGGTGAGGGTATGTCTGACAACCTCACCTAAAAAGGCTCTTACCTTTTTGAAATTTTATTTCATCTAGTCCTGTTTCTTCCACAGCCCTTTGGTGTTTTCAAACACACTGTATTTATTAAATCAATGTTTAATTATTGCTCTGCCTTTACCACATCTGACTGGAAGCAGAAGTTACTGGACTTTGCTGGAACCAAATTTCATTTCATTTTTCCTCCTCTTTCTACTCAGACTCTCTTCTCTCACTGTTGAAATAGCAAATGCCTTAGGGGAGAAGCTGCATGGAGCTGGTGCTCACAATCTTGTGCTTCCCTCATCTCAGAGATTATAGACCCCCAAGTCCTGCCTGCACGGGATGTTCTCTGACCCTTCAAGTAGCTGTTCTGTGTGCTTTATCCAGCTTTTATAGCTGCCCGAGGAAAGCTACTCAATAAAAGTGGAACCTGCAGTAATTTTATCCTGAAATGTTTTAAATCAATGAATATTTGTCATTTTTCAATGAGTATAATTTTATAAGAAACATTTAAATAGGAATTTTAACAGCAATAATGGCTGTTCTTTGGCCAGAATTCCATGTCACTCATTGTCTGGAATTATACCTAAGCTTTGATGAACTCTCCTCAGTGCCTTTTAAAATATCACTGTCCCTTACATTTCAATATCTTGTGATGGGTTTGTATCAGTCACCTCCTTTGTACCATTTCAGATCCTCTTGGCTCCTCATACCCTTGAGTCATATGTCATTTAGGAACCAGCTTTGCAGGTATCATATTTGCTTTATGCAAGTGCCTCCTGTCTGCTCCCCACATGTTCCCCCTGTTCCCTCTGCCTCTCCCTCTCGCCCCGGGGTGTCCATGTTGATGCTGAGGTGTGAAAAAACCCCTGATCAAGCCCACACGTGCACGGTCACGTTCCTCGTTGTGTGGATGTGTGTGTGTTCAGCAATTCTGTATGGTCACAGGGTGCATGGCTATTATAGCATCTATGTGAATGTGTGTTTTGTTGATGTCTGTGTGTGTTTAGAGTTCAAGTCACTGTGGGCTCTGAGACAGTGAGTGGTCTGTATGTGTGTGAGTTTGTGTGTATGTTCTGATGATCAGTGTGCATTATCAGGTGCAGTTTACAGGCTGAATGCTGCTGGTCATTTGCAAATAGTGTGTATATGTGTGTGTGTGTGTGTGTGTGTGTGTGTGTGTGTTGTCAGCATTTCCAAGTGTTCAGAGGATGTTTGTCATTGTGAGAATGTGTGGAATAAGTATGTTGTTAGAGATCAGTGTGGGTACCAACATTGTTTGCTTGTTTATGTCAACACTCTACACCTCTGAAGAAACACTGAGTCCAGACAGACACAGGCCCCATCAAGCCCACAGAGATCATACTCAGTTGTTTCCTCCTCATCACAGAAATACGAATGGGTAGCCAAGGACCACTAGATATTTGAGGAATTCCTCTAGCATGAAAGATGGAGCAAGAAACACATACACTGAAGTGAGGGACTAAAGGAGCAGCAAGGGAATCCAGAGATCATAGTGAAACTTCAATTACATCTCTAGTAACATCATCAAAACTATTAGAGATGGGTCAGACCCATGGCCTAGTGGTTAAATTCAGAGAACTCCACTTCAGCGGCCCAGGTTCAGTTCCTGGGCATGGACCTACACCACTCATCAGTGGGCCAGGCTGTGGTGGCAACCCACATACAAAATAGAGGATGGTTGGCACAGAGGTTAGCTCAGAGTGAATCTTCCTTTGAAAAAGAAGATTGGCAACAGATATTAGCTCAGGGTGAATCCTCCTCAGCAAAGAAAAAGAAAAAGAAGATAAAACATCCATTAAGTATATATATATGTATTGATGTTACCGCACAATATTGAGGTTCTCTTGCCCAATCTACATTAAAAAAGGTAATTATTCTGGCATTAGCCTTTGGGGAAAGAATTGTAGCTTTATTTTGTGAGATTGATCTGCAAGGAGATGGGGCACGTGTCTGTCTCAGATCTGTCTCCCTGATCCAGGTCTTGGGGCACAATTTATGGGATGAAGGGCAGGGTGGTCTGATGTGTGGAGGCAGATGATTGGAAGTAAGGAGAAGTGAGGTAATTGATGATCTGCGCAAGCAAAGTCAAGCTTCATGGCTCTTCATCAGATGTGTGTTCACAAATTGGCAGTGTTACCATGATCTGAGGATGGAGCTTTTAGTTCGATGTCAAAAAGGTCACTTATCAAGCATTTGCGCAGGCCCGGTTGATGGGTTGGTGGTCTCAACTGGCCTGAACTGGACGAGGGGTGTCAGTTCCTGAAAGAAAATGCGGAACTACTCTGTTGATGAGATGGGGTCAGCTGAACTGGTCCTGGAGGGCCCATGGTTGTGTTGGTATATGCATATATATGCATATGCATGAGATTATCAGGATGTGTGTTAAATGTAGAGTATACACAAAGCCAGAATCTAGTTAAAAAGATCAAAACAGATTTTAATCAGTAATATACCACTGCAGTAGGGAAGAGGGAACAGGGCTGAATTCAATTGGATTTGTACAGAGGTGACGGGGCATTTGAAAGAGAGAATGAGGGAGCAGGCAGAGGGGTGAGCAGGGGCTCAGTAGAGTCAGGGAGGGAACAGCTACAGAGTGTTGGTCAGTGCAGTGTGATCTGGCCAGTTGTGTCTGCTAGTTGGAAATGATCAAAGTTTAACTTCTCTCCTCTCACAGAGTCTGGGAGACAGACACCCTGTCCTCCTCTCAAGGAATGGCTCTCAGAACCTTGAGAAATGCAGTTATAGGAGACACATACACAACTCAAAAAGACAGAGGAAAGATTCACAGTTGTAAGCACTTTTGGGTAAATGCTCTAAGAAAGGGATGTCAGGGGCCAATGATCGAGTGTTGGCCAGAACAAACAGTCAATTCTTTTGGCTGCCTTGAGCTTTCTCAGGCAGGCACTATAAGGGGGCAGGGGTCATCATAGGGATGTGGATTTGAGCTGTTAGAAACTATGTCAGTGTTTAATTCTTTAATGTGTGTGTGTGGGGTGAAACCATTTGTGCTGAGAGGCTGTAGTTATTATAGGCCAAGATCAAGGCCTAGTGAAGAAGAGGGCTCAAAGGAGCCTGGCTTGAGTTTGGTCAAGTAAAGGAAACTATATATATGAATAATATATGTATTTTTTGAATAACATAAATCATTATATTGAATAATATAATACATTGAGTTAAATAATATAAATATATATTTAATGAATATATATTGAATGTGTATAAATAAGTATGTGTATATATATTTGAATTAAAAAATATAAATATATATATGATTTAAAGGAATATTCAGACATAATAACAGAAATTTCCAGAATTGATAAAATTCTTCTACTCTAGCTTCAGGCAGCTGAATACATCTCAAGCAGAATTAAAAAAATAAATCTAGAGTCAGATCCATCCAGGGAAACCAAAGAACACCAAATACAAAAGAAGATATTCAAAGCCCCGCAGAGGGACAGAACACTTATGGAGACTTACATTTAGACCCATGATACGTGTCTTAACAACAGAAGGCAAGAGAGAGTTGGATTAATTCTTCAGGGTACAGAGAGACGATCACTTTCAGTGTATACCCAATCAAACCATATCTCAAGAACCGGGGTGAATTAAAGATATTTTTATGCAAACATTTACTAAGAGTATTACCACCAACAAATGCTCATTAAGGAACATCGAAGGAATGTACTTTAAGGGAGCCAGCCACCTGGTGTATTGGTTTAAGTTCACCACGCACCACTTTGGTTGCCTGGGTTCATGGGTTTGGATCTCAGGTGTGGACCTACAGCACTCATCAGCCATGCCGTGGTGGTGACCCACATGCAAAATAGCAGAAGATAGGAAAAGATGTTAGCCCAGGGCTAATCTTCCTCAAAGCAAAAATTTAAAAAGTGAAAAAGAATGTACTTTAAGAAGAAATTGATAGAAGAAGAAATGCTAAGATGTAAAAATGGATCGTGAGGATAAAAAAGGGTAAACGTCTGAATAAATCATTGAAAGCATGACTTTACCAAACAATAATAATATTGACAGGGTATAACTGATGGAGTTAAAAACTAATGACAAGGGAACTTCTGGTTTAGAGGAGACTAGGACAGGAAAACACTCCTGCTGCAAAACTGGACAAAGCCAGATAAATTATAAATATATTTTTAGAGCATCAGAGAACTTCAGAACCAACCAACTAAAATTCCAGAAAGAAGAAAACTCTTTTATGTGAGCAGGGATTTTTATCTTTCTTTCCCCTGCAGGCATTTTCTGATTCTAGGTGCTTGCCGAGACTCTGGCTTGCTCAGTCAGAGCCTCGGCTAGGGAAAAGAGAAACTAGCCAAACTTCTAGTTTGGTGTGGCAGAGGAAACCTGAAGGCTCTCAGACACACAACTGCTCTTCCTCACAGCACCTGTGTTAAGTTTTGGTGCCACACAGGAATCTGGGGAAATAGGCCAAAAGCTTCCACAAAGCAAAGCGAAACCTCCAGAAGTGGTGGAAGTGGCCTAAGTCAAACATACTGCTAGTGTGACCTTTTGGGAATTTGCCATATTGTGAACAATGTAAGGTAGGAGGCTGGAGAGCTACGCTGAGATGTCTGACGGGCGTAGCTAAGTTTTCTGTGGGCTCCCAAACCTGAGGAGACAGAGATCTACCAGACTTAGGACCAGACCCCTGTGCGGGGGAGGGGAGCACCGCAAACAGGAACAGGGGGAAAGTGGAAGGCCTGGGTTTACTAAAACTGAGACCCAGACCCAACTCTGATCAAGGTCTGATTGGACTCTCGTGCTCCAACTTCACTCTGTTTCCCAATGAAGGAAGATAAGGTCATGTGAAACCTCTCGAGTTATGTTACACAGACGTTACAAAGACACTCGTGGGAGGCTGGAGAAGGCAAGCCACAGACTGGGAGAAGACCTTTGCAAATCACATATCTGACAGGACTATAAAGAACTCTCAAAACTCGGCAATAAGAAAATTCAAGTTTAAAATTGTCACAGATTTGGACACTTCACCAAAGAAGATACGCAGATGGCAAATAAGCACATGAAAAGATGCTCAAGGTCGTTAATCATGAGAAAAAGGCACATAAAAACCACATTGAGATCCTGCTATGTACATACTGGAATGACTAGAATTAAAGAGGTTGAGCATACCAAGTGTTGATGAGGATGGAAAGTAACTGGAACACCCCTACATTGCTGGTGGGAACACAAAGTGGTTCAGCCTCTTTGGAAAACAGTTTTAAAGTGGAGTTTATTATGCTGCTGTAACAAATTAGCACAAATTTCATGGCTTAAATCAACTCAGATTTATTGTTTTACAGTACTGTAGGTTAGCAGTCTGACACGGGTCTCTTTGGGCTATAATCAAGGTGTTGGCAGAGCTAGGTTCTTTTGGGGGGACTTTAAAGCTTAATCCATTTCCTAGCCTTTTCAAGCTTCTAGAGACCACCACATTCCTTAGCCTATGCCCCCCTCCTCCACCCTCAAAACAAGAACTCGGCATCTCTCTGGCCCTGCTTCCCTTGGATCTTTTTCTACTCTACTGCTTCTCTTTCCCTTTTAAGGGCCTTTGTGATGCACTGGGCCCACCTGGATAATCCAGGATCCTCTCCCTATTTTAAAGTCAGTTGATCAGCAACCTTAATTCCGTCTGCAAATTTAATTCACCTTTGACAAGTAAACCAATGTATTCCCAGGTTCAGGGATTAGGACATCTTTGTGGGCCATGACTTTGCTACCACAAAGAGTTTTTAAAATAAAGTTAAACATGCACATACCATATGACCCAGCAATTCCACTTCTATGTGCTTACCCAGGAGAAGAAGACATGTTGATGCAAAAACTTGTTTGCCTTCTCAAATAATAAAGATTTATAGCAGCTTTATTCATAGTCAAAAAAGACAAAACTGAAAATAACTCAAATGTCCTTCAACTGGTGGATGGATAAACTGTGGTAAATTCATACAATGGATACTACATTCAGCAATAAAACAGAAGGAGCTGTTGATACAGTCAACAACATGGATGAACACTCAAATAAATGTATCATGCTAAATGAAAGAAACCAGACTCAAAAGGCCAAATACTGTAGGATTCCATTTATATGATATTCCAGAAAAGACAAACCATAGAGAAAGACAACAGATCATTAGCCACCAGGGGTTAAGTTTGAGGGAAGAGTTGACTAGAAAAGAGCAGCTCAAGGGAGTTCTGGGTGCTGGAACTGTTCTGTATCTCAATTTTGGTAGTTGCACAGCTCTATGCGTTTGTCAAAAGAGGAAAACAAATACTTCATTCCTCACCCATCAGATTGGCAAAAATTTAAAAATCTGACAATGCCAATCTGACCATTCCCAGGGCAAGGATGACTCAAACACTGTTGGAGGGAATGGAAATTGTTAAAACTTCAGAGGATGATTTGGCTGCAGCTCATCAAGAGGCTGATGCACATCAGCCTCTGGCCCAACAATCCAATCACAGGCAGGTGTCCATTCTAGGGAGTTCACACGTGTGCTCGAGGAGACACACACAAGGATGGTCATTAAACATGGCAGGGGAATAAATTAATTGTGTTTAGTAGTTATTTAAAAAAGAAAGGAAAGAAATGCATATGGGAAATAATCGACCCTGCTGGCTATGTATATGATATGAGAAGGTAACTCATTGATTTGTCTACTTAATAGTACGCAGCACAGAGAGCACTGTACTAGGAATCTGGAGACAAGCAATCTGAGCATTTAGTTCCAACTCTGCCACTAAAGTAGCAGTCTGACTGTGGACGACTTAACTCAAGAAACCTCACGTTCCATTTCCTGGAAATTGAAGAGGTTAGGCTCTAAACCACTAAAATTATTTCCAACTCAACAATTCTATGATTCAATAAGTCAACAATCAAAAATTATATTCCAAAGTACCTATGTTGAGAAACTGTTTTTCCCAGACACCCTGAAATCAGAAAGTATCAGAGAAATAAGACATCTTATTATATTGATACGTAAAATGGTCCAAATGTAATGTCTATGACCAGGTTTTTAATCAAGATCATAACTCAGAAAGAGTGTAAAAGCAACTAAACCTGCCATATCGACTTGGGTCACCCTCAGGTAAAATTTATATATCCTCTCCCATTTTAACATTCCAAAAGAAGTTCCCCATACCAATGAGTCCATCTTGTCAAGTTCAGGTCTGTCTAGCCAAAAGTTATTCATGTGTATGGTAAGATTTACTTGATTTTTTAACAAAGATAAATTGATGAATGGCTTTTTGTATTTTTGCCTGTTTCATCTATAAAGAGCTTACATTATAATTTAATAGCTTCAGCCTGCTACAATAATTTAAAGAGCCTTTTGAAACTTGTAACATGCCACGTCCAACAGGATCTAGTAAAAAAATCAGTAGTTCAGAATCCAAAAAAGCTCATTTACAAGTTTCATTACCGCCAATACTTACACTTCAAAGACGCCAATAACCAACATGTCATTTCTTCCTACTGCAGAATTTAATAGGTTATCAACTTCTGGTATCACCCAAAAGCATAATTAGGATGCTATCATTAAAATGTATTTTTTAATAAGAAATATTAAAACTAATGATTAAACTATTAAACTAAATGATTAACTAAATATGAAAACTAATGACAACTAACGATCTGTTGTCTTTCCCTATGGTTTATCTTTTCTAGAATATTATATAAATGACATCCTACCGTATTTGACCTTTTGACCTTTCCCCTTGTCAGTCAAATCAAAATTTCAAACTTCTTGTTCTATGGGCTTTCCAAATCTAAATTCTTACAATTCTAAATGAGTACGGAGACAAAACAGACACTACATACAACTTCCAAAATCCTCCTCTTTATCCGATTTTAATTTTAGCACCGACTGCCAAGAAAATCTTTTCAACTGAAACCAAAATTCCATACACATTATGTCAATCATCAATTGATCAGTCATCAGTCTATGTTAACAGAAGGTGAGTTAGTATTAGGAAGCTACACAATTTGCACCAAAGATTGTTTAAAGCTCCTTTCATTAAATGCAGTTTACAACAATTCACAGGCTTCAAAGTTCACCTTGCAAATATAGAATCAATTATCAGAAACTAGGAATGCGATCAGGCTTTTCTATAAAGGTGGTCCCAAGGATGTAGGAACCGTTCATTTGTTTAATGAAGGCAATGAGGAGCCCAATAGCCTGAGCGGAGTCAGGCAGAGGAGCGCTGACCACAGGCCCTCTTCCGAAGGAAAGCGTTCACCCAGAGATGTCGCGACCTGGCCTAGACGGGGTCCCGGGGGGCGCGAACTCAAGGGCGGGCGCACAGGGCAGGCGACTCCCTGCCGCCCCCTGCACCACGGATGGGTGTGACCCCGCTGAGGTGGGGCCCTGCCAAGGCACAGGGACAGGCTGGCCAAGCGGCGCTCTTCTGCTCCTCCAAGGGACAGAGGTTGGGCTCCCCCGCCTGGAGCAGCCCGCCAGCAGCCCCGGCCCCGGTCCCATCCGCCGCCCCGGACGCCGCGCTCCCGCCATACGCGGCGGAGATCTCCACGCCGAGCCCGCTGCCCACCGCCTACCTCAGCGCCGCTCCTGCCCAGCGCTCCTCCACACTGCAGAAAGGAGAGCTCCCCGCGCTGAAAATCCTGGAGGAAGGATCCAGAAACTGCCCGAGCCCCCCACACAAACTCCAGTGGCCACCACTTCCGCATCAGGGACTCCGCCCCCAGTGCATGCGCCCCGGGGCTCTCCAGCTCGGCGGCCCCTCTGCCACTCTGAGCACCGGTCCTGCGCTTGCTCGGGACTCTGAGGATACAATGGGAACCCCTGGGGGGGCACTGGGAGGGGTGTCGGGGATTGGGGACCGAGGTGTCCATGAGATGGAGAGCAGGAGCCGGCTGACGCTGTGCAGCCCTTGACTCTGCTCTCCCTGGATGACCTTCAGCTCCTGGAGAAGTTCTGCCTTCCCTTGAGGTGGCTTCTCCTGTCCTGAGAAGCCCGTTACACGATCTAACATCTGTTTATAAAAGAACAATGACATCCTTAACACCCAATGTGTTGTGTCTCCAGAAGAATTCTCTGCTTCCCCAGAAGATGATACAGGGAGCAGCTGGGACCGGGTTCTGACCAAAGAAGGAAGGATGCTGAGGGCCCAGCTGACTCCCCTCCACTGGCTCCTTCCCCTGATCCATGGCCCTGATGGGGCAACAGTGCTGGGGACTCCTGCAGGTGACAACTCTCAAGTGTTTGCCCACGGTATTACATTTCTTATGGTTTAGTGGTTAAAACAGGGGGCTAGCTGTCAGTTTTTCAGACGATTTCATTTGCAGAAATGTCTTTGGACAAAGAAGTTTGTTTTCTTCATCTCTGATTTTTAAAATCAATAACAATAATTAAAATACTTATTTTCTTAATCTCATTGGCATGCAAAAACAAAATAGTCACTTGGATTTCACCAAATTGGCCACATTTTCATTAAGACTTTGGAAGTATTGCTGATTGAATTAAAGAAAACATTTGGGAAGAACAATTACCTTCAGAGAGTATCTTCCCAGATAAATGTACAAACGGAGTTATGAGCCGTTTTGAGGGGCCTGGCAAATCCAGTTTGAGTTTTACAATGGATCGTCCAGAGTACAGGTTAAATTAGTAATTTTCTGAGGAGTTTTCGAGTAAATGTTCGTGTCGGCTTCATCAAATAGGTCTGGTGATTTAAATGAATGTTGAGCTAAAGAAAAGTTTTCAAGAGACTGAGAAATATTAGGTAAATGTACTTAAAAAAGGGTGCAAATTAAAGTAAATCTGCCATTATCCTCTTTAAAACAGATTCAGAGTAACATTATTGTCAAGGTATAAGAAGGAATAGAAATGTTTTATAAAAACAATTCTTCAATTCTAAAGGACCTAACGTGACATTCTAGAAGTCTCCATAGTCTTTCACTCATCTAGATTTAAATTGTTCAATTAATACTTTAAAGACTAATGAATCTGAGGGCAAAATATTCAAGGTCATTGTTTGTTTTTCATTGTTGCAAAGTAGATGGGTATGAACTGTGGCTGAAATTCATGGTCTTGAAGAAGAAAAATATATAGAACTTATTTATCACTCTCACAGTGTGTCCTGACTTAATCCTACACATATCCCCAGAATAAAGCCTCAAGGAATTCCATTATGTTATTAGAAATGACATCTTTCATTCACCATGAATATTCTCTAATTAATTCTCTAGCTAGTAATTATGTTCCTGATGCAAATAGGCAAGTAAAAGAATCCATGCCTGATTAAATTGGGCTCATAACATGTATACATGGGAGACACATGAGAAATGGAGTCTCTCAAAAGAATGGCAGAGATGCTCCTCTTAAATACTATCTTCAGATAAGACAAAGGAGGATGTTGGGGGTGGGGTTTGGGATGTGAGACTGGAGAAGACAATTCTCATGGAGAGGGGCATGTAAATGTTTGTCTGAACCAACTCCCCTGCACTGGGCTCTGGTCCTGAAGGGACAACAGGGAGGTGACCAGGAACAGGCCTCCCAGTGGTGGTGCCTTCCCAGGGGTAGCATGGGGATGCTGGGGGAAGGGGGATGGTGTGTGACATGGCACCAGCGGTGGAGGCAGCAATGCAGAGGTCAGGGATCTCTCTCGCTCTCTCACTCTCTCTCTCTCTCTGTCTCTCTCTCTCAGGGGCCTGAGAAGAGGAAGTCGGCAGAGCCTGCGCCCCTCGCCTACCTCTCTCATGGGCCCTTCTTTCTCTGGCCGCTCGCTATGGGAGCCCTGCGGCCTTGGGTTTAACCCATGAGGCCAAGGGCACGTGCACAGCCAGCGGGCCTAGGGGGGGCCTTGGGGGTCCTCAGTGAAGGCCCCACCTGCCCGCGAGGCCTTGACACGGTGACACCACCTGAAAATAAAGCAAACACATATAAGCATATGTAGTTTTAAAAGGAAAAGCACACAACTAAAAGAATTGATATCATTAAATACACTATTCTATTTGTTTATGTGTCAAATTACTGATAGGAAATAGCCCGGTGTAGTGATAGTAGAATTGATCAATTTCATAGAGAATTCTTTTAACGGTTGTTCATAGCTTGTGTTTTACATCATTGATTAGGGTAATATTTTCATCTTTTCCTTTCCTAGTGTCTCCATCAATCAGCCTTGAAGTGGAACTGAGTACATGCTTTTCAGAAGCGGCATCATTCTCTACTCAGCCAGAGCACTGGGCCTGACAATAGCTGGATCCAGCAGAAAACTGGGCACTCTAGGAGATGTCATGTGGAGATGTGCCTGGTTGGACTAATAGTCACGTGGATATGATTTTAAAAAAAAATCTCTCAGAGCTTTCCCAAAATCAAATAATATTCTTAAGTTGCTTTAGTAGACGAGACATTAGTTAGTGTCTTTTTAATTTCCACAGAAGCTTTTTTTATGTTACTAAAGAAACTAAACATTATGTCTTTTTTCTTGTTACCAAAATGGACTTGGTATTAAAAACGAGAAACCTACAAGAAAGGAAACACTCTTATGGAATAGAAATTGTGGGTCGCAATTGCTACTTTTTTATATAAAATCATGTTTTATTTATTTACAATTTCTCTCAACTGTGCTTTTGAAAATAACTTAGTATTAGAAATTACCAGTAAGAAGAGGGTGTGCTCCCTTGAGTGTGGTCCAGTAGAAGTCAGGTGACTCAGACCTGAGTTCTAGGCCCAGATCTGTTTCTGGTTAGTGTGTGACAACGTACTTAGGCTCTCTGGAACGTAGTATTCCTTTCTGTAAAATTAAAGAGTTTGATGATTTTTGAGAACTTTTCCAAATATTAAATGACTTCTCTTTTATATTTTTTATAATTTTATTTATTTATTTTTCCCCCAAAGCTCCAGTAGATAGCTGTATGTCATAGCTGCACATCCTTGATGCATGTGGGACACTGCCTCAGCATGGCCGGAGAAGTGGTGCGTCGGTGCGTGCCCGGAATCCGAACCCGGGCCTCCAGCAGCGGAGCGCGCGCAGTTAACCACTAAGCCACAGGGCCAGGCCTGACTTCTCTTTTAAAAAACAAAAAGATCCTTCTCAAACTTATACATTATCAAAAACTTTTTCTGAACTTTCACTTACCAAGAACAACTGATGTCCCTTCAATTATATTGATTGAAAATAAAGATCATAAAAGTATAAATTTGGTAATCTAATAAATGAATTAGCATAAAAATGAGCCAGGAAAAAATTTATGATCAATCAAGATATTACACTATGAAAATATTACTGTTTGTTACAGTACATAAAATGATGACACTGAAATAGTATCTTTTTGCTGTCTGTAAGTTTATATTGTTACTCATATATCACTATTAATCCTATTATGTTTTACAAGTCATAAAATGTCTTGAAAGGAGAGAACAATAAAGCAGCAGCCCTGCATTACACACGAATGTTGTGTTCTCCCTGGAGGATACAACATTGGTCAAGTACTTCATTTTGTAATCCACTGGTGCCTTTCAAACATATAGCTATTATTGTAAGAGTAAAGATATTCTTTTTTTTTATAATTTTATTTATTTATTTATTTTTCCCACAAAGCCCCAGTAGATAGTTGTATGTCATAGTTGCACATCCTTCTAGTTGCTGTATTTGGGACGCGGTGTCAGCATGGCCAGAGAACCGGCATGTCAGTGCATGCCTGGGATCCAAACCCGGGCCGCCAGCAGCAGAGTGTGCACACTTAACCACTAAGCCACGGGGCCAGCCCAAGAGTAAAGATATTCTTAAGAATAGTGCCACAAAACAGGTTTTCCCAGCTACTGTTTGTCAGAGCTGAGACAGACATTAGGCTGGGGCACTTGAAGAGGCATGGTGGACTCAGCTGAGGGTGATTTAATTACTGTGAGATGATTAGCCAATAGCGAATAAGACGGAGACAGATTAAAAAGAGGTAAAGGGAAATAAAGTTGGAAATAATTAAGAAAAATAGTGCCTTCAAAATATCCTCTCATTATTTGTATAGCTTTTTTTTTTTTTTTGAGGCATGACTAGGATAGTATGTTAGATTTTTATAAACCCTTTTCTCCTGGGCTTATATTACTGAGTTCTTCGTTATTTATGATAATGCCAAAGAAAGCCTGGACAAAAGTATTCTGTACTATCAACAAGCACAAAACATGTACAACATTGCTCTATATATTAAGAGTCCAGCTGTAATAGTCAAGACATATATTCATGTGTGTAAAATTATAATGATTTTCTTATTTTCTCTGGCTGTGAACCATGTTAAAATATATAGTAATAAGCAGAAAGCCTGAAGAACTAGGTGATTTAAAACACCTGTTGTTACAGCTAGGCCATTCAAGGGTGAAATTAATTTCAATTTCACACTTCTCCTTTCCTTGTAGCCAGTGAAGTGTCTGGAAGACAGAAAACACATGAAATTAATTGAGAGTTAACAGTATTTGGAGGCAGTTGAGGTTAAGCACTCAACAATGACGTCCCTTACTTCAGGAACCATTGACTGTTTGTCATAAGTTTACTTTATACATGGGTTCTATTCTTAGATTATTTCTGTATGTTTCTTAGAAGAGAGACAGGGCAGGAGAATTAACTATCAATCTACTGTGCGCCAGTTCCTTTACTGTATTCCCTTATGCAATTCTTACAGTAATCCTTTAGAGTAACTGTTATAATTCATATTTAACTCATAAAGAAAACCATGTTTACAAAATTGATCAAGGGTAAGAAGGAAGATGTTAACATCAGTCCGTTGGGTTATGCCTCATATTCTCTCCATTGTGATAAAAATGGTGCTTCAACATGGGTACTCACCATCTGGCTATTTAATACCGGCTCCTGCCAACAGCATTGGATGAGATGAGACGAGAAGTTTGTTTCCAAAGTTATTCTATTATATTTAAACTCTACTATTTATGCGTAGGATGTCAAGACATGTTTTAGAGGCATAGAGAGCAACTGATTAGTTCACCTACACATTTTTCAGGTTTACTATAACTTTCGTGTGCCACATTGTATCAACTTTACCAACTTTAGTGCTTCACTGTTCTGTTTTATAAAACTCAGAATTTCACTTTTCATGTAAAGCACTTTGCTGCTCTCTTAGTCACTAGATGGCAGTTCTGTATCTCTGTAAATTACCACTGCAGCAGGAAATGAGAGATCTTAAGCCAGTTTGCTCTGCACAAATGATGGACATAGGAGGACTTCTGGCCCATCAAGACTGCCTGTGTTATTCTGTGGCTGTAACGGGGATGTCCAGGACTGCTTAGTCAGAGGCACGAAGCAGAGTCAGAAAGCATCCTCTTAAGTTCTTCTTCAGATGTGAATTCAGGCACCTGTCTTCTCACCTGAGCACATTGGAGTTTATTGAATGTGTTCAGACTCTTACTCTCTCCCTGTACTTAATAAGTCTGGGAGCTCCATACCCCTAGAAAAAACATATGACTCATAAAGCCTTTTCTCAACTAAACAGAGTTGAGGGCTATGGTGTTGCCCGAGAGTCTGATGCTTAAAGAAAATACAGCTGGTGCTCAGGCGGAAGGAAAGAGCATCAGCTACTCCTGGAGGGCTTTTACTGATGCTCCTATGGAATGAGCAATTTCAAAATAAAACCACATGGCTTAAACATCAATAACTGATTGTTTTATTTTCAAGTAATATGCTCTGAAAATCTGCTATGTCTAAAAAGCTATTTCATAAAACTGAAACAGTTCTGTTTTTTATTCTCTGGTATTTGAAATACTACTAAAACTGTAAATCCTTTAACATTCTACAATATACAAATAGGCAAATATCAATTATATTCTCTAAAAATGTCTGCTCCCATGTTAAAGTTTAATATATAGCAGCAAAACTGGTTACCACCCAATTTTTAACTCATTTTTTGCTTTTGAAATTACATATAAAATTTGTGTTTTGAAGTATTTTCCTAAAACTCAGCATCTTTCTGATATAAATAGACTAGTTGCAAGGTAACTAGAATGAAGTTTGATCTTTAAAACTTTAGCTTTGTGTAAGAATTGATAACAAGAGGCAATTGGGTCTCTCCAGGTTATGATATTTATTAATTGTGAATAGCCACATCTATTACAAAGTGGTGAATAATAAAAATAAATCAAACAATATCAGCACTCTCTTACCCCACACGTACAGTTTATATGCAAATAAATTCTCATAGGTCAGAAAAATGCCTATGATTTCAGATAACTGGTAAAATACTATCTCATTCCAGTTTTAACCTCATTTGAAATTGACTTAAAACTCTTCTCTTAGATTCCTGCTCTGATCAGTGCCCCCTGGTCCCCTCAATGCCTCATTGGATTGCAAACTTATCTGAGGAATTGAATATTCTTTTCCATTTCTTCTCTTTAAGGTATCTGTGATAGTGCTTTTTATGCAATGACCACTTGGTACAATTCAGTATTAGTTTCAGAAACATCTTTAGTTAGGAACAAATCAAGGAAACAGATGTGAGGAATGTGGGGATGCCTAGCTGATGGTGCTTCAGGGATTCCTCACGTGAGTCTTGTCATAGAATAGCTTAAAGAATAAAGCAGCATTAGTCAGTTCAAAAGTGTGGGGTGAACATAATTCTAAATAATGATGGAGACGTAAAAACAAGAAGCCACTTGAATTTCGTTGAAAGGTGTTAGACACATCAAAGGGCTGGGAAAAAACATTGTTTAATGTAAGTTCTTTCTAAACTCTAAGGCAACAAGTAATATGAATTTACATGATAATTATAAACCACAAAACAACAATTCACAAGACAAGTAAACAACTAAAGTAGAAACCAGAGTAAGAAAAATAGAGGTTAAAGCAGAGATGGAGAGTGATGGTTGGGGTCAGAAACCATGGCTTAGTCATCCTTGAAGTCTCCCTCAGACTCTGATCATTCCTAGCGCTCAGTAAAGAGTTTGACCCCATGAGCCTGGGGAGGGCCAAAGTGAGAGATGGTTGGGAGGGGAGACAATGCAAGGATACCCTTGTGGAGGCACTGACATTGAAAATCAGTGACATCTTTGCCAAGGTGTTTACCATATTCAAGATTATTCTGGAAAGTTAAGGATTTTTCTGGAATGTACATTTTCATTTTATGGAAACTCCAACTAGCCCAGAGAAAGATTTAGACATTTTAGCTTTAGAAATAGAGAGAGGGGCCAGCCCGGTGGTGCAGCAGTTAAGTGAGCACGCTCCGCTACGGCAGCCCCGGGTTCAGAGGTTTGGATCCCGGGCGCACACCAATGCACCGCTTGTCGAGCCATGTTGTGGCGGCATCCCATATAATGTGGAGGAAGATGGGCACAATTGTTAACCCAGGACCAATCTTCCTCGGCAAAAAGAGGAGGATTGGCATTGTAAGTTAGCTCAGGTTTGATCTTTCTCATAAAACAAAAAAAAAAGAAAGAAAGAAAGAATGAGAAAGTTTTTTGTCAGTTTTAATAATGAAAACCAATTAGCAACTGGGAAACAGTTACAATTTGAGATGAGAATGTGAAGAAAGAATTAGACGTCACATGTTGTTGCTTTTCTCTGGGGCAGTAAGGCTTGCAAGGGGAATGAAGTTCCATCGTTGTTCTATTGAGTTTGAGAAGGTGTAAAATTCATTTGTGCTGGGCAACACTGTTGACCTGTGGAGAAAAACAAATGGTTCAAGCAGCTGATCTAAAGGAATAACTGAACTCATAAAAGTTTTTAGCTTATAAAGTGTGCTTCCACTCTATTTAACTTTACTGGACATCCATTTACCTCTATGTGCAAGGTATTTGTGGTAGGTATCGAAGGAAATATAAACAATTATAAGGTTCCAAGCTCCTCCACATACATGAAATTGTTTGCAAGATATAATTTGATTCTGCCAAGGTATTTAGTGTATGTTGTATTACAGAACCTTAAAAAAAATGAGAATGGTATCGAGAAATTGTAATTAAGGACAGCTTCTTAGGAGAGGCGGACTAGATCAAGTCCTCAAAGGGACCACTTTTGAGCAGGTGGAGGGAAGAAAGAGTGAGGATTTCAGATGGGAGAAGAGAGGAAAGGTACTGAAGTAGAAAGGAACATGGCATTTGGGCATGGGAGTGGGGAGGCCATGACAGGCACAGTCTTCCCGTGACTGAGAGGCAGCTCATTTTCCTCCTGCAGGAGCCCAGCACTGCTTCCCACCTCCTGGCCTCCTCCACCTGCAGACTCCGTGGTTGAGCCAAGGCCTATCTTTTTTTGTGTGTGTGAGGAGATCAGCCCTGTGCTAACATCTGCCAATCCTCCTCTTTTTTTGCTGAGGAAGACTGGCCCTGGGCTAACATCCATGCCCACCTTCCTCCACTTTGTATGGGATGCTGCCACAGAATGGCCTGCCAAGCGCTGCATCGGTGCGCACCCGAGATCCTAACCGGTGAAGCCCGGGCCACCGCATTGGACCACGCATGCTTAACAGCTTGCGCCACCGGGCCGGCCAAGACCTATCTTATCTGGATTGCTGCCTAGTCTTCCAACAGGTCCCTTTCCTTCAGTCTTAATTTTTTCTAATCTTTCCTTCACAATGCCTCCAGAGTTACCTTCTAGAATCCAAATTTGCTTAAATCTGATATCTGCTTAGACTCCTTCAATGACTGCTCAGAGCATCCGAGAGAACATTCAGACTCCTGAGCTGGACACGCAGGCTTTCTCTTGCTGTCCTCATCTTTAGCCTCATCACCCACTGTGTCCTACATGTTCGCTTTGTTCCAGCCTTAAAAATACCCCCATTTTCTGAAAGCTTTAGCATCTTTTATATCTGTCTTTTTATATGTGTTTATTCTGCACTCCTACCCCCTTTATTAATCAACTTAATTCCTATTTCTTGATCTAAACTCATATCAAATGTTTCTTCCTCTTGGAGACATTTCCTGAGAGGTCTCCATCTAGAGACCCATTTTGATGTCCCCACTCTGGGACCCTGTACTTATTTCCTTTTCCATAACTGTTGTTTTATTCTTGTCTCATAGACAGTGAGCTCCTTAAATCTGAGACGATCCTTCTTCTTGATGAATAAATGTCCAGCAACAGGATACATTGGAGCATATGAGGAAGCCATTTGGTGTAAAACTAATTGGGCCGGACCTTGTTTTTTTTTTCTTTTCCCCAAAAGGGGCCTGTAGCCTCTGTTCATCCATTGTATATCCGCTTTAAGCAATTAACGTGTCCCAAAGACAAAAGCAATGCCCTTAAGGTGTAAATGCAACTTTCCCCACATTAGCATTTCCTTAAGGATAAGCATTTCTCCATAGGCTAGGGTTTGATTGCTGCGCTCATTCCGTGACCACCAAACTTGAGACAACAGCCACGCCCATGGAGACAGCAGACCTGATACCCACAGTGTCCATCAATCCCCGTGCCAACAGGTCAACGTCGTGGCTATTGTAAAAGAGACATTGCAATCACATGTGGTCCATGCTCTTTGATGGTATATAATCACGCTGTACACCCCACTTCTTTGAAGTGCTCCATTTCTTTGTGAAAGCACTCTCCTGGGCTATATGATCCTCAAAGCTTGGTTCACAATAAACTCACCCCAATTTTGATAAATTTTTATTTATTTGGTTATGGATTATTTGCGTCGACATTCTATTTGTCTCTCCAGTATCTAAACGCCGTACCTGACACCTTTGGTGCACTCAGAAAATGTTTGATGAGTGAATAAGTATGTGTGAGACCACACAGGATGGAGCAGAAGGGGCTTTTTAGGGAGTGGTAGAAAATTTGCTCACATTCCTACCATAGTGGTTGAGGCTGTGGGCTTTGGACTAGTTTGTCTGGGCATCAATCCCAGTTATTCCACTTTTAACTGGAGAACCTGTGGAAATATTTACTCTCTGAACCTGAGTTTCCTCATCTATAAAAAGGGGCTACTGAAAACTCCTGTCTTGTAGCGTTTTAGTGAGATTTACATGCATTAACTTATGTAAAGTACTTAGAAGAGCTCCTGGCACATAGTAGGCACTTAAATGTTAGCTGTTATGTTATCATTATTGCTCTTATATATAAGCAATATTCTGGTTTTGAAAAGATGCTTTCATAATATAGTTGATCCTCATTATTTGTGGATTCCGTGTTTGCACACTTGTCCACTAGCTAAAATGTACCAGCAGCCCCCAAATCAACACTCTCAGGGCTTTCATGTCCATTTGCAGATATGCACAAAGTGGTGAGAAATTTGATTCACTCGACGTGCACGTTCCGAGCTGAGGGGCAACAGGATGCTGCTCTGCCCTCTTGTTTCAGCCCACATTGTAAACAAGTGTCCTTCTTGCAGTCTATTTAGTGCCTCATTTCTTATCTTTTTGTGCATTATGTTGGTGACCTTGCCATTTAATATGTCCCCCATGTGTAGTGCTGCAATGCTGCCTGGTGTTCCTCAGGGCAAGAGGCTGTGACGTGCCTTTACTGAGAAAATATGTGTGTTCGACAAGCTACTATCAGACACGAGTTGCAATGCTGTTGGTGTGAGTTCAATGTTAATATATCAACAATATATATTAAATAAGGTGACTTTAAAGAGAACACACAGAGAACAAGGTAATGTACTGATCAGTTGAAGAAAATGTGACTAAGGCTTACAGGAACCTAACACTGCATTTCCCGTAGGAGCAGTGGGTCATATTCACCGATTCAGTGTACACAATGACTTTATAGAATGTCACACTGTGCAGAAAGAGAACTGACTGTCTCTTATGTAATCCTAACATACTCCTTTAAAGCAGGCAGGGTACAGAACAGGGTGTCCACATTTTACTATTAAAGTAAGGCTATTAAAGACCTTGTGAACCAAGTGGAGAATTTAAAATGTTTTGTGTTCAGCATAAGAGTCATGAGTTTTTGAGCGAGGAAGATCTATGATGCACTGATGTTTAAGGAACAGTTACCTGGCAAGAGAATGTAGTATTGAGAGGAAGAGGGAGAACTGATCTGGAAAGGAGAACCAGCTGTTAAACTCTCCACGTATTCCCATTGCTAATTGAGGAGATTCTGAGCTAAGGTGCTGATGTGATAAAGGAAAAGTAGCAGCCAAAGGAAAAATTAATGGATTTGTTAACCATATATAGAGTCTAAATCAGGCTGTGGTTCTCAAAGTGGAGTCCTTGGACCAGCAACATCAGCATCACCTGGGAACTGGGCTGAAATTCAAATTGTCAGGTGCTGCTGCAGACCTGCTGAACTGGCAAGTCTGGGGTGGGGCCTGGCAATCTGAGTTTCAACAAGGCCTCCAGGTGCTTCTGGTGCCCATCAAATTTAAGAACCAATGAATTAGGGGCCGGCCCCATGGCTTGGCGGTTAAGTGCGCACGCTCCGCTGCTGGTGGATCAGCTTCTGATCCTGGGCATGCACCAAGGCATCGCTTCTCCTGCCATGCTGAGGCCGAGTCCCACATACAGCAACTAGAAGGATGTGCAGCTATGACACACAATTATCTACTGGGGCTTTGGGGGGAAAAATAAATACATAAAATCTTTAAAAAAAAAAGAACCAATGAATTAGAAAAACGATTCCAACATATCACTATGTCCAGGTAAGCTGCAAGGCAGGAGTTGGTATTTGTTTGGAGGATAAGATGCATTTTATTTTTATTTTTTTTTTGAGGACGATCAGCCCTGAGCTAACATCCATTCTAATCCCCCTCATTTTGCTGTGGAAGACCAGCTCTGAGCTAACATCCACTGCCAATCCTTCTCCTTTTATTTTCCCCCAAAGCCCCAGTAGATAGTTGCATGTCATAGTTGCACATCCTTCTAGTTGCTGTATGTGGGACGTGGCCTCAGTGTGGTCGGAGAAGCGGTGCGTCGGTGCGCGCCCGGGATCCGAACCCGGGCCGCAGGTAGCGGAGCGCATGCACTTAACCGATAAGGCACGGGGCCGGCCCAAGGTGCATTTTAAGTTTCAGGAAATAGTAGTTCAGCATCTGTTTCATCGTAAGGATTCCAGAGATGCCATTTTAGCTCTGGTGTGAAGCTCTTTTGTCCACAATATATTCTCCTTTAGAGAACCCTTGGTAAGTTATTTACCACTTCCCACATGTTCTGAAAGTCTCTTCTTTCTTGAAATCCTCTTTCAGACTTGAAAACGTACTTTATTTTTGTGCATAGTCTCCTCTATTTAAAATCTGGATTTCTCTTCCTGTAGGATCCTGTGTGGCACATGTAGCCTTACTGTAAATTTGGAATGCCATTGATTTGTTCCAAAACCTTAGAATGTTTTAGAACTTAGAACCTGATGAATAGAGAATTTATATGCTTCTGTTTAGGATTCATATTTTTCAGATGTCTAGAGGTATCCCAACTTGCCAGTAATGTGGCTTTAGGTTTAGCAGAACTTGAAAATCTGAATATACTAGAAAATGAATTACATCTCTCATACTAACATTTACAAAATAAATGATCACAATGTTAACTTACCCATAAGCACTTTCTATATTCTAGGCTCTATATTATGCTTACATAATAAACATGATAAAGTTTCAAAGAGGAGCCAATTAACTTTTGAACAAAAGCTCGACTTGAGTGTATCTTGGCTTCATTTTGACAGTTGTAGCCTTAATATTATAGTAATGTTTTCTTTTTCTGGGAATCAGATAATCTTGTTGTTGGGGGAAGAGGGAAAATCTCCCTCTGCCCTTTCCCTTAAGGTTCTTATGGCTGGCCAAATAATTAACAAGCCAGGTTAGCAGGAGAAAATAATAACAAGTTTAATAACATGTATACATGGGAGAAACTCAGAAATGAGCAACTCATCCCTCTGTCTAAGTTGCCTGCTTAAGTATTGCAGTTGAAAACGAGGAACGTGTTGGGGGTGGATAGTGGTCTGGGACCTCAGAGGGCAAGAGGCAACTCACATGGAGATAGAAATGCAAATGTTTGCATGGCAACTCCTCTCAGGGTCATCTATAGATAATATGGTCAGGGAGAGATAGAGTCTTTGATATAAGGGGCTTGGAGTCTTTCCTGTTGTATCATCTATCCTACATTATCTTTACAACCATCATGATAATAACTGCTTCCTGAAACTGATCTTTTGTTTTAAATTCTTTAGACAGTTTGGGAGGGGAAACTCAAATATTCTTCCTGAGCTCTCTGAGTCCTTATTGTCTTCAGCTGGAAATAATCTGCATACCAGAGTTGTGCCTCCTGGGGTAACTTGCCCTGAGCACCATCAGTTCCCTCCTCTGAAACTTTCCTAGAAGTTTCACAGTCCTTTTGAAAATTAAAGACGTTTCATAGTCCAGAAGCTGAGTTGGTAGATTGTTTCATCTCACTGAGCACATTTCTTAGTCCTGATAATAGATAGTTCAATTAAGTACATTTTAGAAGGTGGTGATGCAGGTGGGCTCTCAAGGTTACACCTATATTGTGGAAGCAAGCAATCAAGTATTTAATGGAAGCATTTCTATGTAAACGAAAGAAAAACAAGGTTAATGGTTGGAGCAAGTTGTAAAGCAGTTTCTGAGTTTAGAGGAGAGCCAGATAAGATTTTTAGATGTCAACATCAAAGCAGCTTTTGCAGTTTAAAATGTCTCTGGTGATGTCATCGGGTAATCTCTTAAGTTTATAGCAAGACCATCAGCTTCAGTTTATAAGGCTTCAGGAAAAAGGGCAGGTTCAGTTTTCAGTGATTCCTAATGAAAGTGATGGAAAAAATCAAAAACGTTAGTTTGGACATCTGTAGCCAGATATTTTAGGAGACTAGAAGAAATCAGGACCCAGTAAAGTCAACAATATGAAACAAAAACCTTAAAATACAATTAACAAAACCAGGATCTAATATCCGCAAATCTACACTATAGTTTTCACAGAAATATAATTTTTCTTTCTAAAATCACCCTCATTTTTATCAAAGATAGACAAATTAATACTAAGTAGTTTGCAAAATAAGTCTAGTTCCAATAGAGTTGGCCCAATTATTTACATAAGTACAGCAAGAATAGCAATTGATCACATAGGCTCTTTTAAATCTGCTGTGCTGGAACTTTTTATAAGGAATCTCAGATTGAACTTTAAAGGCCTCTCCAGGCCAGGAAAGCCAAGCCAAGGATTTTGTTATCAGACTTTGCCTGTAATACCTACAGATTTGGGTGAACTCCTCTCTTCCGAGGTTCCCCCAAAATATTTCGAGGTTCCTTGTGCTTGCCAGATAAGTGACATTCTTTACTTATCCTGGTAAGTGCTGCTTGGAACATAAGGTACCAGGCTAATGTTTCCACGTGGCTTTATTCCATAAAGTCCAATCTTCATTCCTCAAAAGCTGTATGGTTGTATCGCAAATATGATGTTCCAGTCACAGCCTTGGTAATAGAACCAGTGTTTCCAATTGTGTCCTGTTATAAGGAGAACAGATTCTTATTGAACTTATGCAAATAACTATATTGCCATGAAAACAACAATACTCACTAAGAGTTTCCAAATTCGAGGGATCAGATAGAGAGAAAGATAAATATTTCAATTTTACTTACAAAAACATTATTTACCAAATTGTTATAAGTCATAGCTAGCTCAGGAGAAAAGAGAAAAAGTTTTCCTTAAATCTAAAAAAAAAAAACATTAAAAAGTCAGCAATACTTCAAATGAAAAATAATAAAAATTATAATCATCCTTATCAGTTCATTCAGTCCTGTGTAATCCATTCTTGACCCCAATCTTTTTCTGAGCAGCTTCATGAAGTTATCAGTCTTTCCATCAGCTTTCTGTAATTTCTTACCAAGTTCAGTTTTATTATCAGAAAGTTTGTCAGAAACCAGTACTCCAGTGTAAATGTCAGAGTACTTTCCATGAATTTTTCTGAAGTTGAAACATTTTGCAAGAGCATTAGAGCAAAGAAATAAGTCTGTAAACAAGACCTCAAAATGGCAATTGACAGAGAAATTTGGTTAATTTTGTGACACACAACACTTTAAAATAATAGTAACCAGAATTATGACTGATAATCAGGACAGATCAGAATTTCAGTAATGTTATACAATTTTAAAACACCTATGTCAATAACATTTGCCCACATAACAGCGCCTAAGCAGACTTACCATCACTTGTCTGACAATGCTTTCCATGTAATTTAACATACGGAATAAGCCTAATAAATTTAGTATCTTTCCCTTTGTAGGAAGAGAGCAAATTTCTTTGAGAAGTTCCAAGGCCCTTTGAAAATTCTCAAAGAAAAAAAGTAAAAAAAAGACTTTATTTATATGAATTTTTGGGAGCTTGTCAGAAATATAAAACGTTAAAGCAAAGAGAGCATTGACAGTCCAAAAACCTTAATAGAGGGACCTCAGTCTTTTGAACGCAGGAAATCATTTTAACAGATTTTTTTTTTTCTGTCTTTTAGGTAGACTTACCCAAAGGTAAAGAAAAATCTTTTATAACCTCTTTATCAAGTTCAAGAAAATTATCCTTTTAAGAGAAAGAAGACCAAATTATAATTTTGTACCAGCTTCCTTCTGATATTAAAACTCATTTACTTAATTAAATTCATTTCAATCTTAGCCAACTTGACCATACAAAAACTGCTTTTCCAGAATTCCTCTTCCACAAACCTATAACTTTCTTTTTACATTCAGAATTTGTCCCATGTCTTTCTTTTCCCTCCTAGTTCTTGAAGACAAATTTATCTTTCTTAATCAATCAAATAAAATATCTCCATTCTTTGTTCCTTCTTTATACATCTTACTTTCCTTGTACACAGGCATAATTTTCTTAATATTTAGTAGCTTCAATCACATATACTAATTAGAAATTTTAACTCTTAGAAACCCCAATTTGTAAGTAAAAACTAAGTAAACAATTATAAACTTTCTTTTACATTAGGATCTTGTAGATTGGAAAATTTATAAAGACTTCATAACTTCTAGAAATATCTTACTTTATAGTACAATCTTTTAATAAAACACACGTTTACCAATAGACCCAAAACACCTTTTAGTTTTCCTGTAATGAAAAGCCAAAAGTAGACAAACGTAAGTTTAGCAATCAATGTCTAATATCTTATCTTATTTGGAAATGATGATACTCAGTGAATTTTTATCACAAAATTTAGCAAAACTCTAAAGTTTTATGTCACCAAAAAGAGTTTGGAAGCTGTAACCACCATAACACATAATTATTGTTTAAAGTTCACCCAACATTCATCTTTTTCACAACTATTTAGTTACTTGTTCCCAATAATTATTTAGATTGTCTATAAGACTTCATAAGACATTAGATAAAATTAGCCATCATTTAAATTACTATTTTTGTTAACCAGTTCTGTAATAGAAATAACATCAGTTTTTTGTACAAAAGTTCATGTAAATTTCATCACCTCTTATACCTTTAACCATAGTTATCATTAAGATTTTTATTAATAGGTCTGGGTCTTCTGATTTTGGACAAGGGAAGAATTCCCAGTCAGACATTTTAAAATATACTCAGGCAAAGTTGATGTAACCTCTTTATATAAAATTAGCTCAAACATTCCAACCTTTATAATCTTATCAACACTTACACTTTTACATGTTCTGAATTCAATTGCAACCTGAGTCAAGCTCTTAAGGCTATTTAAATTTTTCCCTTCCTTTTTCTGGCCCTTTTTTAGGTACCAATTAAACAATTGTGTGAGAGCTCTCAAAACATATTTTTTCCCCCAATTTAGAAGTTTTCCCAATTCAAAGAATCCGTCATCTGGCCATTGACGAGTAGGATCTTCATTTGTATATTTATTCCAATAGTGACTCGATCCAATAAGACTTTTTAAGGAAAGACCGAGAGGTAACTTTCCACGCTTAGAATAAATCTTTACCATGGACGCAAGAGGTGTCCCTGGTGAGGGTGCAGATGATGTAGCCCCCATGATCCACAGAATTCACTCCCAAAGATATTCAGAGAAAGTAAAGACCTTCGTTGCACAGGCGGTAAGGATGGTGTAGTGAAAACGGTGTCTCCGGTCTCCCACAATAGTGTGGGACGCCTCCAGTCACAGACCCGCTAATCTGTGACACCGGGCAGGCGATACTGGTATGGGATTTTTCCAGCACTAACAAGCAACGAAGGTTTGTAGGATCCCAAAAAGGAAACCCCAACTCCAGTCTCGGGAAGGCGCGGACCCACAGACACAGAAGACCGAGCTTGATGCAAACGCAAGAGGTTTATTAAGCGGAGCTCCGGGTCGACACGTATCTCTCGCAGGAGACAGAGGAGTCGACCCCGGACCTTAAAGGGCAAATTCTTATATAGGGTTTGGGAGCACAAAGCGGGAAAAGGTTGGCGCGGTTTTACATGATTGGCCAATTTAAAACATTTAAACAGTTACATTTTATGGCCCGAATTGCTATGGCGCGAAGCGATTATCAGGTTACACACACGCGTCCCCACCTGGACCCCCTCCACCCCGACCCTCCCAAACTTATCCCTCTGGAGCACTCTCTTGTTCTCAGTTTTTCCCCGAACAGTTTAGGGTGGGTCTTTCATGAATAGAGTCAGTCAGGATCGATAAACGTTCCCCCTTATACCAGGAATCCTTAGGGCGTGGAGGTGCCTGTCTCTAAGGTAGTAACTTTTTAATTTTTAATATAATTTTTACTTCCTTCAGGTTAAGACGACAAAAGCCCTTATGGACGGGGCCCTTTATGACAAACTCCCCTGAGAGCTTGGCACAGCCAGACAAAGAGACAGTTCAGAACCCCAGTCTACTCGACTGGCCACCAAGGGGCACCCCAATAAATGCACTTTCCATATGGTGGAGACCAAGGAGAATATTCTCACTTGGCACAAAGCCAAGTTGTCTCAGGACACAGAACAAGACAGAAGGAAAAACCTCATCCGGTTTTTTTCTTATGTGCACAATGACAGATTTAGCCACGCCTTAGGTCTGTTGGAGCCAGAATAATACCTAGGGGGGGAGGTGTCACGGGGTTGGGGACTGTGTGCTTTACAGAGTACCTCGTCGTTGCATGGACATTTTCTTGCAGTTGACGGGGGACCTGTGTCATCTACCCCGTTCCGTGACCCAACTTATCCTGTCACGGGAGTCTCCTGAAAGTGGCAACTGCCCTAATGGCTCTTAACTGCTCGACCCGTGCTCACCAAATTTGTAGCCTTTTTGGCTTCCAAGATGCCCTTGGCAATGGCCTTCACTTCATGTGCATATTAACCCACAGCAAAGTTTGTCTAAATAGATGCCAGTCTGGTGAGACCCGCAAACTCACCAGTCTGTGGGGCCGGCCCGGACAGTAGGCTTATAGGGTCTATGCCTGCGTCCTACCCTATGGTATTTCCTTCTTATGACACACGATACAAAAGACAAAGACAAAAGAGAAAAACAGAGACTATCTCTGGGAGGAAAAGGGATCAAGATCAAAACCAAGAGTACTCTACCAAATGTACCAGCGTCACTAAAAGCACAAAAAACTCGTTTCCCAAATATTTTCTTCTGCCAATCTAAATTTAGAAAGAGAAAAAAATTCTCGCCACTTCCTTCCACCGGACTCCACAGGTAGAGATTCTGGGAGGCTGACGTGGTAAGAAGTCTTACATTTTGCCGACTTTCGTCAGGCGTTCCCGTATCTCATCATCTGAAGTAATCCAGGGAGAAGGCAGTTCTTCCAGCCAGAGAACGCAACTTGCTAGCCAGTGTAGCCCCACGTTGGGCACAAAAACTGTTGGGGGAGAGAGAGAATCTGCCTCTGCCCTTTTCTTAAGGTTCTTATGGCTGGCCAAATAATTAACAAGACAGGTTAGCAGGAGAAAATAAAACCAAGTTTAATAACATGTATACATGGGAGAAACTCAGAAATGAGCAACTCGTCCCTCTGTCTAAGCTGCCCGCTTAAGTATTGTAGCTAAAGACGAGGAAGGTGTTGGGGATGGGTAGTGGTCTGGGACCTCAGAGGGCAAGAAGACAACTCACATGGAGATAGAAATGCAAATGTTTGCCTGACAACTCCTCTCAGGGTCATCTATAGATAATGTGGTCAGGGAGAGATAGAGTTTTTGATAAAAGGGGCTTGGTGCCTTTCCTGTTGTAACCTCTATCCTACATTATCTTTACAGCCATCATGATAATAACTCCTTCCTGAAACAGATCTTTTGTTTTAAATTCTTTAGGCTGTTTGGGAGGGGAAACTCAAATATTCTTCGTGAGTTCTCTGAGTCCTTATTGTCTTCAGCTTGAAATAATCTGCATACCAGAGTGGTGCCTCCTGGGGTAGCTTGCCCTGAGCACCATCACCTCCATTTATAAGGATGCACCCATTATATAGATTCTGTACAAAATTGCAAAGATCACTTTTTCCTTTTCAAAATTTATTTAACTTTTAATAGTGAGAACCTTAGTGTTGGGTAAACTGCTGCACAATTACTGGAAATGCTGAGAGTCTTTTTGAAAAGTCTAGAAGTCTAAAGATAATGAAAAGTACATTTGTTGAATGTCAAGTCCCTTGATGATTTGATAAGCATCTGTCTAGTTGTACCCGGAAGAGATGGAAGATTAAACACCAGCACAGCACACAAGGAAACAGGCTGCAAACTTGAGGGCTTCCCATGGACCACAGAGTGCCTGGCTGACTCTTGGAGATTAAATCTGGGCTTCGTCCATGGGTGGACCCTGAGAGGAAAATTTTGCTTAAATGACCAGAGAATAGACAACGTTTATGTTGATAATAATACTTACCATGTAAATTTCTTTATAAATCTCTGAATAAAATAAAAAATTATAACCCGCATAGAAATCAACTCTTACTGACAAGCCCCACAGCCTTCTCTAGAGAGCTCAACAGAAAATATCTCCACTGAGTGTGAATTGCTCTTCTCTGAAAGCCAGCCAACACTTCACTGATAGCCCTGGATAAGGAAGGCCAGATACAGTTCTTTGAAGATGTTTAGCTGAATTCAGAACCAAAAATCGTATCCTCCAGTTGGCTCCTCTGTGAGAGTGGATGGCCGGCCTTGTTTCACAGCCTGAGCAATTGAGGTTTCAGGTGAGATAAGTTGCTCTGTTCCCCAGGGATGGAAAAGCTGGACTGTGACATCGATTCAATGCTGAGATTTTGCAGGTAAAGGTAGGGTCATAGAGGGGAATAAAGATTTCAGCAAATTGGATTTTTGTTCTCAACAGTGGAAATAATTTAAGAAGCAGATAATCTCTCACTCCAACTTCTCTTCCTTGTTCTCTATCTGTCATATCACTGTAAAAATTCTCTCTATGAAAATTTCAATGTTTTTTCTTTGTAGTGTGTTTATTATCATCTTTACAAATTCTTTGACTTCACCACATTCCTGGCACCATAACATTAGCCATTGAGATATTATTATAGATTCAGTTCTGCAATTTCATCCTCTTATCTCTATTTCCTCTGCCATTTCATAGTTTTAGTTCTTATTGTATCTTATGCTTGAAAGCATTTGAAGCTTACAGTGTGTAACAGTACCTTATTTTCTCAAATTTTTATCTAAGTGTCCTCAACTATCACTTTTTTTTAGAGAAGAAGTGAAATACATAACAGAACAATACACTGTAATAAATAGACCACTTATAAAATTAAGGTCAACCTGAAATCCTTCCTCGCTTAACAGAGACCACCTTTTATAATTCACAATGCTTTAGTCTGGACAGGGTCAGTTTATCAATGATTTTTGGATGTTTTAAACCACATGAGATATATACAGTGTAAGGTAAAATTGTTAATCTTGCAGAAATTGTAGAATTTCCTGATGCTTAGGGGACTTGGTGGTGGAGAACCTGAATCATATGAAAAGTAGTTGATTAATTAGCACCTGAGTTTGTTAATTTGGTAAGGATGATGATGAGACATACATGTTGAAAAGATAACTTTGCATATCAGAGTATTGTCAGAGGCCACTGGGAAAATTCATAATATTTTCAAATACTACAAAAAATGATCATTTTTTCATAAAAGATGTCATACATGACGGCATCATATACTTCTGTCACAAAATTTGCAATGAAGAAAATTAACACTTCAGTCATTTTAATTCTAACAATTTGTTCATGCTTACTAGTAGGTTAAAAAACTTTTTAGAAATAAAGTGATAAGTGATGTACTTACTTAATTTTTAATTTTTTTTAGTAAGAAAACTTTTTCATATTTATAAAAAATATTTATTTGTATTTATTTTATGCTGAATTTATTCCTGGGCCACAGACTTTTTTTTAAATTAACTAACACCAATTCTTTTCAAACTCTTTCAAAAAGTTGAAGAGGAGAGAATACCTCTAAAGTCATCCTATGGGATTAACACTACCCTGATATCAAAGCCAAAGACACTAAGAGAAAAGAAAACTATAGGTCAATATCTTTGATGAATATTGATATAAAAATCCTCCATAAAACAGTAATAAACTAAATTAATCAGCATATTAAAAGGATTATACAGCATTTTTAAGTGGCATTTATTCCTGGAATAAAGAGTGTTTCAGTATATGAAAATGAATCAATGTAATAAACCACATTAACAGAACGAAGGAAAAAAACACATGATCATCTCAATGGATGCAGAAAAGGCGTTTGGCAAAACTAAACATGCTTTCATGCTAAAAACACTAAAAAACCCCTCAGAGTAAAAGGAAACTACTTCAACATAATAAAAGCCATATATAGAAATCCACAGAGAACATCATATTCAATGGTGAAGGAATGAAAGCTTTTTCTGTAAGATCAGGAACAAGGCAAGAAGGCCCATTTTCACCACTTCTATTCAACATGGTATTAGAAGTTCTAGCCAAGGCAAGTAGGCAAGAAAAAGAAAGAAATAGCATCCAAATTGGAAAGGAAGAAGTAATATTATATTTGTTTACAAATAGTATCTTATATGTTGAAACCCCTAAAAATTCCACCAAAAATTTGTTAGAACTAGAAAATTCTGCAGAGTAGTGGGACACAAAATCAACATCTAAAAACTAGTTGTTCTTCTATACATTAATAATAAGTAATCTGAAAAAGAAATTTAAAAACTTTATGTTTTTATTTACAATAGCATCAAACAGAGTAAAATACTTAAGAATCAACTTACTCAAAGAGGTAAACATTCCAGTGATGGTTTTGCAAAATTAGAAAAATCTATCCTAAAATTCATATGGACTCTCAAGGGACACTGAATAGCCAAAACAATCTAGAAAAAGAAGAACAAAGTTAGAGAACTCACACTTCCTGATTTCAAAACTTACTATAAAGTAATCAAAACAGTGTGGTATTGGCATAAATACACACACTATACTAATGAAACAGCATAGAGACCCCAGAAACAAAACTTTGCGTATATGGTCCAATGATTTTTGACAAAGGTACAAAGACCATTCATTGGAGAAAAGATCAGTTTTTCAACAAATATTGTTGGGAAAACTGGATATTCACATGCAAAAGAATGAGGTTGGACTCGTAATTTACACCATATACAAAAATTAACTCAAAATGGATCAAAGATATAAATGTTAGAGTTGAAGCTATAAAATCCTTAGAAGAAAACACACGGTAAAAGCTGTGTGTCATTGTGTCCAAATGCCATTGTAACAATGATTTCTTTAATATGACACCAAAGACATAAGTAACAAAAAAAAATAAAAAATTGTACTTCATCAAAATGAAAACGTTTTCTGTATCACAAGATACTATCAACAGAGTAAAAAGGCAAACCGTGGAATGGTTGAAAATATTTGCAAATCACAAATCTGATAAGGGATTAATATCTAGAATAAATAAAGAACTTCTACAACTCAACAATAAAAAAAACTCAATTTAAAAATGCACAAAATACTTGAATAGACATTTCTCCAAAGAAGATATAAAATTAACAGGAAACACATGAAAAGATGCTCAACATCACTAAGTATCAGGAAAATGTGAAATAAAACCACAATGAGATACCTTTTCACACCCATTAGGATAGTTACCATCACAAAATCAGAACATAACAAGTGTTGGCAAGGATGTTGAGAAATTGGAACCCTTGTGCTCTGATGGTGAGAATATAAAACTGTGGAAAACAGTATGGAAGTTCCTTCAAAGATTAAAAATAGAATTACTATATGATCTAGATATTCCACTTACGGGTTCTGAAATAATAAAAAACATATTTATCAGCCTCTGCGTCCAGTTCTTGGCACAGAGCTCCTAAAACCTTTGTAATTTCCCCAGTGGTAAGAACACTAGGAGAATCTTTTGTTCTATTGAGGCAACTCTGGGGGCTTCTGGATGCCTCCTGAATGGGGGCTGCTCACCAGAAAGACCAAGCCCTGATTAGAAGCTTGGAATTTTTAGCCCTACCCCTTATCCTCCAGAGAGAGGAGAGGGGCTGGAATCTGAGTTAATAATTGATCATGCCTATGTGAGAGAGCCTCCATAAAAATCCCAAGAGAAGGCGGTTCAGAGAGCTTCCAGGTTGGCAATGACAAGGACTGCTCGGAGAGTGGTCCACCTGGAGATGGCATGAAAGCTCTGTGTACCATCTCCATACCTTTCCCTATGCACCACTTCCAACAGGCTGTTCTTGAATTATATCCTCTTATAATAAACTGGTGATCTAGTAAATGTTTCTCTGAGTTTTGTGAGCCACTCTAGCAAATTAATCAAACCCAAGGAGAAGGTTGTGGGAACCTCTGGTTTTTAGCCAGTAAGTCAGAAGTATAGGTAACAGCCTGGGCTTGTAACTAGCATCTGAAGTTGAGGTGAGGTTGGGTGGGTGTGCAGACTTACAGGACGGAGCCATCAACCTGTGGAATCTGATGTATCTCTGGGTTGTCAGCATCAAATTGAGTTGAATTATCTGGCGACCAGCTGGCATTCCAAGAATTGCTTGTTGGAGGTGTGGGAAACCCTCCTACATGTGAAAAAGTGAATCTGAGAACACCATTTATGGGTATACACGCAAAAGAACTGAACGCAGAGGTATAAAGACATATATGTACACCCATGTTCTTAACAGCATTATTCAAAATAGCCAGAAGCTGGAATCAAGCCAGGTGTCCATCAATGGACGAACTGACAAAAAAATGTGGTGTATACACATAGTGGAATACTCTTCACCCTTTAAAAGGAAGGAATTCTGACACATGTTATGACATGGATGAAGCTTGAGGACTTTATACTAAGTGAAATAAAGCCAGTCACAAAAGGAAAAATACTGTATGATTCCACTCATATAAGGTACTTAGAGTAGTCAAATTTATAGGAATAGAAAGGAGAATGGTGGTTCCCTGGGGCAAGAGGGAGAGATAACAGGGAGTTGTTGCTTAATGGGCACAAAGTTTCAGTGCAAGGTGAAAATAGTTCTGTGGATGGTCGGAGGTTATGGCTACAAAACTATGTGAATGTATTGAATGTCACTGAACTGTACACGTAAAAATGGTTAAAATTTTATGTTATGCATATTTTATGACCATTAAAAAATTAATTATTTTCAACAAATGAACAAACACTAGCTACATGCAATAGCATGGATGAATATCACAACCATAATGCTGCATAAAAGAAATTATATTCAAAAGGCTATATATTTTATAATTCCATTTATATAAAATCCAAGAAAGAAACAAAACCGAGGTCTGGCTTCTAGTAATGGTGGAGTAGCCTGTTGAACTAACACTCTCACAGATAACAATGATAAAATCTGCACAAAATAGTATATATATTTATACAGACTCGTGTGGCTATATGTAATACACGTATAATAAATGTGTATTTGTGTGTATGTATAAATCATTTCCAAAAGCAAGCAGAACTGACAGGGAATTTTCCCTTAAATGATGGGAATTGCACCAGGAGATATTTGCAAGCTTGTGTCTTTTGCCTCAAAGCATTCCAAAATCTGCACATGGCCTAGACAGGGGAAAAACTACAGTCTTACTTGTAATGTTAGAGGATGTATTTTTGGCTGGCAGAGTAGCTGGAAAGTTAGGGGAGAAATTCTGGAAGAGAGGGAGCCACAAAGAGGAAAATTGCAAAATATATAAGTCTCTCCTCCACACACTCCAAATTGGCAGATCTTTGAACAACACACATGCAGGGTAGGCCCCAGAAGGCCTAGTGTAAAAACAGCAGTTGGAAGATGAAAGAACTAAACTAGGATTTCAGTTATGCCCACTGTAAATGAGATAGGATTGGAATTTCAGTCTAGCCAAGCTGATTCCCTGCTAGAAAAATGACAAAACTCTTCTAAGGAATACAATAGAATCCGGAGCCTCTATACCTATCTTTCATGATTTCCAGTACACAATTTAAAAGAAGCATGAGATTTGACGAAATAGGAAAATGTAATCCATATGTGACCAAAAGCAGGCAGTAGAAACTCTCCCCAATGTGTTGTAATTAGCAGTCAAGAATACAAAAGCAGTTATTATAAAGATGATCATGGTGGTAAAGAAAAATATTCCCATAATGAATGAACAGATGTGGGAACTCAGCAGAGAAGTGGAAATTACACAAAAGAATCAAATAGGAAGATGAAATAAAAAAATACTTTTGAGTTTACCGGTAGATTAGAAATAGTAGAAAAAACATGAAGATACAGCAATAGAAATTATCCAGTCTGAAGAAAAGAATGTAAAAATTTTGAAGAAAAATGAACAGAGCCTTATGACCTGTGAGATGATTGAGTCCCAAGCAGAGAGGAGAGAGACAGAAAAATTAAATGAGGCAGAAAGACAAATCAATAAGTAATAGCATAAAACTTCCAAAATTTGTTGGAAAATCTAAAATTTTAGATCCCAGAAATTCAGCAAACCCACAAAATAAAATATAAAAGAAAAGCATACTTAGGTACATGATAGTCAAGCTACTAAAATCCAAAGATAAAAAGAAAATCTTGAAAGCAGTCAGGGAAATACACACATACAGTGGAAGACATTACATACAGGGAGAAATAATGTAAATGATGGATGATGTACTATCAAAAACAAAAGAGACAACTCAACAATAAAATGACATCATTCAATTGTAGAAATAAAACCCAAAAGTCAACACAAAATTCTATATTTAGCAGAACTCACTTTCTAAAAGGAAGTAGAAGCCACAATAAGATACTGCACTCCTATTATATGGCTGAAATAAAAAATAAAATTGCAAATACCACGTGCTGGTGAGGACTAGGAGCAATTAACAATTAGAACTGGGAATGCAACATGATAGTTGCATTCAGAAAACAGTTGAGCAGGTTCTTATAAAGCTAAACATACACTGATTATATGACTCATATATCCCACTCCTAGGTATTTACTGAAGAAAATTGAAAACTAATGTTTAAACAAAAATCTTTGTGGGAATCTTTATAGCCATTTTATTCATAATTGCCAAAAGCTGGAAATAAACTAAATGTCCTTCATCAAGTGAGTGGAGAAAGAAACTGTGTTGCATTGGTACATTATAATACTACTTGGCAATAAAAAGGATAAACTCTTTTTTTGTGTGTGAGGAAGATAAGCCCTGAGCTAACATCCTTTGCCAATCCTCCTCCTTTTCCCCCCAAGGCCCAGTAGATAGTTATACGTCGTATTTGCACACCTTTCTAGTTGATGTATGTGGAACACGACCTCAGCATGGCCTGAGAAGCGATGTGTCAGTGTGCACCATGGATCCGAACCTGGGCCGCCAGTAGGGGAGCGCACGCACTCAACCACTAAGCCACGGGCTGCTCCCAGGATAAACTCTTGATTCACACAACAACATGGATGAATCTTGGCTGCATTTCTCTAAGTGAAGGAAGCCAGATTCAAAAGGCTGTATAGAATATGATTCCATTTATATGACTTTCTAGAAAAGGCAGAATTACAGGGATGGAAAATGATCAGTGGTTGCCAAGGGATGGAGTAGGGGAAGGGGTTGAATACAAAGGGATAGCATGAGAGAACTTTGGGGGTGAAAAACACAGCTCTGCGTGGTACTGTGGACATGGATGCATGACCATAATGTCAAAACCCATAGAACTGTACACAGCAAAGAGTGAATTTTATTCTGCAAATTTTAAAAATCAATCAGGATGCTGGGGAACCCAGATGGACTGCAGTGATAAATGAATCTCACTGTATTACAAGCATGTGACATAACCATACAGAAGGAGTGGGGATGAAAGGTCCTGACCTAAGTTACTTTGGAAGACAGTGTTTTGACGGGATACTGTAGAACTAAAGCACTGGACACTAACACTGTACTTTAGGTGGTAAATTTGTTTTTCATAAGGGTATGGATTAGCAATTCTGAAACTAGTTGACACAGTAAACATATCGTAGCTAACTGGAGTTAAGTTTCTCACTGTTGGTGAAAGAAGTTACAAATAAACAAAAGGAGAATGCTAGAATAAACCCTGTGGTGTTGGCTTGGAGTTGGAAATATCAATATGAATCCATGTCTCTTTTAATATATCTATCAAAAAAGATAGATAGATTGATAGATCGATAGACAGATGTGTATACTTGAGTTTATATTCATACATACATTTCCAAGCTCTGCTGAGAGAGACTAGAAGCAGTGACACTCTAATATTAATGAGCACATCTAGCTCCCAGATCTTGTTTTCTAAACATCATTCTCCAATAAAAGAAACCAGGTTTTCTTGGAGAAATGGCTCATTCTAGGGCTGGAGATAGAAAATACAAAATGAGCCTGGATCATCTTGTAGTGCCAGAAAGTAGGAAAGTGCTTTAAAAAAAAACACACACACAGAAAATGATGGGACGTGTCAAAGTGAATCAGTCTAAAAGACTTCCCAATGACTCAAGCTGGAAAACTGTGAGCAACAAAATAAATAATGGTAGCATTGGATTATTATCCAGAGAATAAAATAAATATCCACGAGGCTATACTGATATAAGAAAGATTAAATAAGAAAGGAAGGGAAGGAAGAAAGAAAAAAGGGGAAAAAAAAAGAATGAGAGAAAGAAAGGAAGAAGGAAGGGAGAGGGAGGGTGGGGAATCTTCCTCAGAGAATTCCAAATAATATATGCGCTAGATAGCATGAAATTGAAAATCGCCACTAGAACGCTACAGTAATAATTACTGTTGGAAAGATTGACTGATGAATGCAAAAACTGTGGAGGAAACTTAAAGAAGAAACAGTACAATTGCAGAGTCTCAAAGCATTTCCTTCCAAACACTTAACTTATTTCTTTAAAATACCTATGACTATTTAAAGCAAAAATTATAACACTGTATTGTGGGATTTATAACATGGGAAGATGTAAAATTTATGACAACAATAGCACAAAGGACAGACAGAGGTAGATGGAACTGTTCTGTAGCAAGGCTTCCATATTTTACATTGATTAAACTGGTGAACTATTAAGTCTAGGTAGGCTGTGATATGTTAAAGATGCATATTATAATCTGGACCAACCAGTAAAAATGCAAAGGTGTGTCACAACTTAAATGCTAATAAAGGAATTAAACAGCATACCAAAAAACGTTTGTACAAGACTGTTCACAGGAGATGACCTGCACGTCCCCAGGAGGAAGATGAGTGCACTTTGGGGCATCCACAGAGCAGAACGCCCTCAGCCGTGCCAAGGAGCAAATGCTGACACACACATGCTGAGAGAGACTCATCAACATCGTGCTGAGGGAGGCAAGCTGGACAGAAAACAACACACATGGGATGATTTCAGCCAAGATGAACCTATGCTGAAAAAACCAGAACAGGGGTTGCATCGGGGGAAGGAAAAAATTGCCTGGGAAGGAACAGGAAGGAGTTTTCTGGGGGTGATGGAAATATCCTATTCTTAAAGGGATGAAAGTTATATGGGCATGTTTATTTGCCAAAACTGTACGGTTGAGATTTGTGCCTTTCAGTGTGCATACATCTTACTCACCACACACGCACAAAGGCTTACAAGAATAATAACGTGAGGTGGGAATGGGATGGAGTGTGGATGAAACAAAAATAGCAGATGATTAGTAGTTGTTGAAGATGGGTGATGGGCCTACTATGCTATTTTGCTTATTTTGTATATTGTTTAAAATGTTCTGTAATAAAACACGTGTATAAGAAGACAAACTCGATATATAGTGTTCGCTGGTAAGATATCAGTTACCTTTGGGGAGGAAATAGGAAGAAAAGGATGGTTGGGGCCTGAGTAAATCTGGTGCTAGTTCTTGGTCACACAAGTGTGTTCACTTTGTAATAATTCTTTGAGATTTACGTGGATGACTTCTCCATATATTTCTGTATGCAGGATATACATCAATAAACATTTTGAATCCTGCATATTTGCACAAAGATACTAACTCAGTATCTCAGAATAACAGCAGTGTTTTGTTTTAAAGTGGAACACATTCACTCATGACACCATTAGATGGATTTTAATACTCCCAAGTATCTATTAATGCCCTCATCCTTGCGTGGCTCCTGGGTCTTTCTATTTTTGCCTCAGTTTTGTAAGTGGCATGGATTTTTTATGATGCCATCTTTCTCCAGCAAGGTCCACCCCTACCACGATGCTCACCAAGGCCTCGACTCCTAGCACAGTGCTGTGTTCACAGCATGCACTGAAGACCTGTGGGACTGGGTTGAATGAGGAACAAAATGAGGAGCACATGATGTTCGTAACTTATGTCTAGGTGCCATATTGCGACTTAGGAAATTGGTAGAGTTTTTCAATAGATTTGCTATGCCTTCTAATTTTTCCTATTTAAAACAATGGGGGGCCGGCCCCGTAGCTTGGTGGTTAAGTGCCCGCAGTCCGTTGCTGGTGGCCCGGGTTTGGATCCCCGGCGCGCACCGAGGCACCACTTCTCCGTCCATCCTGAGGCCAAGTCCCACATACAGCAACTAGAAGGATGTGCAGCTATGACATACAACTATCTACTGGGGCTTTGGGGGGAAAAAATAAATAAATAAAATCTTTAAAAAAATAAATAAATAAATAAAACAATGGGAAATAGGGTCTCAGAGTTCTTTCTCAGAGAAAGTCTGACATTTCAGGCACAGATTACTGACAATTATTAATGGCATATGACTTTCCCACCTCATCTTAGTGTTAAGTTTTTAATTCCTTACCTTGGAAATGACCTAACTTTTCTTCTTCCAAATCTTGTAGTACTACGGATGCTCCAGAAAGTCAGGCCACGGATATTCTGCTGTTGTGCGTTCTCCCTGCAAAGAAGTGGAGCTGTGCATCCACCATTCTAAGAAGCGTGTGGTGCTGTAGTATTTGGAGTCAATCAGAAAGGCTAAATGAAAAAACGACTTCAGAGAATTATCACCATAACCCCCCAAAGCAAAAAATTATTTTGTGATTCTGAGGGTATATTTAAACAGGGATATTAAAACTAGTTCCCAAGGAGCCAACCCTATAGTAGAGCAGAAATTGAATATTACCTTCCTGCAAAAACTTGCCTAACATTGTGGGAAGGACCAAAGGGAAGTTTCAGTGTTGTTGCCTATGTTAACGAGGCTAAGAGGTCCACACTCGGATAAGGAAGTCCAGTGAACCAGCCTGTGTGCAGCGTGGGAGAAGGGGCATGTGTGTGGTCCCCTGAAGTGGCTTAGGGGTCACTTACCAGTGCACCTGAGTTTCCTGTCTGTATAATGCAGGAATTGGGGCTGTCCAATGTGATGTTTTCTCCTTTTTATGACATGGCTCAGGGCAGTCCTTCTAAGACTCCTGACCAAGGTATGGGCCCTTCAGGCAGATTGGGTCCAAAGGGAGGATCTCTGCAACGGCCCTCACCATGGGTCCAGAGCGAGGATCATGGCAGCCTGGAGGGATAGAGGGTATGGTAGGACAGTGGCCTTGAAAAGGCAAATTCCAGGATCCCAGGCACCTGGTAGTTCCATTTATATATTGAATTCACATTTCAAATACTGGCCAGGGAGCTTCCACCAGGGCTGCAAGCAACCTCAGCAATAGCCATGCTGGTGAACCCCACCCCTACCTGAGTCCCGGCCTCAAGGGATGCAGCCCAACCACACTGCGCATACTCTGGAAGGTGGGCAGGGCATGGAGAATGGGCGTGGTATAGAGAAGAGGGTTGGATGGAGAATCAGAGGCGTGGAGCCCAGGGCCCGAGAGACAAGGCATGAATTGGGGCCACGAGATGTGCATGCTGGGAGCTTTTCTCTCTTAACCGCTCCCAGCTGGCAGCCCGTAGGGCTGCAGGACTAGAACTCCCAGGAGGCTCTGGGCACAGGGCCGTGCCTAGCTCTGGGGGGAGGAACAGGGCAATGTGAGCTTGACCGAGGGCCAAACCCCAATTGAATCAGGACTCTGGCCCTGCACCCGCTCCAACTGGACTGAGTCCCGGAGGGAATGTGACGGGATGAGAGGGACCAGGGAGTTAGGAGGATGTGGCGGCTGCATGGGCAGCCGCGGGTCTACAGTGTGCAACTGCTTTTGTCCAAAATTGAAACTGGACTCACGCCTCTTCCCTACCACCTCCCTCCGTTGCTTGATTCCTCCTCCCACCTGCATGCCTGTGGGTCTTTCCACAACCTCTTACCTAGTCCAACGCCAGGTGCTTCTCTAAAGTGCTTATGGGAACTGGTTTGACATCCCAGAAACTTTCCACTTTGCCTGCTGCCCTCTGCCATCTCCAGCCAAAGTACCATCATTTCATCAGCTTCTAGGAGACATTCGCCCTTGTGGCCCCTCTTGCAAGCACAGCTTCAGAGTTTGCAGGGTGGTAGCATTGGCTGTTGCTTGACTTTTTCACAGATGTGGAAGTTGAGGAATCCTTGGGGTTAATCATTGGTTTCCCCAGGATTTGCTAAGAGCAGAGGGGAACAACACAATTCCCAGGCAAGTATCTAGTAGGCCATTTTCACTAACCCATTCCAGCGCAGAGGCCTCCAAAACAGCATCCTTAAGATGAGAATAGCTTAAGCATTTTGCCCTTTAGATTGATCACCTAATCTCAGCTCAGGCCTGAGTGGCCAGTCTCTCAGAGACATGAGTGATGACTCTGATCCTTCAGGAAGAGACCGGTGGTCCAGCTTTGGGAGAGGCATGTTCATGGTAGACAGCACCTGGGCAGCATTTGAAACCCGTCAGCTTTAACATCTCTGCTTTGGATTCTGGCAAGTTTCCAGGATAAACATGCCCAGGGATAGTCAAATGTACCGTATTCTTTAAAAATTGATTAGAGTAGTGAAAGGAACAGAGCATAAAATATCCTGATTATTTGCAAAAGATGAAATGCAAGCAAGACCTTCTTGTTAATTTTTTCTGCTCATTCTCTTGGTTGTACTATACGCTTGAATGCAGAAACAAAATTTTGAATTACCAAGTTATCTTTTCCTGAGATTGGTAAATTAACTTAAAAGTCTTATTGAAACCTGTGGAGGAATGGTTAGCAACTTTCATGATTCATGTCCTCCCTAAAAACCTGGGTGATGATCTACATGAAAAAAAGTCCTTGTTTATATTACACATCCCAATAGGTTACATTTCTGATTCCTGAATGTGGGATATTATCAAAACAACTGAAAAAGCTGGTCATGGAAACTGGACCCTGTCACTATGTGAAGAATTTGCCTCTTTATTAATTAATTACTCGAATTCTTTAACATTTTTGTAAAGAACGGACGAGAAACTCTGCAGTATCTCTGAATGTGGCAAGACGGGGAATTCTCCTTAGAAAACATCCTCGAGTTCTTCTCTCGTGTTCAATAGACCCGAATGATAGTCCGTGTTTTCAGGTACAGCGCCGCTCCCCCAACCCCCAGTGATCTATCCTACTGTGGCCTGTGACCTCTTCAGGGGGTTCTGATGACACACATCTACAAGGGTTGGAAGGAGAGATTGTAACATGAGGATATTCATCATCTTAAAACAACGATTAATGGAGAGGAAAGTCTCGGGTTCTGTGTGCACCGATGCAACTGCTGTTGGGGTGTGGCTTCAGTGACCACTATGCTCCCAGCAGTCTCCACAATGGCTGTCTCAGACATTTGATCTCCTGGTGCAACCACAGCAGCTGTTGACAGAGCTGGGCGCTCGTGGTTCAGTGTCTTCCGTCAGATTTTGTGGCTCTGATCCTCCTATGCTCGCCCCCTTCCCATTCCTATCTGCTGAGTTGATTGCTTTGTAGTTGTTTCCTAGGAGCCACTGTGTGTAACTGGATTTCACAGTGTCTTTACGGACCCACCCTCCCTACACGAGTCACTGTACAACAGTGACTTATCCTGGTGTAGCCCGTGTTCATCGTCTCCAGTGGAGCTGTGAAGAACCCTGCTTACTAGAAGCCTCTCTCATTCTCATGTTGCTGGGGCTGCTTATGAAGTTGAGCAGCCCATCTTTGGTCTCATTGCCATTATTCTTTTCATCGATTATTTTGAAGTCGGATATGACTTTGTTAATAATGTGGACACTGGCTGTCACAGGAACTTTTATGTAACTTCCCCAACAGCTCTATGAAGTAGTCCTGTGATTCCCATTTTACAGGGGGGGACACTGAAGCTCAGAGAAATGGAGTAGCTTCCTTCACGTCACACAGTTTCTTGGTACATTTTGTGTCTCCACCTGGAGCTCCGCTTCTCAGGTGTGAGCACTTAGCTGGTGTTCCACTTTATACCTCTCCGCCAGTCTTCCCAAAGGCACACGCCCCATCCTGAGTCCATTGTCTGCTTGATAGCAGTCACCCTGCCCAAACAGTCTCCGAGCAGGGATTGGACTAGCGGGACGTGGTCCTCTGGCTTACTCTGGGCAGGTACTAGGTTCATGGCGAGAGCTGGAGCAGTGGAAGATACTGACTGTTGCTCACCTGGAAGGTTTGTTATGTAGAAATACTCTACTGACATTTTGCAGGTGTCATGTCTTCTTTGTCTTCATTGCTCCTCTGGGCTTTCTCCTACAGTCCATGCTGTGCAGTAACATAGAGTACAGAGACTGGTGAACATAATACTGTTGCCATGCACCAGATGGTCACATCACTCATTTTTCTAATTATGAAACAAATACACACTGTAAAAAAAGTCAAATTGCACTGATCTGTGTAGAGTAAAGTGAAACATTCCCCTTTCATCCCCTTGCCTGCAAACTCACTGTCCTACTCAGAAGGAACTATTGTTAAGAGGTTGCAGCTTATTCTTCTGGAAATTTCTTATGAATTTATAAACACACAAAGTTTTTTTTAAACATAAATTACATAACTACATCGTTTTGCAATTTGCTGTTTCCCAAACCATATATCATAGACCTCTTTCCTTATCAGTGCACATCACTCTAACTTACCTTTTTAGAAGTTTTAGAGGTACTCCAAAGAATAGGCATACCATGATCTGTTTATATCTTCTTTGATAGCAAAGGGATTACATCCAGTTTCACTATTATACATAATGCTGCTATAAGATCCTTGTATGGAATTTATTACACTGCTTTCAACTGCTCAATATGCTTTGTTTCCTTTTAGTCAGAGACTATGATATATTTTTAACACTTTTATGGGAATTATTTTATAGGGAAATTAATTTTATCCCTGAATAACGACATTTATGCGGAAGCTGGACTTTAACGTCATCCATCTCAGTATTCTGGAGAAAAATCATGAAACTTAGAAGGTATTATGCTTGCCCCATCACATTCTAACAAGTCATGTTAACAATGTGAGTTGAATCTTTGAATAGCCTCTACTCTCTCTGTTCAGATGAAGGATGACTTTTTCTTGTCTTGAAAACTTCTGACTCCAGGGGCTCTCAGTTGGGCTTCAGAGAGGGTAAGATATTGGTGTTGTACCTACTTCTCTTCAGCTGTAGGCTGTGTCTTCTAAAGATCATAGAATTGAACATGGTCCAATCGATATATGTGATTTGGTTCAAAAATTCAAAGTAATGAACTCAACATAAGAATCTATATCTTTTGTTCTTAATAAAGAATTTCCTTTGATATCCTTAAGTCTCTGTGATTACTAGTAAAAACTCACCTACGGGTGAAGAGATGTAGTTCTGCTGGCAATGTCTGGCTTGAACATCCATAGTTAAGCCTACCACATCTGTAGGTAGGTTAGACTTGACCTCTTGATGACCTCTGCCCTTGGTCTTTGACCTGGGAAAAATAAGAATTTAAAAAAGCTGCTGTTATTAGCACTCAATGCTAGAAATGCCCATTAAAGAGTGAGTTTGGTTTGGTAAACCAAAGGGAATATAAACAGAACAATGTCATTAATATCTATAAAATTTCAAAAAATTCTAATTTTTAAAAATATGACTCTATTTTTGCCAGAGTGCAAACTGTGTATATATGAATGAAGTATCCCTCTGTCCATTTCTTAAGTTATTTCCATTGATTAGATGGATTTATCTTCAAACCTGGAGTCCAAGTGTGAAAGGACATCTTGGTCCTTCAAAAAAAAGAAACCATTGAGATTTAATTTTCTTTTAGCTCAGCATCCCAAAGATTTGAGGAATAAATGATCATGTAATGATACAATGATTTTGAAATCTAATTGTTAATTAGAGGGGTGTAAGAGATGATTGAATGGTGGTTCATCACTATGGTCAAGGGTGTTATACATATGGACATGTAAACAAGATTCAAGAAGCTGCTTCAGCACCGTGACATCCCTGAGAACCACAGTGCAGGGGGATCTAGGCACAAAGCCGTCTGCCTCGATCTCCTGGGTTACATGTAGTTCCAGGGGGCTTGACAGTGGCTTCAGAGCAGCTAACTTTTATCTATTTCTCCCCTTCTTTATCTCCAGTTTATCTCAAACAGTCCTGACTACCATATTTTAAAGTAAGACCAATTATAGTTATCTACGTGAGTTTCTTGTTCATTATTAGAGAGTGATAATCAAGGATACCATCAAATATCATTTAATTGACCTAATTAAATTTGTTGTACCTTATAATTGATTAGAACACTACGTTTAGTTGAGCGTTTGATATTCACCAAGTGTGTTAATCTGCTTACAACTGCTATGTGCCTGACTCCTCGTAGAAGTGTATCTTTGGCCCATCACAAGATTTTAATGACTCAAATCATCATAAATTAAGATAATGTACTGTCTTTTGGATGATAGGGAGGCATATGGGTCCATTTTGGAAATATGCCCCACTGTCTTTGCTGCCCATGGGAAGTTGCTGGTTATTAGGTCTCCAGGTGGCTTGCACAAGCCCTAGGTCTGTAATAGCTTGGTGCCTCTCCTTCTACTTGGGGTAGAAATAAAAGAGATCAGAGAGACTTATTAAAGTTTTGGTTGCATGAAGTCTTCGATGAAGACCATCCATGCATATTGTTCTGGATAGCTCTCTGTTCCTAAGACTACTAGTTACTTTAAGGGCTTGTTGGGAACTGTGAAAGGTCTGATATTTTACCTTTCCTGCAAGCTAATAAGTTAGCCTACAATGGTCTTACAGATGCTGGCAAAAGACACGAGACCCATGGGTCAGAGACAAAGGACTTAATGACACAGCCATAGCAGTGGCCAGAGTATCAGCATTGGCACTGGTTCACTAAATCCCACTTCCTACAGGGTGATACACAGTGGGCCAGGTGACATGCAGAGGGTTGCAAGATCTCAGAGCCTAAGGAACTCAAATATTTGATAACGGGCAGGATGTCTGCTAACCTTTGTCCTGGGAGGGTGTTATTTTTATTATACTGGGCAGTAAGCAAGCCTACTCTTTGCTCCAGAGGAGGCCACTATTTCTATCTTCCAAGGCTGACAGCTCTACACACATCCTTGAAAAGATAACCTGGTCTTACTGGCTTTCAAAGATAAGCTTGAATGAGACTTGATCATCATTCAGTTCTTCTGTTTCCTTTATTGAGATTGTGCAAATATGCTCTTTTCTCTGTAAAGTTCACTAACTTTATTCATACATAAGGGATGCTTTTGGCTTTATTTATTAAGTTGAAATTGTCGTATTAGAGGAAATGATGAAACTGTTATGGGTTCTATCTGAAAGTATGCTTTTCCAGGAAAAATGGGAAAGAAGATCAGTGCTCACAGAACTTTGCCACAAGGAGCTGATAGCAACTTAAATGATTTTAATTTGAATAGTGTTTTGTACATCTTTCTTCCATTTACTTCATCCTCTCTGCTTCCTGTAACTCTCATATGGGAATGGGGCACTTTCAGGGATTCACTGAACTCATTTACAATATTCAAATGGTTTTGTTTGTTGTGTTTTTTTTATTGAGGTAAAGTTGACATATAATATTATATCAGTTTCAGGGGTACAACGTAATGATTCAATGTTTGAGTATATATTGAAATGATCACCACAATAAGTCCAGTTAACATCCGTCCCCATACATAGTTACAAATGTTTTTGTCTTGTGATGAGGACATGGCATATTTCAAGGTGCAGAAGAATCAACAATTCTGTAATACTTTTCTATATACAGCTTGATGAATTTGAACATAAGTATACACCCTTGAGACTGTCACCACCATCAAGGCCACAAACATATCCATCACCATCCAAAGATTTCTCTCACCTCCTTTATTACTATCATTCTGTGGTAAGAACTCTTAGTATCTACTCTAGTAACAAATGTGACGTATGCAATAGAGTTTTGTTACCTTTAGGCACTAAGCCATATCCTACATCTCCAGAACTTATTTATCTTGATAACTGAAACTTTGTATCCTTTGACAATCAGCTCCCCATTTCTCCATCTCCCCAGCCCCTGCCAACCACCATTCTGACATCTGCTTGTATGAATTTCACAATTTTAGATTCCACATATAAGTATTTGTCTTTCTCTGTCTGCCTTATTTCACTTAGCATAATATCTTCTAGGTCCCTCATGTTGTCAAAAATGGCAGGAATTCCTTCTTTTTTCAAGGTTGAAGAATATTCCATTTCTTTATCCATTCATCATCAGTGACGTTTAGGTTACTTCCATATCTTCGCTATTGTGAATTAGTTGCAATGAACATTAGAGTACAGGTATCTTTTTGAGACCCTGATTTCAATTCCTGTGGGTATATACCAGAAGTGGGATTGCTGGATCATATGCTAGTTTTCTTTTTTGGAGAAACCTCCATACTGTTTTTCATAATGGCTGTACTAGTTACATTCCCACAAGGGTTCCTTTTATTCACATCTTCACCAATATTCGTTATCTTTAGTTTTTCTGATAATCGCCATCTTAACAGGTGTGAAGTGATAGCTCATTGTGGCTTTGATTTGTATTCCCTGATGATTAGCGATGCCAAACACCTTTTCATAGACCTATTGGCCACTTGTATGTCTTCATTGGAAAAAGTCTATTGTGGTCCCTTGCCCATTTTATAAATTGATTTGTCTTTTTGTAATTGAGCCAACACAAAAAAAAGAACAAAATTTCCAGGCATTATAGATGCTTCCCAGTTGATGCAGATGGTTTTGTGTTTACAGTGGTACCAAAAGATCATGTTTCGTGTTTTTTCTTCAGCTTGTTATAAGACCAACAGTAGCTGCAGCATGGCAGATAATCGGGATCTTCTGGGTTTGGAGGTTTACAAAATAAATGAGTGGTAAGGATTTTTTTATTTTTCCAAGGAAGTTATTGTGATCATAGTCCATGGAATCCAGGATTAGATAGGTGGAGGAGAAAATTAAGGTGAGGATTGGTGATCTGGCATTACTTCTGATCTTGAGGGACAGGTATTTACTGTATGAGTGTTTGAATAAAAATATTAGAGATCAGGAATTTGTGGTGGGTGAATATGTTTTCTGAATTATTTACTTTTGAACATAACCACTTGGATTATGTGAACATCTGGGATATGGGAGTAAGTCGTTAGCAGGGAGTGGTTGATAATATCACTATTGATTTAACCTCTATGAACACCAAGTGGTCAATGGATTAAGCAAATGAGTAGACAGAAAACACAGAAATGGTAAGAATTGGGATTTAGTAAAAGACTGGGGACTTACTGTCCTGAGTGGGAATGCCAGGACTTGTGCGGTTGAGAGTGACAAGGACAAGAAGAGAATAGAATCACACTCATACAAGGAGGGGGTGTTAACAGGATGGAGGGGGAAATGATCTGGAGTAGCCTTGAGTTTTGACCTTGAGCTTTCTGTTCTTGATGCAAATCTGCCTGATGATATCCCGGGACACAGGTCAGATCTAGCCCCAGGGGATCGAGGGTGGGTGGAAGTACAAAACAGCCAGGATAATTTTCCTAAAAAGGCAGGCTTCCTTTATCATTTGACCCACTTTCATGATTGGTTTTTGTAGGGTAAGAGGAAAAGAAAGATGATAAGAAGGATGATAGTCAAGTCTTCGCAGACGTGGTGAACACAGAAGGAGCAGCAGGGGCCTGGCTTCCTGAGGACAGTTTTAGGCTGAGGGCTAAACCCACCGCAACAGCCTGGAAGAAGCTACATCCAGCAGGATGGACGTGCACGGAAGCCAGAGACCTGCTGATGGCACCAGCTCGGCAACTCCTCCTGGAACAGCCCAACCAACACCACTGTGTCCCATGACCAGGGCCTCCTGCCGAAAAATGGCACCCTGCCGCCCATGGGCTGAACAGATCCCTCTGCTTGTTAACCTGGACAAGATAGATGGGAATGTTTCAGAGAAATTTCAAGTGAGAAACTATCAAACCTACAGCCTGCCCAGTCCCCCTACCCCTCTCTCCCCTCCTCTCTTTCCAGACCCACGGCCTCCACTTTATCTTGGTCATCAGTTCTCTGCTCAAGGACTCGTCTTGTTTATAGAGCTCCTTAAGTTTTTCAGAGCTTTACCCGAGGGGAGGGGAAAGAGGGAAGGATAAATTTAGGGATAATGTGAGGGGTCTGAGTGCAAATCCCTTTTCTTTGACAACCCAAGAGATTCAACCTGTCTGGAGGAGTGTTCTCACTGGGATCCTCTGAGCGTTAAGGTCTCATGGGACTGGCAGGGGACTCTCCTGTTGGTCACTGGGGTCTCCACTCCCCAGCTCTACAGAGCAGCTCTGTTTTGACCACTATGAGTTTCAACTGACCATAGAGTTCTGTTGCTATAAACACTTGAATATCCCCAATGTGGCTCAATCCAGTAGCTGACATTTAGGGAAACCGAGTACTGAAGCAGAACTGGTTCACTAAGGTCACCAGGAGACTTAGAGACCAACTGCCAACGTCCAGGCCCTGTCCCCAGCATTTGCTGCCTCCCAAGAGTTCCCAGCTGACTGAGGCGCCAATGGCAGTCATACAGGAGATCCCCCATCCATCCTGGTCCTCCTATGGAGAGAGGCCTACCCACGGGGAAACTTCCCCCCATGTGTTCTTCAGATGGCTTGTGGAAGTTTTCTGCAGAGCAGAGATGACAGTGCAGGGCGAGGAGAAGTTCTTCCAGATCTCGCACTCCTGGGGAAGGGAAGAGAATGAGGTGTGAGGTTGGGCACTGGAGCCCCGCTTGCTCTAGCTTCAGTCCCCTTCTATTTAAATCTCCCCTCCCGGATGAGACAGATGCTCAGGGAGCCCCAGAAGGACATTTAGGACCCAGAGAGTAACACTCACAAGGAGGAGGAGTTTAGCTCAACCCAGGGAATTAGACAGGTAGGAAGTGAGCAGCCTCCCACTGGGACCTGGAGTCAAGGTCAGTGGGCCCCTGGCAGGAAGGGCCTAAGGACTTGCAGGAGCTTAGACCACACACTGCAATCCTGGGAGCTGATAAATGTGGAGAGGCAGTTCCCAAGTCTCCAGAGAGGGGCTCCACTGGGCCTCCCACGGCACACCTGGGCCACCTGGACCCAGTGCTCTACCACCCTCGCCCTGTCCTGGGCTGTCATGCTCGGTCCCCAAGGCAGGTGGTGATGACGAGGCTGGCCACCCTTCTGAACTGGTCGATGGTGGCCTGGATAGTGGGTGTCTAGTGCTCACTGCCAGGCTTGTTCTTCTTGTGCCAGGTGGATCCCAGGCATTGAGAGGGCACCACCTTCCAGAAGAGCTCCTGGGGAACAGAGGGAGTGTCATCGAGCCCTGCCACAGGCCACCTCTGTGTCCACAGCCCCTAAAGTCCGACACAGGTGTCACAGTTTAGAGCTGGAGCTCAGGAAGCTCAGGATGTGGCCTGAGCCTTGTGAGAGTCCCTGGGTTTTCTTCTCTGTCCACCGAGGGTACCCAACACAGGATGACCCAGGACACAATCCCGGCAGAGAAGAGAGAGAGGCATTTGCACCCAGCCCGTCCTGGCTAACTCCAAGCTCCAGACGGTGGCTCAATTCTGCTCATGTCAAGGAGGCATCTTCCACCACCCTGATCTCCGCTCTGGTCCCACTCCCCATTCTGATGTACATTCCCCCGTGGCAGCTACAACCACTGGCCTTGTCTGTCTCCCTTGTAGTGAAGCACACATCAGGTGTCAAGTCCTGAGGCTGTTGAGCCTCCTGAGGAGACGGCTGGGCCACTGTAGACCTGGCTGCACACAGTGAGTTCCCCTCCACCACTGATGGGCCAGGCCCTGTCAAGCTTTCCATCTCTTCTACCTCATGGAGCTGGCACAGCCACTCTGTGGAGCAGGTCCTGTTAGTGTCCATCTCTACGATCTGCAGGTGGACAGCAAAGGCTTGGGGGTTCCAGAAGTTGCCCAGGTCATATGGTTGGTAAGGGGTGGAGCTAGGATTTGGGCCCAGATCATGGGAGTCTGGATCAGGTCTGGGGCAATGATGGCAGAGGGAAGGCCTGTTCCACCCCGCCTTGAGAGCCCAGCTGCTCACCGCATCCATCACGGTCAACCGCTCTACCACCTGCTTAGGAGAGAAGGCCGTGTGGTTGGGCTTCTTCTCACGCTCCTTAACAGCCACAGGTGGAGACGGACTTCCCACTAGAAATGATGGTCCAGGTGACTCCAGCTCAGCAGCTCCCACTCCTGCTGGAGCCGATGTTGGCCCTTGCTCCAGCTCCAACACTGCTGATGGAGGGGACTCTGGCTCCAACTCTAGAAGGGGTGATGTTAACGGAGCTGTAGCCAGCTCTACCTCCACCACTGCACACTGCTCTGCTTCTGCCACTGGCTGGAGCTCTGCAGCTGGCGCTACAGTGGTATAAAGAGAAAGATTCACCCACATAGCTGACTTTCCATGTGTCCTTCTAAACACAAGCAAGATCCCAATTCCCTTCCAGGAATATGCAGCCTGCAGTCCCCCTTACCCTCTGCCTCTGCCTCAGTGGCCTCCAGAAGCTCACACCGGGCAAGGGTAAGAGGGTCATGGCAGCTCAGCTCCGAACCAGGCAAGGTTACCTGCGTGTACATCCCCTTTAGATTGAAAAAGAGACAGCCCCAGTCTGGTCATGCCCTAGTTCTGGTCCAACCTGGTTATCTCAAGGTCCTGAGTGTGGAGACTTTCTGCTCCTGCTCTCATCTCAGAGCAGCACTGGATGGTGTTTGTGGCCTCAGGCACCTTCCCCTTGCCTAGTGAGTTGGTGAAATTGAAACTATTGGGCAGCTCCTCGATGATCTTCTGATTGGAGTTCTGCAAAGACTGCTCTGGAGCTGGGCCAGAAGGAATGAGGGGCTGCCTGCAGACTGCCACTGAGGTCAACCCCCAAGAGAAAGTCTGCTCCTCAGTTCAGGCACAGAGGGACACCCCTGCAAAGAACTGTGGTCAGGCAGGAAAAGAGATGAAACCTCCATGGCTCAGTAACATGAGTAGAGGAGCTCACCTTCTCATGCTGCCAGCCATGACCTGGGCTATGAACATGACAGGCCCACCATGCTTCCGACACCTAACAACCAGCTCCTGCCCAGGAATGGCCTACCCCTCATACCCTGCCTTCTCCCTTCCACACAAACACACACAGACACACACACACACGATGAAGGGTAAGGGGTGTGGGGCTGATCAGGTAGGATCACAGTTGTGTCCTGGCCTGCACTAGCCTTTCCTGGGCTGCCCCGTGTTACCCTTCACTGCCTCCTGCCAGATGCCCAGAGGCGTCGGGGATGACGGCTGAGCCAACGTCGGCAACGACCAAGAAGTTTCACTTTCTGGGTTTTTTTGAGCCTAGATCCTCCAAAAGTTGGGATACAACAACAAAATATTTTTTCCTGTTGACTGTCTCCAGTCAAGTGAGCTGGATGGGGGGCTGTGGGTGCCTGGTTACCAGAGTTCTAAGATCTGTTGAGGTTTATGACCAAGGAAGTGAGGTCATTTTTCAAGATTCCTTTACCTGGGCCCCTTCCCTCAATCAGACTTGTGCAGAGCTGCCCCCTGTGCCCCGGCTGCTCACCCTCCTCCCCCATGTCATCTCCTGAACTGTACACAAGGAGCCTACACAGCCCTAGCCACAGCTCCCTGGAAACCTAAGTCGGGTCTTAACTTTGAGGAGACAGAGATGAATGTTGACCTCCTTTTTCTTACCAGTTCTTCATCCTGAGGAAGCCCCTGTACCTCTCAGGTCCTCCCCAGTCTCTAAACCTGCACCATGGGGATCAGACTAGAATCTACTTCCTAGGGATGTCAGCCGGTGTATATGACATAATATCTATTACCCCTGTGAGCTGGTGTCACATGTACCTAAGGCACAAACTTAGAGATGGAAGAATAACAAGAAGGGGTGACAGGTAGCACAGAACACCACTCAAAACAGGCCTGGGTTCTAGCAATGTGATATTGGAACAGTCGCTTCCAACTTGGTCTCATTTTCAGGTCAGAATCACGAGGGGGTTGAAACTAATGGAAATTTAGATACTACCATCCTGTGTCATAAAACCATTCAATTGTTTCCTGTTTAATGGAGAATGCGACCCAAGTGTCTCGTCTTGGCCTATGAGGTGGGCAATCTCCACAGTGGTACCCAGTAAGCTGCACCCATGGTAGAGCCATCCCAGTGGAACCACTAAGTAGTTAGTAGCTGGCTTCTTAACATAATAACAGCCAAAGTGATGGGATTTCTTGTCTAAATTTTAACTAAAAAAGTCTCTCACTTCCTCTTACTCCCTCTTTCATGTTCCATCTCTCTCTCTCACTCTGTCGAATCCCTGTAACTGAGGAATCAAATACCAGTGTTTTCGGGTTGCCCAATGTGGACGCCTAGAGAAGAGAGAAGCACGAGATTGCCCAGGCCTACTGACAGAAAGAAACTCAGGCTCTCATTCCAAACTGAACCCTGAAAGCAGAGAGTGAACTTGGGGGCCAGTCCTCCCCAAGTTGAACCTCAGTTGCAGGCCGCACAGGGTGGTGATGAGGTAAGAGGGAAGAAAAGACTGTGGGAGCTTTCTGCCTGATCCACCTGGAAGGGTGAGGGCGAGAACAGTGTCATGTGACACTGAGTCCTCAGGAGAACCTGTGAGGTAGCTGGAATTCTCACACCTTCCAGGTGAGGAAACAGGCTCAGGGAGGCCTGGCCCAAAGCCCAAGCTCACACCCAGAGTGAGAGTTGGAGCTTGGCTTGTTCTAGAATCACAACACCTTGGAGGATGGAGTGCTATTGGTACCAGATGCGTGCAGTCAGATGTCCACGGTCAGAGGCCAGTGGTGCTGGAGAGAAATGGGGTGAGGGGACTATGGCCTTACTGACACTCACCTCGACCCTGGCAGCAGAGGCCCTCCACGTTTGCCCCCCCGCAGATCAGCCTCTAGAGAGTGCAGGAGAAGCAGCAGCAGCAGGTGAGTGTGCCTGTGGGGGAGGGGCTCTGCCCTCCCAGCTGGAGGCCCTCAAATCAAGAGAGGAGGCCCCTTCCTCTTGCTGCCACAGTGCCTGAATCCTCCAGTAGAAGTGACCGGGAGGAGGGCCTGGAAGAGCTGGTGCAGGATGGGTTTGTTGTGGGGAGGGCCAGGGACCGCACACCCTGTGATTTGCCAGAAGGCAGCCCTGGGAGGTGAGGAGGAGGAGTGTGGTTTTCTTGGGCTGTGAAAGGAGGAGGGGTTGGGGGAGGCTGCTAGGCGTCTTGGCTGCTCCCCGTGGGAACCCTGGTGTGGGCCAGGAGGCTGAGGGTGAGGACTTTTCAGGGGAGGGTCTGCAGGGGGCCGACTTGAGAACAAGGACTCATCCCACCCACACCCCGATGTCACAAAGTGTCGTCCCATATCTTAGCACTTTCCTTGGTCACCTGCTGATGCTGCACCTGCTGATGGGTGATAATCTCGAGATGAGTGCACCTGAGGACCAGGCAAGGAGGGCCAGGATCCTGAGCCTTGGGAGGGGGAGCCCCCGAACTGAGCTCTGAGCCCTCAGCACTTGGCACATCTCCTGTCATAAGAGCCTCTCAGCCACCCCTGGGAGATGGGGCATCAGGCCCATCTTAGGGATGAGTGAACAGAGGCTCCACCTGAGACACCCATTCCGGTTCCTCAGGCTGGGGAAGCTCAGAGCTGCCTGACGGCACAGCTGCTTGAGGTTTTATCTGAGCTGGACGCAGCCTCTCCCTCCCACGCTGCCCATGGAGGGAGAGAGAATTCAGACCCCTCCAAGTCAGGCAGCACATAAGTGGCTGAGCAGTCCCGTCTGACTGAGGCCTCAGCCTCCAAGTCTGTCATCAGAGAGGGTTGTGCTGCCAGGTCCCTCAGCCTCTCCCCCATGTCCTGCTTCTCTGGAGCCCAGATCCCGGCCTAGGTCCAAGTCCTGTTTTCTGTGCATGCCCGGCCCCCTCTGGGGACCTGGCAGTAGTGCAACATGAGAAGGGGTGGGCCTAGGGGTCTAGTCAGGCTACAGGGCTCTGTCTGATGGACTCTGGCTCTCTGCCTTCCATGGGAATGAGATCAACCTGAGAAGAGGACTGAAGTGAACAGCTGCCGCACTCCCTGCAGGGGAGGGGAAGGAGGAGGAAATCAGAGACCCTCTGGGCAGAACAGTCCCTGGCTCCACCCCCTGTATCTTACATTTAGTGGAAGAGTTTGATAACAGAGAAGTGGGAGACCCAACCAATTGGCGGGTGGGTTGAGGGGAGGATGGCATCAAGGAAAACTTCCTGGAGGAGGGGCTGATTATTCCCATTCTGTGAACAGGTAGAGCCTGGATGGAACTGGAGGGAAGGAGGGTTCCCAGGATGGTCCCCTGCCCCACTCCTCACCACCCACAAGGTCCATGATGCATCGCCCACCCAGGTCCTATCTGCATCCTCTCCTTCCCTCTGGTCCCAGGAATACCCAGTCATGAGGGAGATCCTTCTGCTCCAGGTGGCCGCAAAGAATTACAACCTAGAGCCCGAGGAGCGATTTGGGACCTGGTTCTAGGACATGGAGCTGCTCAACGAGAATGATAGGTGAGGCCAGGCAGGAGTTGGGTGAGGGCAGGGGTGGACTCTCCCTGTTGGCCAGTCCAGAGAGCCTGTCTCCGTGGCCCCCCACTCAGCCCCAGGCCTTATTGCATGGCGACCTCTGGGACACCTAGACTCCAGCTGCCGGGCAGGCAGTGGGGGGACACCTGAGGTGTGTCTCCTGGTAGGCTCACAGGTGACTCTCTGTCTTGGAGCTACAGCCTGTCCTGCCAGCTGGACCCCCAGAACTAGTTGGCGAGCAGAATACTCAAGGATAAGAAAAACCCGCCATCATTAAGGTCAGGGGTGAGTGAGTGTCTGGGCCGTGGTGACTGACTCCTAACGGTTCAGTAAAGCTTCCGGCTAAACGTGCCCTTGGGGAGTCGGACAGCTGGCACTGGGATCCCAGCTCCACTACTGAGCAGTACTGTGACTGGGGTGACTCTCTTCAGCTTCCTGAGACTCCGTTTCCTCCTCTGTGAAATAAGTGATACTAAATAACCTCTTGCGTTGCAGGGACAAATGGGGTACTGGTGGGTGACAGCACTGAGCACAGAGTCTGGAGCACTCAGTGCAGTGGGGACAGGGTGGGGGCCATGATACTGAGGGAGGCCCCCCAGGATAACCCGACTCTTCTACTCAGTCCCCAGGCCCCAACACCGAGCCCTGTACCAGTGGCTGACCACAGCCCCATTCTCAGCAGCGGGGACACAGCTGGGAGGCTTTCCCTGCACTGGGCCAGCTCCTCCCACCTGACGGGAAGGGAAGCATTGTAAGCTGATCTCTGAGGTCCCCTGAAACCCAAGAGAGAGGGGACAACCCCACCCCAGCTCCCTGATGTCTCTACCCTAGCACCTATTCACACAATGGGGAGGGACAGTAGTTATTTGTTGTAAATTATAAACGCCATATTTGAATATTATATTAAAGTCCTGTTCCCTTTAGAGCCTGGGAGTTGTGGTGTGGTTCTGTCGCTTTCTGTAGGCATGTAAGTGAGACACTGAATCTCACATTTCTCCTCGAATCACGAACTCTTCTGGGTCTTCAGCTTATTGTATGTGGGCAAAGGGAGAAGGGCCAGCCCCTTCCCTGGTTAGTGGGGACAATCCCAAGTCCCCATAATTCCGAAGACCAGCTCATTTCAGTATCATTCAGCTCCTCCAGGAGCAGACATGGTCCCTGCCCGTTCTTTTGGGATTTTAAGGTTGAAGGTACTTTCACAGGCAGAGCAACAACCACTGAAATGTGGGTGTCTTTAAAACAGCACTACCCAGGACAATGTCGTGTCACAGGCAGGGGCTGCCTTTCTACATTCTGGAGTAACAGGCAACGTTTTCTGCTTCTCTTTTTGAGATTTCTTTTGACTAAATTTTAGGAACTTGTAGTTTTCTAGTTCAATCTCTTGAATTGCATCAGCTCTAAGTGGGGAAAACAATGTAAAAAGATCAAAACGTGCACGTGGAGAGGACAAGGCCCAAGGAAGGTCATTTGCAAATGGACTAAAGGCAGGCAGGACCTCGCTCCTGAGGCCCCTCTAGGGGCTCCCTGTTCACCCCTGACCTGGATTTGAATCCTGCTGGGATCCTTGTCCAAGACTCTGAATTCCTTTTCCTGCTTGTTCTGTATCCAGGAGGAAAGATTTGTGATGCAGCTTTTAAGGGTACTGCTGGGCCTCGTTCCATAAACATGGCTGCTCCCTGTGAACTAGGATTTTCAGCACCCCTGCCTTCCTTATGCAATTCCCTTTAGGGCAGAAATTCCCCAGAAGGCCCCAAGCCTCCTCCCTCGCTTGGCCTGATGGATCTCGGGTAAGCTCTACTTTGTCAGTATAAGGGACCATAATCCCGGCCAGTGAGTGACCTCACACTGTCCCTTGCTATCCAAGGTGACTTCTGAGCCCGTGTAATTCTGAGGTCCAGGGTCTTGGACAATCCTCCAGTTTACACACTAAGTGTTGGTGTTATCAACTTGTCCAAATGGGGCAATTGGGCCCGAGCCCATAAACTGTGTTGCCTCTGGGTTTTTGTGTTTTTGTCCCCAGTCCTGGGCTGTGGTTACATTACCACCACCTGCTGGGGTGTGAACACTGTTTGGAGCTTTCAAAGATGAGGCACGACAGGGGTGTGAGGGGCTACAGCAGGGAATGCCACTGAACTGATGGTCCATGGACGTGCATGAACACAGCCTTACCAATTAAAATACTGAAATACTTCCCATCTGGTGGTGAACAGACACTGCTCTGAGCTCGCCCCGAGAACCCACCCCATGACTAGGAGCTTTCAAATGGTTACCAAGTGGCATTTTGAACCTCATCCCTTGGGAACACCCTGTAAGACAAGGACCAGATTAATCGCTTGGCACTTGTGAGTTATCCCCTCATTTCTGATGGCTGCAAGTGTCACCCAGACACACAGGCTGCACTCTGCCAGGGAAGCCTTCTCAGGACAACCAGAAGCTGAAAATGAATCCTGGTTCCCGGCATCCCAAGCCCTTCTTGCCACGGCACAGCCACCCAGGAAAGTGATTTGGTAACGGAAAGACTGGGAAGGCTGTACTTTCCCTCCAAAGAGAAAGAGAAGTGCCAACAGTGAAAGCTTGATCCCTCAGATAGACAATTAAATCCCAACATGCAGTGGGTTCTTTCAGCATTAATGATACTGAGAAGATCTCTTTTGATAATAGCACGATCCCCCAACTGCCGTGTTCATCTCCATGAATCAAATTTCCAACACATATGGATCTAAAAAACTGAGGGAAATCTGGTATTTCCTTAGATGCAACTCTGAATTAGCATGCAACAGAGAACAGAAAAATGGAGACCTAGAAGTAAATATCTAATTTGAGAACATAGACACAAAAGTGTGTTTGAAATAATATTTTAGAATCTATTGGAATATTATACAAAAAGAATAATCCATTTTTAGTAGGTTTTACTGTGACTGTGAGGGGAAAAACTGAATCATCCCTTGACATTGATAACTCGCTGCTGACTTTAAGTACAAATGAATAATATACATAGTAAAGGAAAATGAGAGAACAGCATGAAAAAGGAAGATCATTCTCTCCTCACCTGAAACTCAACCTCTCACCTCAGAAATAAACTGTTGTCTATATTTTCTATGTCTCGAAACAGAGTTTAATAAAAGAAAAGTATCAATATATTTTAAAGTTTCAAGAGCTCAAAGCAAGGAAACATTAGGGACGCTGCCAAGAGACCTCAATGAGGTGCCTGCTCCATTTCATCTGCTGTCAGGATGGCCTTCTTAGACCCTCACTTTCTCTGCCTTGCTAGCAAGTGTGTCCGCCATCAGTGCTATCACCAGTCTCGCTCCTGTGCTCTTCACTGCCCTTTCCTCCTTCCTGATACCTCCACAGTGGAGCTGTGGAATGCACAGATCAGTTCCTGGAATCATCTCTGCCAAATCTGAAGACCAGCAGGAGTGGGAATGGGACCTGGAATGCAGAACACCTGCGAGCACACCTGGCAGGGATTCACCTGTGTGACTAGGTGCAAGTTTTTATAAACTTTTTGGCAAGATTGAAAGGACTTACGAGTTGTCCTGCACTGCTGCAGGCCTGGAGTCCTTGCGGTCTCTCGGGCCAGCAGATCTGGTGGGGCTGGCCCAAGTTGTCCTCTCAGAGACCAGTCATTGACAGGATGGGTTGGGATTTTAGTAACTGGCCTCTTGAATATGTCACTGGACAACCTCAAAAGAATGGAAATGCTTAAACCAGGCTTTGGTTTGGACAGATCTGACCTGTGTCCTGGGATGTCATCAGGCAGATTTGCATCAAGAACAGAAAGCTCAAGGTCAAAACTCAAGGCTCCTCCAGATCATTTCCCCCTCCATCCTGTTAACACGCCCTCCTTGTTTGAGTGTTAGTCTATTCTCTTCTTTTCCCTGTTACTCTCAACCGCACAAGTCCTGGCACTCCCTCTCAGGACAGTCGGCCCCCAGTCCTTTAGTAAATCTCAAATCTTACCATTTTTGTGTTTTCTGTCTACTCATTTGCTTAATCCATTGACCACTTGGTGTTCATAGAGATTAAATCAATAGTGACGTTATCAACCACCCCCTGTTAGCAACTTACTCCCATATCCCAGATGTTCACATAATCCAAATGGTTATGTTCAAAACTAAATAATTCACAAAACATATTCAACCACCACAAATTCCTGATCTCTAATATTTTTATTCAAACATTCATACAGTAGATACCTGTCCCTCAAGATCAGTAGTAACGCCAGATCAATGATACTCACCTTAATTTCCTCCTACACCTAACAATCCTGGATTCCATGGACTATGATCACAATAATTTCCTTGGAAAAATAAAAAATTCCTTACCACTCATTTATTTTGTAAACCTCCAAACCCAGAAGATCCCGATTATCTGCCGTGAAGCAGCTACTGCTGGTCTTATGACAAACTGAAGAAAAAGCACGAAACATGATCTTTTTGTACCACTGTAAATACAAAGCCATCTGCATCAACTGGGAAGCACCCATAATGCCTGGAAATTTTGTTCTCTTTTTTTGTTTGGCTCAAAAACAAAAAGACAAATCAATTTAAAAAATGGGCAGGGGACCAGAGTATAATTTTTCCAGTGAAGACATACAGGTGTCCAGCAGGTGTATGAAAAGTTGTTCAGCATCACAAATCAGGGAATGCAAATCAAAACCACAATGAGCTATCATTTCACACCTGTTATGATGGCGATTATCAAAAAAACTAAAGATGACAAATGTTGGTGAGGATGTGGAGAAAAGGGACTCTCGTGGGAATGTAAACTAGTACAGCCATTATGGAAAACAGTGTGGAATTTCCACCAAAAATGAAAACTAGCCTATGATCCAGCAATCCCACTTCTGGTAGACACCCACAGGAATTGAAGTCAGGGTCTCAAAGAGATATCTGCCCTCTAATGTTCATTGCAGCTAATTCACAATAGCCAAAATACGGAAGTAACCTAAACGTCACTGATGGATGAAGGGATAAAGAAATGGCATATTCTTCAACATTGAAAAAAGAAGGAATTGCTGCTATTTTTGACAACATGAATGCATCTAAAAGACATTGTGCTAAGTGAAATAAGGCAGACAGAGAAAGGCAAATATTCCCTTATTTGTGGAATCCAAAATAGTCAAACTCACACAAGCAGAGGTTAGAATGGTGGTTGCCAGGGGCTGGGGAGATGGAGAAATGGGGAGCTGATGTTCAAAGATACAAAGTTTCAGTTATCAAGATAAATAAGTTCTGGAAATCTAGGATACGGCATAGTACCTACAGCTAACAAGACTGTATCGCATATGTTACATTTGCTAATAGAGTAGATATTAAGAGTTCTTACCAGAGAATAATAGTAATAAAGGAGGTGAGAGAAAGCTTTGGGAGATGATGGATATGTTTGTGGCCTTGATGGTGGTGACAGTCTTAAGGGTGTATGCTTATGTCCAAATTCATCAAGCTGTCTATGGAAAAGTATGACATCATCGTTGATTCTTCTGCACCTTGAAATATGCCATGTCCTCATCACAAGAGAAAAAATTTGTAACTCTATATGGGGACGGATGTTAACTGGACTTATTGTGGTGATCGTTTCAACATATATACAAACATTGAATCATTATGTCGTACCGCTGAAACTAATTTAATGTTCTATGTCAACTTTATCTCAATTAAAAAAACACAACAGACAAAATCATTTGAATACTGTATATGAGTTCAGTGAATCCCTGAAACTGCCCCATTCCCATATGGGAATTACAGGAAGCAGAGAGGATGATGTAAGATGGAAGAAAGTTGTACAAAACAGTATTCAAATTAAAATCATTTAAGTTGTCATCAGCTCCTTGTGGCAAAGTTCTGCGAGCACCTATCTACTTTCACATTTTTCCTGAAAAAACATACTTTCACATCCAACCCATAATAGTTTCATCATTTTCTCTAATAAGAAAATTTCAACTTAATAAATAAAACCAAAAGCATCTCTTATGTATGAATAAAGTTAGTGAACTTTACAGAGAAAATAGCATATTTGCACAATCTCAATAAAGGAAACAGAAGAACTGAATGATGATCAAGTCTCGTTCAAGCTTATCTTTGAAAGCCAGTAAAACCAGGCTGTCTTTTCAAGGATGTGTGTAGAGCTGTCAGCCTTGGAAGATAGAAATAGTGGCCTCCTCTGGAGCCAAGGGCAGCCTTGCTTACTGCCCAGTATAATAAAAATAACACCCCCCCAGGACAAAGGTTAGCAGACATCCTGCCCGTTATCAAAGATTTGAGTTCCTTAGGCTCTGAGATCTTACATCTCTCTGCATGTTACCTGGCCCACTGTGTATCACCCTGTAGGAAGTGAGATTTATTGAACTGGTGCAAACGCTGATACTCTGGCCACTGCTATTGTTGTGTCATTAAGTCCTTTGTCTCTGATGCATGAGTCTCTTGACTTTTGCTGCCATCTGTAAGACCATTGTAGGCTAACTTACTGGTTTGCAAGTAAGGTAAAACATCAGACCTTTCACAGTTTCTGACAAGCCCTTAAAATAACTAGTAGTCTTAGGAACAGAGAGCTATCCAGAACAATATGCATGGATGGTCTTCATAGAAGACTTCATGCAACCAAAACTTTAATAAGTCTCTCTGACCTCTTTTATTTCTACCCCAAGTAGAAGGAGAGGCACCAAGCTATTACAGACCTAGGGCTTGTGCAAGCCACCTGGAGACCTAGTGACAAGAAACTTCCCATGGGGAGCAAAGACAGATGGGCATATTTCCAAAATGGACCCATGTGCTTCCCGGTCATCAAAAAGACAGTGCATTATCTTAATTTATGATGATTTGAGTCATTAAAATCTTGTGATGGGCCAAAGATACACTTCTAAGAGGAGTGAGGCACACGGCAGTTGTAAGCAGATTAACACACTTGGTGAATATCAAACTCTGAACCAACTTTAGTGTTCTAATCAATTAAAAGGTACAACAAATTTATTTAGGTAGATTAAATGGTATTTAATGTTATGCCTGATTATTACTCTTCAATAATGAACAAGAAGCTTATGTAAATAACTATAATTGGCCTTACTTTAAAACATGATAGTCAGGACTGTTTCAGATAAGCTGCAGAGAAGGAAGGGGAGAAATAGACAAAAGTTAACTGCTCTGAAGCCACTGTCAAGACCTCTGGATCTACATGTAACCCAGGAGATCGAGGCAAAGGGCTGTGCCCCTAGATCCTCCTGCATTGTGGTTCTCAGGGATGTCACGGGGCTGAAGCAGCTTCCTGATTCGTGTTTACATGTCCATGTGTACAATACCCCTGACCATGGGGATGAAGCACCATTCAATCATCCCTTACATCCCTCTAATTAACAATTAGATTTCAGAATCATTTTATCATTACATGATAATTTATTCCTCAAACCTGTAGGATGCCGAGCTAAAAGAAAATCAAATATCAATGGCTTCTTTTCTTTGAAATACCAAGATGTTCTTTCACACTTGGAATCCTGATTAGAGGATAAATCCATCAAATCAATGGAAACAAGTTAAGAAATGGACACAGGGATATTGCATTCATATATATATTTTTTGCATTGTTGCAAAAATAGAGTTACATTTAAAAAAATTAGAACTTTTTGAAATTTCATAGATATTAAAGATTTTGTTCTGCTTATACTCCCTTTGGTTTACCAAATCAAACTCACTCTTTAATGGACATTTCTAGCATTCAGTGCTAGTAACAACAGCTTTTTTAAATTTTTATTTTTCCCACGTCAAAGAACAAGGGCAGAGGTCATGGAGAGGTCAAGTCTAATCTACCTAGGGATGTGGCAGCCTTAACTACGGATGTTCAAGCCAGACATTGCCAGCAGAACCACATCTCTTCTTCCATAGGTGAGTTTTTACTAGTAATCACAGAGACTTGAGGATATGAAAGGAAATTCTTCATTAAGAACCAAAGTTATAGGGCCGGCCCAGTGGCTTAGCGGTTAAGTGCGTGCGCTCCGCTGCTGGTGGCCCGGATTCGGATCCCGGGTGCTCACTGACTCACCGTTTCTCCAGCCGTGCTGAGGCCGCGCCCCACATACAGCAACTAGAAAGGTGTGCAGCTATAACATATAACTATCTACTGGGGATTTGGGGGAAAAAATAAATAAATAAATAAAATCTTTAAAATGAACCAAAGTTATAGGTTCCTATCTTGGGTTCATTACTTTGAATTTTTGACGCAAATCATATATGTAGATTGGACCATGTTCAATTCTATGATCTTTAGAAGATGCAGCCTACAGCTGAAGAGAAACAGATACAACACCAACATCTTATCCTCTCTGAAGCCCAACTGAGAGCCCCTGGAGTCAGAAGTTTTCAAGACAAGAAAAAGTCATCCTTCTTCTGAACAAAGACTGTAGAGGCTATACTAACATTCAACTTTATTTATTTTGTTTTTTATTTTTGCTTTGTGAGGAAGATCAGCTCTGAGCTAACATTTGCCAATCCTCCTCTTTTTGCCGAGGAAGACTGGCCCTGGGCTAACATCCATGCCCATCTTCCTCCACTTTATATGGCACGCCACCACAGCATGGCTTGACAAGCAGTGCATCGGTGAGTGCCCGGGATCCGAACCTGCGAACTTTGGGTCGCCGCGAACCCCGGGCCGCTGCAGCGGAGCACGTGCACTTAACTGCTTGCGCCACCGGGCCAGTCCAAATATTCAACTTTAAATTGTTAACGTGACTTGTTAGAATGTGATGCAGCAAGCATAATATCTTCTAAGTTTCATGATTTTTCTCCAGAATACTGAGATGGATGACCTTGAAGTCCAATTTCCCCATAAATGTCTTGATTCAGAGATAAAATTAATTTCCCTATAAAATAATTCCCATAAAATTGTTAAAAATATATCATAGTCTCTGACTAAAAGGGAACAAAGCAAATTGAGCAGTTGAATAGCAGTGTAATAAATTCCATACAAGGATCTTACTGCAGCATTATGTATAATAGTGAAACTGGAAATAACCCCATCTCTATCAAAGAAGAAATAAACAGATCATGGTATTCCTGTTCTTTGGAGTAGCTCTAAAACTTCTAAAAAGCTAAGTTAGAGTGACGTGCACTGATAAGGAGAGACGTCTATGATATATGTTTTGGGAAACAGCAAGTTGCAAAACGATGTAGTTATGTAATTTATTTATGTTAAAAAAATCTTTATGTGTATTTATAAATTCATAGGAAATGTCCAGAAGAATAAGCTGCAACCTCTTAACAATAGTTCCTTCTGAGTAGGGGAGTGAGTGTGCAGGGAAGGGGATGGAAGTGGAGGGTTTCACTTTACTCTACATAGATCTGTGTAATTTGACTTTTTTTACAAAGTATGTAATTCTTTCATAATTAGAAAAATGAGTGATGTGACCGTTTGGTGCAGGGCAACAGTATTATGTTCACCAGTCTCTGTACTGTATGTTACTGCACAGCACGGACTGTAGGAGAAAGCCCAGAGGAGCAATGAAGACAAAAAACATGACACCTGCAAAAAGTCAGTGGAGTATTTCTACATAAGAAACCTTGCAGGTGAGTGATGGTCAGTATCTTCCACTGTTCCAGCTCTTGCAATAAACCTAGAATCTGCCCAGGGTAGGCCGGACGACCACGCCTTGCTAGTCCACTCCCCACCCAGGGCCTGTTTGTGCAGGGTGACTGCCAACTAGCAGACAATGGACTCAGGATGGGCCGTGTGCCTTTGGGGAGGCTGGCAGAGAAAGACAAAGTGGAACACCAGCTAAGTGCACACACCTGAGAGGCGGAGTTCCAGGTGGAGGCTCAAAATGCACCAAGAAACTGTGTGAAGGAAGCTACTCGACCTCTCTGAGCCTCAGAGTCCCCCCTGTAAAATGGGGATCACAGGCATACTTCACAGAGCTGGTGGGGAAGATACATAGAAGTGCCTGTGACAGCCAGTGTCACATTATTAATAAAGTCGTATCTGACTTAAGAATAATCGATGAAAAGAATAATGTGATGAGACCAAAGACGAGATGCCCAGCTTCATAAGCAGCCCCAGCAGCATGAGAATGAAAGGAGTTCCGAGTAAGCAGGGTTCTTCACAGCTCCACTTTAGAGGACGAACATGGGCTACACCAGGATAAGTGGCTGTTGTACAGTGACTCGTGTAGTGAAGATGGGTCCCTAAAGACACTGTGAAATCCAGTTACACACAGTGGCTCCTAGGAAACAACTGCAAAGCAATCAATGCAGCAGTTAGGAATGGGAAGGGGCTGAGCAGAGGAGTGTCAGAGCCATAAAATTGACGGAAGACACTTAACCACAGCGAGCGCCCAGCTCTGTCAACAGCTGCTGTGGTTGCACCAGGAGATCAAATGTCTGAGGCAGCCATTGTGGGGACTGCTGGGAGCACAGTGGTCACTGAAGCCACACCCCAACAGCAGTGCATCGGAGCACACAGACCCAGAGACTTTCCTCTCAATTAATCTTTGTTTCAAGATGAGGAATATCCTCACGTTACAATGTCTCCTTCCAACACATGTGGACGACTGTAATCAGAACCCCCTGAAGAGGTCACAGGCCAGAGTAGGATGGAACACTGGGGGCTGGGGAGCGGCGCTGCACCTGACCACACGGACTATCACCCGGGCCTGTTGAACACGAGAGAAGAACCCGAGGATGTGGTCTAACGAGAATTCCCCGTCTTGCCACATTCAGAGACATTGCAGGGATTCTCATCCTTTCTTTACAAAAATGTTGAAGAATTCATGTGTCATTAATTCATAAAGAGGCAAATTCTTGACAATGTGACAGGGTCTAGTTTCCATGACCAGGTTTTCCAGTTGTTTTGATAATATTTCACATTCAGGAATCGGAAATGTAACCTATTGGGGTGTATAATATAAACAAGGACTTGTTTTCATTTAGATCAACGCCCAGACTTTTAGGGATGACATAAATCAGAAAAACTGCTAATCATTCCTCTACAGGTTTCAATAAGACTTTTAAGTTAATTTACCAATCTCAGGAAAAGAGAATATGGCAATTCAAGTTTTTTGTTTCTGCATTCAAGCGTACAGTACAGCCAAGAGAATGAGCAGAAAAAAATTAACAAGAAAGCTTGCTTGCATTTTATCTTTTGCAAATGAGAAGCATATTTTATGTTCTGTTCTTTTCACTGCTGTAATAAATTTTTAAAGAATACGGTACATCTGACTATCCCTAGGCGTGTTTATCCAGGAACCTTGCCGGAATCCAAAGCAGAGATGTTAAAGCTGACGGGTTTCAAATGCTGCCCAAGTGCTGTCTACCATGAACATCCCTCTCCCAAAGCTGGACGACCGATCTCTTCCTGAGGGATCAGAATCACCACCCATGTCCCTGAGAGACTGGCCACTCAGGCTTGAGCTGAGATTAAGTGATCAATCTAAAGGGCAAAATACTTAAGCTATTCTCATCTTAAGGATGTTGTTTCGGAGGCCTCTGCACTGGAATGGGTTGGTGAAAACGGCCTACTAGATACTTGCCTGGGAATTGATTTGTTCTCCACTGCTCTTAGTGGATCCTGGGGAAACCAGTGATTAACATCACAGATGCCTCAACTTCCACATCTGCGAAAAAGGCAAGCAACAGCTAATGTTACCACCCTGCAAACTCTTAAGTTGTGCTTGCAAGAGGGGCCACAAGGGCGAATGTCTCCCAAAAGCTGATGAAATGATGGCACTTTGGCTGGAGAAGGCAGAGGGCAACAGGCAAAGTGGAAAGTTTCTGGGATGTCAAACCAGTTCCCGTAAGCAGTTTAGAGAAGCACCTGGCCCTGGACTAGGTAGGAGGCTGTAGAAAGACCCACAGGCACACAGGGGGAAGGAGGAATCAAGCAACGGAGGGAGGCGGTGGGGAAGAAGAGGCACGTGTCCAGCTTCAATTTTGGACAAAAACAGTTGCACGTTGCAGGCCCGCAGCTGCTCATGCAGCTGCCACACCCTCCTAACTCCCTGGTCCCTCTCGTCCAGTCACATCACTCCGGGACTCAGTCCAGTTGGAGCGGGTGCAGGACCAGATTCCTGAGTCAATGGCGGTTTGGCCCTCAGGCAAGCCTTCACAGCCCTGCTCCTCCCACCAGGGCTAGGCACCACCCCGTGCCCAGAGCATCTTGGGAGTTGTAGTCCTGCAATCTTGGAAGCTCCCAGCCGGGAATGGTTAAGAGAAAAAAGCACCAAGCATGCACAGCTAAGGGACCCCACTCCCACCTGTCCCTCCACCCCTGGCCCACGCCCCTCTGCTTCCACACCCCACCTTCTGCCCCGCCTCTTCTCTGTACGATGCCATCTCTCCATGCCTTGCCAATCCCCCAGAGTTGTGCAGTGTGGTTGGGCTGCATCCTTTGAGGCCAGTACTCAGGTAGGGGTGGGGCTCACCAGCCTGGCTATTGCTGAGGATGCTTGCAGCCCTGGTGGAAGCTCCCTGGCCAGTATTTGAAATGTAAATTCAATATCTAAAATGGAAATACCGGGTGCATGGGATCCTGGAATTTGCCTTTTCAAGGCCATCTGTCCTACCATCCCCTCCATCCATCCAGCCTGCAATGATCCTCCCTCAGGACCCCGTGATCAGGGTCGCTGCAGAGATCCTCCCCTTGGAACGCACCCACCTTAAGGGCCCATACCCATCATAAAAACTCAAAGCCATGCCACTTGCCAAATTGAGGCAAAAATGGAACGACCCAGGGGGGCCACTCAAGGGTGAGGGCATTACTAGATAATTGGGAGTATTAAAATCTATCTGATGATATCATGAGTGAACGTGTTCCACTTTAAAAAAAACACTGCTGTTATTCTGAGATATGGAGTTAGGATCATTTTGCGAATATGCCGGGTTTAAAATATTTATTGATGTATAACATGCCTATAGAAATATACGCAGAAGTCATCCATGTAAACCTCAAAGAATTATTACAAAGTGAACACACTTGTGTGACCAAGAACTAGCACCAGTTTCACTCAGGCCCCGACAATCCCTTTCTCCCTCCTTCCTCCCCAAAGGTAACTGACATCTTAGCAGCGAACACTATATATCGAGTTTGTCTTCTTATACAAGTGTTTTATTACAGAACAAATTAAACAATACACAAAATATACTCAACAGCATAGTAGGCTCCTCACCCAGCTTCAACAACTACTAATCATCTGCCATTTTTGTTTCTTCCACACTCCATCCCATTCCCACCTCACTTTATTATTCTTTTAGTCCTTTGTTTGTGTGGGGGGGTAAGAAGTACGCATACTGAAAGGCACAAATCTCAACCTTATATTTTTGGCAAATAAACATGCCTATATAACCTTCACCCCTTTAAGAACAGGATATTTCCATCACCCCCAGAAAACCCCTTCCTGTTCCTTCCTAGGAAATTTTTTCCTTCCCCCGAGGCAACCACTGTTCTGGTTTTTTCAGCATAGGTTCATCTTGGCTGAAATCATCTCACGTGTATTGTTTTCTGTCCAGCTTGCTTCCCTCGGCACGAGGTTGATGAGTCTCTCCCAACATGTGTGTGTCAGCGTTTGCTCCTCGGCACGGCTGAGGGAGTTCTGCTCTGTGGATGCCCCGCAGTGCGCTCATCTTCCTCCTGGGGACGTGCAGGTCATCTCCTGTGAACATTCTTGTACAAACCCTTTTTGTATGCTATTTAATTCCTTTATTAGCATTTAAGTGACACACCTTTGCATTTTTTAGTGGTTGATCCAGATTACAATATGCATCTTTAACATATCACAGCCTACCTAGACTTAATAGTGCACCAGTTTAATCAATGTAAAATATGGAAGACTTGCTACAGAACAGTTCCATTTACCTCTGTCTGTCCTTTGTGCTATTGTTGTCGTAAATTTTACATCTTCCCATGTTATAAATCCCATAATACAGTATTATAATTTTTGCTTTCAATAGTCATAGGTCTTTTAAAGTAATTAACATAAAAAAGTTATGTATTTTGAGGCTCTGCAAATGTATTTTTTTTTTAAGTTTCACCCACAGTTTTTGCATTCATCAGTCAGCCTTACCCACAATAATTATTACTGTGGTGTTCTAGTGGCGATATTCTATTTCATGCTATCCAGCCACATTTATTATTTGGAATTCTGTGAGGAAGATTCCCTCCCTCCCTCTCCCTTCTTTCTTCCTTTCTTTCTCTTATTATTTTTTATTCCTCTTTCTTTCTTCCTTTCTTATTTAATCTATTTTATGTCAGTATAGACTCATGGATATTTATTTTATTCTCTGTGTAATGATCCAATGCTACCATTATTTATTATGTTGCTCACAGTTTTCCAGCTTGAGCCATTGAGAAGTCTTTCAGATTGATTCCTTTTGACACATCTCATCATTTGCTGTGTTTTATTTAAAGCACTTTTCTACTTTCTGGCACTACAAGATGGTCCAGGCTCATATTGTATTTTCCATCTCCAGCCCTAGAATTAGCCATTTCTCCAAGAAAACCTGGTTCTTTTTATTGGAGAATGATATTTAGAAACCAAGATCTGGGAGCTAAGTGTGCTCATTGATACTAGGGTGTCACTGCTTCTGGACCCTCTCAGCAGAGCCTGGAAATGTATGTATGAATATAAACTCAAGTAGACACATCTATCTATCAATCTACCAACCTATCAATCTATCGATCTATCCGGATAGATATATTAGAAGTGGCATGGATTCATACTGATACTTCCAACTCCTATCCAGCACCACAGAGTTTATTCTAGCATTCTCCTTTTGTTTATTTTTAACTTCTTTCACCAACAGTGAGAAACTTAACTCCAGTTAGCTACAATATATTTCCTAATGTGTCAACTAGTTTCAGAATTGCTAATCCATACCCTTATGAAAAACAAACTTACCACCTAGAGTACAGTGTTTCTGTACAGTACTTTAGTTTTACAGTATCCCATCAAAACACTGTCGTCCAAAGTAACTTAGGTCAGGACCTTTCATTCCCACCCATTATGTGTGACTATGTCACATGCTTGTAATACAGTGAGATTCATTTGTCACTGCATTTCATCTGAGTTCCCCAGCATCCTGATTGATTTTTAAAATTTGCAGAGTAAAATTCACTCTTTGTAGTGTACAGTTCTGTGGGTTTTGACAACTTTATGGTCATATATCTACCTCCACAGTAGCATACAGAGCTGTTTTTCTCACTCCCCAAAATTCTCTCATACTGTCCCTGTGTAGTCAACCCCTTCCCCCATTCCATCCCTTGGCAATCACTGATCATTTTTCATCTCTGTAATGCTGACTTTTCTAGAAAGTCATACAAATGAAACCACATACTGTACAGCCTTTTGAATAGGGCTTCCTTCACTTAGAGAAATGCAGCCAAGATTCATCCATGTTGTTGTGTGAATCAAGAGTTTATCCTTTTTATTGCCAAGTAGTATTCTAATGTCCCAATTCAGCACAGATTCTTTCTCCATTCACATGATGAAGGACATTTAATTTATTTCCAGCTTGTGGCAATTATGAATAACATGGTTATGAACATTCACCCAAAGGTTTTGTTTAAACATGAGTTTTCAATTTGCTTAAGTAAATCCCTAGGAGTGGGATATCTGAGTCATATAATAAGTGTATGTTTAACTTTATAAGAACCCGCTAAACCGTTATCCAAATGCAACTATCATGTTGCATTCCCAGTTCTAGTTGCTCCTTGTCCTCACCAGGACTTGATATTTGCAATTTTATTTTTTATTTCAGCCACCTAATAGGTGTGCGGAATATTATTGTGGCTTCTGCCTTCTTTTTGAAAGTGAGATCTACTAAATATAGAATCCTGTGTTGACTTTTGGGTTTTCTTTCTGCACTTGAAAGAAGTCATTTTGTTGTTGATTTGTTTCTTTTGTTTTTGATAACATATCATCCATCATTGACATTATTTTTCCCTGTATGTAATGTCTTCCCCTGTGTATATGTATTTCCCTGACTGCTTTCAAGTTTTTGTTTTTATCTTTGGATTTTAGCAGCTTGACTATCATGTGCCCAAGTATGGTTTTATTTTGTATTTTATTTTCTGGGTTTGCTGACTTCCTTGGATCTAAAATTTTAGATTTTCCACCAAATTTTGGAAGTTTTATGCTATTACTTATTAATTTGCCTTTCTGCGTCATTTAATTTTTCTGTCTCTCTCCTCTCTGCTGGGGACTCAATCATCTCACAGGTAAGGCTTTCTTCATTTTTCTTCAAAATTTTTACATTCTTTTGTTCAGACTGGATAATTTCTATTGCTCTATCTTCATGTTTCTTCTACTGTTCCTTTTTATTTTTAATTTTATTTATTTATTTATTTTTCACCCCAACGCCCCAGCAGATATTTCTATGTCATTGCTGCACATCCTTCTAGTTGCTGTATGTGGAACGCAGCCTCAGCATGGCCAGAGAAGCAGTGCATAGGTGCGTGCCCGGGATCCGAACCTGGGGCCGCCAGCAGTGGAGCGCACACACTTAACTGTTAAGCCTCAGGGTCGGCCCTCTTCTACTGTTTCTAATGTACATGTAAACTCAAAAGAATTTTTTTTTATTTAATCTTCCTATTTGGTTCTTTTTTGTAATTTCCATTTCTCTGCTGAGTTTCCAGATATGTTCATTCATTATGAGAATATTTTTCATACCACCTTGATCATCTTTATAATAGCTGCTGTCTTATCCTTGTCAGCTAATTGCAACACCTTGGGGAGAGTTTCTACTCCCTGCTTTTGGTCATATATGGATTACATTTTCCCATCTCTTCAAATCTCATGATTTTTTAAACTGTGTACTGGAGGGCCGGCCCCGTGGCTTAGCGGTTATGTGCACATGCTCTGCTACTGGCGACCTGGGTTCGGATCCCGGGCGGGCACCGAGGCACTGCTTCTCCGGCCATGCTGAGGCCGCGTCCCACATACAGCAACTAGAAGGACGTGCAGCTATAACACACAACAATCTACTGGGGCTTTGGGAGAAAAATAAATTTAAAAAAAATTTAAACTGTGTACTTGAAACCATGAATGATAGTTATAGAGACTCTGGAATCTATTGTATTCCTCTGAAGAGTGTTGTTATTTTTCTAGCAGGGAGTTAACTTGGCTGGACTGAAACTCCAATCTTCTCTCCTTTACAGTGAGCGTAACTGAAATCCTCATTCTGTTCTTTCATCTACCAATTGCTGTTTTTACACTAAGCCCTCTGGGGTCTACCCTGCATGTGTGTTGTTCAAAGATCTGCCAATTTGGTGTGTGTGTGGGGGAGACTTACATACATATTTTGAGATTTTCCTCTGTGTCTCCCTCCCTTCGAGAATTTCTCCCTTAACTTTCCAGCTACTCTGTCAGCCCCAAAATACATCCTCTAACATTACAAGTAAGACTGTAGTTTTTCCCTTGTCTGGGCCATGTACAGATTTTAGAATGCTTTGAGGCAAAAGAATCAAGCTTGCAAATATCTTCTGGTGCAATTCCCATCATTTAAGGGAAGACTCCCTCTCAGTTCTGTTTGCTTTTGTAAGAGATTTATACATACACACATATACACATTTATTATATGTGTATTATATATAAATACATGATTCTATATAAATACATATAATATTTTATGCAGATTTTATCATTGTTATCTGTGAGAATGTTAGTTCAACAAGCCACTCCACCATTACTGGAAACCAGACCTCAGTTTTGTTTCTTTTTTAGATTTTATATAAATGGAATTAAAAAATCTACAGCCTTTTGAATATAATTTCTTTTATGCAGCATTTTGGTTGTGATATTCATCTATGCTATTGCATGTAGCTAGTGTTTGTTCATTTGTTGAAAATAATTAATTTTTTAAATGGTCATAAAATATGCATAACCTAAAATTGACCATTTTAACCATTTTTAAGTGTACAGTTCAGTGACATGCAGTACATTCACATTTTGTGTAGCCATAACCTCGAGCGATCCACAGAACTATTTTCACCTTGCACTGAAACTCTGTGCTCATTAAGCAACAACTCCCTGTTATCCCTCCCTCTTGCCCTTGGGAAACACCATTCTCCTTTCTATTCCTATGATTTTGAGTACTCTAAGTACCTTATATGAGTGGAATCATACAGTATTTTTCCTTTTGTGGATGGCTTTATTTCACTTAGCATAAAATCCACAAGGTTCTTCTTTGTCATAACATGTGTCAGAATTTCTTCCTTTTTAAGGGTGAATGGTATTCCACTGTGTGTATACACCACATTTTTTTTGTATTTCATCTGTTGATGGACACCCGGTTTGCTTCCAGCTTCTGGCTATTCGGAATAATGCTGTTAAGAACACTGGTGTACATTTATGTCTTTATACCTCTGCATTCAATCATTTTGGGTGTATGCCCACAAATGGTGTTCTGAGATTCAGTTTTTCCACATGTGAGAGGGTTCCCCACACCTCCAACAAGCAATTCTTGGAGTGCCAGCTAGTCGTCAGATAATTCAACTCAATTTGATGCTGTCAACCCAGAGATACATCAGATTCCACAGGTTGAGGGCTTAATCCTATAAGACTGCACATCCACACTACCTCACCTCAACTTCAGATGCCAGTTACAAGCCCAGGCTGTTACCTGTACTTCTGACTGACTGGCTATAAACCAGAGGTTCCCACGACCTCCTCATTGGGTTTGATTAACTTACTAGAGTGGCTCACAAAACTCAGAGAAACATTTACTAGATCACCAGTTTATTATAAGAGGATATGACTCAAGAACAGCCGATGGAAGTGGTGCATAGGGAAAGGTATGTGAGAAGGGGCACAGAGCTTTCATGCCATATCCAAGTGCACCACTCTTCAAGCACTCCTTGTCATTGCCAACCTGGAAGCTCTCTGAACCTCCTTCTATTGGGATTTTAATGGAGGCTCTGTCACGTAGGCATGGTTAATTATTAACTCAGTTTCCAGCCCCCCTCCCCTCTCTGCAAGATAAGGGGTAGGGCTAAGAATTCGAAGCTTCTAATCAGAACTTGATCTTCCTGGTGACCAGCTCCCATCCAGGAGCCATGAAGAAGCCCACCCAGAGTTGCCTCCATAGAACAAAAGTTTTTCCTAGTGTTCTTATCAATTAGGAAATTACAAGGAGGTGGGCCCCGTGGCTTAGTACTACTATTTTTGCAAAAAAATCATTGGAATTTTTACCTCCATGTGTAAGTTGATTCTTAAGTATTTTACTCTTTTTGATGCTATTGTAAATAAAAATGTAAAGTTTTTAAATTTCTTTTTCAGATTACTTGTTGTTAATGTATAGAAGAACAACTAATTTTTGCAGGTTAATTTTGTGTCCCACTAGTCTGCATAATTTATTTGTTCTAAAATTTTTTTGTGAAACTTTTACAGGTTTCAACATATAAGGTATTATGTGTAAACAAATATAATATTACTTCTTCCTTTCCAATTTGAATGCTATTTCTTTCTTTTTCTTATCTAATTGCTTTGGCTAGAACTTCTAATACCATGTTGAATAGAAGTGGTGAAAGTGGGCCTTCTTGCCTTTCTCCTGATCTTAGATAAAAATATTTCAGTCTTTCACCCTTGAATACGATGTTCTCTGTGGATTTCTGTATATGGCTTTTATTATGTTGAAGTAGCTTCCCTTTACTCTAAGGGTATTTTAGTGTTTTTAACATGAAAGCATGTCTAGTTTTGTCAAACGCCTTTTCTGCATCCATTGAGATGATCACTTTTTTTCCATCATTCTGTTAATGTGGTTAATTACATTGATTCATTTTCATATATTGAAACATCTTTGTATTCCAGGAATAAATTCCACTTACAAATGATGTATAATCCTTTTAATATGCTGCTGAATTTGTTTCGTTACTATTTTATTGAGGATTTTTGTATCAATATTCATGAAAGGTATTGACCTGTAGTTTTCCTTTCTCTTAGTGTCTTTGGCTTTGATATCAGGGTAGTACTAACTCCATAGGATCACTTTAGAAGTATTCTCTCCTCTTCAACTTTTTGAAAGAGTTTGAAAAGAATTGTTGTTAGTTAATGAAAAAAAAGTCTTTGGGCCTAGGAATAAATTCAGCATAAAATAAATACAAAGAAATATTTTTTTAAAATGTGAAAAAGTCTTTTCCTAAAAAAATTAAAAATTAAGCAAGTACATCATTTATCACTTTATTTCTAAAAATTGTTTTTAACCTAATAGTAAACATGAACAAATTGTTAGAATTAAAATGACTCAAGTGTTAATTTTCTTCATTCCAAATTTTCTGACATAAATATTTGATGCCATCATGTATGACATCTTTTATGAAAAAATGGTCATTTTTTGTAGTATTTGAGAACATTATGAATTTTCCCAGTGGCCTCTGACAATACTCTGATATGCAAAGTTATCTTTTCAGCATGTATGTCTTATCATCATCTTTAACAAATTAACAAACTCTGTCAGGTGCCAAGTAATCAACTACTTTTCATATCATTCAGGTTCTCCGCCATCAACTTCTCTAACCATCAGGAAATTCTACAACTTCTGCAAGATTAACAATTTTACCATATTGTATTCGTCTCATGTGGTTTAAAACATCCAAAAATCATTGATAAACTGACCCTACCCAAACTAAAGCATGGTGAATTATGAAAGATGGTCTCTGTTAAGTGGGGAGGGATTTCAGGTTGAACTTAATTTTATAATTGGTCAATTTATTACAGTGTATTGTTCTGTTATATATTTCACTTCTTTTTTAAAAAAGTGATAGTTGAGGGCCCTTAGATAATAAAAAGTTGAGAAAATAAGAAACTGATACACACTATAAGCTTCAAATATTTTCAAGCATAAGATGCAGTAAGAACTAAAGCTAAGAAATGGCAGAGGAAATAGAGATAAGATGATAAAATTTCAAAACTGAATCTATAATAACTTCTCAATGGCTACCGTTGTGGAGCCAAGAAGATGGTGAAATCAAAGCATTCGTAAAGATGATAATAAACAGACTGCAAAGTAAAAAGACTGAAATTTTTTTTGTGTGTGTGTGTCAGGAAGATCAGCCGTGAGCTAACATCTGTGCTAATCCTCCTCTTTTTGCTGAGGAAGACTGGCTCTGAGCTAAGATCTATTGCCAATCTTCCTCCTTTTTTTCCTTAAAGCCCCAATAGATAGTTCTATGTCATATTTGCACATCCTTCTAGTTGCTGTATGTGGGACGCTGCCTCAGCATGGCCGAAGAAGCGCTGCATCCGTGTGCGCCCGGGATCCGAACCCTGGCCGTCAGTAGCGGACCGCACGCACTTAACCACTAAGCCACGGGGCTGGCCCAAGACTGAAATCTTTAAAGAGAGAATTTTTACAGCAATATTACAGATAGATAACAGGGAAGAGAAGTTGGAGTGAGAGACTATCTGTTTCTTAAATTATTTCCACTGTAGACAACAAAAAACCAATTTGCTGAAATATTTATTCCCTTCTATGACCCTATCTTTACCTGCAAAATCTGAGCACTGAATCAATGTCACATTCCTCCTTTTCCATCCCTGTGTAACAGAGCAATTAAACTCATCTGAAACCTCAACTGCCCGGCCTGTGAAATAAGGCTGGACATCCATTCTCACAGAGGAGCCAACTGGAGGTAGGATTTTTGGTTCTGAATTCAGCTCAACATCTTGAAAGAATTGTATCTGACCTTCCTTATCCAGGGCTATCAATGAAGGGCGGGTTGGCTTTCAGAGAAGACCAATTCACAGTCAGCTTAGACATTTTCTGTTGAGCTCTCTAAAGAAGGCTGTGGGGCATGTCAGTAAGAGTTGATTTCTATACGGGTTATAATTTTATTTTATTCAGAGATGTATAAAGAAATTTACATGGTAAATATTACTTATTAACAAGAAAAAAGGTGGTCTAGTCTCTGATCATTTAAACAAAATCCTCCTCTCAGGGCCCAGCCATGGACAAAGCCCAGATTCAATCTCCAAGTGTCTGCCAGGCACTCTGTGGTCCATGGGAAGCCCTCATGTTGGCAGCCTATTCCCTTGTGTCTTGTGCTGGTACTTAATCTTCCATCTCTTCATAGTACAACTAGACAGAAGCTCAAAGGACTTGACATTGGAGAAATGTACTTTTCATTATCTTTAGACTTTTACACTTTTTCAAAAGACTTTCAGCATGTCCAGTAATTGTGCAGCAATTTACCCAACACTAAGGTTCTCACTATTAAAAATTAAAATAAATAAATTTTGAAAAGGAAAAAAAGTGATCATTGCAGCTTTGTACAGAATCTATATAATGGGTGCATCCTTATAAAGGGAGGAAAGATAACAAATTTAACTATTTTGGTTAGTTAACACTGTAAGTAATATACTCTATATATTAGCATTTTTGAGATTATTTGTATTTAAAGATACTGCTTCAAACCCCTAAATCATTGTATGTAGTAGAGTCTACCATCTGCTTTGGCTGAACAATTATATACAGTAAGTCAGCCAACATTCTTCCATTCCTGTATAATCTTATATGTGGGTGGTAATGGTTAGTTCTTACAGATTATTTGAAGATGTGCATATCACGAAATACAAGTGACCATTAAAAATTAAAGTGTTCACCAAATAGAAGATTATCTGATTCCCAGAAAAAGAAAACATTACTGTGACATTAAGGCTAAAACTGTCAAAAAGGAAGCCAAGATACACTCAAGTAAAGCTTTTGCTGAAAAGTTAGTTGATTCATCTTTGAAACTTTATCAGGCTTACTACGTAAGCAAGATACTTTCAGAACCTAGAATGTAGAAAGTGCTTATTGGTACGTTAACAATGTGATCATTTATTTTGTAAATGTTAATATTACAGATGGAGTTCATTTTCTACTATATTCAGATTTTCAAGTTCTGCTAAATCTTAAGGCCACATTACTGGCAAGTTGGGATACCTCTGGACATCTAAAACTATGAATCCTACACAGAAGCATATAAATTCTCTATTCATCAGGTTCTAAATTCTAAAACATTCTAAGCTTTTGGAAGAAACCAATGGCATTCCAAATTGACAGTAAGGCTGCATGTGCGATAAATTATCCTATAGGAAGAGAATTCCAGATTTTAAATAGAGGAGATTGTGCACAAAAATAAAGTACATTTTGACGTCTGAAAGGGGATTTCAAGAAATAAGGGACTCTCAGAACATGTGGTAATTGGTAAATAACTTACCAAGGGCTCTCTAAAGGAGAACATATTGTGGACAAAAGAGCTTCACATGCAGAGAGCTAAAATGGCATCTCTGGAATCCTCATGATGAAACAGACACTGAATTACTTTTTCCTAAAATTTAAAATGTGTCTTATCCTTCAAACAAATACCACCTCCCTGCCTTGTGGCTTACCTGGGCATGGTGACGTGTTGGGATCATTTTTCTATTTCTTTGGCTCTTAAACTTGATGGGCACCAGAAGTACCTGGATGCCTTGTTGAAACCCGGAGTGCCAGGCCCCACCCCAGAATTTCCAGTTCAGCAGGTCTGCAGCAGTACCTGACAATTTGCGTTTCTTCCCAGTTCCCAGGTGATGCTGATGCTGCTGGTCCAGGACCCCATTTTGAGAACCATAGCCTAACTTCCACCCTATATATGGTTACCAAATCCATTATTTCATCCCGTGGCTGCTACTTTTCCTTTATCACATCAGCACCTTAGCTCCGAATCTCCTCAAGAAGCAATGGGAATACTTGGAGAGTTTAACAACTGGTCCTTCTTTCTGGCTCAGTTCTCCCTCTTCCAACAACTGGTCCTTCTTTCTGGCTCAGTTCTCCCTCTTCCTCTCAAAACTACAGTCTCTTGCCAGGTAATTTTTCCTTAAACATCAGTTCATCATAGATCTTCTTTGCTCAAAAACTCATGGCTCTTATGCTGAACACAAGAATTTTTAAATTCTCTACTTGGTTCAAAAGGTCTGTAATAGCCCGTAGAATGTGGACACCCTGTTCCCTACCCTGCCTGTTATAAAGGAGTATGTGAAGATTACATAAGATACAGTCAGTTCTCGTTATGCACAGTGTGACATTCTACAAAGTCACTGTGAACACTGAATCAGTGAATATGACCCACTGCTCCTACAGGAAATGCAGGGTTAGGTTCCTGCAAACATTAATCACATTTTCTTCAACTGATCAATGCATAACCTTTTTCTCTGTGTGTTTCTCCTTAAAGTCACCTTATTTAATATATATTGTTGATATATTAACATTGAACTTAGACTAACAGCACTGTACCTCGTGTCTGAAAGAAGCTTGTCAAACACAAATACTTTCTCTGTAAAGACACGTCACAGCCTCTTGCCCTGAGGAACACCAGGCAGCACTGCAGCACTACACATGGGGGACATATTAAACAGCCGAGTCACCAACACAAGGCAGAAAAAGATAATAAATGAGGCACTAAATAGACTGCAAGAAGGACACTTGTTTACAGCATGGGCTGAAAAAACAGGGCAGAGCGTCACCTTGTTCCCCTCAGCTGGGAACGTGCACTTCGAGTGAATCAAAATTTTCACCACTTTGCGCTTATCTGCAAATGGACATGAAACCCTGTGAGTGTTGATTTGGGGGCTGCCAGTACATTTTAGCTAGTAGGCAACTGTGCAGACACGGAATCCACAATTAATGAGGATCAACTATATTATGAAAACATCTTTTCAAAACCAGAGTATCGTTCAGATATAAGAGCAATAATGATAACACAACAGCTAACATGTTAACGCCTACTATGCGCCAGGAGCTCTTCTAAACACTTTACATAAGTTAATGCATTTAAATCTCACTAAAACCCTATGAGACAGGAGTTCTCAGAAGCCCCATTTTATAGATGAGGAAAATAAGGCACAGAGACTAAATACTTTGCACAGGTTCTCCAGTTAAAAGCGGGATAACTGGGATTGGTGCCGAGACAAACTGGTCCAAAGCCCACAGCTTCAACCACTATGGTAGGAACGTGAGTGAATTTTCTACCACTCCCCAAAATGCCCCTTCTGCTCCAGCCAGTGTGGTCTCCCACATACTTATTCACTCATCAAACATTTTCTGAGTGCCCCCAACGTGTCAGGTACTGTGTTCAGACACTGGAGGGACAAATAGAATGTCGACGCAAATAATCCATAAAAAATCTATAAAACCAACTTGGGGTGAGTTTACTATGAGCCAACCTTTGAGGACCATATAGCCCGGGAGAGTCCTTTCACAAAGAAATGGAACACTCCAAAGAAGTGGGGTGTACAGCGTGGTTATATACCATCAAAGAGCATGTACCACATGTGATTGCAATGTCCCTTTTACAATAGCCGCAACCTTGACCTGTCAGCACCTCCATTGATGGACACAGTGGGTATCAGGTCTGCTGTCTCCATGGGCGTGGCTGTTGTCTGGAGTTGGGTGGTCACAGGATGAGTGCAGCAATTAAATTCTAGCCTAGGGAGAAATGATTATACTTAAGGAAATGCCCATGTGGGGGAAGTTGCATTTACAAATTAAGGGCATTGCTTTTGTCTTTGGGACATGTTAATTGCTTAGGGCAGATATACAATGGATGAACAGAGGCTACAGGCCCCTTTTGGGGAAAAAAAAACAATTTCAGGCCCACTTAGTTTTACACCAAATGGCTTTCTCATATGCTCCAATGTATCCTATTGCTGGTCATTTATTTATCAAGAAGAAGGATAGTCTCAGCTTTAAGTAGCTCGCTGTCTATGAGACATGAATAAAACAACAGTTATGGAAAAGTAGATAAGTATATGGTCCCAGAGTGGGGACATCAAAATGGGTCTCTAGGTGGAGACCTCTCAGACCTCTCAGGAAAAGTCTCCAAGAGAAAGGAGCATTTGACATGAGTTTAGATTAAGAAATAGGAATTAAGTTGATTAAAAAACTGGGTAGGAGGACAGAAGAAGCACATATAAAAAGACAGATATAAAGGATGCTAAATCTTTCCGAAAATGGGTGGTATTTTTAAGGCTGGAACAAAGCAAACATGTAGGACAGAGTGGGTGATGAGGGTAAAGATGAGGACAGCAAGGGAAAGCCTGCGTGTCCAGCTCAGGAGTCTGAATGTTCTCTAGGCTACTCTGAACAGTCATTGAAGGAGTCGAAGCAGATATCAGATTTAAGCAAATTTGGATTCTAGAATGTAACTCTGCAGGCAAGGTGGAGGAAAGATTAGAAGAAATTAAGACTGAAAGTAAAGGGACCTGTTGGGAGACTAGGCAGTGATCCAGATAAGATAGGCCTTGGCTCAGGCGTGGGGTCTGCAGGTGGAGGAGGCCAGGAGGTGGCAAGCAGTGCTGGGCTCCTGCAGGAGGAAACTGAGCTGCCTCTCAGTCACGGGAAGACTGTCCCTGTCATGGCCTGCCCACCCCCATGCCCAAATGCCATGTTTCTTTCCACTTCTGTACCTTTCCTCTCTTCCCCCATCTGAAATCCTCACTCTTTCTTCCCTCCACCTGCCCAAAAGTGGTCCCTTTGAGGACTTGATCTAGTCCATCTCTCCTAAAAAGCTGTCTTTAATTACAATTTCTCAATAACATTGCCATTTTTTTTAGGTTCTGTAATGCAACATACACTAAATACCTTGGCAGAATCAAATTACATCTTGCAAACCATGTCATGTATGTGGAGGAGCTTGGAACCCTATAATTCTTTGTATTTCCTTCAATACCTACCACAAATACCTTACACATATAGGTCAATGGATGTCCAGTAAAGTTGAGCAAAGTAGAAACAACATTTGTAAGCTAAGAACTTTTATGAGCTCAGTTATTCCTTTAGATCAGCTGCTTAAACCATTTGTTTTTCTCCACAGGTCAACAGTGTTGCCCAGCACAAATGAATTTTACACCTTCTCAAACTCAATAGAGCAAAGATGGAATTTCATTCCCCCTGCAAGCCTTACTGCCTCAGAGAAAAGGAAAAACAACATGTGACATCTAATTCTTTCTTCACATTCTCATCTCAAATTGCAAGTGATTTCCAAATGCTAACTGGTTTTCATTGTAAAACTGACAGAAAAATTTGCCCATTCTGGCTTTGTTTCTTTCTTTTTTTGTGTGAGGAAGATCAGCCCTGAGGTAACTTTTGATGCCAATCCTCCTCTTTTTGCTGAGGAAGATTAGACCTGGGCTAACAACTGTGCCCATCTTCCTCTACTTTATATGGGATGCCACCACAACATGGCTTGACAAGCGGTGTGTCTGTGCGTGCCCGGGATCCGAACCTGTGAACCTGAGGCCACCACACCGGAGTGTGTTCACTTAACTGCTGCACCACGGGGATGGCCCCTCTCTTTATTTCTAAAGCTGAAATGTCTAAATCTTTCACTGGCCTTGTTGGAGTTTCCATAAAATGAAAACGTACATTCCAGAAAAATCCTTATCTTTCCAGAATAATCCTTAATATATTATGGTAAACACCTTTGCAAAATGTAACTGATTTTCAATGTCAGTGCCTCCACAAGGGTATCTTTGCATTATCTCCCCTCCCAACCACGTGTCACTTTGCTCCTCCCCAGGCTCATGGGGTCAAAGTGTTTACTGAGCACTAGGAATTATCAGAGTCTGAGGGAGACCTCAAGGATGACTAAGCCATATTTTCTGACCCCAACCATCTCTTTCCATCTCTCCTTTAACCTCTATTTTTCTCACTCTGGTTTCTACTTTAGTTATTTACTTGTCTTTTGAATTGTTGTTTTGTGGTTTATAATTACCATGTAAATTCATGTTACTTTTTGCCTTAGAGTTTAGAAAGAACTTACAGTGAACAATGTTTTTTCCCAGCTCTTTGATGTGTCTAATAACTTCCAACGCAATTCAAGGGGTTTCTTGTTTTTATGTCTCCATCATTATTCCTTCAGAATTATGTTCACCCCACACTTTTTATCTGACCAATGCTGCTTTACCCTTTGAACGTTTCTATGCCAAGACTCACATGAGGAATCCCTCGAACACCATTAGCTAGGTGACCCCACATTCCTCACATTTGTTTTCTTGATTTGTTCCTAAATAAGCATATTTCTGAAACTAATAATAAATTGTACCAAGTGGTCGTTGCATAAAAAGCACTATCACAGATACCTTAAAGAGAACAAATGGAAAAGAATATTCAATTTCTCAGATAAGTTTACAATCAAATGAGGCATTGAGGGGACCTGGGGGCACTGATCAGAGCAAAATCCAAAGAGAAGACTTTTCAGTCCATTTCAAATGAGGTTAAAACTGGAATGAGATAGTATTTTAACAGTTATCTGAAATCATAAACATTTTTCTGACCTTTGAGAATTTATTTGCATATAAACTGTACAACATGTGGGGAAAGAGAGTGTTGATATTGTTCAATTTCTTTTTATTTTTCAGCGCTTTGTAATAGATGTGGCTATTCACAATTAATAAATATCATAATGTGGAGAGACCCAACTTTCAACTGCCTGATATTATCAATTCTTACACAAAGCTCGAGTTTTAAAGATCAAATTTCATTTTAGTTACCTTCCATCTAGTCGATTTATATTAGAAAGTTGTTGAGTTTTAGGAAAATACTTCAAAACACAAATTTTATATGTAATTTCAAAAGCAAAAAATGAGTTAAAAACTGGATGGTAACCAGTTTTACTACCATATATTAATCTTTAACATGGGAGCAAACTATTTTAGAGAATATAATTGATATTTGCCTATTTGTATATTGTAGAATGTTAAAGGATTTACAGTCTTAATAATAATTTCAAATACCAGAGAATAAAAAACAGAAGGTTAAGCTTTATGAAATGTTTTTTTATTTTTTTATTGATTTTTTTTAAAGATATTTATTTATTTTTCCCCCAAAGCCCCAGTAGATAGTTGTCTGTCATAGGTGCACATCCTTCTAGTTGCTGTACATGGGACGCGGCCTCAGCATGGCCGGAGAAGCGATGCATCAGTGCGATCCCGGGATCTGAACCCCGGGCTGCCAGCAGCAGAGCGCGTGCACTTAACCGCTAAGCCATGGGGCCGGCCTGAAATGGTTTTTTAGACATAGCAGATTTCAGAGCATATTACTTGAAAATAAAACAATCAGTTAGTGAGGTTTAAGCAATGTGGTTTTACTTTAAACTTGCTCATTCCATGGGAGCATCAGTAAAAGCCCTCCGGGAGTGGCTGACGCTCTTTCCCTCCACGTGAGCACCAGCTGTATTTTCTTTAAGCATCAGACTCTCGGGCAACACCATAGCTCTCAACTCCGTTTAGTTGAGAAAAGGCTTTATGTGTCATATGTTTTTTCTAGGGGTATGGAGCTCACAGACTTATTAACTACAGGGAGAGAGTAAGAGTCAGAACACAGTCAATAAACTCCAGTGTGCTCAGGTGAGAGGACAGATGCCTGAACTCACATCTGAAGAAGAATTTAGAGGATGCTTTCTGATTCTGCTTCGTGCCTCTGACTAAGCAGTCCTGGACATCCCCGTTACAGCCATGGAATAACACAGGCAGCCTTGATGGAGCAGAAGTCCTCCTATGTCCATCATTTGTGCAGAGCAAACTGGCTTAAGACCTCTCGTTTCCTGCTGCAGTGGTAATTTACAGAGTTACAGAACTGTCATCTAGTGAATAAGAAGAAAACAGCAAGGTGTTTGACACGAAAAGTGACATTCTAAGTTTTTTCAAAAAGAACAGTGAAGCACTAAAGTTGGTAAAGTTGACACAAAGTTGACACGATGTGGCACACGAAAGTTATAGTAAACACTAATAATGTGTAGGTGAACTAATCAGTTGCTCTCTATGCCTCTAAAGCATGTCTTGACATCTGACTCATAAATAGTACAGTTTAAATATAATAGAATATCTTTGGAAATAACTTCTCATCTCATCTCATCCAATGTTGTTTGCAGGATCCGGTATTAAATAGCCAGATGGTGAGTACCCATGTTGAAGCACCATTTTTATCACAGTGGAGAGAATATGAGGCATAAGCCCAACAGACTTATGTTCAGATCTTCCCTCTTACCCTTGATCAATTTTGTAAACATGGTTTTCTTTATCAACTATGAATTATAACAGTTACTTTAAAGGATTACTGTAAGAATTGCATAAGGGAATACAGTAAAGGAACTGGCGCACAGTAGATTGATAGTTAATTCTCCTGCCCTGTCTCTCTTCTAAGAAACATACAGAAATAATCTAAGAAGAGAACCCGTGTATAAAGTAAACGTATGACAAAAAGTCCATGGCTCCTGAAGTAAAGGACATCATTGTTGAGTGCTTAACCTCAACTGCCTCCAAATACTGTTAACTCTCAATTAATTTTATGTGTTTTCTGTCTTCCAGACAAATCACTGGCTACGAGGAAAGGAGAAGGTGTGAAATTTAAATTGATTTCACCCTTGGATGGTCCAGCTGTAATATTAGGTGTTTTAAATCACCAGGTTTTTCAGGTTTCCTGCTTATTCCTGTATATTTTACCACGGTTCACAGCCCGAGAAAATTAGAAAATCATTATAATTTTACACACATGAATATATATCTTGACTATTACAGCTCGACTCTTAATATATAGAGCAATGTTGTACATGTTTTGTCCTTGTGGATAGTACAGAATACTTTTGTCCAGGTTTTCTTTGGCATTATCATTTATAACGAAGAACTCAGTAATATATGCCCTGGAGATAAGGGTTTAGAAAAATCTAACATACTATCCTAGTCATGCCTCAAAAAAAAAAGTAAAATAAATAAAAAGCTATAAAAATAATAAGAGGATATTTTGAAGGCACCATTTTTCTTAATTATTTCCAACTTTATTTCCCTTCACCTCTTTTTAATCTTTCTCTGTCTTATTTGTTATTGGCTAATTATCTCACAGTAATTAAACCACCCTCAGCTGAGTCCCCCATGCCTCTTCAAGTGCCCCAGACTGATGTAGGTCTCAGCTCTGACAAAAAGAAGCTGGAAAAACAGTTTTGTGGCACTATTCTTAAGAATATCTTTACTCTTACAATAATAGCTATAATTTTGAAAGGCACCAGTGGATTACAAAATGAAGTACTCGACCAATGTTGTATCCTCATTTTCCTTCCAGGGGGAGCACAACTTTCATGTGTAATGCAGGGCTGTTGCTTTATTGTTTTTTCCTTTCAAGACATTTTATTACTTGTAAAACATAATAGGGTTAATGGTGATATATGAGTAACAATATAAACTTACAGACAGCAAAAAGATACTATTTTACAGTCATAATTTTGTATACTGTAACAAACTAATACTTTCATAATGTACTATCTTGATTGATCAGGAATTATTCCTGGCTCATTTTTATGCTAATTCATTTATTAGATTACCAAATATATACTTTTATGATCTTTATTTTCAATCAATACAATTGAAGGGACATCAATTGTTCTTGGTAAGTGAAAGGTCACAAAAAATTTTTGATAATTTGTAAGTTTGAGAAGGATCTTTCTGCTTTTTAAAAGAGAAGTCATTTAATATTTGGGAAAGTTCTCAAAAATCATCAAATTCTTTAATTTTACAGAAATGAATACTACATTCCAGAGAGCCTAAGTACGTTGTCACACACTAACCAGAAACAGACCTGGGCCTAGAACTCAGGTCTGAGTCACCTGACTTCTACTGGACCACACTCAAGGGAGCACATCCTCTTCTTACTGGTAATTTCTAATACTAAGGTATTTTCAAAAGCACAGTTGGGAGAAAGTGTAAATAAATAGAACAGATGATTTTATATAAAAAAGTAGCAATTGCGACCCACAATTTCTATTCCATATGAGTGTTTCCTTTCTTGAAGGTTTCTTGTTTTTAATAGTAAGTCCACTTTGGTGACAAGAAAAAAGACATGAAATTTGGCTTCTTTAGTAACAAAAAGAAAAAGCTTCTGTTGAAATTAAAAAGACACTAACTAATGTTTCATCTACTACAGCAACTTAAGAATATTATTGGATTTTGGAAAAGCTCTGAGAGATTTTTTTAAAACTCATGTCCATGTGACTATTAGTCCAGCCAGGCACATCTCCACATGACATCTCCTAGAGTGTCCAGTTTTCTGCTGGACCCAGCTGTTGTCAGGCACAATGCTCTGGCTGGGTAGAGAATGATGCAGCTTCTGAAAAGCACGTCCTCAGTTCCACTTCAAGGCTGATTTTCTCTGCAAAGTGTAAGTGGAAGAAAATATCCCCTTCAACCTGACTGGATTCCCCTGCAGGCTTAGAGAAACAAGGTGGCCTAGTCAGATGGGCAGATAGGAAGGTAAATGAGAGTCTGTCACAATTTTATGATAAATAAGAGAGAAAAGGATTTGACATCCTAACAAGATTTTCTTACCTGTTGAACAGCATCTGAACATATTTTTCAGAGTTTCCAAAATAGCAGATTGAGATTCTAAGTTGGAAAAGAAGAAGATAGTCAATATATTAAAAAATAAATTTTCTCATTTCCTCAATTGGAAAACAAAACTAAATAAAATATATCTTTAACCATAAGTACCAAAAACATCTAGTTTATCTTCCAGTTATAATTCTGTGTTATGAGAACATGAATACTTTTCAATATATTTAATATGTACAGTGACTAAGACTCATGCCTTTAATTACTTTTGAATTAAAAAATAAGGAGAAGGAATATAATAGAGAGTAAAACTAAGAAAAAGAGAAAAAAGAAGAAAGAATGTGTAGGAAAGAGAGAGAGTCAGGAGAAGCATGAGAAATGGCAGAAAGGGACATGAGCAGAGGGAAGGCACCAGGCTCAGAGCGAATGACAAGTCAACTGGCTTCTGAGCAGGGCTCAGGTCTAGAGTCAGTGGGCTGCATCTGAGAACTCCACTCAGTTCTAGCATCCTGAGAAAGACAATGCCTCATCTAAACTCGGACGGTACTGGTTACCAACGCTCTCCTCTCCAAGGACCTGCTGGAGCTTTGAGAACTGCCTCTCTCAGCTCTGGGACTGACAGAGTCCCCATTAAATATTCATCAACTGGGATGGTTGTTTTGAAAGAGTAACCCAGAGGGAGCTCTATCAAGGGTAAATTTAAACCTGCCAACTCCTTCACTCATCCTTTCAAAGAATTAAGAAACCAAAAAAAAAAAAAAAAACCCTACTGTTAAGCAAAGTAGCAGAAAACTTTCCTGGCAAACGTTAAATGTTCCATCTTTTTTGAAGTTATCTCATAAAATTCTGAGCATAGTCTAAAATTCTGGGCTCCCTACAGTTCCAAACATGTTTCAGAAATGATCTCTTTTTCATCACAAAGTAAGCCTATGCCTTATAAAGCAAAATAAACTTGGATGAGTTTTAACTTGTAGATAGAGGACAGCAAGAAAAAGAGTAGGATGTGCCTCTCTGCTATGAAGGATAATAAATAAAATCACACCAAAATATACAAAATATGCCTCTAAAACTGAATGAAGCAGACTCTAAAGAGTTTTACATTTTAAGTAAAAATGCACTTATATGAAATTATACATCAGTTTGACTAAAATATAATCAATTTTATAGAAGAAGTATTCATTAAGTTTCATTTAAATAGCATGGCATGATTAGCTGCATAATAAATGGGAGATATTTTAATTTGGGTATGCCATGTCCTCCCACCAATGAAGGTGGGCTTAAGCCTGTAATTTTCCTAAAAGGCACCAACCGTATGTTCTGCTTATTTGATTATTTAATAGTATGGATCTGCTCCTCATTGCCAATGAAGGATGTCTACACACACGCTTTAGCTTGCATATGTAAGGGGAAATGCAGGATGAGTTTATAAAAAGAAAAATTGAAAATGAGCACTGTCTTTAGGAGAAGTGGTCAATCTGTTCAAGAACATTTTCTCCCTTGGTCAAGTGAGAAGCTGAAAGAGAGAATACTATCAGCCTCTTCCTTGGCCCCTAATAGAATTCTGCATTACCTCAATTAAACTAGTGCTAAAGTGTTTGTAATAAACTTGGAAATGAGTTGATGATACTGTATTTGCATTACATGACACAGACTCTCTTTCATTAGGCACGATTCAAAACACTTTTTTGGACATTAGAGTCCATACAAGTTTTGCTTCTCTGACAGACTGTAACTTTAATCTCATGGACATGAAATGATAGAGAATTGTTCCCCTTTCCCTTTCTACTTTAAACCTGAGTGATAAATTTCCAACTACCTTTAAAATCTGCAGGTCCTTCTGAAACACATTTTAGTGTGCTGGTTTACTTTAGCTTCATTTCTTTGTTCTATCCTAAACTCCTTTCAGTTTGATCTATGTTCCCTTTGTATTCCTTTTGTATACCTAGATATTTAAAATCTGCTCTAATCTATATTGGAGAAATGTTGGGTTACATATCTTTCAGCCAGCATGTAAACTCAAGTTTTAGGGTTTCTACGCAAAAAGTTTCTGCCATGTTTCTACCAGCTCTCCTTCCATATATTTTCCTCCAGGATTTTCTGTGACAAAATTGCCTTTCTAAAAACCAGTCCTCTGTTCACCCTCTTGGCCTGTCACATTTTCATAGAAAAATAAAGAACTGGATTTTCCAAAGATGCAACAAGAATGATCAAGTGCTGATTCATACCTAGATATCCTGCTCCAGTTCTCCATGAATTTTAAAAATAAAGTTAATTATCTCTTTCATTTTGTCTCAAACTATTGAGTAACCTTGGCACTGAACCCCTAAATTGGTCCACAGCCTGCTTCAGCAGACACAAAACTCTCTCTCAAATGCTTGAATTCATGTGCTGAGTAGGTATTGTATTTATTTAGATTTTATTCAACAAGAGATCTTCATTGATTCACTCAAATACTTAAGTATATATTATGTGCCCAAAGGTCTTGAAATATTGGGGGTCTGCAAGGAAGACAGATATGTATAAACAGATAAATTACTCTATAGAAACAATTTGATTGAAAGAGATATGAATAAAATGCCATGGGACTCCAGGAAAAAGAACCACCATAGGTTGACCTACAACTAAGATATATAGCAATGTACTGGGGCTTTGAGGAAAAAAAAAACACTATGGGGGGTGGATAGGGATTATACCATATAAGTAAAGGAAAATGAAGAGAGAGAAGATAAAGAGAAAACAAGATAAATGGAAAGGTTTTTTCCTTATTAATGTTTCTGCCAACAACTTTTGTAGTACACTGCTTGCTGATGTCCTTTCTAGCCAGTCTTATCCTTCATCCAGCTTCTATAGACTTCTCTGTGCAGACAATGCCAAGTATGTAGGGAACCAGGAGGTGAGCAAAAGATTCACAGGAATCTGCAGCCCATCTGCAGCTCACTGCTGGGGAGGGGCACCGAGGCATCACCTTGGCCTTTCTTTCCAAGTTCACATAAAGGAGGGTTGGTTCCTTCCTCAATATATGAAGGTGGAGATAAACCCTTTTCACAGAATGGATTATGGAAAAATTAATGTGAGAGCCATGAAAAAGGCAGAGGCGATAGCACCATGATTCTGAAGTAACTGGACATGTGCATTAGTAACCAAGATAAAGAAGAGCTGAAGACAAGAAAAAGGGCTAAAAAGAAGTTCTCAATTTTCTAAGATGGAAATGCCAGTCTTTCTTCAAAAAGAAAAAAGTCATTGAACCCTTTCCTTTAAAATATAATTGAATGGGGCCACATGTTGCAAATAATGGTTTTAACCATGATGTCAGTACACAATAATGTGTAGCAATCAGCTAAGTGCACTGCAAATTGTTCATTCCTTAAAATTACGTTACCAAAGTTTGCAATTGATATATATATTTTAGTAAATAGTAGACTGTGTGCAAATTTGTCACCATATTACTGACAATGTTACTCTTACAACTGAACGCATGACTAGAAGCGAGAGGGTGGTGTGACCCTAGATTGCTAGAGTCACAGCAAGAAAAATCAAGAAAGTGCCATCAGGTCATTTGGCCAAAGAATGCTATATGGCTGCTGGGTTTATAACAGATTAATTGGAGAAAAACAAGTCACTACAGTAAATTATTGTCTACTTACCTCAGTCACTCTCTCCAAGAACACATATTTTAAAATGAGACAAGTTATTATATTTAAAATTACCAGTTCTGGCATTTTAGATACTACATCAAATAATGATATAAAAACTAGGTTACAAACATCCTGGCGTCAATTCCAACTACCATCTTTTACCAAAATAAAACTCTAATTATCACGAATTCATTTGCAATCTAGTTGTCCTCCAATATACAAAATCAATAACTTCAAATGTATCATAACTTTCTTAACTTTCCCTAAAATTTTAGAAGATAATATAAATATATCTCTTGGAAAAATTGAGAAAGATAGAGACACAAGGAAAAGTAAAGATGAAAATATTACCCTAATAAAAGATGTAAAACACAAGATATGAACAACTGTTAAAGGAATTCTCTATGAAATTGATAATTCTACTATCTGTACACCTGCTTATTACCTATCAGTATAACAATGTTTCCTAAATCCTATCTCCTGTGCGTTGTTCATGTCAGGGAGTATATTCCACCAAGTAAACACTAAACAGTGTTTCAATAGCATGGGATATTAAAAGGAGGACATGCAGAGTTGAGTGTTGGACCCCATTCAGTGCCTCAGTGCAAAGAAGAAAGAGGTAAATGCATCCCTCTAGGGACTGGGATAAAAATAGGAGGTTATGAGCCCAAGGCTCCCTCTGCAGGCCATTAAGCAGGAACCTGGAATAAAACTTTTGACACCATGGACCGTGGTTGGTTTTACAGGGAACTCACGAGGAAGTGAAGAACATGAAATAATGATAATTATAATAACAGCAGCAAACACTTCTACTGAGCCAGGCACTACACTCTGAATGTTAATTCTGTGCTTGAACATATATTAACACACATAATCCTCAAAATATCCCGAAGTAGTAGATGTTGGTCTTTTCACAATTATATAGATGAAGAGACTGGGTACAGTGGCTAGAAAACTCATCCAATTTACACAGCTCATAAATGGCAGAGATCAAGCTCAATGCTCTTATGTTATGTTCTTTTACTACAACCCAAAATTAAGTGTCTAACGACTATCTCCACTGGCAACTGCCAAGACCTTAGTAGTCCCTCCATGGAGGCAGGCATGGGCATGGCAGGGACCCGGCTGAGGGAGGCTAAAACACCCGAGGTGTGGCAGAGCAGTTGCCAACTGGCTTCCTCCTCTGACAGGGGCAAGAACACACCCAAAAAAACTTGGCGGCAGGCACCAAGGCTCGTTCCTTCGGAACTGGTCCAGAACGAAATGGGCCTGGAGCAGGAGGATGAGCGAATAGGCCAGCCTCCTTTGAAAAAAGCAGGCGATCTGTGGCAGCCTTCCGGCCGCCCTGGCGTGGCACATGTGCCCTCAAGCAGAGGGCTTCACGCCTGTCTTCCATGGCGGATTTCTCGCCAGACCGTGGCCTGGGCATTAGGAAGGCTAGGCCTTACTGACTTCAGAGATGAGGCAGGGATCTGTTGCGGGAAGGACTTTCCCAGTTTGGCCCAGGATCCCTAACCCTGGGGTGCCATACGCCGGTTACAGCTCTTCAGACTCCACAAAGCGTTTCCTACACCTGGACTGGCAGCAGTCGCAAAGTGAAGGGATGGGGTGAGGACATGGCTTTGTCTTTTCAGGAAGAAATGAGCCCCGGGATGAAGCAGCTGGCACAGGGAGAGTCTTGACCTTGAAACCCAGTAAGCCGGTGGCCATCAGGACAAGAATAATGGTTCCAAGGAAGGGAAGCGGCCTGCAAGCTGAGTGGGAGTGGGGGATAAGAGGCAGACAACAGCTGAAGCCAAGTGCAGAAGGGGGACGATGCAACAGATGCAGCTGGGTGGCGCCAGCAAGTCAGAGCCTTGTGGGAGGGCGGGGCCTTCACTGAGGACACCCGAGGCCAGACCTAGGCCCCAGTGGTTGCGAATGCGCCCGTGGCCTGTGCAGGAGAGTGGGGGGTTGAACCCAAGCCCGCAGGGCTCCTGGAGCAGCCAGAGAAAGGTCCCATGGAAGAGGTAGGCGAGGTGGGCAGGGCGCAGCACCTTACTCTCCTCAGGTCCTTGAGGGAGAGAGAGAGAGAGAGAGACAGAGAGAGAGAGAGACAGAGAGAGACAGAGAGAGAGAGACAGAGAGAGACAGAGAGAGACCCGTGACGTCTGAGTCGCTGTCTCCACTGTTGGCTGGTGTCAACTCACACGCCATCCCACTTCCACCACCCAACCTCAAGGACACCCCGGGGCCAGCCCCACCACAGAGAGGTAGGTTCCTTGTCAGCTCCGTGCCCTCACTTCCGGAACTGACCCCAGTGTATGGGAAACGGTTCCGGCAAGCCTTTACGTGTCCCTCTGCATGACAATGGCCTTCTTCCCCTCTCCCATCCCCCAGGCCCACCCAAGACTTCCACCTTTGTCATTAGCTCAGGAGAGGATGCAAGATGAGAATCTCTGCCCTGGGTGGAGAGACTCATTTTCCCAGGTTTCTCCCATGGACACATGTTCTTCAGCTGGGTCTGATTTTCTCCAGCCAACCTGTCTTGTTAAGGATTTGGCAAGCCAACAGAACCTGAAGGGAAAGGGCAGAGAGGGAGTCTCTCTCTGGCTCCGACAGCCCCGAGCTGGGTCGGTCCCTCAGACCTGGCCAGGGGCAGCCCATGACCCGGTGCCCTCTCCCGGGGCATCCAAGGGCAGGCTCGGCGCCAGCCCCACCCCACTCGCCACTGCCACGACCATCGTCCTCCCTTGGGAAGCCTGGGCAGGACAGAGACCCGGATGTGGGAGGACTCCAGATCTCAGGTCTGGCACACTGCTTGAAAGGCTGCTTCCTCCTCTGACTGGAGGACAGCACACACCCCAGGAGACTTGGCAGCCATCCCCAGGGCTATGTCCTCCAGAACTCGTCCACTTGGAAGGGGCCTGGCCCAGGTGCCAGTTTCGGCTGGTTGGCCAGCCTCCTTTGGAGAAAGCAGGCAAGCTGAGCCCTGCTTGCAGTGTCCCTGGGCCTGACACCTGCGACCTCACGCTGAGTGCCTCACGCATGCACTCCATGGCATATTTCTCCCTGGAACCATGGCCTGGGCACTAGGAAGGCCAGGACTTCCTGACTCCAGGGAGGAGGCTGGGACCTGTCACCCGAATGGCTTGCCCAGCTCCGCCCTGGCTACCTAGCCTTGCAGTGCCATCTGCCTGTCTCAGCGCTTCTGACTCTACAGAGCCTTTCCTACACCTGGCCTGGCTGCAGACGCAAAGTGCAGGCGTGAGGTGAGGCCGTGGCTTTGTCTTTCCAGGAAGAAATGAGCCCCTGGACGAAGCAGCTGGCCCGGGCAGAGCCTTGAGCTTCAAGCCCGGTACGCCTGTGGCCATCAGGGCCAGATCAATGCTTCCAAGTTAGAGAAGTGGGCTTCAAGCTGAGTGGGAGTGGGGGAGGGGAGGGAGACAACAGCTGAAGCCAAGGCCAGAAGGGCGGCGATGGAACAGCTGCAGCTGGGTGGCGCCAGCCGGTCAGAGGCTGGCGGGAGGGCGGTGCCTTCACTGAGGACCCCCGAGGCCAACCCTAGGCCCTGGCGTTCGCGCATGCGCCCTAGGCCTGTGAGGGGCTGTGGGGGTTTGAATCCAAGCCTGCAGGGCTCCCGGAAAGGACAGAAAAAGAAGGGCACATGGGAGAGGTAGGCGAGTTGGGCAGGGTGCGCCACCTTACTCTCCTCAGGTCCCCGAGGGAGAGGGAGAGAGCGACAGAACCCTGACCTCTGAGTAGCTTCCTCCACCGCTGGCTACTGCTAACTGGTCGGACCAACCTTTACATGTGTCTCTGCATGACAATCGTCTTCATCCCTTCTCCCATCCCACAGGCCCAGCCACGACATCTACCTTTGTCATTAGTGCAGGAGAGGATGCAAGATGAGATTCTCTGCCATTGTGGCGAGAGATTCAGTTTCCCTGGTTTCTTCCATGGACTCATGTTCTTCAGCTGGGTCTGATATTCTCCAGACAACCTGTCTTTTTAAGGATTTGACCAGCCTATGAACCTACAGGGAACGGTAAGTGGGGGATTCTCTCTCCCCCTTCCTCCCCCTCTCTCTCCCCATACAGGTTTGGATGAGGGAATTCCCCTCTCCCCCTCTCTTGCCCAGATTTTTTCTCTCAGAACAGACAGTTTTCTTCTCTTCTTCCTTTCTCTCTCCTCTGTCTCCTGGGCTCCTTGCTACTCCTTCATTTATTTATTTATTTATTTTTAATTTTTGTGTATTGCAGTAACATTGGTTTATAACCTTGTATAAATTTTAGGTGTATATCATTATGCTTCTATTTCTGCATAGATTACATCGTGTTCACCACTCAAATACCAATTACAAAACATCACCACTCCTTTCTAATCATTGGTTTGATTTCCTGTTTGACCAAACAGTTATGCATGAGAGTGCTTATTGGCTTATAAATTGTCTGATTTGTTTAAGATATGTTGGCAGTTAATGAGCATTTTTGCGTTCAAGTTGGTTAAGGAACTGGATTTCAAATCTGCCCGTTCCTCTGATGCGCGACTGAGTCCGAATTTCTGTGATTGGCCATGTATCTCTCTTCTGGCGGCTTCAGGAATTGATTGCTATGTCGAAATTGCTTGCTGGACAAGGATAGGACCTAATTTTATAATAATATGCTTTCTTTGCTTTGGAGTAGGATGTTTGATATTTATATGCAGACACGTGTGTGTGTATGCTCCAAACATATTTAATGATAAATCAAGATTAACAATATATATGATTCCTATATTGACTTTTTTTGGACAAATACTGAGAAGTTAATTGAATACTCTTACTTTGGTTGCAGTTAGGTTCACTTTACTTCATATTTTTAAAATCCTTTTTAAAATATATGATACTATAATTGAACATATACATTTTGACTGCTAACCACCTTTTAGTCCCTAAATATTTTGCCTTCAGATATGTGTACCATTATACACATTCATATATAAAAGTTTCATATTAGTTGTGGCTTTACTTTTGTGAGCACGTGTATGGAATATCACTGACAATCTCCTTTCTTTCAGCATCTATGTTCAGTGTTAGTTTCCTTTGTCTTCGTGGAATGTAGAGTAACATTCAATATTGAAAAAGTGATTTAAGTAACTTCAGTATAGTATAACTGCTATATGTAGCATTATCTCTGTGGTTCTATTTTTAAATTTTGTACTTTGCTTTTTTTCTTTTTTCCTTGTTTTGCTCCATTTAAAGTAATTTTCCTTATTAACCTTTTCTCCACCATGTTGGATATATACACCTTTTTCACATTCTATTTTAGAATTTTTTTTTCTGCTGAGGAAAATTGGCCCTGGGCTAACATCCATGACCATCTTCCTCTACTTTATATGGGACACCACCACAGCATGGTTGATGAGCGGTGCAGAGGTTCGCACCCAGGATCCGAAGCCACGAACCCTAGACCACCAAAGCAGAGCGTGCAAACTTAACCACTATGCCACCAGGGTGGCCCCTATTTCACAATATTTTTAATTTGAGAAATAAGAAGAACCCAGAATCTGAAGTCTTGTCTCACTGCCACCTCAATGTTAGATGAAAAATTAATTAGTATTTTACTTCTTTTCTTTTTCTCCAAATCCACTGTCTCTAGGTATAGATTAAGCTCTTGGTTCAAGATGGTTTTAAATTTTATGCACATTCTTTAAAGTAGTTTTTGTTTTGCATTTTTTAAAAATCACATTAACACAAAGTACCGAGACAATTGTTTTAATTTTTCAGTGTTCACTTCTTTGGTACGGTGCTTTTTTTTGAAACCCGTCAACCTCAAACTTGATTATGGATCTGAATTATCTGGAAGGCTTGTTAAAACACAGAAGATTTGCTGTACCCCACCCCAAACATTCTGATTCAGTAGGTCTCCGGTGGAGACTAGCGTCTCCGCATTGTGATTCAAAGCTCCTCTGCCTAACATTCCTTATTTTTTTTTTCATTTCAGAGGCAGCAAAATCCGTATCTGAGTCTGTGGGCTGTCCCTACCCAATCCTTTGATTCCTCACAGGTGTTATGCCACAATAATCTTCTTGTACTCCTAACTCTACCTCAGCATTTGGAGGCCCCAACTGACACAAAAACGTTCTTCATTTTTCCTCTGAAAGGGGTGCTTTGTTTTCAGAAATGTGACACCATCTGCAATAAGTTTAATGTGGATGCTGTTCTCTGCTCTTTAGACATTGCAATTTACTGATACAACACCTGCACCATTCTTCCTTGTTCTCAGTATTTAATGCTCTAACATTGGAAACACATGGGGCTTCTGGACATTCTGGACACTCTCCCTTCTTCAAGTTTAATTGATTATATCACACCTGAACTAAGTTGAACTGAAGTTGGCCATATCATGGCTTCTCACATGACGATCAGGTATATGTGTAGTATGTGTGCACCTCACAGAAACAGAATGTTCCTGGAGTGTGCATCTCAATGATTCTTCTCCTAAAATTTGATTAAATATGTTCTAAATAGAGGTTCTTAGTTTCAGTTAAATGTACCTAATCCATACATACATTTCTGTAAAATTTTCTATATCTTAAACTTATTTTGTTGAATAGCGTGTAAATTATTTCTATACCCCCAAGCTCACATGTTTGATTTTAAAATTTATTTTCTTTTCAAGTTAAAGAAAGAATTTTTATTAAAAGAAAGAAATGCAAAGAAGTATCCAAAAGAATGAAATACTAGGAGTATGGAGGACTAGATACCTCAAAGGGGTTTCCCTCCACATGACACTATCTTCCATAAAATATAATGTTATTGCATTCTTGAGTTCACATGATGTAAGCCAAGTCTCAAAGGACAGAAGAAGGAAATTGTAAGCACTAGACAAATTTGGATTCACCCAGTGGTCAAAGGCCAGTATGATCCTCTAATGAAAGGATTTGTCTTTGAGTCACCAGTGACTTGAGGGAATGAATCTGGGAGTCACAGATTAGTTGTGAGTCACACAAAAAAGGCACTTAACTTGGGGTCATCTCACATGACTGTGAGCAGAAACCAGTGACATTCTTCTCTGGAGGAAAGAATCTAAACTAAAGCCTTACATTCTGTACACATTAAAATCAGACAAAAATAGGCTCATAATCAAAGTTCTCCAAACAAATAAGGAATACATGCCATTGTCGATAAGAGTCATAAGACATAAGAAAATTAAAAATAAAACAATAGATTTAAACACTAAAACCTTCACTATTAGACTTACCAACTTCAAGATATAAAATAACTGTGTATAAAAAATGGAACAACAAAAAATGGAATAACAAAATCAAACAGGAGACTCTAGAAATGATCTGACATATATGGCAAAGGGCATTATAGAACTTTAAGAGATGAAAAATACATAACTGTTGAGTTTTAAAACTTCATAGATGGGTTCTACAACAGAAGAGAGAATATAAAACCAAATTTGAATTCTGAAGGAAATAGAATGCAGCATAGAAAGACAAGGAAGTAAAAAACATGAAAGATAAATTAGATATGGAGATGATGAGAGAGAGTAAAGAAAAAGGAGAAATAAAGTACTGTACAACAAAAACAAGTGAGTCATGAGAGTAAAACTGAAAGTTAGAGGGTCTATAAATTTCTCAGGAAATGAGAAGCTATATCCTCTTCAGGCAATGTGGGCTGGTGGTAAAATAGAAGTAAAGAATATAACTGTCACCCAAATAGAGGAGATACAATAAAATATGGAAAACAAGTATAAATCAATAAATTTTAAAGGGAAATAACATAATAAAACTTGTGGAAAAAATAGAAGGAAAACATATAGATAGTGGGAGCAAAAGAAGGATATAAATAATCACAACAAATGTAAATGGAATAAATTCTCCAGTTAAATACAGATTGTTAAATTTGATGCGACAATGATAAATTTAGCTGTATCTTGTTTACAAGACTTATGAAAACTAAAAAACATGGAAAACTAGAAATTCAAAACAGAATAGAAGATATAAAGATAAGCTAGGAAAATATCAATCAAAAATCAACCCAGGGTAGCTATAATAATATGAGATAAAACAGATGAGGAAAAAAGCATCATTAGGAATTAAGTGGTTAATCCCCACTGGTATATAAATTCAACTTATCATGAAGATATAGTCGTTATACTACACATGATGTCATGTGAAGATAATATAGCCTCAACTAGGAAAGGAAGGAGGAGAAGGAAGAGGAGGAGAAGGAGAAGAAGAAGAAGACAAGAAGAAAAAGTTGGAGGAGGAGGAAGAGGAGGAGGAGGAAGTACAGGAGAAGGAGGCAGAGGAGGAGGAGAGGTAGACATAATATATCATCATATATATAGTGGAGAATTTCAACTTTCCTCTGAGACAAAGAATAACATATATCTAATAATAGAGTATTTGAAAAACAAATAGCAAGTTTGATTTAATGGATACACATTGAACCCTATACCCAACAAGTGAAGAACACCTATTCTTCACAGGGACATGGGGAGCATTAACAAGCAGTGAGCATGAACTAGGGTACTAATAAATCCTCAAATAATAGAACACTTGAAATAAATACAAGTGACTGCTCTATTTTATTCTTGATGCTATTACAAATCCCAGGGAATAGAAATGCAGAGAATTTTCTTTGGCCTAGGTGTTATTTGTGTTTAGAATGTCTGTAGAAAAGATGAAGACAATATGGGCTATCAGGAATAGGTACCGTTAAAGACGTTAATGATTAATTTTAATTTTATATTTTTAAAATAAGAAATGGATGAGAAGCTTTTTAAACTTGACAATGTTCTCTCTCTTAGATTCCTAAGTGTTTCTAGTCCCTTCAGTCCTTCTTGATTCTTTCAATTGTTCCTGCCTGTTGATGATTCCTCCTTCATTGGATCTCTGAAGTTCACCTTAGTTTCCTGGTTTTGATGGTGGCAGACGCACAGGTTTGAGGGGACAGAGGTTTAGGCAATTTGATTGACAGCCTTCTGTTGCACCATTCTCAACATGCACATGTCATGCGTCTATGCTTGTCACGTATCTTCCAGTTACAATTATTCTTCCTCCTCTGGGCTTTCTCCAATCTCATGCTAATATTGTTGCTCTTCTAGGAAGGATTTAATGGTGTGCTCATATTAGCAAGCATTTTGGATCCTGAGCCAAAGAGCCATTTACAAGTCTACTCTGAATGTGATCTGTTTTTCCATTCATTGTACTTTCTTCTGTGTATTTAACCAGTTTCTTTCATGAGTGTGGAATTCAGTAAGGACGTTCCACAGCTGGAGTTATGTTATTTTCTTTAGTTACAAATTCTAAGGCTTCAAGAGTGTCATCTGTTGCTACAGACATTCGAGTCAATAGCAAATTCATTTTAATAAAGTCATTGTATTGCATTTGAAGGAAATCATTTTGAGTATTTTCCCTAAGGATCCTCATCCGTCTATGCAGGTTTCAGTACAAGAACTACCAGTATGTTCTGTCCTTGGTTTTTGCCATTGAGGAAATCAACAGGAACCCTCATATCTTGCCCAACATGTCTCTGGGATTTGATCTCTATAATGCCCTACCCAGTGAAAGGAGGACATTGGAGAGTTCCCTGATTTGGCTCTCAGGGTTGGGCAAGGACATCCCTAATTACGACTGCAGGAGAGAGAGTAAGTCTCTAGCGGTCCTTACAGGAACCACCTGGGCAATTTCTGCCCAGATTGGAACACTGCTGGAACTGTAAAAATTTCCACAGGTAAGACTGGGTGGGATGGGGAGAGATGAAACCACGTCTCCTTTGGTGCCATTCTCAGGGGCCTAAAAAGGAAGAAAGGAGGAGACTGGGTTTGTGCATCTCTCAAAGGATATGATCTCAAAGGATCCGTGTACAGGACCTCGATGAAGTATGACATTTCCTTTATTTAGAGTAGAGAGAAGTTTGAGGGGGAAGGAGATAAAGCAGTTTCCTGGAACTCTGACTGATCTTATTTTATAGAAAGCTTTCAGGGAGTGGAAAATGATTAGAAAATGAAATGAGCAAGTGTCCCCTTCTACCACTCCAGGTGTTGCTGATCAGCCTTCAGGACTGAGAGCGTGATTTTTGCCAATCCCCTTCCTCATATTGCTTCCAATTGTCTTTTCGTTTTAGCTTGCCTATGGTCCTTTTGAGCTTACCCTGAATGATGATGAGCAGTTTCCATCTCTCTATTAGATGGCCCCCAGGGACACATCTCTAGCCATTGGCATGGACTCTTTGCTGCTTCATTTCAATTGGAGTTGGATAGGGCTGGTCATCTCAGAAGACAAGAAAGGTGTTGTGTTTCTCTCAGACTTGAGAGGAGAGATGGACAGGAATGGAATCTGTGCAGCCTTTGTGGAAAAGATTCCTGTGACTGAAAAGTCATATTACTCAAGGACATGGCCATACAATTTCCAAGTAGAGGAAACAGAAGGGAATGTGGTTATCATTTCTGGTGATGCCAACTCTCTCATAACCTTGAGCTTTTCTACTTGGGAGTATTTAGTGATATGGAAAGTCTGGGTCACGACATCAGAGTGGGATTTTATCCACAGTGAGAGAGATTTCATCCTTGACTTATTTCATGGGACTATCATTTTTTCACACCACCGTAGTGAGGTTCCTGGCTTTGAAAATTTTATCCAGACAGTTAACCCTTCCAAATATCCAGAAGACATTTACCTCACTATGTTGTGGTTTCCCTTTATTCCTTGCACGACTTCTGAGTCTTACTGAAAAACAGTGGAGAATTGTCCACCTAATGCCTCCTTAGGATGGCTGCTTTGGCAGATTTTTTGACACAAGCATGAGTGAATTGAGTTACAGTATGTAAAATGCTGTGTATGCTGTGGCCTGGAACCTTCACAAGATGCTTCTTCAACATGCAGAAATGCAGTCAATGGGAAGTGGGAAGGTCTGGTGTTTTGTCCCTGGCAGGTAAAGTCTCTTCAACTTAACAGAACGTACACTCGTAAAAATGACTTTCTTATGGTTCCACAGGTGCTCAAACCAAGCAGTTAGGATTTTTTCTCCAAGAAAAGCACAAGAGTTTCTGTACTTGTTTCACTCTCTAGGAGGTATATCTAGTCCTGGGTAGTAAATCATCTACAAGAAGGTTCTAGTGGCAACGAGGAAGTGAGCTATGAGTCAATATCAATGCTTTGTTTTACAAAGGATCCCAACATCTTGCCTGCCTAACGTTTCAATAGGGAATATCCTGTCTTCTCCCATGAAGCTCCTCAATGACAAGAAGAGAACTTGCCCTTTATGTGTCTATCTGGTGCTGAACATCATAGTGAATACTTTACATAAATGATCTTATTTAATTCTGCAACAACTTTAGGTATTGCTAACATCATTTTGCAGATTGATGGTCTGGGAAAATTCAGAGAGTGCATGAGGGTGGCTAGATTGGACTTTGTACTCGAGATTTGTCTGAATCCTATCACCATTGATCATCTTGATATTCTTGTCTTTAGGCATTTTCTCTTGAAACTAACTGATATTTTAGAAACATTATATTTTAGTTCTCCGTATGATATCATTTGCTTTACTTCTTTGGATACTTGTAATAAAGGTACATTATGAAGCAAGGATTACAGACAATGAAAGGCTGTCCCCAATTCAGGGTTTTTCTCTTTAACACCCGGGCCCACTTCACCACAGGATGATGTGTCTCTTTTAGCTGCACCCCTTTCTGAGGAACATAGAATTTAACAATCCTGTTAGTGACACAGTGAATTTGGCTGATGAAGGAAAATCAGATTCAGAGTAAACCATTCTCAACTTTTGGAATTTTCCCGAAGGTCTTGGACTTAAGGTGAAAGTAGGAGAATATTCCCAACATGCTCCACGTGGTCAAGAATTGTCTTTATCTGAGGAGGTGATAAAGTGGGACACAGGAATTACTGAGGTGGGTTGAACCCAATCACAATTACTTAACCACACATGAATAACCAAAATCTTATTGGGGTTTTGTGTCCCCTCAGAGCTTCATAAAGGACCACATATGAGAATTTAACAATTCACTTCCAACTGAAGTAATTTTTTCATTTACCAACAATCCAAGATGGAAGCAAGACCTGCATAAGCAAAAGATTGCAAGTTGCTGAAGGTTCAGAAGGTGGTTAGTAATTTTCAGGAATAATTTTTTTTAAAAAAATTAAGTTATGTACATGTTTTCTAGAGATAATGTTATTGCACACTTAGTACATTACAGTATAGTGCAGACATAACTTCTTTATGCACCAGGAAATCAAAAAATTGGTGTGACTCACTTTATTGCAATATTTGATTTATTGCGGTGCTCTGGAAACAAACCCACAGTATTTCTGTGGTGTACCAGTGCTTTATATCATATAATAAGCATGGTGTCGAACCAATGAATTGGATTTAGATATTTCAAGATTAAGTTTGTTAAGGCCCAATACTCTAAAACACTCTAGTTACTTGAAAATTAAAAGTCACAGCTGTTACCAAGTGTTATCTGATTTTCTCCAGACTCCACACTCTGTATGCAGTGAGAGTTGCAGTCCGGGATTCAGGAAGAGCCCTCAAGAGAGCAAGGCTGCCTGTTGTTTTGCTTGCATTCCCAGCCCAGAGAATGTGATTTCCAATGAGATAGGTGAGTATATGCCTTGCAGCGACATTCTCCACTTCTATTTTTTTTTTGAAGGGAAACATTTGTCCTGAGCTATCTAATATCTGTTGCCAATCTTGCTCTTTTATTATTGTCCCCAAAACCCTAATACATAGTTTTATATCCTAGTTGTAAATCATTCTAGTTCTTCTATATGAGCCACCACCACAGCATGGCAATTCACAGAGAGATGGTGTGGTTCCATGACCGGGAAACCAACATGGGCCACCGAAGTGGTGAACACTGAACTTTCACCACTAGGCTATCAGGGCTGGCTCTCCACCTCTCTTTTGTATGCACCGTTCTCCCAAAGAAAGGAAAAAGCTTTGATGAGGACTGCAGGGTCAAAATGTTGCCTTCCTCCATTTAGTAATTTAACTTTTATAGCCAATAATATTTCCTCCCAAAATGATACCCTCTCTCTCTACCTTGAACTAGCTTGCTTGTCTCATTTTAACATCATTGCAGGCATTATGATCTCATGGAAACCCTTTATGACCACTCCACAGTAACTAACTTAAATCTCTCTCATGGAATCTAACACATGGTATTGTAAGTCCTTACTTTTCATCTTCTTTAAAGCTACATTTAGATCACATTGAACAAATCGTTATTTTTCCAGTGTCTGGTGCTGTTCTTGGCACAGAGCAGGAGCATAGAAAGGTTGTGTTTGATTTAAGAAGTAAGTATTTCCATGGTGTACAGTGAGCTTATGGTACAGCTTGGTTTCTGATCTCCTCGAGTTCACAGGTGAGTAGGGGAGACAACATGCAGTGATGCAAATTCAAGGTGGTGACATAGGGCTGCAATATAGGTATGCAGAGACCCATGGGATGAAATAAGTGATAGTATATATGTTTGTGGGGAGGGAAGCGTCATGGACTTCTTCACAGAGGCAGTAGCATTAGTATTATATCAGACTAATGAAAGCGGATTAAATTCTTGGTGGAATTCTTAGAAATGGCAAAAACTGGCAAATTAGCCCTGCATTTAATATTCTAGGGAGCTGAGAAAAGGTTCCACATGACTAGAACACAGACAATGTGGGTTTGGGAGTTGGGTCATGAAATAGAAGAGGGACAGAAAACCAACACTGAAGATTTTTCATACAATAATTAACATCTTGGAATTACTCAGATTTATGATATTAAATGGTGCAATGCTGGAATCCCCTCAATGTTGGCATTATCTAATTTTATTTTTGTGATTAATATGAAGCTTAATTTCACAACATCTTTTGTATAATTTCAATTTTTTTGAAATGCACTGAGACTGATGATATAGTCTGGCATATCGTCAATTTGGATAAAGCTTCCACGTGCACATTTGGCGTGTGGTAAGTTTGGGTATATGTTCCATATGCACATCTAAAGAACACTACGTCCACTAACTTCAATTCCTACATGGTTGGAGATTAATAAATATACTTGTAAACAACCGATGATTAATGAGTAAACTATGATGGAAATTAGAATGTATTTCCAATTAAAAATACTATTCATCAAATCTTATGGGGTGGAGTTAAATCTATCCTTAAAGAGAAATGTATAATGCTAGATTATATATATTTATATATTATTGTATATATTTAAATAAAGAAAGGTTGAATTTCTAAGTTCTAAGCATTCATCATAAACTAGAAAAAGAGGAGAAAAGTAAACACAAGGAAAAGAGAAAACACAAAATGATAAATATTAGAGGAAGTGTTAACAAAATAAAAGACAAACATCAAAAAGATAAATAAAACTAAATTAGATTCTAATAAATGACAAATATGCTCAATAAAATCCTAGTACTAGTGTTCAAAAAGAGAGAAAAATTGCAACAAAATAATACCAAGGTTGAAAAGGGAGTGATCTGTGCAGATCATATGGAAAATTTTTAACATGAAGAAAACATAAATAACATCACGTTGATACAATGAAAATTTAGAGGAAATTCACAAATTTCTAGGCAAATAAAAGTTACCAAACTGCCTCAAGAAAAAATGAAAAATCTGAATATTGCCATACCTATTACAGAAATTGAGACCATCCTTTAAAACATTCCTACAAAATTTTATTGTAAGCTATTTATTTGGTACAAAGCTGATGAATCTGCCCAAATATTCAAGAAAAAAATAATATACATCTACTCAAACTCTTCCAGAGAATAGGAAAAACTGAAAACTTTTTGACTCACTTTGAGAGACGAGATTAACATTGGTACCAAAATCTACCAAAATCATTGCAGGAAAGGAAATTACAGGCCACTCTCTTTCTTGGATTAAATTCATTTATCCTAAAAAAAAAAAAATCAAATCAAATCAAGGTTCCCAATCTAGCTATATCTAGCTATAAGAAGGACATATCATGACCAAATTAGATTCATGCAATGTAATTCAGTACACTAATCTCTGAAAAAAGAGAAATAATAATCTCAATAACTGTAAGAAACACTAGTAAAATTAAACACCTATTCATATTTTAAAACAAACAACAACAACAGATAAAACACTTACCAAATCAGGAACAAAAGGAAACTCTCTTACTCCCATACACAGTATTCACAGAATGGAACTTTATGGTGCACTGTTGAAAGCAAGGATAAGAGAAGAATGTTCAACATCACTGCCTCTATAAGCCGTTATGCTGGAGGTCTTGCCTGATACAATATTGGCAGGAAAAGAAATAAAAGGAATAATTTACTTCAAAGGAAGAAGTAAAATTGATGTTATCTTCAGATGATATTATGGTATAAATGTAAAACCATATAAATTAATGGATTAACTGAGTTTATTGGTGGCTGAATACAAGGTTAATATAGAAAGTTTTGCTTCCATCTACCCGTCATAAGCATTCAAAATTTAAATTTTAAAAAATGACATTTACAACATCTTAAAGTATGAAGTACCTAGAAATAACTTTAATGAGATTTTCAAAAGATTTCTGTCCATAAATTTATAGAACAGCATTTAGAAAAATGGAGGAAGACTGAAAGAAGTGGAGGGATAAATCAAATTCGTGACTGAACAGACTCAAAATTCTACAGATATCAAAACTGTCCAAATTAATCTACAGCTTCCACAAAATTGCAGCTAAAATGATGACCCACTCTGTGGAGATTACAATTGATACAATTCTTATGGAAATGATAAAGGAAAAATTTAGCTAAGAAAATCTTGAAGACAAAGAATAGAGTGGGAGGACTTACTCTACCTGACATCAAGTATTACAGCATCACAATAGAGGAGGTTCATCAAGACGATAAACAAGAAAATCAACAGAACCAAATGGTAAGTTCAGATACAAGCTGTTCATATAGGGACTCACGTATAGACGTCTGATTTACAAGGAAACACTGAGGAAGAGTGGGAAAATGAAAGCCTTTTCAATAAACCATGTTGGGTAAATTGGTTGTTTTTATGGAGAAGACAATGACTCGCCAACCCTAACTCACACCATCCACAGAAAAGGTTATCAGGCAGATTGTAGTTCTAAACGTGAAAAGTGAGAGAATTTAAAGGGACGTAAAGAGGAAGGAGCAATGCCCCTGTAGAAGGAAAAAGCATATATTGATACCTGCAGAGATGAGTGGGCACAGAACAGTTTCGGAACCACATGAAGATTTGGGAATCTTAAAAATCAGAGCAGAGGTAGTAGAGGTAGGCAAGACCAAGGTTATACAGTCTTTTTGGTCTTCCTAAAAGTTTGTCGGATTTTTTAATGGAGGATAAACATGATCCCACTTACATGTAGAAGTATCACTTGTGATAAAGGACAAGGGCAGGGAACCAGAGTAATAAGATCTTATGATAACATAGGAGAGAAGTGACTAAAATCTTAACAGAAGTGGTGGAAGTGAAATCAAGATGAAATGTTTTGGAGAACATTTTAAATGGTAGAAATGGTCTCATTTTGAAACTCCCGAGGAGTGAGGTCTATGACTTGGTCATCTCTGTTTCCCTAGAATGTAGCATATTATCTGGCTCATGGAGGTTTTCCAATAACTGCTTGCTCATTGAATGAGTAAATCTAAGCCATAGCTTACAGCGGTATAGCTCAGAGAGACAGGGAGGACATTAGATTTTCTGCTGAGAAAAAAGTGCTTTCATGAATATGCAAGATAAATATTGAGAAGGATAATAGCTTTGTTTACTTAACCATAAATAAGATGGGCAGTATTAACTGGGAATGGTTCTCTGCAGAGTATTCTGTTATTTGGTGCCTGGAGCAACAAAGGAATATAATTGGCTAAACTTACCCAATGCCTTCTTTGGGGGCATGCGAATGAGAGAGAATGACTGAACCTGGGCTGAGGACACTTTGCATCTCTCCCCAGACATGGATCAGTGCGTGAAGTGTCCAGATCATCAGTATGCCAACAGAGGGTGAGATTGCTGCCTCGAAAAAGCTGTGACCTTTCTGGCTTATGAGGACCCCTTGGGGATGGCCTTGGCCTGCACAGCTCTGTGCTTTACTGTCCTCACAGCTGTGGTCCTGGGGGTCTTTGTGAAGCACCAAGACACTCCCATAGTCAAGACCAATAATCGGACTCTCAGCTACATCCTGCTCATCTCCCTCACACTCTGCTTCCTCTGCTCCTTACTCTTAATTGGTCGTCCCAAGACAGCCACCTGCATTCTTCAACAAATCACATTTGGAGTTGTATTTACTGTGGCTGTTTCCAGTGTCTTGGCCAAAACTATGACTGTGGCTGTGGCCTTCAAGGTCACTGCACCAAGGAGAAGGATGAGGCAGTGGTTGGTGTCAGAGGAACCTAACTTCATCATTCCCATCTGCTCCTTTATCCAGCTGAGTCTCTGTGGAATCTGGCTGGGAACCTCTCCTCCCTTCATTGACACAGATGCACACTCTGAACACCGCCACATCTTCATCGTGCACAACAAGGGCTCGGTCACTGCACTCTACTGTGTCCTGGGATACCTGGGCTCCTTGGCCCTGGGCAGCTTCACTGTGGCTTTCCTGGCCCGGAACCTGCCTGACACCTTTAATGAAGCCAAGTTCCTGACGTTCAGCATGCTGGTGTTCTGCAGTGTCTGGGTCACCTTCCTCTCCATCTACCACAGCACCACGGGCAAGGTCATGGTGGCCGTGGATGTCTGCTCCATCTTGGATTCCAGTGTGGGGCTATTAGGCTACATCTTTGCTCCCAAGTGCTACATTATTTTCCTAAGGCCAGAGAGAAACACATCAAATGTGTTAATGAATAAAACACACTCAGCGAGAAAATAATCGAAATGTAAGTTATTTTCATAGGTCACAAGAACTTGCCTACACTTGAAAAATAAACTACCACATTTGTGCAGACCCACTTTAAGTACCAACTAAACTTACCTTACATCTCCACTTAATTTTTTGCTTTACGTTACTTTTGGCTTTGTACAATTTTCCTCGGGCATTCAAATGAACAAATACACAAACATTCATACTAATTCTCCTCTAAAATTATGTGTGAAAGATTGCGAAAATGGCCACACATTAGTCCTCTCCCACTGTCTCTTTGGTCGTAGCATCCCACGTTGACTCTGGGTAAACTTGGCCTTGTAACTTGCTTTGGCCAATGGGACATTAGCAAATGACATAAGCAAAGGCTTGAAAAACACTTGCTCATTGTTGGTATTTGTCCTTCTCTGGCTGCCCTTGGGAAACCTGAGGCCATCAATATGTGAATGAGTCTAGATAGACTGCACATCTCCATTACTCCAGGTGACTTCAAGTCAACAATCAGATACGTGAGTAAGGCCGTCCTAGACCAGCCAATCCTAGCTGAGCCACGAATAGGTCCAGATCAAAATAACTGCCCAGTTAACCCACAGAATCTTGAGAAAAAAATCAACTATTCTTATTTGAAGCCACCAAATTTTAGGATGGTTTGTTATACAGCAGAAACTAACTGATACATTATGCTACCATTTATATATGTCATCTCAGTATTTGTGTAATTATCACAGATTTCTATTTCTTTATCCAATATCGTAGACTGGAATATTCGTCTCTAGATTAAGTCTCTGAAAGAAAATCAGAGACCATATCACGTTCCATTTTACTTTTTCTCCTTCCTCTTTTCAACCAGACATCTTTAAGCATATATATTAAGAATATCTTCACTAATTTTAAGATTATGGATATTCTTCTATACTGTCATCCACTACTATAATACGTGGGGGATTTTTACTTTTAATTTTAGCCCTTATAATCCATTTGGAATGATTTACTTGTGAATAATGTTAGTTGAAGTTCCAGCGTTTTATTTTACAAATGGATATCTTTTAGTCTATAAAACAAACACTACATCATTTTAAAAGTTGATTTGAAGCATATGGAAGCTGAATAATGTTTGAAAACTTATATCTTTGAAACACTGTTTTCAATCACAAGTATAGTATATCTCTCCATTTAATCAGAGTTTTTACAGGCTTTGTATCTCTTTATAATCTTATTCATATAACTAACGTGTAGTTCCAATTATTTTCACTACTCATCTTAAATAATTCATTGCTCTTATGAATGGAATAATTATTTACATGTTTAAACTAATTCTTGCTCATGTAACAGTATTTTTGATATTTCATATATGAATCTAGCTTCCTTATACATTACTGCACTTATTTACCAGTTCTAAACTTTATAAGTTACGTCCCACTAAAATAATAGATTTTCTCTTCTTCTCTAATATTATTTACCTCTTATTCTTTTGATTCTCACTTTTTCATGACTGTGCTCGCCAGTGCCACACTGAATCACAAGTGTTTTCCAGGAGCATTTTCCTCTTCTTAAGTTTAGCGTAAACATCAGATAAATTCCTTGTCAGGGCAGAGCAGGCATCTAAGGGAGAAAAAGTAAAAACGTGAAGGGGAATCATTTCTGCCTGGAAATCAACAGACTTGCTTCTCTTGGTTGTTTGGAGCTGGAGATCTTATGACAATGAGGCCAGCTGAGAATCAGAGGATCTTTCTCTAGTCCCAGGGATTAGTTTTGGTCAAATCTCTCAACCTCTTTAGACCTCAGTTTCTTCACCAGTAACATGAAGAGTTGGACGAGTCTTTTTGAGTTCTGAAATCCAGTGACAAAAAGATACCCTTCACCCAGATGTACTTGACAAAGACCAGAGAGAATTTTCACTTGTCTTCTCCTGCATCAACATTATTATCCATATCACCCCTTAAAGACATATCAAATGTCTACTTTCACATGACACTGATAAAATAGTTTCCATACCAAATCGCTGTTCATTGGGATAACAAATCTATAGTTCATTGTTTAGAGGTAAGTATAGAGATGGGCCCTGCTGCAAACAGCAATCAATGGGCCAAAAAGTCTTGCTTTATTTTACAGCAAGGCTGTGGAAACACTCCCTAATATAGCAGAATGCTGAAGTACTTAGAAAGTATGAAATAAATGGGACCCTTGTATCCATGGTTATGAGCTAATAAGGATATGATTTTTAAAATTTTGTTAATGATGCCATTTGCCTGCTATGGGGCTGTTCTCTGGTGAGTAAAGAGCAGATGTATTCAAGGCCACTTTCATTCCTTTAATAAATATTTACTCAGCGCCTACCACTTGCTGCACGATAGCAGTCATCTACCCTAAGAGCTTTTATATTCTAGTAGGGTGACACAGAACATAAAGAAAAAGAGAAACTTGAGGTGATCAATAAAGTTACATATATGTCAAACTTTTTTCATTCTGGACTATTATTCACCCTTTCCCTTCTTTGACTGTTTACCAGAAGTCTAATCATGGACTTGAAAACCCAGAAAGCATTGGTCCCAAGTTTCTTCTCGCAACACCCGTTTTAAAGACATAGTGTTTATCATCTGAGAGTATGTCTCTTTATGACTAAGTTCCTATGAATCAGCATTATTTCATCACTTTCTTGAGAGGACCGATGATATTATGAAGGGGAAACAAAATATCATATGGGATTTATACTTGAAATGATGTTTCCACTCTAATTGTGTTATTTAATGTAGTGTGATTTGGGGAAAGTCAGTTACTCCTTCAGAGACAGTGCTAATAATACCCTGAAAAGCATTCTATAGAGATTAAATGAAACAAAGTATGAGAAACTGCTTTGTAAATTGCAAAGCAATCTACTTCAGCTTATTTTTTCTAATAATATTTTCATTTATCCAATCCTTTTTGACTCTACACAACCTGCCTAGACTGAGTTTTATCATTTATTCAACAATAATAATGGGTCAAAATGGTTGAATATTAGAAATTTCATATGGTTCAACTTAATTAATAGGCCATCACAATATTTAATTTGGTTATAATTACAGTTAAATTTTTCATGATGCCTTATCATATTCCAGGCACATTCTAGGCATCTGACATGTATTCACTCATTTAATCCTCACAATAATGCCATGGAGACAATACTATTAACCCCTATTGTATGGATGAGGAATATTAGACGTTATATAATTGACCAAGGTCACACAGCTGGTACCCAGGCAGTCCACTTCCAAAATCTCTTTTAGGGATCCATTAGAGGTCGTGGAGCTTACATTGTGAGGATCACCCTGGTTCCTGGTTGGCAAATGGATCAGAGGGTACTAAGGAAGAAAGCACATGGCTACTGAAATGATCCAGGCAAGCAATTCTGAATACAGGATTTCCTTCCTTTTAAAGGCTGAATAATATTCCATTGAATAGATGCCCCAGATTTTCTTCATCCTTTCACCCACGGATGCACAATTAGGTAGTTTCCATCTCTTGGCTATTGTGAATAATATTGCAGTGCATTTTGTCAAATGATTTCCTGGCACTTAGTGAGTTTGAAAAAATTCTTCTTATACACATTAGTTATTGTAATGACATACCTTTCTAAATGTCTAAAGTTTAAATATTTGTCATTCTACAGAAATACCTTGCCTAATCATGATTTGTGTTGTTATCAGTTCATGAATGATCTAAGATTTTTGTACAAAAATTTGTTATAATGGATTTTTTGCATGTATTCAGGAACCTTGCATAATATGGGTATTCCCTGATTCTTGATTTTTAGTAGAGATTTCTAGTAAGCCTTTAGGATAGGAAGTATCTTCGTAGATGTGAGACAGAGAGCAGAAAAATAATAAAGTGATTGTTATATTTAATTATATCAAAAGAAAACTGTCGTTTTGCTAAATTGTTTTTACACAGCCTCTGCTTATTTGTAAGAGTGACACATATCATTTTATTAATGAAAAGAAAATTCAATAAACCATTTTAACATAAAACAATATCTATTGAGAACTTATATGAAAATTTTAGCAATATGCTGTCACCAATTTCCTCATCTGCAAAATGGAGATAGATAATACCATCTTCCTTATGAGTTGCTGTGAGAAATCTCAAGAGTAGTGTATGTAAAATGCTTATCACCATGTGGGTTGGAAAGTGATGCCCCATTCCTCTTTCCACCTGGATGATGACAGCTTTTTTAATGCTTGAAGTCTGTAGTTTTCAAAATATGTTCTACTGTTATAAAGTGAATCTTTTTTACAAATTCTTTGTAGAGTTAGAGGATCCCTTTGGAATACAAATTCAGGCTCCCGTGTGTGTGCGTGTGTGTGTATGTATACGCACATCTCTCAAATAATACTCCAAGCCTTATAATGAAAAGCTACCATCCCCACTCTTGACTCTGGTTCCAAAAAAACTTCTTTAATTTTCTGGTTGAAAAATCTATATTTCTAAATTAGCTACTCATACAGTGTTTTCATTTTTCAGATTTTGACTATTTATAGTTTCTTTCTTCTCTGAAAAAATCAGCATGAAGAGTTCTTACATATGTTAAAAACATAATTCCCCTTGCCCAATATAACTATTTAATGAATTAGGATAAATCAAAATTCAATGTCTACTGTTTTATGACATAAGCGTTTACCATTTTATAGCATATGAATCTTATCCAGAGATGTGCTACGTCAGATAGTATGAATACATTTTCTTTCTCACTTTTTCCTTTGACCTTTTAAATGGTAAAAGTCTCTTGTTTCTTTGTTGTCTTCCTATGGATTCATCACTGGTTCATCTCCTTCCACCAGAAAATTAAATCTCTTCTCATTAACTTCTGATTCATGAGACAATTCATGGGCTTCAGGTTTTGCTTGGGGACATCCCTTTTGGGCTTGAACATATACACAGTCCCACATATACGCAGTATGTCTGGAAGGATAGAGGAGGAAAGGATGTTTATCTCTGTGCAAAAGTACCGGGAGACAGTGGTAGAGTGAGAATATTTTATTGACTTTACACCACTCTTTGAAGTTTTCCTATACGTGCACCTACGACGTAGGCCTCCCTCCCCTCAGATTTTTAAAATTAAAATAGCATTATATCCTTATCTACTGGCTTGGAACAGTAAGTTGTAGAGAAATGTGAATATATGATCCAATTTTTTAATAAAATTAAGAACAGCAAACGCACAAAATATATAGAATTCTAAATATGGGCACATCATTCTATGAGGCTGTGTAAAGGTGGGGAAAGGAGTGAAGAACAGCTGTTCAACATCCAGCTACCTGTACAGTCTAGGGGTCCACGGAAAGCCTCGCCTCCAGCCCCGACCCTGGAGCTGATTTCCTCCCCCTGTGAAGTCTGCCTGACTTATTCCAGCCACACCCCGCCTCTTCCTGCCCCTGGAACTGGTCTCCGCCCACAACGTTCGGGCCTGGCTCCGCCCACAACCTCGTCCCCTCCCACAGCCTGGTCCGGGCTCATGGCCCTGCCCGCACCCTTTTTCCCGCCAACAGAACCGCCTCCCCAGCCTGCTGTCACTCACAGCCTTGTCCCCGCCCACAGACCACCCTTAGAACTTGTTCCCAAACACAGCCCTTCCTTTAGATTTTGTCCCTGTCCCTGGTGCTGACCCAGCCCGCTTTCCAGCTTCTCACTCACTCTAGAAACTAGACACCTCCCCCGAGGCTGGGGTGCGCGGCACCGCCACGCCCGCCGCCTCAACCCGCAGCCCCCAAACGTTCATCCTCCCCGAACGACCGCCCAAGACCGGAACCGGAAGCGCGGGCGGCGCCTTGGATGGAGCTGGCGTTCTGCGTGGTGTGTTCCGTCTTCTCGGCGCGGACCACATTCCCGTGGACGTTCGCCCAAAGGACCGGGGCTCGGTGAGCGGCGGGCGGTCCCGGATCCAGTCGTGGTCCAGGTAGGGGCCTGGGCCAGGGGCAGCCTCGTCAGGGCCCGGCATCCCTCTGTCCTCCCGGAGCCCCGTTTCCCTCGGGCTGTTCACTCAGGGCGCCTGATGCTGCTGTTCCTCCTGGCTCCGGGCGCCGTCGTCCCTTCCTCAGAGTCCCTGTCATCGTCCTCCGTGTGATTTTGTCTCCAGGGGGCTTATCTGCTTCTGCAGACGGTGTTTGGGTTGTTACAAATGGGGCGCTCCTGGCATCTAGAGGGGGAGGCAGGGATGCAGCTCAGCATCCTCCAGGGCCCAAGACAGCCCGACAGAGAATTATCCGGCCCCAAATGTCAGTGGTGCCGAGGTTGGGAAACCTGCTCCAGGGCCTGAAAATCTCCCGAGCCCTGAATGAAGTGTGGAAATTGTTGACAAGTCAGCGAGTCACTTACAGGGTCCTTAAATGACAAGCTTGTTTAAAGGGTCCAGAGTCACCAAAAAGTCTCTGTCCAGCCAAGTGAGTTGAGCGACTCAAGTGCACACAGCACGAAGCTGCTTTCTCCCATCTCTGGGAGCAGCAGGTGGCTGGATAGGAATCGGGAAAATCCAGTCACAACCACCGGTTACAGTTAAATCAGTAAATACGAAAAAGAAAAGTGAATGGGGTGAACTTTCCATCCAACATCCTATAAAAGGCCTCAAAAGCTTGTTTGCGCCTTTTTTCCCCCCTCAGACACGAGAAGCATCCGTGGAGATCAAGTTTGAGGTGAAACCAGGCTCAGGGTCCACCTGTCCTCGCTGATCCATGGATTTCTGTGTGACCAGGTGAGTACCCTGTGGACCTGGTACCAAGAGGTTCCGGCAGCCTCCGCTGTGCAGAAGACCTGCCAGTGGGCTTTCCTGGGCTCAGGTTGTCACCACATGGAGTCATTGAGAGTGAGGGTATCTTGAGAGATATTATTGATGTTTGATGGATGGAAAGATGGTAAGCTGTGTGTGGTTCTGTGTGGTAAATATTTCAGTAAGCACAGTTATATGCAAATAAAAACACATGAAACAAACGTAAATAACTGAAAATGTGTATTATAGTAGAAAATATAGATTTACTTGCATTGCATAATACTCAAAAGTCAGGATTTATATATAGTATAATAACAGAAATGTTTTGCGTGTGTATGTAGTATTAGAAGACATCCCATGAAATATTAGCAGCGATACTCAGCAACGTTCCTTAGACCCATTCAATTGACTTCTAAAGTCCTATAAATCCACCACAAAAGTTTGAAATAAAGGAGCATTCAGGAAAAAAGATGATTGGAACTTCTTTGTATTAGTAACAAATGTAAAATTGAATTTGCCAGTAGCCAGATTTATTTTGAGCATTTTTTCTTTATGACATTTCAAATCATTTGGAGGAGAACTAAGCAACACTGTAGATTGCAGGGAAGGGCGCTAGTCTCCAAAAAGACTGTCCTCTCCACCTTGTCTTCTAAAGGGAATTAACTTTGTTTCTGAAACTTTTCTGAAATAACGGTCTGATGATTCACGTTGCAGAGAATCTTGTTAAGTAATTTTGTATTTAGTTGTTGGCCTCTACTAATTGTGTGTGTATGTGTGTGTGCCTTTTTCATTCTAGCTTTCCTGTGATGTTCTTGAGGGGAATGTGTGCTTGTCATGCAATAGATAGTCTTTGAGTGTATAATTTATGGTGACCAACCATCCTCGTTTATTCAGGACAGTGGGGTTTTCCAGGACACAGGACGTTTAGTGTTCAAACCAGGGCAGTCCTAGACAAACCGGGATGGTTCCTCATCTCATGAGCCAGGCCCTGGGACACATGCACGGGGACCTGGAGAACCAGAGAGACCTTGTCCCACCTCCATGGAATATATATTGTATTTGGGAATTTGGATCTTGAAAAGTTAATGATGAGAGTGATGTGGGAGTTTGGCACAAGGGGAATCAAACTGAGGGTGCAGAGAAGCCCTCTTGAGAAGGACAGATATTTAGCTTGAGAGCTGGAGTTGGGACTGGATTTAGCTGGTCGGAGGGTTAGACTGGAGTGAGGGTGTGGGAGTGTGTTCAGGAGAGCGTTTCAGGCAGAGGGACCCCCATGAGGACACCCCTGAAGCAGAGAGCCTGGTGTGTCCATGAACTGAGAAGAGGGATGGCTGAGCCGAGTCAACACAGGGGGAGGGGTGTGAGCCACACCGGCGAGGGGGGGACAGGCAGGACCAGATAAGGGGTGACTTGGGACTCAGTTCTAAGGCCCGTGGGAAGACTCTGGAGAGATGCGAGTAGAAGGATGATGTGATTAGCGTTTGGTCTAAGCATGTGGGTTAAAATGGACTTCATGGTTAAGAATGAAGACTTAATAGGCAAGATGGGAGGTGCTGGGAATAAGATTAGGAATAAGATGATTGTTCCCTAGGCCTGGGTGATGGCTGTGGAGTAGGAAAGAAGTAGAAAGAAAAGACCTTGGAGTGTAGAACCGAGAGAACATAAGGGTACTTTCTTGCCTGCATGTGTCAGGTGGCACAGGGCACTGACTGTTCTCGCTGCTGTCCGTGCAGACCTGCAGGCGCCCCCTCACCCAGGTCTGTGTGTTCACCCCTCTTTGCCACTCACAGGCCCCCCTCCACATCCTAAAAGAAGTCAGGCTTTACTTGTCAGGGGGTTGTCTGACACGGGAGACACCTAGGAGAGCACCTGCAGGCATCAGAGCATCCCCTTCAGCCTCTCCCTCAGCCTCCTCCCTTCCCCTCTCTTGCTTTCCACACCCAGAACGACCCTGCTCAGTATTCCACATCCCCATGATCTTCCTTACCCAGGCTTGAGAAGGGTGGGGCAGCCACTGGGGTGGACATCATCTGCACCTTCCACTCTGACCTCCGCAGGTCCCAGGCTGGACAGAGAGTGACTCTACTGGGAGCTAAGCCATGAGACCTAGCGCGTCACCCACCTGGGCTCCTTTACCCTGGACGGGGACAGCCTCTACGTCAGTGGTGAGGGGCTGTGCTACAGCCACACTCTCTCTCCCAGTCGGAGTTCTGTGTTCCCTTCTTTGCTCTAAAGTGAGCTATGATCCATCTCTCTATCCTCCTGGTCTGGGTTCAGTCTTCTCATCACTGTGTGATCACTGGGTCCAGCCACCTTCTATCTCGTTGCCTTCCCCCTGAACACCCCTCCACTCGTCCCCGCTGCTTTCCTCTCTGCTTTTCCCACAAAGGTCCCTACATCCTTCCTCTCCCTTAATTCTTTATGTTCACCCCAACTCTTGCTCAGCTCCTCTCGCCTTCTCTCCACAGGTTACACCTATGGAGCCATGGCCCCGACTACCACCAGTGAGTATTCCTGGCCATGATCTCCTGTGTCCCATCTGCATTTGGGGTTGGGGAGCACTTGTCCTCCTTCACCTGCTGTCCTTGGTGAGGGAAGCACCTGGAAGTGCCCTAACTCATCTCTTCTCTCTATCCCAGGTTCTGGTGGAGAGTCCCAGCCCAGTGTGAGAAAGCCTTAGACACAGACATGTTCTCCACCACATTCTGACCACACGCGGTTTTCACTTTAATTCTGCTAAAGCCCCGCCCTTGGTCCTCCTTTTCCAGGTATCCCATCCATCTGCCCATTTTTCTGCCTGTCTATCTGTCTCTCCTCCAAGTTCAGTGGCTCTTGTTCACCTATCTCTCTCTCTTGGGCTCCTCTCATCCACAGGCTTGCTCATCCCTCTGCTTGCACAGTCACCCGTCCCCTCACTCTCATTTATGCTTCACCTGTGAATGGTGGTCCTGAGACAGCTAGTGCTGGAGCCCGTGTGAGCCTGGGGGCTCCTCCCACTCTGTCCCTCCCTGATGACAGCCCTCTCCACAGCTCCCGAGCCGGCCACCACGTCCCTGCATACTTGATCATCACCTGTGCCACCAGAAGCCACCACAGGTATCTGGGGGCCCCTTTTCCTTCCCAAGAGAAGCTCTCTGGCCCCACTCCCCCACGAGCCAGTTGTGATCCAGGAGCTGGGAATCCAGGGTGTGAAATTCTGATTTTATGGCAATCATGCTGATCACAAAGATTATACCAATGATTCAGTCTAAGGCCAGCCCTCAGAGAGCCCTTAGTCTTGTGAAATTAACACACCATTATAATGCAATGTGGGATATTTCGGGGAGAGGCACCTGGAATAATTTGGAGGGGAAGAGCTTACTAGAGAAATTTTCACCAGGATGGAGTCTTTAAGAATGAGTAGGAGGGACCCTGGCAAATAGAGGATGAAGGGTTTTCCTGGCAGAGAGGATTCCATGAGCAAAGTCTCCAGCCAGAAACAACATGCCGTATGGGGAGAATTGAAACGAATGTGGGTTGCAAGAAGCATAATGTTTATCCCGCAGTAGATGGATAAAATGAGACTGAAATGTCAGAAGGAGCCAGATTGAGTAGAGCCTTGAGTGCCAGGTCAAGAAGGTTGAACTAAACACTGAAGGCCATAGGGAGCCATGGGTGGTACTAGAGCAGTTGTGGCCCTAGTGAGGTATTCATTTCAGAAAGATCCTTCTAGTAGTCCATGTAGAACATCCTTTAGACAGAGCATGCAGTGAGCCTGCTGGGGTGTTGGTCCGGGTGAAGGAAATTAAGACCTGAGCTGGGACAGGGATGGTGTGTATGTGAGGACCAGAGTGCAAGGTGAATTGATGTTACTGGGAGGGAGGAGGAGCTGAGCAGATATGCTGGTTCTGACTTGTGTGACCACACGGGTGGGTGGTGGTGCCACTGGGACAGAAGACGACAGATGATAATGAGTGCAGGACTCTGGTGTGGTCTCAGGCCAGCTCTCAGAGATGGCCATCGTTCTCCCTCTCGTCTTGCAGCTTTGGGGCCCAACCTGAAGACTCTCACAGTCACCTTCCCCCTCTCCACCCTCTGGTATTCATCAGACAGGAGCAACAGCTCAGCCACATTCTACTCCACTGAGAGGGTCCTGCAGAGCCTGGTGAGACCCTGGTCCCAGCAGCTCCTGGTGGGTTAAATCCCACCCAGCCCCTCCCCCAACCCCTGTCTCTCCTCTCATCCTCCTCCTTCTTCCTCCCCAGCTGGATCCTTGTTCAAGAAGAGCAGCCTGGGCCTCTTCTCCTTGAGCTGCAGACTGGTCTCCCTGAGGTAAGACCCTCCCCTGAGCATTTGCCCCAAATGACCACTTTTGTGACCACCCCTCTCTCAGTCTCCCCACTGACCTCCCATTTCCTCCTTCTTGTTCTGGCCCCCACGCCAGAGGTTTCAGGACCTCTCTCTAGAGTCCCCACGTCCCTCTCTCCCCTGGCCTGAGAAGGATGGGGGAGCCACCGGTGTGGACACTGTCTGCACCTACCATCCTGATCCCGTGGGCCTCCATGCCTCTGTGCTGGGAGCTGAGAGTCTCCATCTGTCTGCTCTTCCTATGGGTGGCTCCAGGCTCTGCACCCTGGAGTTTATGCAAGCAGAGAGAGCACCAGCTGCATTTCCGTAGCATCAGCTCGAACCTCAGTAACCCGGAGCCCAGATGCTCGGAGTACACCGCCCTGCAGAGAGACACGCAGGACCAGGTGGGGTCTCCCCTCCCCCATCTCTCCTTGCCCTGAGGGCACCCTCATTCCTCCGCCTGACTTACATCTGTTACAATATTGTTTCAATCCTTCACTTTCCCTGCGTGTCTGGGTTCTCTCACTTTCCAGAGGTGATGTCCTAGCTGCCTTCCTCATTTCTCACGTGGGTAAACTGAAGCTCAGAAAGGTGAGTATTGTGCCTTAATCACACAATGAGTTAGGAGCAGAGCCAGGATTTGAAGTCAGGTTTCCCTTGCCCCAAGATCTGAGATCTTTCCCTGGCTCCAGTGGCCCCCTGCATCCCCAGGAGACCTCCATCTCACCCACTCTCCCTTGCATTTGTTCTAGGTCACCAAGCTCTACAGAGGCAGCCAGCTGTGAGACATATTCCACTCCTGCCTGGTCACCGACTTGATGTAGGTTGAGGAGATTGGAAACATTGGCTGAGCTGGTGGCTGATGGCTCTGAGCTCCTGTGACACATCCTTGATCTGGAAGTCACTGACATGGTGCCCATTCTCCCCCACATCCCTGTCAGCTAATCCTACCATCTCCTTCCATAGGTTTTTGCGGGTTGAGAAAAGCATTAACATTTGGGGCCACCAACCTCCAGCATCCTCCTCCTCCTCCTCTTCTGGAGACTTTCAACAAATATCAGCAGTCTAACTGTGCTCTCCAATAGTGGAGCCACTAACCACATGGGGCAATTTAAATTTTTTATACACCTGTTGGGATACGATTCACATATTGTGCGTGTGGGGGGGTGTATTTTTTAGGGTTTTCTATATACAATATCTTCTCCTCTGCAAAACAAATAGTTTTACCTCTTCCCTTCCAATCTGGGTTTCTTTTATTCCTTTTTCTTGCCTAATTGCCCTCATTAGAACCTCTAGTACCTGTGATTAACATATGAGATGAGGGAAGACATCATTGTCTTGTCCCTGGTCTTAGGGGGAAATTTTGAGTCTTTCACCACTGAATATGGTGTTAGCCGTGGGTTTTTCATTGATGCTGTTTATAGGTTGAGAAAGTTTTTTCTATTCCTAATTTGTTGAGTGTTTTCTTTTTTAGGGATGAAGGGCGTTGTATTTTGTGAAATTCTTTTCTATATATATGGTCGAGATTACGTGGTATTGGCCCTTATTCTATTAATATGGTGTATTACGTAATCTAGTTTTCAGATATTAAGCCACCCCTCCAACTAGAGATGAGAGATTCAGACGTTCTCAAGTCTGTCCTGGGCATGCCACATCACTGAGCCCTTGTGGCCTTCTAGATGCCCACAAATACACTGGAGCTTTTCAAAGCACCCTGTGGACATCTCATTCCCCCAATTTTTCTTCTAAGATTTTGGCTCACCTCTTGCCTGCCTCGGCTGGTATCACTCCCTCAGGCAACTACAGTAGAAAACAATTAGCACTGATTGTTTTTAGCAAGTGCCTTGGGGACAGACTTTCCACCCTGGGCAAGCTCTGAGTCAAGTAACGACAAGCCCTGAACATGGGGCTTTTTCCGGGAGCTGCCAGGCAGGTCAGCTAGTGAGAGTTCGATGGGGATGTGTCTTTTCAGAGCTCCAAACCCATTATGGCTGCTGGGCTGCTGGTTGTCTCAGCTGCCATGGTTCTGAGACTGATGGCTTTCAAAGTTATGGAGGATATTGTGAGAGCAGGATGGGAATAGTGCAAGTTATAGTGCCACAAAGTTTGCTCCCTTTATCAAGATTCCACAGTGTGTCTTCACTAAACCCTCCTCAGATTCTTACAAGCCTTTGATTAATTTCTAGACTTCTGAAAAGATGATTTCGACCATTTTTACCAGTGTTCTCATTGTTTTTATGCATTTGCAGAAGTCCTTACTCCAAAGTTTCAAAAATGTTCTCCCTGTAGTTATTTATTTATAAATTAATTACTTGAAATGAAATTACATGAGAAATTCAGTTCCTCACTCACACACGCTAGCCACATTTTAAGTGCTCGATAACAACATGGGGCTAATAATGAGTGTATTTGGTAGTGCAGACAAGTGTTTACATTATTGCAAAAAGTCCTCTTGGACAGGACCCAGAAGCAGGGAATCTAGAATCAGGGTAGAATTCCAGGCACCCTTGTTCATCCCTTGTGCCCTTCCAGGTCTGTCCCCCACAGTAACCACACTGGAGTGGACTCCCTGTGTACCTTGCCGCCTTGGTACAGAGACTGGACAGAGTTGCCATCTATGAGGAATTCCTGCGGCTGACCCAGAATGTTACCCAGCTGCAGAACTTGACCCTGGACAGGAAGAGTGTCCTTGGGGATGGTAAGGCTCCCTGGTCATTGGAAAAAGAAGTGAGGCCTTTCTGGGGACTCTGGATGCCTGGGACTGAGAGATCATTGAACTTTCTCAGGCTGGCAGGAGGTGGCATAGTCCCCCAGTCTTTACCCACCATTGAGAGAGAGAAAAGGACACCAGTGTAGTATAGGAGGCCCTCACCTTCTCCTAGACAGCTCTGTGACCTCAAACTAATCACCTCCCCTCTCTGGACTTTTGTTTCCTTATCTCTGCACTGAGAGCCACTGGGCCAGATGGTCAGTGAGGGACTCCAGCTGTGTGTGAAGCAGACTTACTGGTTTGGGGGTCATGTGGTTCCTGATCCACAGGATATAGTTTGCCAAGTCCCACTCTAGATGAGCACCAATGCGCTGGAACTTTCTGCAGTGGTGGAATGTTCTATCCGTGCTGTCCAGTGCATAGCTGCATGTGGCTGTTGAGTCCTCGAAGGATGGTATTGTGACTGGTCTTTATTGTTACTGATATTTAATGTTACTGAGGTAGTAGAATTTGTATTTTATGTAACTAAAATTAATGTTAATTTAAAAAGAGACTTGTTGCTGCTGCATATCAGACAGCACACCTCTAAGAGGTTGTCTGGATAGAGGTACAAGTAGGGGGACCTGCACCCCTCCCTCCATGCCCACTGGGTGCTGTGTGTCCTACCCTCCTGGAGTTTATGTTGTAGCTGGCAATAACAAGAATAAAGAATTGAAATTTATCAATTATTTGATGTGAACAAACTCATACTTGCAGGTGGAAATCAGAGAAGACTTCCTGCAGGAAATTACATTGTAGCTTAATCCTAGAAAACGAATATTAAGCAAATAGATAAAGGAGAAGGAGATGAATGTGTTTCTAGGCACGGAAGAACACTTTTGAGTGGGAATTTACAAATTTAGAGAGATCCCATAGGCTTGCCAACTGTGATGACCCATTCTCCCCCCGGCCGTCATAAGAAAGTCCAGCCCAAATTCAGTCCTCTGTGCCCAGAGGTATGAATTTGGTTTAATTTATTACACTTTTGTTCTGTGATAATGGTCTTGGATTTTGTAGCAAAGTGTGCTCACTTTTTAGAGATGGAAACTAAAATGGGGTGAAACATCATGATGTCTACTTGACTTTAATATTTCATTGAAAACATGGGATGAATCAAGGGTGGCAAGTGTTAATAATTTATACATTGATGAAATATTGTTTTAATTAGATGGAATATACATGGTAAAATTAGATGATGGATGTTTATGAGACTGTTCCGTTTATTTTTCTGCGTCTAAAATGTTTAATTAAAAAGAGTGAAACACATTCATATGCCTTCTCCATTTCATTCATTTCCAGAATATTCTCCCAATAGAGACGACACCTTGACTGATAAGCCTGGTAAACCTGCAGGAAGCCCCAGCCCACAGTAGGGGGCGAGTATCTTGATGCTGTGCCTCATCTAAGAGAACCATGCGCACAGCGTCTTGGATGATGAGGAGAGTTGGCCAACCCTTGTCAAGGATGGTTGAGGCACAGTGGGGTCAGCAGGAGCCTTGGGGCGATGACAGGAGGTGGCTCACCCCAGCACATGTCTCCCCAGACCACCCTGTCTGGGCCCTCATCCTCAGCTGTTTGGCGGGAATCCTGGTGCTCATCACAGGCCTGATCTGCTGCCTGCTGGTAAGCCATGACGTGTTGCTTGTCTTCTTACTATTGGGTTGTAAGACCTCTTTATATATTAAAAATACACATCCTTTTCTAGCGATATGTTTTGCAGATGTTTTCTCCCAGTCTGTGTGTGGCTTGCCTTCTCCTTCACTACATGAGTCATTGGGGAAATGTAAGTGACAGTCATCATGAGATTCCACCATACTTGAGAATGGCTATAATTAAAAAAACTGACTATAGCAAGTGTTGTTGAAGATGTCAAGTCACTGAAACTCTCATCGAGTGCTGGTGAAAAATAGCTTGGATGCATCTTTAATAATTATATACGTCTACCCAGCCATTCCTCCCCTAGGAATCCATCCAAGGGAAATAAACCCGTATGTCTATACACAGACTTGTACACACATGTTGATAACAACCAATTTATAGTAGACAAAAACGGAAAACAACCCAAATGTCCATCTACTGGTGAACGGATACACAAAGTGTGGTATATCCCCACAGTGGAATACTATTCAACCATAAAAAAGAATGAATTATTTTTTTTCTTTTTTAATTATTTTATTGAAATTATAAAGGGTTTTAACATTGTGTAATTTCGGGTGTTCATTATTATCTGTGAATTTCTGTATAGACTGCATCCTACTCACCACCAGTAGTCTAACTTTTATCCATCACCATGCATATGTGCCCCTTTAACTCTTTCACACAACCCCCAGCCCCCAGCCCCTCTGGTAAGCACTAATCTGTTCTCTTTATCCCTGTGTATGTTTTTCTTCTACATATGAGTGAAATCAGGCATATTTGTCTTTGTCTGGCTTATTTCATTTAACTTCATACCCTAAAGGTCCATCCAGGTTATTGCATACAGGATGATCTTGTCTTTTTTTTCTGGCTTAGTAGTATTCCATTGTATATATACCACATCTTCTTTATCTATTCATCTGTAGCAGGGCACTTGGGGTGCTTCCATGTCTTGGCTATTGTAAATAATGCTGCAGTGAACACAGGGGTGCATAAATCTCTTTGAATTGTTGATTTCAATTTCTTTGGATAAATACCCAGTAGTGGGATAGCTGAAAGGTATGCTATTTCTATTTTTAAGTTTTTGAGAAATCTCCATACTGTTTTCCTTGGTGGCTGCATCAGTTTGCATTCCCATCAGCAGTATGTGAGGGTCCCCTTTTCTCCTTATCCTCTCCAACATTTGTTATTTTTTGTCTTGGGAATTATAGCCATTCTGACAAGTGTAAGGTGATCTCTCATTGTTTTGATTTGAATATCCTTAACAATTAGTGATGTTATACATCTTTTCATGTGTCTGTTGACCTTTTGTATATCTTCTTTGGAAAAATGTCTGTTCATATCCTTTGCCCATTTTTAGATTGGATTATCTGTTTTTTTGTTGTTGGGTTGTATGAGTTGTTTATATATTTTGGAGATTAACCCCTTGTCAGATATATGATTTGCAAATATTTTATCCCAGTTGGTGGGTTGTCTTTTCCTTTTTTTTTTTTTTTGTGAGGAAGATCAGCCCTGAGCTAACATCCGTGCTAATCCTCCACTTTTTTTCTGAGGAAGACCGGCTCTGATCTAACATGTATTGCCAATACTCCTCCTTTTTTTTTTCCCCAAAGTCCCGGTTGATGGTTGTATGTCATAGTTGCAGATCCTTGTAGTTGATGTATGTGGGACGCGGCCTCAGCATGGCCGGACAAGAGGTTCGTCTATGCGCATCCGGGAACCGAACCTGGGCCGCCAGTAGCGGAGCACGCGCGCTTAACCACTAAGCCACGGGGCCGGCCCTGTCTTTTCGTTTTGTTCATCATTTCCATTGCCTTGCAGAAGGCTTTTAGTCCCATGTAGTCCCATTTGTATATTTTTTCTTTTCTTTCCCTTGCCTGAGTAGACATGGTATTGGAAAAGATGCTGCTAAGACCGATGTCAAAGACTGTACTGTGCATATTTGCTTCTAGGAGTTTTATGGTTTCAAGTGTTAGATTCAAGTCTTTTATCCATTTCGAGTTAATTTTTGTGTATGGTGGAAGATAATGATCTACTTTCATTCATTTGCATGTGGTTGTCCAGTTTTCCCAACAGCATTTATTGAAGAGACTTTCCTTTCTCCATTGTATGATCTTGGCTCCTTTGTCAGAGATTAACTGACCACAGATGTGTGGTTTTTTTTCTGGGCTTTCAGTTCTGCTCCATTGATCTATGAGTCTGTTTTTGTGCCAGTACTGTGCCATTTTGATTACTATAGTTATGTAATATATTTTCAAGTTAGGATTGTGATGCCTCCAGCTTTGCTCTTTCTTCTCAGGATTTCTTTGTCTATTTGAGGTCTTTTGTTATTCCATATATATTTTAGGATTCTGTGTTCTGTTTCTATGAAGAATGTCATTGGGATTCTGATTGGGATTGCTTTGAATCTGTAGATTACTTTAGGTAATATGGACATTTTAGCTGTGTTTATTCTTCCAATCCATGTGCATGGAATATCTTCCCATTACTTCAGGTCATCATTGATTTCTTTCAATAGTGTCTTATAGTTTTCATTGTATAGGTCTTTAACCTCTTTGGTTATATTTATCCCTAGACACTTTTTTCTTTTTGTTGCAATTGTAAATGGGATTGTATTCTTGAGTTCTCTTTCTGTTAGTTCATTGTTAGGGTATAGAAATGCAACTGCTTTTTGTAAGTTGATTTTGTACGCTGCAACTTTGCTGTAGTTGTTGATTATTTCTAATAGTTTTCTGATGGATTCTTTAGGGTTTTCTATATTTACAAATTTTCTATATTTATATTTGTCATCTGCAAACAGCAAGAGTTTCATTTCTTCTTTTCCAATTGGGATTCCTTTTATTTCTTTTTCCAGCCTAATTGCTCTGGCCAAAACCTCCAGTACTATGTTGAATGCGAGTGGCGAGAGTGGGCACCTTTGTCTTCTTCCTGTTCTCAGAGGAATGGCTTTAAGTTTTTCACCATTAAGTATGATGTTGGCTGTGGGTTTGTGATATATGGTCTTTATTGTGTTGAGGTATGTTCCTTCTATACCTATTTTATTGAGAGTTTTTATCATAAATGGATGTTGGATCTTGTCAAATCCTTTCTCTGCATCTGTGGAGAGGATCATGTGATTTTTATTCCTCATTTTCTTAATATGGTGTATCACATTGATTGATTTGCGGATGTTGGACCATCCCTGCATCTCTGGTATAAATTCCACTTGATCATGGTATATGATCCTTTTAATATATTGCTGTGTTCGATTTGCTGATATTTAGTTGAGGATTTTTGCATCTGTGTTCATCAGTGATATTGGCCTGTAATATTCCTTCTTTGTGCTGTCCTTGCCTGCTTTTGCTGTCAGAGTGATGTTGGCCTCATAGAATGAATTAGGAAGTGTTCCATCTTCTTCAACTGTTTGGAATAGTTTGAGAAGCATAGGTATTAAATCTTGTTTGACTATTTGGTAGAATTCTCCAGAGAAGCCATCCGGTCCTGGACTTCTGTTTTTTTGGGAGGGTTTTGATGACCATTTTGATCTCTTTACTTGTGATTGGTCTGTTCATTTTCTCTATTTCTTCTTGATTCAGTTTTGGGAGGTTGTAAGAATCTAAGAATTTATCAATTTATCTATTTCTTTTAGGTTATCGAAATTGGTGGCATGTAAGTTGTTCAGTGTATTCTCTTATTGTCCTTTTTATTTTATTTATTTTTTTTAATAAAGATTTTATTTATTTATTTTCCCCCCAAAGCCCCAGTAGATAGTTGCATGTCATAACTGCACATCCATCTAGTTGCTGTATGTGGGACGCGGCCTCAGCAGCGGTGCATCGGTGCGTGCCCGGGATCCGAACCCCGGCCGCCAGCAGCAGAGCGCACGCACTTAACCGCTAATCCACGAGGCCGGCCCAAACAATTTTTTTTTTTAAAGATTTTATTTATTTATTTTTTCCCCCAAAGCCCCAGTAGATAGTCGTATGTCATAGCTGCACATCCTTCTAGTTGCTGTATGCGGGACTCAGCCTCAGGATGGACGGAGAAGTGGTGCCTCGGTGCGTGCCCGGGATCCGAACCCGGGCCGCCAGCATCAGAGCGCGTGCACTTAACCACCAAGCCACAGGGCCGGCCCATCTCTTATTGTCCTTTTGATTTCTGTGGTATCTGTTGTAATTTCTCCTCTTTCATTTCTAATTTTAGGTCTTTGAGGCTTCTCTCTTTTTTTCTTAGTGAGTCTGGCTAAGGGTCTGTCAATTTTGTTTTAGTCTTCTCAAAGAACCAGCTCTTTGTTTCATTGATCCTTTCTACTGTTTTTTTAGTCTCTAATTCATTTACTTCTGCTCTAATTTTTATTATTTCCCTCATTCTGCTGACTTTGGGCTTCATTTGTTCTTCATTTTCTGGTTCTATTAGGTGTAGTTTAAGGTTACTTATTTGGTATTTTTCTTGTTTGTTGAGGTACGCTTGTATTGCTATGAATTTCCGTCTTAGAACTGCTTTTGCTGCATCCCATAAGAGTTGTTTGGTTGTCTTTTCATTTTCCTTTGTCTTCAGGTATTTTTTGATTTCTCCTTTGATTTGTTCATTGATCCAATGGTTCTTCAGTCGTGTGTTCTTTAGTCTCCACATATTTGTGACTTTCCCATCTTTTTTCTTGTAGTTGATTCCTAGTGTCATAGCATTATGGTCAGAAAAGAAGCTTGATATGATTTCAATCTTAAATTTATTCAGGCTTGCCTTGTTTCACAACATATGGTGTATCTTTGAGAAGGTTCCATGTGCACTTAAGAAGAATGTGTATTCTGCTGTTTTGGGAGGGTATGCTCTCTATATATCTATTAAGTTCATTTGATCATATGTTTCATTTAATTCCACTATTTACTTGTTGCCTTTCTCTGCATGATCTATCCATAGATGTAAGTGGGTTGTTCAGGTCCCCTGCTATTATTATGTTGCTGTTAATTTCTCCCTTTAGGTCTATTGATAGTTGCTTTATATTCTTTTGTGCTGCTGTATTAGGTGCATATATCTTTATAAGTGTTATGTCCTCTTGGTGGAAAGTCCCCTTTATCATTATATACTGCCCCTCTTTGTCTCTCATAGTCTTTTTTTATCTTGAAGTCTGCTTTGTCTGATATAAGTATGGAAACACCTACTTTCTTTTATTTCCAATTTGCTTGCAGTATTGTCTCCCATCCATTCATTCTGAGCCTGTTTGTTTTTTGTGCTCAGATGTGTTTCCTGGAGGCAGCGTATTGTTGGGTCTTGTTTTCTAATCCACCCCACCACTCTGTGTCTGTTGATTGGAGAATTCAATCGATTTACATTTAGAGTGATTATTGATACATGAGGGCTTAATCCCACCTAATCTATATTTCCATTGTTTCTCTTCCTTTGTGTTTCTGACTACCATTTCATTTTGGGGGTTTTCTGTGGAGGTTCTCTCTTTTTTTATGATCTATGGCTCTGCTCTGACTTTTTGTTTGCTGGTTACTGTGAGGTTTGTATGAAGATCTCATAGATGACATAGTCCATCTTCTGAGAGACTCTTATCTCCATTAGTCTAAGCAGGTTCCATCCCTTTCCTCTTCTCCTTCTGAGTTATTGTTGTCACAAGTTATTTATATTTGTGTTGTGCATTTGTGACTAAGCTGAAATGTTTATAGTTACTTTTGATGCTTTCCTTCCCTTCTTCTTTTAAGTTATAATTAAGTATTTGCTACCCTGTTGTGAAGCAGAGCTGTAGCTTTCTGATTTTGTCTGTCTATTTATCTCTTTGCTCAAAGCTTTGTAGACATTTGCCTTCTTTTTTGTTTCAGGTATGAGGGCGTTCTTGATCATTGCTTGTATGGGAGATCTAGTGGCCATGAACTCCCTCAGCCTTTGTTTATCTGGGAAAACTTTTATTTCTCCATTGTATCATAAGGATCGTTTCACTGGATAGAGTATTCTTGGCTGAAAGTTTTTGTCTTTCAGTATTTTTAATATATCATTCCATTCTTTCCTTGCCTGTGAAGTTTCTGCCAAGAAATATGCTGAAAGCCTGATAAGGGTTCATTTTTAGGTTATTTTCTTCTGTCTCGCTTCCCTTAATATTTTTTCTTTGCCATTGGCTTTTGCCAATTTTACTATTATATGCCTTGGAGAAAGTCTTTTAGCATTGATGTAATTAGGCATTCTGTTGGCTTCATGTATTTGTAAGTCCGGTTCTTCCACAGATTTGGGAAGTTCTCAGCTGTTATTCTTTGAACAAGCTCTCTGCTCCTTTCTCCCTCTTTTCTCCCTCTGGAATACGTATAATTCTTAGGTTGCTTTTATAATTGAGTCATATATTTCTCCAAGAATTCCTTCATTTTAAAAATCTGAGTCCTCTTTCCTCGTCCACTGGAAGCATTTCTATATTTCTATCCTCTAAATCACTAATTCTTTCATCCATAACATCAGATCTATTTTTTAAGGATTCTAGATTCTTTTTTATCTCATTAATTATGTTCTTCATATCCAGAATTTCTGCTTTTTATTTTAATAGTTTCATTCTCTTTGCTGAAGTATTCCTTTTCCTCATTAATTTTATTTTGAGTTCATCGAACTGTCTGAACATTCTTGTAACTTGGTGAGTTTCTTTATGACAGTTATTTTGAATTCTCTGTCATTTAGATTGTAAATTTCTGTGACTTCAAGGTTGGTTTCTGGAGACTTGTCATTTCCTTCTGCTCTGAATTTTTACTGTAGTTTCTTATGGTGTTTGATGAACTAATCTTTTGCCTGCATATTTGTGGTAGTATCAGGTCACAGATTCCACCTGCTACCACTGTGGGGGAAGCATGAGCTGTGTTTCTGATCCCACCCCATATGCTGGAAGTTGCATGGGTACCGTGGGTGTTCCCACCCGCTGAGAAAGCATTCACACTGGGCTCAGAGTTGCCGCCACACAGAGGCACGTACCCAGTTGTGTGACCACAGCACTACTATGGGTATTTGTGCCATCTGGGAAAGCATTTGCATGTACACATATAGCTGCTGCTGCCTTTTCTTATGCTCATGCCAGCCTCTGTGCTTGGTGGGTGGGGCTTCTTCAAGGGTTCTGAGCATTGGCCAATCATTGGGACTCCAGTGGCACGGTGGGCTTTCCAACCACCCAGGAAAGCATTCATGCGTGGGTCCAGGGCTGCTGCCAACCCCTCCCAGAGTTGCACCAAGGCGCCTTCCTACTTTTGGGGATGCAGCAGTACTATTGGCTCTCATGCCAACCTGAGAAGTGCTCGGGTGTGTGCACAGTGCTGCCAGGGAAGGGATGGGGATAGGAATGAATTCATAGTACATGCAGTGACAAGCATAAATCTCAGAATAATTATGCTGAGTGAAAGAAGCCAGTAAAAAATGAGTACATAGTATATGATCCCATTTATAAAAATTCTTGGAAAATACAGGAAAATCTATAGGGACATATACCGGATCACTGGTTGCCTGGGAATGAGAATGTGTTTGCAAACGGCAGGAAAGGAGGAATTAAAATGAGCATGAGGAAATTTGGGGAGGATGGGCATTCCTTTTCTTGATTGTGGTGTTGGTTGAATAAGTTATAATCAAAATGTATCAAATTGTTCACTTTAAATGTATGCAGTTAATTGTATGTCGTTAATACCTCAATTAAGTTAGAACATGTAGGGAAAAGAGAGGGCGAGAGAGCCAAGAGAGGGAAAAGGGAAGGAAAAGAAGGACTGAGGGTGAAAATTAAGTGGACAAAAGGAAGAGGGAGACACAGGAGGCATCGGGTCTCTGTGACTTTGACATCTCCTTCCCCTGGAGTCTCCCATACTGGGCAACTGACTGGACCATTCTGATGTGCTCTCCTCACCTCACAAGTCACTGTCTGCCAGCGGAAGAAGGAGGGCGACTATGAGGTCCAGTGACGGTGCCTGGTCTATTACCTGCCTCATGGTGACCTATGGAAGCTGCGATGACTAGATCTGACTAGATCTGAGGTCCCCTTTTCCCAGCTTGGGTCCAGAGGAGCTTGGCTGGAACAGAATGAAACCACATTGGATGGACTCAGGCTCCAAGCCTTTATAGACTTGGCCCCTGACTGGCTCACAGGGGCCTAAGCTGAAAGATTTCACCTTCTTTAAGTCCTGAAAGTGACTGCAACTTCTGTCCTGTGGTGTCACACCAGTTCATCCCTCAGGGACACCAGAATTGGTGAAACAAGCACAGACATTGCCATCATGTAAAATCGAATCTCCACTTCAGTGCAAGGTTTCCCTTCTCTTAGGAAACTTTGGAACATCCCTCCCCTTGACTCTGTGCAGCCATCACACCCCTCTCGGTTCCTCCATATTCCTCCCCCACTGAAGGCCTGGCAGTCTCAAGTTCCCCTTTTCTGCTTCATTCTCTGAAGCTCAGATTCACCAGGACTTCCAGATCAATCTCCCTCGATGGCTCCTCTCCCCAATCATGGGTCCTCCATGACAGGAAACAGGCCAAGATGGGAGGAGTGTGTGAGACATGACTCTGCAGTCACCTTGGGCCTTGGGAGCTGAAATGACTAGGTGTCTGGGAAGCCTGAATCCCAGAGTAACACCAAGGCTCTGGGAAGAGAGTATCTGCTCTGGATGTAAAAGTGAATAAAACTCGGGGGGAGAAATCTGAGGGAAAAGAAAGAGACTTTTTTCATCTTTCTCTGTACAGAGTCCAACTAGCCTCACAGCAGAGGCTCCCCAACAAGCAGCCCAGAGCATCCCAAGCATGAGGCAGGCTGCGCTGTTCTGCTGTGGGTCTGTGGGAACAGATTACATTATCTGCACACACTGTGCAGATGACCACAGCTGAAGATACCCAAGGGCTGAGAATTAAAGTCATGGTCATGCCACTCTCTCAGACTTTTTGTGTGTGAGCTTCATATTCTCAATCTTAAGCAGTGATTCTCTGAGAATGCACACTCTGAGGATTATAATGATTAATAATATTAATATATTATTATTATACATAGCATACATTATACACTGTACATTATAATTATAAATTAACGTATAATTATTATTATACATTAATATATTATTATATATTACATTATAATAATATCATTATAGTGGTCAATAATAATCATTATTGATTATTTAATTTCTGCTAAGCAACATGACTGGCATGCTCTGCGTGTATTATCTCAGTTACAGTCACCATTTTTAGGGTTTTATTCCCATTTTAAGCTAAAGATATGGAGGCTCAGAAATATTAAATAACTTGACAAAGAAGGAAAAAAATTACTCCAAAGCTAAATTAAATACCTATTCAAACTATGTGTCAAAGAAAGAAAGATGTTATCTGACCTACAAACAGACTCAAAGTTGACCTCCCACAGGCCTGCAGTGAAAGAACTGGTAAAGAATGTACATCAGGAAGAAGAAATGTGAACCCAGGAAAACATAACAGGAGTCACGAGGAAAGGAAAAAACAGTCTGTCTAATTTAGTATTAGTTTTAAAACAAGATATTAAAAACACATTCACACCAAAATTCCAGATGATTACCACATGGAAGAATAGAGGAGAGAAGATTTAGCTAAAAAATAACTCATTTTTTAGGGAAGATATAAGTACTAATATACTCTATTATTGTTTAACACATTGCTCTCAGAAACTGATAAATCTGTGGGACAAAAGTAAGTAATGATAAAGAGGATTTGAAGAGTGCAACGTACTCGATCAGGCAAATAGACAAATCCCAACACACTGGCTTATTGTGAGACTTGTGATGCTGAAAACAGTCATTCTCCTGAGAGCATGATACCACAATGGCATATCAATTTTCATGAATCAAATTTCCAACACATATAAATCTAAAAAAAGGGACAATCCAGTATTTCATTATATGCTACTGTGATTCAACATGCAACAAATACCAGAAAAATAGAGACCCAGAAGTAGGTGTCTTTTGAGAAGACAGAGATAACAGCTCTTTAGTGAAATATGTTGGAATCTATTGGAATATTACACAAAAAGGACAATCCATTTGGACTAGGTAGTTTTTCTCTGTGACTGTGAGGGCAAAACTCTAAAGAATCCCCTGACTGTAATAACTCTCTGTTGATCTTAAAATACAAATGCATAACACTCAGGAAAGGAAAATGAGAGAACAAAATGAGAAGAAAAGCTCTCCTTTCTCTCCTCACCTGAAACCCAATCTCTCACCTCAGAAGGATCACTGTCTGTATCTTCTCTGTCATGCAAAGGAATCAAAGAAAAGAAAACTATTGGTATATACTAAAGTCTCAAGAGCTCAAAGCAAGAAGACATCAGGAGCCCTGCAGAGGCATTAATGTAGTGTGAGCTCCATGTCATCTGCACCGTCTTGTCTTTTCTTCATCGTGTTTCTCGGGACGTCCTTCTTGGCCCCTCACTCTCCCTGCGTCGCTAGCGAGTCTCTCTGCCTCAGTGCTACCGCCAGTCTCTCTCTTGCCGTCTTCACTTTTTTTTCCTGTTTCCTGATATCCTCCTCAGTCACCAGAAGTTGTTTGCAAAGGAGCTGTGGGATGTACAGACCAGCTCCTGGGATCGTCTCTGCTGAATTTGAAGACCAGGCAGGGGTGGGCATGGGGCTGGAGTTCAGACCACCTGTGAACACACCTGGCAGGGATGCATCTGTGCAACTAGGTGCAAGACTCAGCAGGGCTTTGGCAAGGTCCAAAGGACTTAACAGTTCTCCTGCACTCTGCAGGCCTGGAGACCTTGCAGTCTCTTCTGCCAGCAGAGTTGTTGGGGTTGCTCCAACGTTTCCTCCCATTGATGGCATCTGACCTCATTGCCAGGATAGGATGTGATTCTAGTAACTGGCCTCTTGAATATGTAACTGGACATCCTCAAAGGGATGGAGATGCTCAAACCAGGCTTTGGGTTGGATTGGTTTCCACAATCATGTCGCTTCCTCTGTGATGATTTGACCCTCATACTTCTTTTCCTCTTACTCTATAAAAATAAATTGTGAATGTGGATCAGAGTGATAAATGAAGCCTGCTTTCCCAGGACAATTATGTCAGATGCCTTGTACTTCTACCCTCCCTCTTTCCCTGTGGGGATTAATCTGACCTTTGTCCTGGGACATCATCAAAGAGATTTGGGTAAAGAACAGAAAGCTCGAGGTCAAAACTCAGGACTACGGCAGGTCATTTCTTCTCCCCCATGTTGTTAGACACTTATGAGTATGACTTTATTCTCTTTTTGTCCTTGTCACTCTCAACAAGAAAAGCCCTGGTGCTCCCTGTCAGGACACATGGTCCCCAGTCTTTTTCTAAATCCCAAATCGTACCATTCTTCTGTACTATATGACTATTCATTTGATTAACCCATTGACCAGTTGGTGTTCATAGCTCCATTAGAGCTTAAATCAGTAGTGAAATTATCATCCACCCCACTCCTAGTGACTCTTATTTGACGACTGTGAACATTAAATCTCAGTACAGAGAATGTATGAAAAAACTCAACTTCCAAATGGAGATTGTGCTGAGAATGGGAAGTACACACTGGATTTATGAAACCCAGGAAAAAAAGGTAAACTTTCTCATTATTAATTTTTGTATAGATTGCACCCACATTGATGATATCTTGGTTCTAGTGGGTTAAAATATACTATTAAAATTAGTTTCAACTGTTTGCTTTCATTTTTTAAAATGTGGCTACCAAGAAAAAAATTAAATTCTATAATATAGAGTGCTTAATGTTACTATTGGACAGTGCCGAGGAAGCCACCAGTGAAAAGAAAGTCCGGAGAAAGTGGTTAGGGAAATTTTTTCCCTAGAAAAGGAGTCTACACTGGCCCACACTGCAAGATGCAGCAAAAACTGTCACACACACACACACACACACACACACACACACACACACTGACGGAATGAAACAAACCTCTTCCTAGAGTCACCACTTCTCACATGGCATGAGGTTGCACTCCTACTTAGTCCTAAATGCACTAATCTCAAGAAAGAAGGCAGAAGTCAAGGTAATTTACCAGTTAGGAAGATCTAAAACCAGAGACTAAAGCTCAAGATATGTGGTGAATTTCCTGTCGTGGCTTCTGTTATTAATTCAATATGTTAGGGAGACTTTTCCAAGGAGAGTTGTTTTAAAACTCACTTTTTCTTTACTATGTAAAAACAGACAGGCTATGTAAAGAATAATTACTCTAGCCAATCAATGAAAAGGAGATGATAGAACACTAATACCCTTATTATAAGTCACTACTGGATTAGAGAGTCAGGGAACAGCTGACATTGGGTTAATTTGGCCTTAATTAGGCTGATTCTGATTTCATGACCATTATATTGATTGTATTATGCTAGAACCTATGAAATTTCTCAGCCCCCCTACTATTTAACCACCAAGGCCCACCAACCAGACCAGTTCTTGCTGACACATCCCCTGCCTCCATCCCTTCTGAAAACACCTGGAGGATTTTCCCCAAATCCCACTCTGTCCCTGCGCTCTTCTACCTGCCCCAGGGCCAGGGAATCATTTTCTCCAAGGCTCAGCCTCTGCGTGTGCCCAGCTCTGGGGATGGCACTTCTCCCTCGAGTGAAGACAAGGATCAGAGTGCAGACCATGTGAGCTGCAGCAATTGGACAAAGACTGGGGTTTGCTGACAGAAAAGAACCTTTAGTGGGCACGGTTACTAGGGTCTAAGCCCCAGTGATTCCTCCAGGGAATGTGATGCAGGACAGAGAAGGAATGTCTGCATGTGGTTCAGCTTGGGAATGCCTGTAGCGTGACATAGGTGACATTGGTAATGCATTCGCCAATGTTGTTCACTCATTTATTCATCGTATGTCATGGAGTGCTTTCTACATACATCCAGGCAACAGTCTCACACTCTGGGGCTCACAGGCAGTGTCAGAAGAATTTCTAAATTTTATTTCTAATATATAGGTACAGCACTGGCAATACACTAGGTGTTCCAAGCATTTTTCAAACATTAACTCCTTTAATACTCTCCATAAACCTACAAAGTAGGTATGCTGATCATTATTGCCAACTGAGAGATGAAGAAACTGAGGCACCAATCAGGTAAATAACTCTGCCAATACAAATACCTAGTAAGGGATGCAGCTGGTATTTGGACATGAGGAGTTAGCTCCATAGTCTGCGCTCTTAACGGTGACATTTACTCTCTAAAGACTTCACATCATGAAAAAATTTGATCAGTTATCCATTTTCTTGGTGCATTGAGAAGCCACACTATTTTATATGTGTCTGAAAAACAGGATACCTGCGTAGAAACTACTGCACATACACACTCAAATTACATCTAACAATGTCCCCAGTCCCTGAAAATTAATACAGAGAACATTTCAGAATGTTCCTTGCCCAGGTTGGGAGAATTCTGAGGATATTTCGGTGTTACTGTAAGAAGCTGAGGACAGGTGGGGAGTGGGTCTCAGGGGAAAGGTGTCCTCAGGAGTCACCATTGAATGACAACATTTATGGTAAGGTCTCAGCAGGGCCTGAATTCAGGATATGGTGGTGATTTAACCTTGTGGATATCTTCTGGCTGTGGGATTATGGTGATGCAGCACACAGAGGGGGGATGGTTCACTGTGTTCTTGGGGGAAACCAGACCCATGAAAGACAGGGAATGACAGTTTCCTTAGCCTTAGGGGCGGCTGCCAAGTCTCCTGGGGCGTGTGCTGGGGCCCCGTCAGAGGAGGAAGCAGCCTGGTAAACGGTGTGCCAGACCTGAGATCTGGAGGCCTCCCACAGCCGGGTCCCTGTCCTGCCCAGGCCCCCCGAGGGAGGACAATGGTCGTGGCAGTGGCGAGCAGGGTGGGGCTGGCGCCGAGCCTGCCCTTGGATGCCCCGGGGAAAGGCGCCGGGGGATGGGCTGCCCCTGGCCAGGTCTGAGGGACCGACCCAGCTGAAGGCTGTCGGGGGCAGAGAGAGAAGCCCCATCCGCCCTTTCCCTTCAGATTCTTAGGGCTGGCCAAATCCTTCACAAGACAGCTTGTCTGGAGAAAATCAGACCCAGCTCAAGAACATGTGTCCATGGGGGAAACCCGGGAAACTGAGTCTCCCCACGCAATTACAGAGATTCTCATCTTGCATCCTCTCCTGAGCTAATGACAAAGGTGGATGTCCCGGGTGGGCCTGTGGAATGGGAGAGGGGAGGAAGTCTATTGTCATGCAGAGGGACAAGGAAAGACTTGTCTGAATCTTCTCCCCTGCACTGCGTTCAGGTCTGGAAGGGACTGGCAGAGAGGTGAGCAGGAACCGGCCTCTCTGTGTTGAGGCTGGCCCCGGGGCAGGCTTGGGGGTGATGGCTGGAAGTGGGATGGCGCGTGAGTTGGCACCAGCCAGCGGTGGAGGCAGAGACTCAGAGGTCAGGGATCTCTCTCTCTGTCTCTGTCTCACTCTCTCTCCCTCAGGGAGCTGAGGAGAGTAAGGTGGCGCCCCCTGCCCACCTCGCCTACCTCTCAATGGGCCCTTCTTTCTCTGGCCGCTCCAGGAGCCCTGCGGACTTGGCTTCAACCCCCCACCCACCGCACAGGCCAAGGGCGCATGCGCGACCGCCGGGGCCTAGGGCTGACCTCGGGGGTCCTCAGTGAAGGCCCCGCCCTCCCCCCAGGCTCTGACCCAGCTGCAGCTGTTCCATCGCCGCCCTTCTGGACTGGGCTTCAGCTGTTGTCTCCCTCTCCTCCCCCACTCCCGCTCAGCTTGGAGGCCACTTCCCTGCCTTGAAAGCATTGCTCTGGCCCTGAGGGCCACAGGCAAACTGGGCTGCAAGCTCAAGGCTCTGCCTGGGCCAGCTGCTTCGGCCAGGGGTTCATTTCTTCCTGGAAAGACAAAGCCATGGCCTCACCCCACGCCTGGACTCTGCCACTGCAGCCAGCCCAGGTGTAGGAAAGGCTCTGTGGAGTCAGAAGCGCCGAGAGAGGCAGATGGCACCGCAGGCTTTGGGGGCCAGGGCGCAACTGGGCTAGCCCCTCCTCCCGGGAGTCGGGGAGGCCCGGCCATCCTAGTGCCCAGGCCACGGCTCCGGGGAGAAATCCGCCATGGAGGGCACGCGTGAGGCCCTCTGCCTGAGGTCGCAGGTGTCACACCAGGGCCACTGCAAGCCTGGCTCGGCTTGCCTGCTTTCTCCAGAGGAGGCTGGCCGCCCAGCCGAACCTGGCACCTGGGCCAGGCCCCTTCCAAGGGGACGAGTTCCAGAGGCTAGAGCCCTGGGGGCGGCTGCCAAGTCTCCTGGGGCGTGTGCTGGGCCCCCGTCAGAGGAGGAAGCAGCCTGGTAAACGGTGTGCCAGGCCTGAGATCTGGAGGCCTCCCACACCCGGGTACCTGTCCTGCCCAGGCCCCCCGAGGGAGGACGATGGTCCTGGCAGTGGCGAGCGGGGTGGGGCTGGCGCCAAGCCTGCCCTTGGATGCCCCGGGGAAGGGCGCCGGGGGTGGGCTGCCCCTGACCAGGTCGGAGGGCCCGACCCAGCTCGGGGCTTTTGGGGGCAGAGAGAGAATCCCCATCCGCCCTTTCCCTTCAGATTCTTAGGGCTGGCCAAATCCTTCACAAGACAGCTTGTCTGCAGAAAATCAGACCCAGCTCAAGAACATGTGTCCATGGGGGAAACCCGGGAAACTGAGTCTCCCCACGCAATTACAGAGATTCTCATCTTGCATCCTCTCCTGAGCTAATGACAAAGGTGGATGTCCCGGGTGGGCCTGTGGAATGGGAGAGGGGAGGAAGTCTATTGTCATGCAGAGGGACAAGGAAAGACTTGTCTGAATCCTCTCGCCTGCACTGGGTTCAGGTCTGGAAGGGACTGGCAGAGAGGTGAGCAGGAACCGGCCTCTCTGTGTTGAGGCTGGCCCCGGGGCAGGCGTGGGGGTGATGGCTGGAAGTGGGATGGCGCGTGAGTTGGCACCAGCCAGCGGTGGAGGCAGAGACTCAGAGGTCAGGGATCTCTCTCTCTGTCTCTGTCTCTCTCTCTCTCCCTCAGGGAGCTGAGGAGAGTAAGGTGGCGCCCCCCTGCCCTCCTCGCCTACCTCTCCATGGGCCCTTCTTTCTCTGGCCGCTCCAGGAGCCCTGCGGACTTGGCTTCAACCCCCCACCCACCGCACAGGCCAAGGGCGCATGCGCGACCGCCGGGGCCTAGGGCTGAACTCGGGGGTCCTCAGTGAAGGCCCCGCCCTCCCCCCAGGCTCTAACCCAGCTACAGCTGTTCCATGGCCGCCCTTCTGGACTGGGCTTCAGCTGTTGTCTCCCTCCCCTCCCCCACTCCCGCTCAGCTTGGAGGCCACTTCCCTGCCTTGAAAGCATTGCTCTGGCCCTGAGGGCCACAGGCGAACTGGGCTGCAAGCTCAAGGCTCTGCCTGGGCCAGCTGCTTCGGCCAGGGGTTCATTTCTTCCTGGAAAGACAAAGCCATGGCCTCACCCCACGCCTGGACTCTGCCACTGCAGCCAGCCCAGGTGTAGGAAAGGCTCTGTGGAGTCAGAAGCGCCGAGAGAGGCAGATGGCACCGCAGGCTTTGGGGGCCAGGGCGCAACTGGGCTAGCCCCTCCTCCCGGGAGTCGGGGAGGCCCGGCCATCCTAGTGCCCAGGCCACGGCTCCGGGGAGAAATCCGCCATGGAGGGCACGCGTGAGGCCCTCTGCCTGAGGTCGCAGGTGTCACACCAGGGCCACTGCAAGCCTGGCTCGGCTTGCCTGCTTTCTCCAGAGGAGGCTGGCCGCCCAGCCGAACCTGGCACCTGGGCCAGGCCCCTTCCAAGGGGACGAGTTCCAGAGGCTAGAGCCCTGGGGGCGGCTGCCAAGTCTCGTGGGGCGTGTGCTGGGCCCCCGTCAGAGGAGGAAGCAGCCTGGTAAACGGTGTGCCAGGCCTGAGATCTGGAGGCCTCCCACACCCGGGTACCTGTCCTGCCCAGGCCCCCCGAGGGAGGACGATGGTCCTGGCAGTGGCGAGCGGGGTGGGGCTGGCGCCAAGCCTGCCCTTGGATGCCCCGGGGAAGGGCGCCGGGGGTGGGCTGCCCCTGACCAGGTCGGAGGGCCCGACCCAGCTCGGGGCTTTTGGGGGCAGAGAGAGAATCCCCATCCGCCCTTTCCCTTCAGAGTCTTAGGGCTGGCCAAATCCTTCACAAGACAGCTTGTCTGCAGAAAATCAGACCCAGCTCAAGAACATGTGTCCATGGGGGAAACCCGGGAAACTGAGTCTCCCCACGCAATTACAGAGATTCTCATCTTGCATCCTCTCCTGAGCTAATGACAAAAGTGGATGTCCCGGGTGGGCCTGTGGAATGGGAGAGGGGAGGAAGTCTATTGTCATGCAGAGGGACAAGGAAAGACTTGTCTGAATCCTCTCGCCTGCACTGGGTTCAGGTCTGGAAGGGACTGGCAGAGAGGTGAGCAGGAACCGGCCTCTCTGTGTTGAGGCTGGCCCCGGGGCAGGCGTGGGGGTGATGGCTGGAAGTGGGATGGCGCGTGAGTTGGCACCAGCCAGCGGTGGAGGCAGAGACTCAGAGGTCAGGGATCTCTCTCTCTGTCTCTGTCTCTCTCTCTCTCCCTCAGGGAGCTGAGGAGAGTAAGGTGGCGCCCCCCTGCCCTCCTCGCCTACCTCTCCATGGGCCCTTCTTTCTCTGGCCGCTCCAGGAGCCCTGCGGACTTGGCTTCAACCCCCCACCCACCGCACAGGCCAAGGGCGCATGCGCGACCGCCGGGGCCTAGGGCTGAACTCGGGGGTCCTCAGTGAAGGCCCCGCCCTCCCCCCAGGCTCTAACCCAGCTACAGCTGTTCCATCGCCGCCCTTCTGGACTGGGCTTCAGCTGTTGTCTCCCTCCCCTCCCCCACTCCCGCTCAGCTTGGAGGCCACTTCCCTGCCTTGAAAGCATTGCTCTGGCCCTGAGGGCCACAGGCGAACTGGGCTGCAAGCTCAAGGCTCTGCCTGGGCCAGCTGCTTCGGCCAGGGGTTCATTTCTTCCTGGAAAGACAAAGCCATGGCCTCACCCCACGCCTGGACTCTGCCACTGCAGCCAGCCCAGGTGTAGGAAAGGCTCTGTGGAGTCAGAAGCGCCGAGAGAGGCAGATGGCACCGCAGGCTTTGGGGGCCAGGGCGCAACTGGGCTAGCCCCTCCTCCCGGGAGTCGGGGAGGCCCGGCCATCCTAGTGCCCAGGCCACGGCTCCGGGGAGAAATCCGCCATGGAGGGCACGCGTGAGGCCCTCTGCCTGAGGTCGCAGGTGTCACACCAGGGCCACTGCAAGCCTGGCTCGGCTTGCCTGCTTTCTCCAGAGGAGGCTGGCCGCCCAGCCGAACCTGGCACCTGGGCCAGGCCCCTTCCAAGGGGACGAGTTCCAGAGGCTAGAGCCCTGGGGGCGGCTGCCAAGTCTCGTGGGGCGTGTGCTGGGCCCCCGTCAGAGGAGGAAGCAGCCTGGTAAACGGTGTGCCAGGCCTGAGATCTGGAGGCCTCCCACACCCGGGTACCTGTCCTGCCCAGGCCCCCCGAGGGAGGACGATGGTCCTGGCAGTGGCGAGCGGGGTGGGGCTGGCGCCAAGCCTGCCCTTGGATGCCCCGGGGAAGGGCGCCGGGGGTGGGCTGCCCCTGACCAGGTCGGAGGGCCCGACCCAGCTCGGGGCTTTTGGGGGCAGAGAGAGAATCCCCATCCGCCCTTTCCCTTCAGAGTCTTAGGGCTGGCCAAATCCTTCACAAGACAGCTTGTCTGCAGAAAATCAGACCCAGCTCAAGAACATGTGTCCATGGGGGAAACCCGGGAAACTGAGTCTCCCCACGCAATTACAGAGATTCTCATCTTGCATCCTCTCCTGAGCTAATGACAAAAGTGGATGTCCCGGGTGGGCCTGTGGAATGGGAGAGGGGAGGAAGTCTATTGTCATGCAGAGGGACAAGGAAAGACTTGTCTGAATCCTCTCGCCTGCACTGGGTTCAGGTCTGGAAGGGACTGGCAGAGAGGTGAGCAGGAACCGGCCTCTCTGTGTTGAGGCTGGCCCCGGGGCAGGCGTGGGGGTGATGGCTGGAAGTGGGATGGCGCGTGAGTTGGCACCAGCCAGCGGTGGAGGCAGAGACTCAGAGGTCAGGGATCTCTCTCTCTGTCTCTGTCTCTCTCTCTCTCCCTCAGGGAGCTGAGGAGAGTAAGGTGGCGCCCCCCTGCCCTCCTCGCCTACCTCTCCATGGGCCCTTCTTTCTCTGGCCGCTCCAGGAGCCCTGCGGACTTGGCTTCAACCCCCCACCCACCGCACAGGCCAAGGGCGCATGCGCGACCGCCGGGGCCTAGGGCTGAACTCGGGGGTCCTCAGTGAAGGCCCCGCCCTCCCCCCAGGCTCTAACCCAGCTACAGCTGTTCCATCGCCGCCCTTCTGGACTGGGCTTCAGCTGTTGTCTCCCTCCCCTCCCCCACTCCCGCTCAGCTTGGAGGCCACTTCCCTGCCTTGAAAGCATTGCTCTGGCCCTGAGGGCCACAGGCGAACTGGGCTGCAAGCTCAAGGCTCTGCCTGGGCCAGCTGCTTCGGCCAGGGGTTCATTTCTTCCTGGAAAGACAAAGCCATGGCCTCACCCCACGCCTGGACTCTGCCACTGCAGCCAGCCCAGGTGTAGGAAAGGCTCTGTGGAGTCAGAAGCGCCGAGAGAGGCAGATGGCACCGCAGGCTTTGGGGGCCAGGGCGCAACTGGGCTAGCCCCTCCTCCCGGGAGTCGGGGAGGCCCGGCCATCCTAGTGCCCAGGCCACGGCTCCGGGGAGAAATCCGCCATGGAGGGCACGCGTGAGGCCCTCTGCCTGAGGTCGCAGGTGTCACACCAGGGCCACTGCAAGCCTGGCTCGGCTTGCCTGCTTTCTCCAGAGGAGGCTGGCCGCCCAGCCGAACCTGGCACCTGGGCCAGGCCCCTTCCAAGGGGACGAGTTCCAGAGGCTAGAGCCCTGGGGGCGGCTGCCAAGTCTCGTGGGGCGTGTGCTGGGCCCCCGTCAGAGGAGGAAGCAGCCTGGTAAACGGTGTGCCAGGCCTGAGATCTGGAGGCCTCCCACACCCGGGTACCTGTCCTGCCCAGGCCCCCCGAGGGAGGACGATGGTCCTGGCAGTGGCGAGCGGGGGGGGGCTGGCGCCAAGCCTGCCCTTGGATGCCCCGGGGAAGGGCGCCGGGGGTGGGCTGCCCCTGACCAGGTCGGAGGGCCCGACCCAGCTCGGGGATTTTGGGGGCAGAGAGAGAATCCCCATCCGCCCTTTCCCTTCAGATTCTTAGGGCTGGCCAAATCCTTCACAAGACAGCTTGTCTGCAGAAAATCAGACCCAGCTCAAGAACATGTGTCCATGGGGGAAACCCGGGAAACTGAGTCTCCCCACGCAATTACAGAGATTCTCATCTTGCATCCTCTCCTGAGCTAATGACAAAGGTGGATGTCCCGGGTGGGCCTGTGGAATGGGAGAGGGGAGGAAGTCTATTGTCATGCAGAGGGACAAGGAAAGACTTGTCTGAATCCTCTCGCCTGCACTGGGTTCAGGTCTGGAAGGGACTGGCAGAGAGGTGAGCAGGAACCGGCCTCTCTGTGTTGAGGCTGGCCCCGGGGCAGGCGTGGGGGTGATGGCTGGAAGTGGGATGGCGCGTGAGTTGGCACCAGCCAGCGGTGGAGGCAGAGACTCAGAGGTCAGGGATCTCTCTCTCTGTCTCTGTCTCTCTCTCTCTCCCTCAGGGAGCTGAGGAGAGTAAGGTGGCGCCCCCCTGCCCTCCTCGCCTACCTCTCCATGGGCCCTTCTTTCTCTGGCCGCTCCAGGAGCCCTGCGGACTTGGCTTCAACCCCCCACCCACCGCACAGGCCAAGGGCGCATGCGCGACCGCCGGGGCCTAGGGCTGAACTCGGGGGTCCTCAGTGAAGGCCCCGCCCTCCCCCCAGGCTCTAACCCAGCTACAGCTGTTCCATCGCCGCCCTTCTGGACTGGGCTTCAGCTGTTGTCTCCCTCCCCTCCCCCACTCCCGCTCAGCTTGGAGGCCACTTCCCTGCCTTGAAAGCATTGCTCTGGCCCTGAGGGCCACAGGCGAACTGGGCTGCAAGCTCAAGGCTCTGCCTGGGCCAGCTGCTTCGGCCAGGGGTTCATTTCTTCCTGGAAAGACAAAGCCATGGCCTCACCCCACGCCTGGACTCTGCCACTGCAGCCAGCCCAGGTGTAGGAAAGGCTCTGTGGAGTCAGAAGCGCCGATAGAGGCAGATGGCACCGCAGGCTTTGGGGGCCAGGGCGCAACTGGGCTAGCCCCTCCTCCCGGGAGTCGGGGAGGCCCGGCCATCCTAGTGCCCAGGCCACGGCTCCGGGGAGAAATCCGCCATGGAGGGCACGCGTGAGGCCCTCTGCCTGAGGTCGCAGGTGTCACACCAGGGCCACTGCAAGCCTGGCTCGGCTTGCCTGCTTTCTCCAGAGGAGGCTGGCCGCCCAGCCGAACCTGGCACCTGGGCCAGGCCCCTTCCAAGGGGACGAGTTCCAGAGGCTAGAGCCCTGGGGGCGGCTGCCAAGTCTCGTGGGGCGTGTGCTGGGCCCCCGTCAGAGGAGGAAGCAGCCTGGTAAACGGTGTGCCAGGCCTGAGATCTGGAGGCCTCCCACACCCGGGTACCTGTCCTGCCCAGGCCCCCCGAGGGAGGACGATGGTCCTGGCAGTGGCGAGCGGGGTGGGGCTGGCGCCAAGCCTGCCCTTGGATGCCCCGGGGAAGGGCGCCGGGGGTGGGCTGCCCCTGACCAGGTCGGAGGGCCCGACCCAGCTCGGGGCTTTTGGGGGCAGAGAGAGAATCCCCATCCGCCCTTTCCCTTCAGAGTCTTAGGGCTGGCCAAATCCTTCACAAGACAGCTTGTCTGCAGAAAATCAGACCCAGCTCAAGAACATGTGTCCATGGGGGAAACCCGGGAAACTGAGTCTCCCCACGCAATTACAGAGATTCTCATCTTGCATCCTCTCCTGAGCTAATGACAAAAGTGGATGTCCCGGGTGGGCCTGTGGAATGGGAGAGGGGAGGAAGTCTATTGTCATGCAGAGGGACAAGGAAAGACTTGTCTGAATCCTCTCGCCTGCACTGGGTTCAGGTCTGGAAGGGACTGGCAGAGAGGTGAGCAGGAACCGGCCTCTCTGTGTTGAGGCTGGCCCCGGGGCAGGCGTGGGGGTGATGGCTGGAAGTGGGATGGCGCGTGAGTTGGCACCAGCCAGCGGTGGAGGCAGAGACTCAGAGGTCAGGGATCTCTCTCTCTGTCTCTGTCTCTCTCTCTCTCCCTCAGGGAGCTGAGGAGAGTAAGGTGGCGCCCCCCTGCCCTCCTCGCCTACCTCTCCATGGGCCCTTCTTTCTCTGGCCGCTCCAGGAGCCCTGCGGACTTGGCTTCAACCCCCCACCCACCGCACAGGCCAAGGGCGCATGCGCGACCGCCGGGGCCTAGGGCTGACCTCCGGGGTCCTCAGTGAAGGCCCCGCCCTCACCCCAGGCTCTGACCCAGCTACAGCTGTTCCATCGCCGCCCTTCTGGACTGGGCTTCAGCTGTTGTCTCCCTCCCCTCCCCCACTCCCGCTCAGCTTGGAGGCCACTTCCCTGCCTTGAAAGCATTGCTCTGGCCCTGAGGGCCACAGGCGAACTGGGCTGCAAGCTCAAGGCTCTGCCTGGGCCAGCTGCTTCGGCCAGGGGTTCATTTCTTCCTGGAAAGACAAAGCCATGGCCTCACCCCACGCCTGGACTCTGCCACTGCAGCCAGCCCAGGTGTAGGAAAGGCTCTGTGGAGTCAGAAGCGCCGAGAGAGGCAGATGGCACCGCAGGCTTTGGGGGCCAGGGCGCAACTGGGCTAGCCCCTCCTCCCGGGAGTCGGGGAGGCCCGGCCATCCTAGTGCCCAGGCCACGGCTCCGGGGAGAAATCCGCCATGGAGGGCACGCGTGAGGCCCTCTGCCTGAGGTCGCAGGTGTCACACCAGGGCCACTGCAAGCCTGGCTCGGCTTGCCTGCTTTCTCCAGAGGAGGCTGGCCGCCCAGCCGAACCTGGCACCTGGGCCAGGCCCCTTCCAAGGGGACGAGTTCCAGAGGCTAGAGCCCTGGGGGCGGCTGCCAAGTCTCGTGGGGCGTGTGCTGGGCCCCCGTCAGAGGAGGAAGCAGCCTGGTAAACGGTGTGCCAGGCCTGAGATCTGGAGGCCTCCCACACCCGGGTACCTGTCCTGCCCAGGCCCCCCGAGGGAGGACGATGGTCCTGGCAGTGGCGAGCGGGGTGGGGCTGGCGCCAAGCCTGCCCTTGGATGCCCCGGGGAAGGGCGCCGGGGGTGGGCTGCCCCTGACCAGGTCGGAGGGCCCGACCCAGCTCGGGGCTTTTGGGGGCAGAGAGAGAATCCCCATCCGCCCTTTCCCTTCAGAGTCTTAGGGCTGGCCAAATCCTTCACAAGACAGCTTGTCTGCAGAAAATCAGACCCAGCTCAAGAACATGTGTCCATGGGGGAAACCCGGGAAACTGAGTCTCCCCACGCAATTACAGAGATTCTCATCTTGCATCCTCTCCTGAGCTAATGACAAAGGTGGATGTCCCGGGTGGGCCTGTGGAATGGGAGAGGGGAGGAAGTCTATTGTCATGCAGAGGGACAAGGAAAGACTTGTCTGAATCCTCTCGCCTGCACTGGGTTCAGGTCTGGAAGGGACTGGCAGAGAGGTGAGCAGGAACCGGCCTCTCTGTGTTGAGGCTGGCCCCGGGGCAGGCGTGGGGGTGATGGCTGGAAGTGGGATGGCGCGTGAGTTGGCACCAGCCAGCGGTGGAGGCAGAGACTCAGAGGTCAGGGATCTCTCTCTCTGTCTCTGTCTCTCTCTCTCTCCCTCAGGGAGCTGAGGAGAGTAAGGTGGCGCCCCCCTGCCCTCCTCGCCTACCTCTCCATGGGCCCTTCTTTCTCTGGCCGCTCCAGGAGCCCTGCGGACTTGGCTTCAACCCCCCACCCACCGCACAGGCCAAGGGCGCATGCGCGACCGCCGGGGCCTAGGGCTGAACTCGGGGGTCCTCAGTGAAGGCCCCGCCCTCCCCCCAGGCTCTAACCCAGCTACAGCTGTTCCATCGCCGCCCTTCTGGACTGGGCTTCAGCTGTTGTCTCCCTCCCCTCCCCCACTCCCGCTCAGCTTGGAGGCCACTTCCCTGCCTTGAAAGCATTGCTCTGGCCCTGAGGGCCACAGGCGAACTGGGCTGCAAGCTCAAGGCTCTGCCTGGGCCAGCTGCTTCGGCCAGGGGTTCATTTCTTCCTGGAAAGACAAAGCCATGGCCTCACCCCACGCCTGGACTCTGCCACTGCAGCCAGCCCAGGTGTAGGAAAGGCTCTGTGGAGTCAGAAGCGCCGAGAGAGGCAGATGGCACCGCAGGCTTTGGGGGCCAGGGCGCAACTGGGCTAGCCCCTCCTCCCGGGAGTCGGGGAGGCCCGGCCATCCTAGTGCCCAGGCCACGGCTCCGGGGAGAAATCCGCCATGGAGGGCACGCGTGAGGCCCTCTGCCTGAGGTCGCAGGTGTCACACCAGGGCCACTGCAAGCCTGGCTCGGCTTGCCTGCTTTCTCCAGAGGAGGCTGGCCGCCCAGCCGAACCTGGCACCTGGGCCAGGCCCCTTCCAAGGGGACGAGTTCCAGAGGCTAGAGCCCTGGGGGCGGCTGCCAAGTCTCGTGGGGCGTGTGCTGGGCCCCCGTCAGAGGAGGAAGCAGCCTGGTAAACGGTGTGCCAGGCCTGAGATCTGGAGGCCTCCCACACCCGGGTACCTGTCCTGCCCAGGCCCCCCGAGGGAGGACGATGGTCCTGGCAGTGGCGAGCGGGGTGGGGCTGGCGCCAAGCCTGCCCTTGGATGCCCCGGGGAAGGGCGCCGGGGGTGGGCTGCCCCTGACCAGGTCGGAGGGCCCGACCCAGCTCGGGGCTTTTGGGGGCAGAGAGAGAATCCCCATCCGCCCTTTCCCTTCAGAGTCTTAGGGCTGGCCAAATCCTTCACAAGACAGCTTGTCTGCAGAAAATCAGACCCAGCTCAAGAACATGTGTCCATGGGGGAAACCCGGGAAACTGAGTCTCCCCACGCAATTACAGAGATTCTCATCTTGCATCCTCTCCTGAGCTAATGACAAAAGTGGATGTCCCGGGTGGGCCTGTGGAATGGGAGAGGGGAGGAAGTCTATTGTCATGCAGAGGGACAAGGAAAGACTTGTCTGAATCCTCTAGCCTGCACTGGGTTCAGGTCTGGAAGGGACTGGCAGAGAGGTGAGCAGGAACCGGCCTCTCTGTGTTGAGGCTGGCCCCGGGGCAGGCGTGGGGGTGATGGCTGGAAGTGGGATGGCGCGTGAGTTGGCACCAGCCAGCGGTGGAGGCAGAGACTCAGAGGTCAGGGATCTCTCTCTCTGTCTCTGTCTCTCTCTCTCTCCCTCAGGGAGCTGAGGAGAGTAAGGTGGCGCCCCCCTGCCCTCCTCGCCTACCTCTCCATGGGCCCTTCTTTCTCTGGCCGCTCCAGGAGCCCTGCGGACTTGGCTTCAACCCCCCACCCACCGCACAGGCCAAGGGCGCATGCGCGACCGCCGGGGCCTAGGGCTGAACTCGGGGGTCCTCAGTGAAGGCCCCGCCCTCCCCCCAGGCTCTAACCCAGCTACAGCTGTTCCATCGCCGCCCTTCTGGACTGGGCTTCAGCTGTTGTCTCCCTCCCCTCCCCCACTCCCGCTCAGCTTGGAGGCCACTTCCCTGCCTTGAAAGCATTGCTCTGGCCCTGAGGGCCACAGGCGAACTGGGCTGCAAGCTCAAGGCTCTGCCTGGGCCAGCTGCTTCGGCCAGGGGTTCATTTCTTCCTGGAAAGACAAAGCCATGGCCTCACCCCACGCCTGGACTCTGCCACTGCAGCCAGCCCAGGTGTAGGAAAGGCTCTGTGGAGTCAGAAGCGCCGAGAGAGGCAGATGGCACCGCAGGCTTTGGGGGCCAGGGCGCAACTGGGCTAGCCCCTCCTCCCGGGAGTCGGGGAGGCCCGGCCATCCTAGTGCCCAGGCCACGGCTCCGGGGAGAAATCCGCCATGGAGGGCACGCGTGAGGCCCTCTGCCTGAGGTCGCAGGTGTCACACCAGGGCCACTGCAAGCCTGGCTCGGCTTGCCTGCTTTCTCCAGAGGAGGCTGGCCGCCCAGCCGAACCTGGCACCTGGGCCAGGCCCCTTCCAAGGGGACGAGTTCCAGAGGCTAGAGCCCTGGGGGCGGCTGCCAAGTCTCGTGGGGCGTGTGCTGGGCCCCCGTCAGAGGAGGAAGCAGCCTGGTAAACGGTGTGCCAGGCCTGAGATCTGGAGGCCTCCCACACCCGGGTACCTGTCCTGCCCAGGCCCCCCGAGGGAGGACGATGGTCCTGGCAGTGGCGAGCGGGGTGGGGCTGGCGCCAAGCCTGCCCTTGGATGCCCCGGGGAAGGGCGCCGGGGGTGGGCTGCCCCTGACCAGGTCGGAGGGCCCGACCCAGCTCGGGGCTTTTGGGGGCAGAGAGAGAATCCCCATCCGCCCTTTCCCTTCAGAGTCTTAGGGCTGGCCAAATCCTTCACAAGACAGCTTGTCTGCAGAAAATCAGACCCAGCTCAAGAACATGTGTCCATGGGGGAAACCCGGGAAACTGAGTCTCCCCACGCAATTACAGAGATTCTCATCTTGCATCCTCTCCTGAGCTAATGACAAAAGTGGATGTCCCGGGTGGGCCTGTGGAATGGGAGAGGGGAGGAAGTCTATTGTCATGCAGAGGGACAAGGAAAGACTTGTCTGAATCCTCTAGCCTGCACTGGGTTCAGGTCTGGAAGGGACTGGCAGAGAGGTGAGCAGGAACCGGCCTCTCTGTGTTGAGGCTGGCCCCGGGGCAGGCGTGGGGGTGATGGCTGGAAGTGGGATGGCGCGTGAGTTGGCACCAGCCAGCGGTGGAGGCAGAGACTCAGAGGTCAGGGATCTCTCTCTCTGTCTCTGTCTCTCTCTCTCTCCCTCAGGGAGCTGAGGAGAGTAAGGTGGCGCCCCCCTGCCCTCCTCGCCTACCTCTCCATGGGCCCTTCTTTCTCTGGCCGCTCCAGGAGCCCTGCGGACTTGGCTTCAACCCCCCACCCACCGCACAGGCCAAGGGCGCATGCGCGACCGCCGGGGCCTAGGGCTGAACTCGGGGGTCCTCAGTGAAGGCCCCGCCCTCCCCCCAGGCTCTAACCCAGCTACAGCTGTTCCATCGCCGCCCTTCTGGACTGGGCTTCAGCTGTTGTCTCCCTCCCCTCCCCCACTCCCGCTCAGCTTGGAGGCCACTTCCCTGCCTTGAAAGCATTGCTCTGGCCCTGAGGGCCACAGGCGAACTGGGCTGCAAGCTCAAGGCTCTGCCTGGGCCAGCTGCTTCGGCCAGGGGTTCATTTCTTCCTGGAAAGACAAAGCCATGGCCTCACCCCACGCCTGGACTCTGCCACTGCAGCCAGCCCAGGTGTAGGAAAGGCTCTGTGGAGTCAGAAGCGCCGAGAGAGGCAGATGGCACCGCAGGCTTTGGGGGCCAGGGCGCAACTGGGCTAGCCCCTCCTCCCGGGAGTCGGGGAGGCCCGGCCATCCTAGTGCCCAGGCCACGGCTCCGGGGAGAAATCCGCCATGGAGGGCACGCGTGAGGCCCTCTGCCTGAGGTCGCAGGTGTCACACCAGGGCCACTGCAAGCCTGGCTCGGCTTGCCTGCTTTCTCCAGAGGAGGCTGGCCGCCCAGCCGAACCTGGCACCTGGGCCAGGCCCCTTCCAAGGGGACGAGTTCCAGAGGCTAGAGCCCTGGGGGCGGCTGCCAAGTCTCGTGGGGCGTGTGCTGGGCCCCCGTCAGAGGAGGAAGCAGCCTGGTAAACGGTGTGCCAGGCCTGAGATCTGGAGGCCTCCCACACCCGGGTACCTGTCCTGCCCAGGCCCCCCGAGGGAGGACGATGGTCCTGGCAGTGGCGAGCGGGGTGGGGCTGGCGCCAAGCCTGCCCTTGGATGCCCCGGGGAAGGGCGCCGGGGGTGGGCTGCCCCTGACCAGGTCGGAGGGCCCGACCCAGCTCGGGGCTTTTGGGGGCAGAGAGAGAATCCCCATCCGCCCTTTCCCTTCAGAGTCTTAGGGCTGGCCAAATCCTTCACAAGACAGCTTGTCTGCAGAAAATCAGACCCAGCTCAAGAACATGTGTCCATGGGGGAAACCCGGGAAACTGAGTCTCCCCACGCAATTACAGAGATTCTCATCTTGCATCCTCTCCTGAGCTAATGACAAAAGTGGATGTCCCGGGTGGGCCTGTGGAATGGGAGAGGGGAGGAAGTCTATTGTCATGCAGAGGGACAAGGAAAGACTTGTCTGAATCCTCTAGCCTGCACTGGGTTCAGGTCTGGAAGGGACTGGCAGAGAGGTGAGCAGGAACCGGCCTCTCTGTGTTGAGGCTGGCCCCGGGGCAGGCGTGGGGGTGATGGCTGGAAGTGGGATGGCGCGTGAGTTGGCACCAGCCAGCGGTGGAGGCAGAGACTCAGAGGTCAGGGATCTCTCTCTCTGTCTCTGTCTCTCTCTCTCTCCCTCAGGGAGCTGAGGAGAGTAAGGTGGCGCCCCCCTGCCCTCCTCGCCTACCTCTCCATGGGCCCTTCTTTCTCTGGCCGCTCCAGGAGCCCTGCGGACTTGGCTTCAACCCCCCACCCACCGCACAGGCCAAGGGCGCATGCGCGACCGCCGGGGCCTAGGGCTGAACTCGGGGGTCCTCAGTGAAGGCCCCGCCCTCCCCCCAGGCTCTAACCCAGCTACAGCTGTTCCATCGCCGCCCTTCTGGACTGGGCTTCAGCTGTTGTCTCCCTCCCCTCCCCCACTCCCGCTCAGCTTGGAGGCCACTTCCCTGCCTTGAAAGCATTGCTCTGGCCCTGAGGGCCACAGGCGAACTGGGCTGCAAGCTCAAGGCTCTGCCTGGGCCAGCTGCTTCGGCCAGGGGTTCATTTCTTCCTGGAAAGACAAAGCCATGGCCTCACCCCACGCCTGGACTCTGCCACTGCAGCCAGCCCAGGTGTAGGAAAGGCTCTGTGGAGTCAGAAGCGCCGAGAGAGGCAGATGGCACCGCAGGCTTTGGGGGCCAGGGCGCAACTGGGCTAGCCCCTCCTCCCGGGAGTCGGGGAGGCCCGGCCATCCTAGTGCCCAGGCCACGGCTCCGGGGAGAAATCCGCCATGGAGGGCACGCGTGAGGCCCTCTGCCTGAGGTCGCAGGTGTCACACCAGGGCCACTGCAAGCCTGGCTCGGCTTGCCTGCTTTCTCCAGAGGAGGCTGGCCGCCCAGCCGAACCTGGCACCTGGGCCAGGCCCCTTCCAAGGGGACGAGTTCCAGAGGCTAGAGCCCTGGGGGCGGCTGCCAAGTCTCGTGGGGCGTGTGCTGGGCCCCCGTCAGAGGAGGAAGCAGCCTGGTAAACGGTGTGCCAGGCCTGAGATCTGGAGGCCTCCCACACCCGGGTACCTGTCCTGCCCAGGCCCCCCGAGGGAGGACGATGGTCCTGGCAGTGGCGAGCGGGGTGGGGCTGGCGCCAAGCCTGCCCTTGGATGCCCCGGGGAAGGGCGCCGGGGGTGGGCTGCCCCTGACCAGGTCGGAGGGCCCGACCCAGCTCGGGGCTTTTGGGGGCAGAGAGAGAATCCCCATCCGCCCTTTCCCTTCAGAGTCTTAGGGCTGGCCAAATCCTTCACAAGACAGCTTGTCTGCAGAAAATCAGACCCAGCTCAAGAACATGTGTCCATGGGGGAAACCCGGGAAACTGAGTCTCCCCACGCAATTACAGAGATTCTCATCTTGCATCCTCTCCTGAGCTAATGACAAAAGTGGATGTCCCGGGTGGGCCTGTGGAATGGGAGAGGGGAGGAAGTCTATTGTCATGCAGAGGGACAAGGAAAGACTTGTCTGAATCCTCTAGCCTGCACTGGGTTCAGGTCTGGAAGGGACTGGCAGAGAGGTGAGCAGGAACCGGCCTCTCTGTGTTGAGGCTGGCCCCGGGGCAGGCGTGGGGGTGATGGCTGGAAGTGGGATGGCGCGTGAGTTGGCACCAGCCAGCGGTGGAGGCAGAGACTCAGAGGTCAGGGATCTCTCTCTCTGTCTCTGTCTCTCTCTCTCTCCCTCAGGGAGCTGAGGAGAGTAAGGTGGCGCCCCCCTGCCCTCCTCGCCTACCTCTCCATGGGCCCTTCTTTCTCTGGCCGCTCCAGGAGCCCTGCGGACTTGGCTTCAACCCCCCACCCACCGCACAGGCCAAGGGCGCATGCGCGACCGCCGGGGCCTAGGGCTGAACTCGGGGGTCCTCAGTGAAGGCCCCGCCCTCCCCCCAGGCTCTAACCCAGCTACAGCTGTTCCATCGCCGCCCTTCTGGACTGGGCTTCAGCTGTTGTCTCCCTCCCCTCCCCCACTCCCGCTCAGCTTGGAGGCCACTTCCCTGCCTTGAAAGCATTGCTCTGGCCCTGAGGGCCACAGGCGAACTGGGCTGCAAGCTCAAGGCTCTGCCTGGGCCAGCTGCTTCGGCCAGGGGTTCATTTCTTCCTGGAAAGACAAAGCCATGGCCTCACCCCACGCCTGGACTCTGCCACTGCAGCCAGCCCAGGTGTAGGAAAGGCTCTGTGGAGTCAGAAGCGCCGAGAGAGGCAGATGGCACCGCAGGCTTTGGGGGCCAGGGCGCAACTGGGCTAGCCCCTCCTCCCGGGAGTCGGGGAGGCCCGGCCATCCTAGTGCCCAGGCCACGGCTCCGGGGAGAAATCCGCCATGGAGGGCACGCGTGAGGCCCTCTGCCTGAGGTCGCAGGTGTCACACCAGGGCCACTGCAAGCCTGGCTCGGCTTGCCTGCTTTCTCCAGAGGAGGCTGGCCGCCCAGCCGAACCTGGCACCTGGGCCAGGCCCCTTCCAAGGGGACGAGTTCCAGAGGCTAGAGCCCTGGGGGCGGCTGCCAAGTCTCGTGGGGCGTGTGCTGGGCCCCCGTCAGAGGAGGAAGCAGCCTGGTAAACGGTGTGCCAGGCCTGAGATCTGGAGGCCTCCCACACCCGGGTACCTGTCCTGCCCAGGCCCCCCGAGGGAGGACGATGGTCCTGGCAGTGGCGAGCGGGGTGGGGCTGGCGCCAAGCCTGCCCTTGGATGCCCCGGGGAAGGGCGCCGGGGGTGGGCTGCCCCTGACCAGGTCGGAGGGCCCGACCCAGCTCGGGGCTTTTGGGGGCAGAGAGAGAATCCCCATCCGCCCTTTCCCTTCAGAGTCTTAGGGCTGGCCAAATCCTTCACAAGACAGCTTGTCTGCAGAAAATCAGACCCAGCTCAAGAACATGTGTCCATGGGGGAAACCCGGGAAACTGAGTCTCCCCACGCAATTACAGAGATTCTCATCTTGCATCCTCTCCTGAGCTAATGACAAAAGTGGATGTCCCGGGTGGGCCTGTGGAATGGGAGAGGGGAGGAAGTCTATTGTCATGCAGAGGGACAAGGAAAGACTTGTCTGAATCCTCTAGCCTGCACTGGGTTCAGGTCTGGAAGGGACTGGCAGAGAGGTGAGCAGGAACCGGCCTCTCTGTGTTGAGGCTGGCCCCGGGGCAGGCGTGGGGGTGATGGCTGGAAGTGGGATGGCGCGTGAGTTGGCACCAGCCAGCGGTGGAGGCAGAGACTCAGAGGTCAGGGATCTCTCTCTCTGTCTCTGTCTCTCTCTCTCTCCCTCAGGGAGCTGAGGAGAGTAAGGTGGCGCCCCCCTGCCCTCCTCGCCTACCTCTCCATGGGCCCTTCTTTCTCTGGCCGCTCCAGGAGCCCTGCGGACTTGGCTTCAACCCCCCACCCACCGCACAGGCCAAGGGCGCATGCGCGACCGCCGGGGCCTAGGGCTGAACTCGGGGGTCCTCAGTGAAGGCCCCGCCCTCCCCCCAGGCTCTAACCCAGCTACAGCTGTTCCATCGCCGCCCTTCTGGACTGGGCTTCAGCTGTTGTCTCCCTCCCCTCCCCCACTCCCGCTCAGCTTGGAGGCCACTTCCCTGCCTTGAAAGCATTGCTCTGGCCCTGAGGGCCACAGGCGAACTGGGCTGCAAGCTCAAGGCTCTGCCTGGGCCAGCTGCTTCGGCCAGGGGTTCATTTCTTCCTGGAAAGACAAAGCCATGGCCTCACCCCACGCCTGGACTCTGCCACTGCAGCCAGCCCAGGTGTAGGAAAGGCTCTGTGGAGTCAGAAGCGCCGAGAGAGGCAGATGGCACCGCAGGCTTTGGGGGCCAGGGCGCAACTGGGCTAGCCCCTCCTCCCGGGAGTCGGGGAGGCCCGGCCATCCTAGTGCCCAGGCCACGGCTCCGGGGAGAAATCCGCCATGGAGGGCACGCGTGAGGCCCTCTGCCTGAGGTCGCAGGTGTCACACCAGGGCCACTGCAAGCCTGGCTCGGCTTGCCTGCTTTCTCCAGAGGAGGCTGGCCGCCCAGCCGAACCTGGCACCTGGGCCAGGCCCCTTCCAAGGGGACGAGTTCCAGAGGCTAGAGCCCTGGGGGCGGCTGCCAAGTCTCGTGGGGCGTGTGCTGGGCCCCCGTCAGAGGAGGAAGCAGCCTGGTAAACGGTGTGCCAGGCCTGAGATCTGGAGGCCTCCCACACCCGGGTACCTGTCCTGCCCAGGCCCCCCGAGGGAGGACGATGGTCCTGGCAGTGGCGAGCGGGGTGGGGCTGGCGCCAAGCCTGCCCTTGGATGCCCCGGGGAAGGGCGCCGGGGGTGGGCTGCCCCTGACCAGGTCGGAGGGCCCGACCCAGCTCGGGGCTTTTGGGGGCAGAGAGAGAATCCCCATCCGCCCTTTCCCTTCAGAGTCTTAGGGCTGGCCAAATCCTTCACAAGACAGCTTGTCTGCAGAAAATCAGACCCAGCTCAAGAACATGTGTCCATGGGGGAAACCCGGGAAACTGAGTCTCCCCACGCAATTACAGAGATTCTCATCTTGCATCCTCTCCTGAGCTAATGACAAAAGTGGATGTCCCGGGTGGGCCTGTGGAATGGGAGAGGGGAGGAAGTCTATTGTCATGCAGAGGGACAAGGAAAGACTTGTCTGAATCCTCTAGCCTGCACTGGGTTCAGGTCTGGAAGGGACTGGCAGAGAGGTGAGCAGGAACCGGCCTCTCTGTGTTGAGGCTGGCCCCGGGGCAGGCGTGGGGGTGATGGCTGGAAGTGGGATGGCGCGTGAGTTGGCACCAGCCAGCGGTGGAGGCAGAGACTCAGAGGTCAGGGATCTCTCTCTCTGTCTCTGTCTCTCTCTCTCTCCCTCAGGGAGCTGAGGAGAGTAAGGTGGCGCCCCCCTGCCCTCCTCGCCTACCTCTCCATGGGCCCTTCTTTCTCTGGCCGCTCCAGGAGCCCTGCGGACTTGGCTTCAACCCCCCACCCACCGCACAGGCCAAGGGCGCATGCGCGACCGCCGGGGCCTAGGGCTGAACTCGGGGGTCCTCAGTGAAGGCCCCGCCCTCCCCCCAGGCTCTAACCCAGCTACAGCTGTTCCATCGCCGCCCTTCTGGACTGGGCTTCAGCTGTTGTCTCCCTCCCCTCCCCCACTCCCGCTCAGCTTGGAGGCCACTTCCCTGCCTTGAAAGCATTGCTCTGGCCCTGAGGGCCACAGGCGAACTGGGCTGCAAGCTCAAGGCTCTGCCTGGGCCAGCTGCTTCGGCCAGGGGTTCATTTCTTCCTGGAAAGACAAAGCCATGGCCTCACCCCACGCCTGGACTCTGCCACTGCAGCCAGCCCAGGTGTAGGAAAGGCTCTGTGGAGTCAGAAGCGCCGAGAGAGGCAGATGGCACCGCAGGCTTTGGGGGCCAGGGCGCAACTGGGCTAGCCCCTCCTCCCGGGAGTCGGGGAGGCCCGGCCATCCTAGTGCCCAGGCCACGGCTCCGGGGAGAAATCCGCCATGGAGGGCACGCGTGAGGCCCTCTGCCTGAGGTCGCAGGTGTCACACCAGGGCCACTGCAAGCCTGGCTCGGCTTGCCTGCTTTCTCCAGAGGAGGCTGGCCGCCCAGCCGAACCTGGCACCTGGGCCAGGCCCCTTCCAAGGGGACGAGTTCCAGAGGCTAGAGCCCTGGGGGCGGCTGCCAAGTCTCGTGGGGCGTGTGCTGGGCCCCCGTCAGAGGAGGAAGCAGCCTGGTAAACGGTGTGCCAGGCCTGAGATCTGGAGGCCTCCCACACCCGGGTACCTGTCCTGCCCAGGCCCCCCGAGGGAGGACGATGGTCCTGGCAGTGGCGAGCGGGGTGGGGCTGGCGCCAAGCCTGCCCTTGGATGCCCCGGGGAAGGGCGCCGGGGGTGGGCTGCCCCTGACCAGGTCGGAGGGCCCGACCCAGCTCGGGGCTTTTGGGGGCAGAGAGAGAATCCCCATCCGCCCTTTCCCTTCAGAGTCTTAGGGCTGGCCAAATCCTTCACAAGACAGCTTGTCTGCAGAAAATCAGACCCAGCTCAAGAACATGTGTCCATGGGGGAAACCCGGGAAACTGAGTCTCCCCACGCAATTACAGAGATTCTCATCTTGCATCCTCTCCTGAGCTAATGACAAAAGTGGATGTCCCGGGTGGGCCTGTGGAATGGGAGAGGGGAGGAAGTCTATTGTCATGCAGAGGGACAAGGAAAGACTTGTCTGAATCCTCTCGCCTGCACTGGGTTCAGGTCTGGAAGGGACTGGCAGAGAGGTGAGCAGGAACCGGCCTCTCTGTGTTGAGGCTGGCCCCGGGGCAGGCGTGGGGGTGATGGCTGGAAGTGGGATGGCGCGTGAGTTGGCACCAGCCAGCGGTGGAGGCAGAGACTCAGAGGTCAGGGATCTCTCTCTCTGTCTCTGTCTCTCTCTCTCTCCCTCAGGGAGCTGAGGAGAGTAAGGTGGCGCCCCCCTGCCCTCCTCGCCTACCTCTCCATGGGCCCTTCTTTCTCTGGCCGCTCCAGGAGCCCTGCGGACTTGGCTTCAACCCCCCACCCACCGCACAGGCCAAGGGCGCATGCGCGACCGCCGGGGCCTAGGGCTGAACTCGGGGGTCCTCAGTGAAGGCCCCGCCCTCCCCCCAGGCTCTAACCCAGCTACAGCTGTTCCATCGCCGCCCTTCTGGACTGGGCTTCAGCTGTTGTCTCCCTCCCCTCCCCCACTCCCGCTCAGCTTGGAGGCCACTTCCCTGCCTTGAAAGCATTGCTCTGGCCCTGAGGGCCACAGGCGAACTGGGCTGCAAGCTCAAGGCTCTGCCTGGGCCAGCTGCTTCGGCCAGGGGTTCATTTCTTCCTGGAAAGACAAAGCCATGGCCTCACCCCACGCCTGGACTCTGCCACTGCAGCCAGCCCAGGTGTAGGAAAGGCTCTGTGGAGTCAGAAGCGCCGAGAGAGGCAGATGGCACCGCAGGCTTTGGGGGCCAGGGCGCAACTGGGCTAGCCCCTCCTCCCGGGAGTCGGGGAGGCCCGGCCATCCTAGTGCCCAGGCCACGGCTCCGGGGAGAAATCCGCCATGGAGGGCACGCATGAGGCCCTCTGCCTGAGGTCGCAGGTGTCACACCAGGGCCACTGCAAGCCTGGCTCGGCTTGCCTGCTTTCTCCAGAGGAGGCTGGCCGCCCAGCCGAACCTGGCACCTGGGCCAGGCCCCTTCCAAGGGGACGAGTTCCAGAGGCTAGAGCCCTGGGGGCGGCTGCCAAGTCTCCTGGGGCGTGTGCTGGGCCCCCGTCAGAGGAGGAAGCAGCCTGGTAAACGGTGTGCCAGGCCTGAGATCTGGAGGCCTCCCACACCCGGGTACCTGTCCTGCCCAGGCCCCCCGAGGGAGGACGATGGTCCTGGCAGTGGCGAGCGGGGTGGGGCTGGCGCCAAGCCTGCCCTTGGATGCCCCGGGGAAGGGCGCCGGGGGTGGGCTGCCCCTGACCAGGTCGGAGGGCCCGACCCAGCTCGGGGCTTTTGGGGGCAGAGAGAGAATCCCCATCCGCCCTTTCCCTTCAGATTCTTAGGGCTGGCCAAATCCTTCACAAGACAGCTTGTCTGCAGAAAATCAGACCCAGCTCAAGAACATGTGTCCATGGGGGAAACCCGGGAAACTGAGTCTCCCCACGCAATTACAGAGATTCTCATCTTGCATCCTCTCCTGAGCTAATGACAAAGGTGGATGTCCCGGGTGGGCCTGTGGAATGGGAGAGGGGAGGAAGTCTATTGTCATGCAGAGGGACAAGGAAAGACTTGTCTGAATCCTCTCGCCTGCACTGGGTTCAGGTCTGGAAGGGACTGGCAGAGAGGTGAGCAGGAACCGGCCTCTCTGTGTTGAGGCTGGCCCCGGGGCAGGCGTGGGGGTGATGGCTGGAAGTGGGATGGCGCGTGAGTTGGCACCAGCCAGCGGTGGAGGCAGAGACTCAGAGGTCAGGGATCTCTCTCTCTGTCTCTGTCTCTCTCTCTCTCCCTCAGGGAGCTGAGGAGAGTAAGGTGGCGCCCCCCTGCCCTCCTCGCCTACCTCTCCATGGGCCCTTCTTTCTCTGGCCGCTCCAGGAGCCCTGCGGACTTGGCTTCAACCCCCCACCCACCGCACAGGCCAAGGGCGCATGCGCGACCGCCGGGGCCTAGGGCTGAACTCGGGGGTCCTCAGTGAAGGCCCCGCCCTCCCCCCAGGCTCTAACCCAGCTACAGCTGTTCCATCGCCGCCCTTCTGGACTGGGCTTCAGCTGTTGTCTCCCTCCCCTCCCCCACTCCCGCTCAGCTTGGAGGCCACTTCCCTGCCTTGAAAGCATTGCTCTGGCCCTGAGGGCCACAGGCGAACTGGGCTGCAAGCTCAAGGCTCTGCCTGGGCCAGCTGCTTCGGCCAGGGGTTCATTTCTTCCTGGAAAGACAAAGCCATGGCCTCACCCCACGCCTGGACTCTGCCACTGCAGCCAGCCCAGGTGTAGGAAAGGCTCTGTGGAGTCAGAAGCGCCGAGAGAGGCAGATGGCACCGCAGGCTTTGGGGGCCAGGGCGCAACTGGGCTAGCCCCTCCTCCCGGGAGTCGGGGAGGCCCGGCCATCCTAGTGCCCAGGCCACGGCTCCGGTTAGAAATCCGCCATGGAGGGCACGCGTGAGGCCCTCTGCCTGAGGTCGCAGGTGTCACACCAGGGCCACTGCAAGCCTGGCTCGGCTTGCCTGCTTTCTCCAGAGGAGGCTGGCCGCCCAGCCGAACCTGGCACCTGGGCCAGGCCCCTTCCAAGGGGACGAGTTCCAGAGGCTAGAGCCCTGGGGGCGGCTGCCAAGTCTCGTGGGGCGTGTGCTGGGCCCCCGTCAGAGGAGGAAGCAGCCTGGTAAACGGTGTGCCAGGCCTGAGATCTGGAGGCCTCCCACACCCGGGTACCTGTCCTGCCCAGGCCCCCCGAGGGAGGACGATGGTCCTGGCAGTGGCGAGCGGGGTGGGGCTGGCGCCAAGCCTGCCCTTGGATGCCCCGGGGAAGGGCGCCGGGGGTGGGCTGCCCCTGACCAGGTCGGAGGGCCCGACCCAGCTCGGGGCTTTTGGGGGCAGAGAGAGAATCCCCATCCGCCCTTTCCCTTCAGAGTCTTAGGGCTGGCCAAATCCTTCACAAGACAGCTTGTCTGCAGAAAATCAGACCCAGCTCAAGAACATGTGTCCATGGGGGAAACCCGGGAAACTGAGTCTCCCCACGCAATTACAGAGATTCTCATCTTGCATCCTCTCCTGAGCTAATGACAAAGGTGGATGTCCCGGGTGGGCCTGTGGAATGGGAGAGGGGAGGAAGTCTATTGTCATGCAGAGGGACAAGGAAAGACTTGTCTGAATCCTCTCGCCTGCACTGGGTTCAGGTCTGGAAGGGACTGGCAGAGAGGTGAGCAGGAACCGGCCTCTCTGTGTTGAGGCTGGCCCCGGGGCAGGCGTGGGGGTGATGGCTGGAAGTGGGATGGCGCGTGAGTTGGCACCAGCCAGCGGTGGAGGCAGAGACTCAGAGGTCAGGGATCTCTCTCTCTGTCTCTGTCTCTCTCTCTCTCCCTCAGGGAGCTGAGGAGAGTAAGGTGGCGCCCCCCTGCCCTCCTCGCCTACCTCTCCATGGGCCCTTCTTTCTCTGGCCGCTCCAGGAGCCCTGCGGACTTGGCTTCAACCCCCCACCCACCGCACAGGCCAAGGGCGCATGCGCGACCGCCGGGGCCTAGGGCTGAACTCGGGGGTCCTCAGTGAAGGCCCCGCCCTCCCCCCAGGCTCTAACCCAGCTACAGCTGTTCCATCGCCGCCCTTCTGGACTGGGCTTCAGCTGTTGTCTCCCTCCCCTCCCCCACTCCCGCTCAGCTTGGAGGCCACTTCCCTGCCTTGAAAGCATTGCTCTGGCCCTGAGGGCCACAGGCGAACTGGGCTGCAAGCTCAAGGCTCTGCCTGGGCCAGCTGCTTCGGCCAGGGGTTCATTTCTTCCTGGAAAGACAAAGCCATGGCCTCACCCCACGCCTGGACTCTGCCACTGCAGCCAGCCCAGGTGTAGGAAAGGCTCTGTGGAGTCAGAAGCGCCGAGAGAGGCAGATGGCACCGCAGGCTTTGGGGGCCAGGGCGCAACTGGGCTAGCCCCTCCTCCCGGGAGTCGGGGAGGCCCGGCCATCCTAGTGCCCAGGCCACGGCTCCGGGGAGAAATCCGCCATGGAGGGCACGCGTGAGGCCCTCTGCCTGAGGTCGCAGGTGTCACACCAGGGCCACTGCAAGCCTGGCTCGGCTTGCCTGCTTTCTCCAGAGGAGGCTGGCCGCCCAGCCGAACCTGGCACCTGGGCCAGGCCCCTTCCAAGGGGACGAGTTCCAGAGGCTAGAGCCCTGGGGGCGGCTGCCAAGTCTCGTGGGGCGTGTGCTGGGCCCCCGTCAGAGGAGGAAGCAGCCTGGTAAACGGTGTGCCAGGCCTGAGATCTGGAGGCCTCCCACACCCGGGTACCTGTCCTGCCCAGGCCCCCCGAGGGAGGACGATGGTCCTGGCAGTGGCGAGCGGGGTGGGGCTGGCGCCAAGCCTGCCCTTGGATGCCCCGGGGAAGGGCGCCGGGGGTGGGCTGCCCCTGACCAGGTCGGAGGGCCCGACCCAGCTCGGGGCTTTTGGGGGCAGAGAGAGAATCCCCATCCGCCCTTTCCCTTCAGAGTCTTAGGGCTGGCCAAATCCTTCACAAGACAGCTTGTCTGCAGAAAATCAGACCCAGCTCAAGAACATGTGTCCATGGGGGAAACCCGGGAAACTGAGTCTCCCCACGCAATTACAGAGATTCTCATCTTGCATCCTCTCCTGAGCTAATGACAAAAGTGGATGTCCCGGGTGGGCCTGTGGAATGGGAGAGGGGAGGAAGTCTATTGTCATGCAGAGGGACAAGGAAAGACTTGTCTGAATCCTCTAGCCTGCACTGGGTTCAGGTCTGGAAGGGACTGGCAGAGAGGTGAGCAGGAACCGGCCTCTCTGTGTTGAGGCTGGCCCCGGGGCAGGCGTGGGGGTGATGGCTGGAAGTGGGATGGCGCGTGAGTTGGCACCAGCCAGCGGTGGAGGCAGAGACTCAGAGGTCAGGGATCTCTCTCTCTGTCTCTGTCTCTCTCTCTCTCCCTCAGGGAGCTGAGGAGAGTAAGGTGGCGCCCCCCTGCCCTCCTCGCCTACCTCTCCATGGGCCCTTCTTTCTCTGGCCGCTCCAGGAGCCCTGCGGACTTGGCTTCAACCCCCCACCCACCGCACAGGCCAAGGGCGCATGCGCGACCGCCGGGGCCTAGGGCTGAACTCGGGGGTCCTCAGTGAAGGCCCCGCCCTCCCCCCAGGCTCTAACCCAGCTACAGCTGTTCCATCGCCGCCCTTCTGGACTGGGCTTCAGCTGTTGTCTCCCTCCCCTCCCCCACTCCCGCTCAGCTTGGAGGCCACTTCCCTGCCTTGAAAGCATTGCTCTGGCCCTGAGGGCCACAGGCGAACTGGGCTGCAAGCTCAAGGCTCTGCCTGGGCCAGCTGCTTCGGCCAGGGGTTCATTTCTTCCTGGAAAGACAAAGCCATGGCCTCACCCCACGCCTGGACTCTGCCACTGCAGCCAGCCCAGGTGTAGGAAAGGCTCTGTGGAGTCAGAAGCGCCGAGAGAGGCAGATGGCACCGCAGGCTTTGGGGGCCAGGGCGCAACTGGGCTAGCCCCTCCTCCCGGGAGTCGGGGAGGCCCGGCCATCCTAGTGCCCAGGCCACGGCTCCGGGGAGAAATCCGCCATGGAGGGCACGCGTGAGGCCCTCTGCCTGAGGTCGCAGGTGTCACACCAGGGCCACTGCAAGCCTGGCTCGGCTTGCCTGCTTTCTCCAGAGGAGGCTGGCCGCCCAGCCGAACCTGGCACCTGGGCCAGGCCCCTTCCAAGGGGACGAGTTCCAGAGGCTAGAGCCCTGGGGGCGGCTGCCAAGTCTCGTGGGGCGTGTGCTGGGCCCCCGTCAGAGGAGGAAGCAGCCTGGTAAACGGTGTGCCAGGCCTGAGATCTGGAGGCCTCCCACACCCGGGTACCTGTCCTGCCCAGGCCCCCCGAGGGAGGACGATGGTCCTGGCAGTGGCGAGCGGGGTGGGGCTGGCGCCAAGCCTGCCCTTGGATGCCCCGGGGAAGGGCGCCGGGGGTGGGCTGCCGCTGACCAGGTCGGAGGGCCCGACCCAGCTCGGGGCTTTTGGGGGCAGAGAGAGAATCCCCATCCGCCCTTTCCCTTCAGATTCTTAGGGCTGGCCAAATCCTTCACAAGACAGCTTGTCTGCAGAAAATCAGACCCAGCTCAAGAACATGTGTCCATGGGGGAAACCCGGGAAACTGAGTCTCCCCACGCAATTACAGAGATTCTCATCTTGCATCCTCTCCTGGGCTAATGACAAAGGTGGATGTCCCGGGTGGGCCTGTGGAATGGGAGAGGGGAGGAAGTCTATTGTCATGCAGAGGGACAAGGAAAGACTTGTCTGAATCCTCTCGCCTGCACTGGGTTCAGGTCTGGAAGGGACTGGCAGAGAGGTGAGCAGGAACCGGCCTCTCTGTGTTGAGGCTGGCCCCGGGGCAGGCGTGGGGGTGATGGCTGGAAGTGGGATGGCGCGTGAGTTGGCACCAGCCAGCGGTGGAGGCAGAGACTCAGAGGTCAGGGATCTCTCTCTCTGTCTCTGTCTCTCTCTCTCTCCCTCAGGGAGCTGAGGAGAGTAAGGTGGCGCCCCCCTGCCCTCCTCGCCTACCTCTCCATGGGCCCTTCTTTCTCTGGCCGCTCCAGGAGCCCTGCGGACTTGGCTTCAACCCCCCACCCACCGCACAGGCCAAGGGCGCATGCGCGACCGCCGGGGCCTAGGGCTGAACTCGGGGGTCCTCAGTGAAGGCCCCGCCCTCCCCCCAGGCTCTAACCCAGCTACAGCTGTTCCATCGCCGCCCTTCTGGACTGGGCTTCAGCTGTTGTCTCCCTCCCCTCCCCCACTCCCGCTCAGCTTGGAGGCCACTTCCCTGCCTTGAAAGCATTGCTCTGGCCATGAGGGCCACAGGCGAACTGGGCTGCAAGCTCAAGGCTCTGCCTGGGCCTGCTGCTTCGGCCAGGGGTTCATTTCTTCCTGGAAAGACAAAGCCATGGCCTCACCCCACGCCTGGACTCTGCCACTGCAGCCAGCCCAGGTGTAGGAAAGGCTCTGTGGAGTCAGAAGCGCCGAGAGAGGCAGATGGCACCGCAGGCTTTGGGGGCCAGGGCGCAACTGGGCTAGCCCCTCAACCCGGGAGTCGGGGAGGCCCGGCCATCCTAGTGCCCAGGCCACGGCTCCGGGGAGAAATCCGCCATGGAGGGCACGCGTGAGGCCCTCTGCCTGAGGTCGCAGGTGTCACACCAGGGCCACTGCAAGCCTGGCTCGGCTTGCCTGCTTTCTCCAGAGGAGGCTGGCCGCCCAGCCGAACCTGGCACCTGGGCCAGGCCCCTTCCAAGGGGACGAGTTCCAGAGGCTAGAGCCCTGGGGGCGGCTGCCAAGTCTCCTGGGGCGTGTGCTGGGCCCCCGTCAGAGGAGGAAGCAGCCTGGTAAACGGTGTGCCAGGCCTGAGATCTGGAGGCCTCCCACACCCGGGTACCTGTCCTGCCCAGGCCCCCCGAGGGAGGACGATGGTCCTGGCAGTGGCGAGCGGGGTGGGGCTGGCGCCAAGCCTGCCCTTGGATGCCCCGGGGAAGGGCGCCGGGGGTGGGCTGCCCCTGACCAGGTCGGAGGGCCCGACCCAGCTCGGGGCTTTTGGGGGCAGAGAGAGAATCCCCATCCGCCCTTTCCCTTCAGATTCTTAGGGCTGGCCAAATCCTTCACAAGACAGCTTGTCTGCAGAAAATCAGACCCAGCTCAAGAACATGTGTCCATGGGGGAAACCCGGGAAACTGAGTCTCCCCACGCAATTACAGAGATTCTCATCTTGCATCCTCTCCTGAGCTAATGACAAAGGTGGATGTCCCGGGTGGGCCTGTGGAATGGGAGAGGGGAGGAAGTCTATTGTCATGCAGAGGGACAAGGAAAGACTTGTCTGAATCCTCTCGCCTGCACTGGGTTCAGGTCTGGAAGGGACTGGCAGAGAGGTGAGCAGGAACCGGCCTCTCTGTGTTGAGGCTGGCCCCGGGGCAGGCGTGGGGGTGATGGCTGGAAGTGGGATGGCGCGTGAGTTGGCACCAGCCAGCGGTGGAGGCAGAGACTCAGAGGTCAGGGATCTCTCTCTCTGTCTCTGTCTCTCTCTCTCTCCCTCAGGGAGCTGAGGAGAGTAAGGTGGCGCCCCCCTGCCCTCCTCGCCTACCTCTCCATGGGCCCTTCTTTCTCTGGCCGCTCCAGGAGCCCTGCGGACTTGGCTTCAACCCCCCACCCACCGCACAAGCCAAGGGCGCATGCGCCACCGCCGGGGCCTAGGGCTGACCTCGGGGGTCCTCAGTGAAGGCCCCGCCCTCCCCCCAGGCTCTGACCCAGCTGCAGCTGTTCCATCGCCGCCCTTCTGGACTGGGCTTCAGCTGTTGTCTCCCTCTCCTCCCCCACTCCCGCTCAGCTTGGAGGCCGCTTCCCTGCCTTGAAAGCATTGCTCTGGCCCTGAGGGCCACAGCCGAACTGGGCTGCAAGCTCAAGGCTCTGCCTGGGCCAGCTGCTTCGGCCAGGGGTTCATTTCTTCCTGGAAAGACAAAGCCATGGCCTCACCCCACGCCTGGACTCTGCCACTGCAGCCAGCCCAGGTGTAGGAAAGGCTCTGTGGAGTCAGAAGCGCCGAGAGAGGCAGATGGCACCGCAGGCTTTGGGGGCCAGGGCGCAACTGGGCTAGCCCCTCCTCCCGGGAGTCGGGGAGGCCCGGCCATCCTAGTGCCCAGGCCACGGCTCCGGGGAGAAATCCGCCATGGAGGGCACGCGTGAGGCCCTCTGCCTGAGGTCGCAGGTGTCACACCAGGGCCACTGCAAGCCTGGCTCGGCTTGCCTGCTTTCTCCAGAGGAGGCTGGCCGCCCAGCCGAACCTGGCACCTGGGCCAGGCCCCTTCCAAGGGGACGAGTTCCAGAGGCTAGAGCCCTGGGGGCGGCTGCCAAGTCTCCTGGGGCGTGTGCTGGGCCCCCGTCAGAGGAGGAAGCAGCCTGGTAAATGGTGTGCCAGGCCTGAGATCTGGAGGCCTCCCACACCCGGGTCCCTGTCCTGCCCAGGCCCCCCGAGGGAGGACGATGGTCCTGGCAGTGGCGAGCGGGGTGGGGCTGGCGCCAAGCCTGCCCTTGGATGCCCCGGGGAAGGGCGCCGGGGGTGGGCTGCCGCTGACCAGGTCGGAGGGCCCGACCCAGCTCGGGGCTTTTGGGGGCAGAGAGAGAATCCCCATCCGCCCTTTCCCTTCAGATTCTTAGGGCTGGCCAAATCCTTCACAAGACAGCTTGTCTGCAGAAAATCAGACCCAGCTCAAGAACATGTGTCCATGGGGGAAACCCGGGAAACTGAGTCTCCCCACGCAATTACAGAGATTCTCATCTTGCATCCTCTCCTGGGCTAATGACAAAGGTGGATGTCCCGGGTGGGCCTGTGGAATGGGAGAGGGGAGGAAGTCTATTGTCATGCAGAGGGACAAGGAAAGACTTGTCTGAATCCTCTAGCCTGCACTGGGTTCAGGTCTGGAAGGGACTGGCAGAGAGGTGAGCAGGAACCGGCCTCTCTGTGTTGAGGCTGGCCCCGGGGCAGGCGTGGGGGTGATGGCTGGAAGTGGGATGGCGCGTGAGTTGGCACCAGCCAGCGGTGGAGGCAGAGACTCAGAGGTCAGGGATCTCTCTCTCTGTCTCTGTCTCTCTCTCTCTCCCTCAGGGAGCTGAGGAGAGTAAGGTGGCGCCCCCCTGCCCTCCTCGCCTACCTCTCCATGGGCCCTTCTTTCTCTGGCCGCTCCAGGAGCCCTGCGGACTTGGCTTCAACCCCCCACCCACCGCACAGGCCAAGGGCGCATGCGCGACCGCCGGGGCCTAGGGCTGAACTCGGGGGTCCTCAGTGAAGGCCCCGCCCTCCCCCCAGGCTCTAACCCAGCTACAGCTGTTCCATCGCCGCCCTTCTGGACTGGGCTTCAGCTGTTGTCTCCCTCCCCTCCCCCACTCCCGCTCAGCTTGGAGGCCACTTCCCTGCCTTGAAAGCATTGCTCTGGCCCTGAGGGCCACAGGCGAACTGGGCTGCAAGCTCAAGGCTCTGCCTGGGCCAGCTGCTTCGGCCAGGGGTTCATTTCTTCCTGGAAAGACAAAGCCATGGCCTCACCCCACGCCTGGACTCTGCCACTGCAGCCAGCCCAGGTGTAGGAAAGGCTCTGTGGAGTCAGAAGCGCCGAGAGAGGCAGATGGCACCGCAGGCTTTGGGGGCCAGGGCGCAACTGGGCTAGCCCCTCCTCCCGGGAGTCGGGGAGGCCCGGCCATCCTAGTGCCCAGGCCACGGCTCCGGGGAGAAATCCGCCATGGAGGGCACGCGTGAGGCCCTCTGCCTGAGGTCGCAGGTGTCACACCAGGGCCACTGCAAGCCTGGCTCGGCTTGCCTGCTTTCTCCAGAGGAGGCTGGCCGCCCAGCCGAACCTGGCACCTGGGCCAGGCCCCTTCCAAGGGGACGAGTTCCAGAGGCTAGAGCCCTGGGGGCGGCTGCCAAGTCTCCTGGGGCGTGTGCTGGGCCCCCGTCAGAGGAGGAAGCAGCCTGGTAAATGGTGTGCCAGGCCTGAGATCTGGAGGCCTCCCACACCCGGGTCCCTGTCCTGCCCAGGCCCCCCGAGGGAGGACGATGGTCCTGGCAGTGGCGAGCGGGGTGGGGCTGGCGCCAAGCCTGCCCTTGGATGCCCCGGGGAAGGGCGCCGGGGGTGGGCTGCCGCTGACCAGGTCGGAGGGCCCGACCCAGCTCGGGGCTTTTGGGGGCAGAGAGAGAATCCCCATCCGCCCTTTCCCTTCAGATTCTTAGGGCTGGCCAAATCCTTCACAAGACAGCTTGTCTGCAGAAAATCAGACCCAGCTCAAGAACATGTGTCCATGGGGGAAACCCGGGAAACTGAGTCTCCCCACGCAATTACAGAGATTCTCATCTTGCATCCTCTCCTGGGCTAATGACAAAGGTGGATGTCCCGGGTGGGCCTGTGGAATGGGAGAGGGGAGGAAGTCTATTGTCATGCAGAGGGACAAGGAAAGACTTGTCTGAATCCTCTAGCCTGCACTGGGTTCAGGTCTGGAAGGGACTGGCAGAGAGGTGAGCAGGAACCGGCCTCTCTGTGTTGAGGCTGGCCCCGGGGCAGGCGTGGGGGTGATGGCTGGAAGTGGGATGGCGCGTGAGTTGGCACCAGCCAGCGGTGGAGGCAGAGACTCAGAGGTCAGGGATCTCTCTCTCTGTCTCTGTCTCTCTCTCTCTCCCTCAGGGAGCTGAGGAGAGTAAGGTGGCGCCCCCCTGCCCTCCTCGCCTACCTCTCCATGGGCCCTTCTTTCTCTGGCCGCTCCAGGAGCCCTGCGGACTTGGCTTCAACCCCCCACCCACCGCACAGGCCAAGGGCGCATGCGCGACCGCCGGGGCCTAGGGCTGAACTCGGGGGTCCTCAGTGAAGGCCCCGCCCTCCCCCCAGGCTCTAACCCAGCTACAGCTGTTCCATCGCCGCCCTTCTGGACTGGGCTTCAGCTGTTGTCTCCCTCCCCTCCCCCACTCCCGCTCAGCTTGGAGGCCACTTCCCTGCCTTGAAAGCATTGCTCTGGCCCTGAGGGCCACAGGCGAACTGGGCTGCAAGCTCAAGGCTCTGCCTGGGCCAGCTGCTTCGGCCAGGGGTTCATTTCTTCCTGGAAAGACAAAGCCATGGCCTCACCCCACGCCTGGACTCTGCCACTGCAGCCAGCCCAGGTGTAGGAAAGGCTCTGTGGAGTCAGAAGCGCCGAGAGAGGCAGATGGCACCGCAGGCTTTGGGGGCCAGGGCGCAACTGGGCTAGCCCCTCCTCCCGGGAGTCGGGGAGGCCCGGCCATCCTAGTGCCCAGGCCACGGCTCCGGGGAGAAATCCGCCATGGAGGGCACGCGTGAGGCCCTCTGCCTGAGGTCGCAGGTGTCACACCAGGGCCACTGCAAGCCTGGCTCGGCTTGCCTGCTTTCTCCAGAGGAGGCTGGCCGCCCAGCCGAACCTGGCACCTGGGCCAGGCCCCTTCCAAGGGGACGAGTTCCAGAGGCTAGAGCCCTGGGGGCGGCTGCCAAGTCTCGTGGGGCGTGTGCTGGGCCCCCGTCAGAGGAGGAAGCAGCCTGGTAAACGGTGTGCCAGGCCTGAGATCTGGAGGCCTCCCACACCCGGGTACCTGTCCTGCCCAGGCCCCCCGAGGGAGGACGATGGTCCTGGCAGTGGCGAGCGGGGTGGGGCTGGCGCCAAGCCTGCCCTTGGATGCCCCGGGGAAGGGCGCCGGGGGTGGGCTGCCCCTGACCAGGTCGGAGGGCCCGACCCAGCTCGGGGCTTTTGGGGGCAGAGAGAGAATCCCCATCCGCCCTTTCCCTTCAGATTCTTAGGGCTGGCCAAATCCTTCACAAGACAGCTTGTCTGCAGAAAATCAGACCCAGCTCAAGAACATGTGTCCATGGGGGAAACCCGGGAAACTGAGTCTCCCCACGCAATTACAGAGATTCTCATCTTGCATCCTCTCCTGAGCTAATGACAAAGGTGGATGTCCCGGGTGGGCCTGTGGAATGGGAGAGGGGAGGAAGTCTATTGTCATGCAGAGGGACAAGGAAAGACTTGTCTGAATCCTCTCGCCTGCACTGGGTTCAGGTCTGGAAGGGACTGGCAGAGAGGTGAGCAGGAACCGGCCTCTCTGTGTTGAGGCTGGCCCCGGGGCAGGCGTGGGGGTGATGGCTGGAAGTGGGATGGCGCGTGAGTTGGCACCAGCCAGCGGTGGAGGCAGAGACTCAGAGGTCAGGGATCTCTCTCTCTGTCTCTGTCTCTCTCTCTCTCCCTCAGGGAGCTGAGGAGAGTAAGGTGGCGCCCCCCTGCCCTCCTCGCCTACCTCTCCATGGGCCCTTCTTTCTCTGGCCGCTCCAGGAGCCCTGCGGACTTGGCTTCAACCCCCCACCCACCGCACAGGCCAAGGGCGCATGCGCGACCGCCGGGGCCTAGGGCTGAACTCGGGGGTCCTCAGTGAAGGCCCCGCCCTCCCCCCAGGCTCTAACCCAGCTACAGCTGTTCCATCGCCGCCCTTCTGGACTGGGCTTCAGCTGTTGTCTCCCTCCCCTCCCCCACTCCCGCTCAGCTTGGAGGCCACTTCCCTGCCTTGAAAGCATTGCTCTGGCCATGAGGGCCACAGGCGAACTGGGCTGCAAGCTCAAGGCTCTGCCTGGGCCAGCTGCTTCGGCCAGGGGTTCATTTCTTCCTGGAAAGACAAAGCCATGGCCTCACCCCACGCCTGGACTCTGCCACTGCAGCCAGCCCAGGTGTAGGAAAGGCTCTGTGGAGTCAGAAGCGCCGAGAGAGGCAGATGGCACCGCAGGCTTTGGGGGCCAGGGCGCAACTGGGCTAGCCCCTCAACCCGGGAGTCGGGGAGGCCCGGCCATCCTAGTGCCCAGGCCACGGCTCCGGGGAGAAATCCGCCATGGAGGGCACGCGTGAGGCCCTCTGCCTGAGGTCGCAGGTGTCACACCAGGGCCACTGCAAGCCTGGCTCGGCTTGCCTGCTTTCTCCAGAGGAGGCTGGCCGCCCAGCCGAACCTGGCACCTGGGCCAGGCCCCTTCCAAGGGGACGAGTTCCAGAGGCTAGAGCCCTGGGGGCGGCTGCCAAGTCTCCTGGGGCGTGTGCTGGGCCCCCGTCAGAGGAGGAAGCAGCCTGGTAAATGGTGTGCCAGGCCTGAGATCTGGAGGCCTCCCACACCCGGGTCCCTGTCCTGCCCAGGCCCCCCGAGGGAGGACGATGGTCCTGGCAGTGGCGAGCGGGGTGGGACTGGTGCCAAGCCTGCCCTTGGATGCCCCGGGGAAGGGCGCCGAGGGTGGGCTGCCCCTGACCAGGTCGGAGGGCCCGACCCAGCTCGGGGCTTTTGGGGGCAGAGAGAGAATCCCCATCCGCCCTTTCCCTTCAGATTCTTAGGGCTGGCCAAATCCTTCACAAGACAGCTTGTCTGGAGAAAATCAGACCCAGCTCAAGAACATGTGTCCATGGGGGAAACCCGGGAAACTGAGTCTCCCCACGCAATTACAGAGATTCTCATCTTGCATCCTCTCCTGAGCTAATGACAAAGGTGGATGTCCCGGGTGGGCCTGTGGAATGGGAGAGGGGAGGAAGTCTATTGTCATGCAGAGGGACAAGGAAAGACTTGTCTGAATCCTCTCCCCTGCACTGCGTTCAGGTCTGGAAGGGACTGGCAGAGAGGTGAGCAGGAACCGGCCTCTCTGTGTTGAGGCTGGCCCCGGGGCAGGCGTGGGGGTGATGGCTGTAAGTGGGATGGCGCGTGAGTTGGCACCAGCCAGCGGTGGAGGCAGAGACTCAGAGGTCAGGGATCTCTCTCTCTGTCTCTGTCTCTCTCTCTCTCCCTCAGGGAGCTGAGGAGAGTAAGGTGGCGCCCCCCTGCCCACCTCGCCTACCTCTCCATGGGCCCTTCTTTCTCTGGCCGCTCCAGGAGCCCTGCGGACTTGGCTTCAACCCCCCACCCACCGCACAAGCCAAGGGCGCATGCGCCACCGCCGGGGCCTAGGGCTGACCTCGGGGGTCCTCAGTGAAGGCCCCGCCCTCCCCCCAGGCTCTGACCCAGCTGCAGCTGTTCCATCGCCGCCCTTCTGGACTGGGCTTCAGCTGTTGTCTCCCTCCCCTCCCCCACTCCCGCTCAGCTTGGAGGCCGCTTCCCTGCCTTGAAAGCATTGCTCTGGCCCTGAGGGCCACAGGCGAACTGGGCTGCAAGCTCAAGGCTCTGCCTGGGCCAGCTGCTTCGGCCAGGGGTTCATTTCTTCCTGGAAAGACAAAGCCATGGCCTCACCCCACGCCTGGACTCTGCCACTGCAGCCAGCCCAGGTGTAGGAAAGGCTCTGTGGAGTCAGAAGCGCCGAGAGAGGCAGATGGCACCGCAGGCTTTGGGGGCCAGGGCGCAACTGGGCTAGCCCCTCCTCCCGGGAGTCGGGGAGGCCCGGCCATCCTAGTGCCCAGGCCACGGCTCCGGGGAGAAATCCGCCATGGAGGGCACGCGTGAGGCCCTCTGCCTGAGGTCGCAGGTGTCACACCAGGGCCACTGCAAGCCTGGCTCGGCTTGCCTGCTTTCTCCAGAGGAGGCTGGCCGACCAGCCGAACCTGGCACCTGGGCCAGGCCCCTTCCAAGGGGACGAGTTCCAGAGGCTAGAGCCCTGGGGGCGGCTGCCAAGTCTCCTGGGGCGTGTGCTGGGCCCCCGTCAGAGGAGGAAGCAGCCTGGTAAACGGTGTGCCAGGCCTGAGATCTGGAGGCCTCCCACACCCGGGTACCTGTCCTGCCCAGGCCCCCCGAGGGAGGACGATGGTCCTGGCAGTGGCGAGCGGGGTAGGGCTGGCGCCAAGCCTGCCCTTGGATGCCCCGGGGAAGGGCGCCGGGGGTGGGCTGCCCCTGACCAGGTCGGAGGGCCCGACCCAGCTCGGGGCTTTTGGGGGCAGAGAGAGAATCCCCATCCGCCCTTTCCCTTCAGATTCTTAGGGCTGGCCAAATCCTTCACAAGACAGCTTGTCTGCAGAAAATCAGACCCAGCTCAAGAACATGTGTCCATGGGGGAAACCCGGGAAACTGAGTCTCCCCACGCAATTACAGAGATTCTCATCTTGCATCCTCTCCTGAGCTAATGACAAAGGTGGATGTCCCGGGTGGGCCTGTGGAATGGGAGAGGGGAGGAAGTCTATTGTCATGCAGAGGGACAAGGAAAGACTTGTCTGAATCCTCTCCCCTGCACTGCGTTCAGGTCTGGAAGGGACTGGCAGAGAGGTGAGCAGGAACCGGCCTCTCTGTGTTGAGGCTGGCCCCGGGGCAGGCGTGGGGGTGATGGCTGGAAGTGGGATGGCGCGTGAGTTGGCACCAGCCAGCGGTGGAGGCAGAGACTCAGAGGTCAGGGATCTCTCTCTCTGTCTCTGTCTCTCTCTCTCTCCCTCAGGGAGCTGAGGAGAGTAAGGTGGCGCCCCCCTGCCCTCCTCGCCTACCTCTCCATGGGCCCTTCTTTCTCTGGCCGCTCCAGGAGTCCTGCGGACTTGGCTTCAACCCCCCACCCACCGCACAGGCCAAGGGCGCATGCGCGACCGCCGGGGCCTAGGGCTGACCTCGGGGGACCTCAGTGAAGGCCCCGCCCTCCCCCCAGGCTCTGACCCAGCTACAGCTGTTCCATCGCCGCCCTTCTGGACTGGGCTTCAGCTGTTGTCTCCCTCCCCTCCCCCACTCCCGCTCAGCTTGGAGGCCACTTCCCTGCCTTGAAAGCATTGCTCTGGCCCTGAGGGCCACAGGCGAACTGGGCTGCAAGCTCAAGGCTCTGCCTGGGCCAGCTGCTTCGGCCAGGGGCTCATTTCTTCCTGGAAAGACAAAGCCATGGCCTCACCCCACGCCTGGACTCTGCCACTGCAGCCAGCCCAGGTGTAGGAAAGGCTCTGTGGAGTCAGAAGCGCCGAGAGAGGCAGATGGCACCGCAGGCTTTGGGGGCCAGGGCGCAACTGGGCTAGCCCCTCCTCCCGGGAGTCGGGGAGGCCCGGCCATCCTAGTGCCCAGGCCACGGCTCCGGGGAGAAATCCGCCATGGAGGGCACGCGTGAGGCCCTCTGCCTGAGGTCGCAGGTGTCACACCAGGGCCACTGCAAGCCTGGCTCGGCTTGCCTGCTTTCTCCAGAGGAGGCTGGCCGCCCAGCCGAACCTGGCACCTGGGCCAGGCCCCTTCCAAGGGGACGAGTTCCAGAGGCTAGAGCCCTGGGGGCGGCTGCCAAGTCTCGTGGGGCGTGTGCTGGGCCCCCGTCAGAGGAGGAAGCAGCCTGGTAAACGGTGTGCCAGGCCTGAGATCTGGAGGCCTCCCACACCCGGGTACCTGTCCTGCCCAGGCCCCCCGAGGGAGGACGATGGTCCTGGCAGTGGCGAGCGGGGTGGGGCTGGCGCCAAGCCTGCCCTTGGATGCCCCGGGGAAGGGCGCCGGGGGTGGGCTGCCCCTGACCAGGTCGGAGGGCCCGACCCAGCTCGGGGCTTTTGGGGGCAGAGAGAGAATCCCCATCCGCCCTTTCCCTTCAGATTCTTAGGGCTGGCCAAATCCTTCACAAGACAGCTTGTCTGCAGAAAATCAGACCCAGCTCAAGAACATGTGTCCATGGGGGAAACCCGGGAAACTGAGTCTCCCCACGCAATTACAGAGATTCTCATCTTGCATCCTCTCCTGAGCTAATGACAAAGGTGGATGTCCCGGGTGGGCCTGTGGAATGGGAGAGGGGAGGAAGTCTATTGTCATGCAGAGGGACAAGGAAAGACTTGTCTGAATCCTCTCGCCTGCACTGGGTTCAGGTCTGGAAGGGACTGGCAGAGAGGTGAGCAGGAACCGGCCTCTCTGTGTTGAGGCTGGCCCCGGGGCAGGCGTGGGGGTGATGGCTGGAAGTGGGATGGCGCGTGAGTTGGCACCAGCCAGCGGTGGAGGCAGAGACTCAGAGGTCAGGGATCTCTCTCTCTGTCTCTGTCTCTCTCTCTCTCCCTCAGGGAGCTGAGGAGAGTAAGGTGGCGCCCCCCTGCCCTCCTCGCCTACCTCTCCATGGGCCCTTCTTTCTCTGGCCGCTCCAGGAGTCCTGCGGACTTGGCTTCAACCCCCCACCCACCGCACAGGCCAAGGGCGCATGCGCGACCGCCGGGGCCTAGGGCTGACCTCGGGGGACCTCAGTGAAGGCCCCGCCCTCCCCCCAGGCTCTGACCCAGCTACAGCTGTTCCATCGCCGCCCTTCTGGACTGGGCTTCAGCTGTTGTCTCCCTCCCCTCCCCCACTCCCGCTCAGCTTGGAGGCCACTTCCCTGCCTTGAAAGCATTGCTCTGGCCCTGAGGGCCACAGGCGAACTGGGCTGCAAGCTCAAGGCTCTGCCTGGGCCAGCTGCTTCGGCCAGGGGCTCATTTCTTCCTGGAAAGACAAAGCCATGGCCTCACCCCACGCCTGGACTCTGCCACTGCAGCCAGCCCAGGTGTAGGAAAGGCTCTGTGGAGTCAGAAGCGCCGAGAGAGGCAGATGGCACCGCAGGCTTTGGGGGCCAGGGCGCAACTGGGCTAGCCCCTCCTCCCGGGAGTCGGGGAGGCCCGGCCATCCTAGTGCCCAGGCCACGGCTCCGGGGAGAAATCCGCCATGGAGGGCACGCGTGAGGCCCTCTGCCTGAGGTCGCAGGTGTCACACCAGGGCCACTGCAAGCCTGGCTCGGCTTGCCTGCTTTCTCCAGAGGAGGCTGGCCGCCCAGCCGAACCTGGCACCTGGGCCAGGCCCCTTCCAAGGGGACGAGTTCCAGAGGCTAGAGCCCTGGGGGCGGCTGCCAAGTCTCGTGGGGCGTGTGCTGGGCCCCCGTCAGAGGAGGAAGCAGCCTGGTAAACGGTGTGCCAGGCCTGAGATCTGGAGGCCTCCCACACCCGGGTACCTGTCCTGCCCAGGCCCCCCGAGGGAGGACGATGGTCCTGGCAGTGGCGAGCGGGGTGGGGCTGGCGCCAAGCCTGCCCTTGGATGCCCCGGGGAAGGGCGCCGGGGGTGGGCTGCCCCTGACCAGGTCGGAGGGCCCGACCCAGCTCGGGGCTTTTGGGGGCAGAGAGAGAATCCCCATCCGCCCTTTCCCTTCAGATTCTTAGGGCTGGCCAAATCCTTCACAAGACAGCTTGTCTGCAGAAAATCAGACCCAGCTCAAGAACATGTGTCCATGGGGGAAACCCGGGAAACTGAGTCTCCCCACGCAATTACAGAGATTCTCATCTTGCATCCTCTCCTGAGCTAATGACAAAGGTGGATGTCCCGGGTGGGCCTGTGGAATGGGAGAGGGGAGGAAGTCTATTGTCATGCAGAGGGACAAGGAAAGACTTGTCTGAATCCTCTCGCCTGCACTGGGTTCAGGTCTGGAAGGGACTGGCAGAGAGGTGAGCAGGAACCGGCCTCTCTGTGTTGAGGCTGGCCCCGGGGCAGGCGTGGGGGTGATGGCTGGAAGTGGGATGGCGCGTGAGTTGGCACCAGCCAGCGGTGGAGGCAGAGACTCAGAGGTCAGGGATCTCTCTCTCTGTCTCTGTCTCTCTCTCTCTCCCTCAGGGAGCTGAGGAGAGTAAGGTGGCGCCCCCCTGCCCTCCTCGCCTACCTCTCCATGGGCCCTTCTTTCTCTGGCCGCTCCAGGAGTCCTGCGGACTTGGCTTCAACCCCCCACCCACCGCACAGGCCAAGGGCGCATGCGCGACCGCCGGGGCCTAGGGCTGACCTCGGGGGACCTCAGTGAAGGCCCCGCCCTCCCCCCAGGCTCTGACCCAGCTACAGCTGTTCCATCGCCGCCCTTCTGGACTGGGCTTCAGCTGTTGTCTCCCTCCCCTCCCCCACTCCCGCTCAGCTTGGAGGCCACTTCCCTGCCTTGAAAGCATTGCTCTGGCCCTGAGGGCCACAGGCGAACTGGGCTGCAAGCTCAAGGCTCTGCCTGGGCCAGCTGCTTCGGCCAGGGGCTCATTTCTTCCTGGAAAGACAAAGCCATGGCCTCACCCCACGCCTGGACTCTGCCACTGCAGCCAGCCCAGGTGTAGGAAAGGCTCTGTGGAGTCAGAAGCGCCGAGAGAGGCAGATGGCACCGCAGGCTTTGGGGGCCAGGGCGCAACTGGGCTAGCCCCTCCTCCCGGGAGTCGGGGAGGCCCGGCCATCCTAGTGCCCAGGCCACGGCTCCGGGGAGAAATCCGCCATGGAGGGCACGCGTGAGGCCCTCTGCCTGAGGTCGCAGGTGTCACACCAGGGCCACTGCAAGCCTGGCTCGGCTTGCCTGCTTTCTCCAGAGGAGGCTGGCCGCCCAGCCGAACCTGGCACCTGGGCCAGGCCCCTTCCAAGGGGACGAGTTCCAGAGGCTAGAGCCCTGGGGGCGGCTGCCAAGTCTCGTGGGGCGTGTGCTGGGCCCCCGTCAGAGGAGGAAGCAGCCTGGTAAACGGTGTGCCAGGCCTGAGATCTGGAGGCCTCCCACACCCGGGTACCTGTCCTGCCCAGGCCCCCCGAGGGAGGACGATGGTCCTGGCAGTGGCGAGCGGGGTGGGGCTGGCGCCAAGCCTGCCCTTGGATGCCCCGGGGAAGGGCGCCGGGGGTGGGCTGCCCCTGACCAGGTCGGAGGGCCCGACCCAGCTCGGGGCTTTTGGGGGCAGAGAGAGAATCCCCATCCGCCCTTTCCCTTCAGATTCTTAGGGCTGGCCAAATCCTTCACAAGACAGCTTGTCTGCAGAAAATCAGACCCAGCTCAAGAACATGTGTCCATGGGGGAAACCCGGGAAACTGAGTCTCCCCACGCAATTACAGAGATTCTCATCTTGCATCCTCTCCTGAGCTAATGACAAAGGTGGATGTCCCGGGTGGGCCTGTGGAATGGGAGAGGGGAGGAAGTCTATTGTCATGCAGAGGGACAAGGAAAGACTTGTCTGAATCCTCTCGCCTGCACTGGGTTCAGGTCTGGAAGGGACTGGCAGAGAGGTGAGCAGGAACCGGCCTCTCTGTGTTGAGGCTGGCCCCGGGGCAGGCGTGGGGGTGATGGCTGGAAGTGGGATGGCGCGTGAGTTGGCACCAGCCAGCGGTGGAGGCAGAGACTCAGAGGTCAGGGATCTCTCTCTCTGTCTCTGTCTCTCTCTCTCTCCCTCAGGGAGCTGAGGAGAGTAAGGTGGCGCCCCCCTGCCCTCCTCGCCTACCTCTCCATGGGCCCTTCTTTCTCTGGCCGCTCCAGGAGTCCTGCGGACTTGGCTTCAACCCCCCACCCACCGCACAGGCCAAGGGCGCATGCGCGACCGCCGGGGCCTAGGGCTGACCTCGGGGGACCTCAGTGAAGGCCCCGCCCTCCCCCCAGGCTCTGACCCAGCTACAGCTGTTCCATCGCCGCCCTTCTGGACTGGGCTTCAGCTGTTGTCTCCCTCCCCTCCCCCACTCCCGCTCAGCTTGGAGGCCACTTCCCTGCCTTGAAAGCATTGCTCTGGCCCTGAGGGCCACAGGCGAACTGGGCTGCAAGCTCAAGGCTCTGCCTGGGCCAGCTGCTTCGGCCAGGGGCTCATTTCTTCCTGGAAAGACAAAGCCATGGCCTCACCCCACGCCTGGACTCTGCCACTGCAGCCAGCCCAGGTGTAGGAAAGGCTCTGTGGAGTCAGAAGCGCCGAGAGAGGCAGATGGCACCGCAGGCTTTGGGGGCCAGGGCGCAACTGGGCTAGCCCCTCCTCCCGGGAGTCGGGGAGGCCCGGCCATCCTAGTGCCCAGGCCACGGCTCCGGGGAGAAATCCGCCATGGAGGGCACGCGTGAGGCCCTCTGCCTGAGGTCGCAGGTGTCACACCAGGGCCACTGCAAGCCTGGCTCGGCTTGCCTGCTTTCTCCAGAGGAGGCTGGCCGCCCAGCCGAACCTGGCACCTGGGCCAGGCCCCTTCCAAGGGGACGAGTTCCAGAGGCTAGAGCCCTGGGGGCGGCTGCCAAGTCTCGTGGGGCGTGTGCTGGGCCCCCGTCAGAGGAGGAAGCAGCCTGGTAAACGGTGTGCCAGGCCTGAGATCTGGAGGCCTCCCACACCCGGGTACCTGTCCTGCCCAGGCCCCCCGAGGGAGGACGATGGTCCTGGCAGTGGCGAGCGGGGTGGGGCTGGCGCCAAGCCTGCCCTTGGATGCCCCGGGGAAGGGCGCCGGGGGTGGGCTGCCCCTGACCAGGTCGGAGGGCCCGACCCAGCTCGGGGCTTTTGGGGGCAGAGAGAGAATCCCCATCCGCCCTTTCCCTTCAGATTCTTAGGGCTGGCCAAATCCTTCACAAGACAGCTTGTCTGCAGAAAATCAGACCCAGCTCAAGAACATGTGTCCATGGGGGAAACCCGGGAAACTGAGTCTCCCCACGCAATTACAGAGATTCTCATCTTGCATCCTCTCCTGGGCTAATGACAAAGGTGGATGTCCCGGGTGGGCCTGTGGAATGGGAGAGGGGAGGAAGTCTATTGTCATGCAGAGGGACAAGGAAAGACTTGTCTGAATCCTCTCGCCTGCACTGGGTTCAGGTCTGGAAGGGACTGGCAGAGAGGTGAGCAGGAACCGGCCTCTCTGTGTTGAGGCTGGCCCCGGGGCAGGCGTGGGGGTGATGGCTGGAAGTGGGATGGCGCGTGAGTTGGCACCAGCCAGCGGTGGAGGCAGAGACTCAGAGGTCAGGGATCTCTCTCTCTGTCTCTGTCTCTCTCTCTCTCCCTCAGGGAGCTGAGGAGAGTAAGGTGGCGCCCCCCTGCCCTCCTCGCCTACCTCTCCATGGGCCCTTCTTTCTCTGGCCGCTCCAGGAGCCCTGCGGACTTGGCTTCAACCCCCCACCCACCGCACAGGCCAAGGGCGCATGCGCGACCGCCGGGGCCTAGGGCTGAACTCGGGGGTCCTCAGTGAAGGCCCCGCCCTCCCCCCAGGCTCTAACCCAGCTACAGCTGTTCCATCGCCGCCCTTCTGGACTGGGCTTCAGCTGTTGTCTCCCTCCCCTCCCCCACTCCCGCTCAGCTTGGAGGCCACTTCCCTGCCTTGAAAGCATTGCTCTGGCCCTGAGGGCCACAGGCGAACTGGGCTGCAAGCTCAAGGCTCTGCCTGGGCCAGCTGCTTCGGCCAGGGGTTCATTTCTTCCTGGAAAGACAAAGCCATGGCCTCACCCCACGCCTGGACTCTGCCACTGCAGCCAGCCCAGGTGTAGGAAAGGCTCTGTGGAGTCAGAAGCGCCGAGAGAGGCAGATGGCACCGCAGGCTTTGGGGGCCAGGGCGCAACTGGGCTAGCCCCTCCTCCCGGGAGTCGGGGAGGCCCGGCCATCCTAGTGCCCAGGCCACGGCTCCGGGGAGAAATCCGCCATGGAGGGCACGCGTGAGGCCCTCTGCCTGAGGTCGCAGGTGTCACACCAGGGCCACTGCAAGCCTGGCTCGGCTTGCCTGCTTTCTCCAGAGGAGGCTGGCCGCCCAGCCGAACCTGGCACCTGGGCCAGGCCCCTTCCAAGGGGACGAGTTCCAGAGGCTAGAGCCCTGGGGGCGGCTGCCAAGTCTCGTGGGGCGTGTGCTGGGCCCCCGTCAGAGGAGGAAGCAGCCTGGTAAACGGTGTGCCAGGCCTGAGATCTGGAGGCCTCCCACACCCGGGTACCTGTCCTGCCCAGGCCCCCCGAGGGAGGACGATGGTCCTGGCAGTGGCGAGCGGGGTGGGGCTGGCGCCAAGCCTGCCCTTGGATGCCCCGGGGAAGGGCGCCGGGGGTGGGCTGCCCCTGACCAGGTCGGAGGGCCCGACCCAGCTCGGGGCTTTTGGGGGCAGAGAGAGAATCCCCATCCGCCCTTTCCCTTCAGATTCTTAGGGCTGGCCAAATCCTTCACAAGACAGCTTGTCTGCAGAAAATCAGACCCAGCTCAAGAACATGTGTCCATGGGGGAAACCCGGGAAACTGAGTCTCCCCACGCAATTACAGAGATTCTCATCTTGCATCCTCTCCTGAGCTAATGACAAAGGTGGATGTCCCGGGTGGGCCTGTGGAATGGGAGAGGGGAGGAAGTCTATTGTCATGCAGAGGGACAAGGAAAGACTTGTCTGAATCCTCTCGCCTGCACTGGGTTCAGGTCTGGAAGGGACTGGCAGAGAGGTGAGCAGGAACCGGCCTCTCTGTGTTGAGGCTGGCCCCGGGGCAGGCGTGGGGGTGATGGCTGGAAGTGGGATGGCGCGTGAGTTGGCACCAGCCAGCGGTGGAGGCAGAGACTCAGAGGTCAGGGATCTCTCTCTCTGTCTCTGTCTCTCTCTCTCTCCCTCAGGGAGCTGAGGAGAGTAAGGTGGCGCCCCCCTGCCCTCCTCGCCTACCTCTCCATGGGCCCTTCTTTCTCTGGCCGCTCCAGGAGCCCTGCGGACTTGGCTTCAACCCCCCACCCACCGCACAGGCCAAGGGCGCATGCGCGACCGCCGGGGCCTAGGGCTGAACTCGGGGGTCCTCAGTGAAGGCCCCGCCCTCCCCCCAGGCTCTAACCCAGCTACAGCTGTTCCATCGCCGCCCTTCTGGACTGGGCTTCAGCTGTTGTCTCCCTCCCCTCCCCCACTCCCGCTCAGCTTGGAGGCCACTTCCCTGCCTTGAAAGCATTGCTCTGGCCATGAGGGCCACAGGCGAACTGGGCTGCAAGCTCAAGGCTCTGCCTGGGCCTGCTGCTTCGGCCAGGGGTTCATTTCTTCCTGGAAAGACAAAGCCATGGCCTCACCCCACGCCTGGACTCTGCCACTGCAGCCAGCCCAGGTGTAGGAAAGGCTCTGTGGAGTCAGAAGCGCCGAGAGAGGCAGATGGCACCGCAGGCTTTGGGGGCCAGGGCGCAACTGGGCTAGCCCCTCAACCCGGGAGTCGGGGAGGCCCGGCCATCCTAGTGCCCAGGCCACGGCTCCGGGGAGAAATCCGCCATGGAGGGCACGCGTGAGGCCCTCTGCCTGAGGTCGCAGGTGTCACACCAGGGCCACTGCAAGCCTGGCTCGGCTTGCCTGCTTTCTCCAGAGGAGGCTGGCCGCCCAGCCGAACCTGGCACCTGGGCCAGGCCCCTTCCAAGGGGACGAGTTCCAGAGGCTAGAGCCCTGGGGGCGGCTGCCAAGTCTCGTGGGGCGTGTGCTGGGCCCCCGTCAGAGGAGGAAGCAGCCTGGTAAATGGTGTGCCAGGCCTGAGATCTGGAGGCCTCCCACACCCGGGTCCCTGTCCTGCCCAGGCCCCCCGAGGGAGGACGATGGTCCTGGCAGTGGCGAGCGGGGTGGGACTGGTGCCAAGCCTGCCCTTGGATGCCCCGGGGAAGGGCGCCGAGGGTGGGCTGCCCCTGACCAGGTCGGAGGGCCCGACCCAGCTCGGGGCTTTTGGGGGCAGAGAGAGAATCCCCATCCGCCCTTTCCCTTCAGATTCTTAGGGCTGGCCAAATCCTTCACAAGACAGCTTGTCTGGAGAAAATCAGACCCAGCTCAAGAACATGTGTCCATGGGGGAAACCCGGGAAACTGAGTCTCCCCACGCAATTACAGAGATTCTCATCTTGCATCCTCTCCTGAGCTAATGACAAAGGTGGATGTCCCGGGTGGGCCTGTGGAATGGGAGAGGGGAGGAAGTCTATTGTCATGCAGAGGGACAAGGAAAGACTTGTCTGAATCCTCTCCCCTGCACTGCGTTCAGGTCTGGAAGGGACTGGCAGAGAGGTGAGCAGGAACCGGCCTCTCTGTGTTGAGGCTGGCCCCGGGGCAGGCGTGGGGGTGATGGCTGTAAGTGGGATGGCGCGTGAGTTGGCACCAGCCAGCGGTGGAGGCAGAGACTCAGAGGTCAGGGATCTCTCTCTCTGTCTCTGTCTCTCTCTCTCTCCCTCAGGGAGCTGAGGAGAGTAAGGTGGCGCCCCCCTGCCCACCTCGCCTACCTCTCCATGGGCCCTTCTTTCTCTGGCCGCTCCAGGAGCCCTGCGGACTTGGCTTCAACCCCCCACCCACCGCACAAGCCAAGGGCGCATGCGCCACCGCCGGGGCCTAGGGCTGACCTCGGGGGTCCTCAGTGAAGGCCCCGCCCTCCCCCCAGGCTCTGACCCAGCTGCAGCTGTTCCATCGCCGCCCTTCTGGACTGGGCTTCAGCTGTTGTCTCCCTCTCCTCCCCCACTCCCGCTCAGCTTGGAGGCCGCTTCCCTGCCTTGAAAGCATTGCTCTGGCCCTGAGGGCCACAGCCGAACTGGGCTGCAAGCTCAAGGCTCTGCCTGGGCCAGCTGCTTCGGCCAGGGGTTCATTTCTTCCTGGAAAGACAAAGCCATGGCCTCACCCCACGCCTGGACTCTGCCACTGCAGCCAGCCCAGGTGTAGGAAAGGCTCTGTGGAGTCAGAAGCGCCGATAGAGGCAGATGGCACCGCAGGCTTTGGGGGCCAGGGCGCAACTGGGCTAGCCCCTCCTCCCGGGAGTCGGGGAGGCCCGGCCATCCTAGTGCCCAGGCCACGGCTCCGGGGAGAAATCCGCCATGGAGGGCACGCGTGAGGCCCTCTGCCTGAGGTCGCAGGTGTCACACCAGGGCCACTGCAAGCCTGGCTCGGCTTGCCTGCTTTCTCCAGAGGAGGCTGGCCGCCCAGCCGAACCTGGCACCTGGGCCAGGCCACTACCAAGGGGACGAGTTCCAGAGGCTAGAGCCCTGGGGGCGGCTGCCAAGTCTCCTGGGGCGTGTGCTGGGCCCCCGTCAGAGGAGGAAGCAGCCTGGTAAACGGTGTGCCAGGCCTGAGATCTGGAGGCCTCCCACACCCGGGTACCTGTCCTGCCCAGGCCCCCCGAGGGAGGACGATGGTCCTGGCAGTGGCGAGCGGGGTGGGGCTGGCGCCAAGCCTGCCCTTGGATGCCCCGGGGAAGGGCGCCGGGGGTGGGCTGCCCCTGACCAGGTCGGAGGGCCCGACCCAGCTCGGGGCTTTTGGGGGCAGAGAGAGAATCCCCATCCGCCCTTTCCCTTCAGATTCTTAGGGCTGGCCAAATCCTTCACAAGACAGCTTGTCTGCAGAAAATCAGACCCAGCTCAAGAACATGTGTCCATGGGGGAAACCCGGGAAACTGAGTCTCCCCACGCAATTACAGAGATTCTCATCTTGCATCCTCTCCTGAGCTAATGACAAAGGTGGATGTCCCGGGTGGGCCTGTGGAATGGGAGAGGGGAGGAAGTCTATTGTCATGCAGAGGGACAAGGAAAGACTTGTCTGAATCCTCTCGCCTGCACTGGGTTCAGGTCTGGAAGGGACTGGCAGAGAGGTGAGCAGGAACCGGCCTCTCTGTGTTGAGGCTGGCCCCGGGGCAGGCGTGGGGGTGATGGCTGGAAGTGGGATGGCGCGTGAGTTGGCACCAGCCAGCGGTGGAGGCAGAGACTCAGAGGTCAGGGATCTCTCTCTCTGTCTCTGTCTCTCTCTCTCTCCCTCAGGGAGCTGAGGAGAGTAAGGTGGCGCCCCCCCTGCCCTCCTCGCCTACCTCTCCATGGGCCCTTCTTTCTCTGGCCGCTCCAGGAGCCCTGGGGACTTGGCTTCAACCCCCCACCCACCGCACAGGCCAAGGGCGCATGCGCGACCGCCGGGGCCTAGGGCTGAACTCGGGGGTCCTCAGTGAAGGCCCCGCCCTCCCCCCAGGCTCTAACCCAGCTACAGCTGTTCCATCGCCGCCCTTCTGGACTGGGCTTCAGCTGTTGTCTCCCTCCCCTCCCCCACTCCCGCTCAGCTTGGAGGCCACTTCCCTGCCTTGAAAGCATTGCTCTGGCCCTGAGGGCCACAGGCGAACTGGGCTGCAAGCTCAAGGCTCTGCCTGGGCCAGCTGCTTCGGCCAGGGGTTCATTTCTTCCTTGAAAGACAAAGCCATGGCCTCACCCCACGCCTGGACTCTGCCACTGCAGCCAGCCCAGGTGTAGGAAAGGCTCTGTGGAGTCAGAAGCGCCGATAGAGGCAGATGGCACCGCAGGCTTTGGGGGCCAGGATGCAACTGGGCTAGCCCCTCCTCCCGGGAGTCGGGGAGGCCCGGCCATCCTAGTGCCCAGGCCACGGCTCCGGGGAGAAATCCGCCATGGAGGGCACGCGTGAGGCCCTCTGCCTGAGGTCGCAGGTGTCACACCAGGGCCACTGCAAGCCTGGCTCGGCTTGCCTGCTTTCTCCAGAGGAGGCTGGCCGCCCAGCCGAACCTGGCACCTGGGCCAGGCCCCTTCCAAGGGGACGAGTTCCAGAGGCTAGAGCCCTGGGGGCGGCTGCCAAGTCTCCTGGGGCGTGTGCTGGGCCCCCGTCAGAGGAGGAAGCAGCCTGGTAAACGGTGTGCCAGGCCTGAGATCTGGAGGCCTCCCACACCCGGGTACCTGTCCTGCCCAGGCCCCCCGAGGGAGGACGATGGTCCTGGCAGTGGCGAGCGGGGTGGGGCTGGCGCCAAGCCTGCCCTTGGATGCCCCGGGGAAGGGCGCCGGGGGTGGGCTGCCCCTGACCAGGTCGGAGGGCCCGACCCAGCTCGGGGCTTTTGGGGGCAGAGAGAGAATCCCCATCCGCCCTTTCCCTTCAGATTCTTAGGGCTGGCCAAATCCTTCACAAGACAGCTTGTCTGCAGAAAATCAGACCCAGCTCAAGAACATGTGTCCATGGGGGAAACCCGGGAAACTGAGTCTCCCCACGCAATTACAGAGATTCTCATCTTGCATCCTCTCCTGAGCTAATGACAAAGGTGGATGTCCCGGGTGGGCCTGTGGAATGGGAGAGGGGAGGAAGTCTATTGTCATGCAGAGGGACAAGGAAAGACTTGTCTGAATCTTCTCCCCTGCACTGCGTTCAGGTCTGGAAGGGACTGGCAGAGAGGTGAGCAGGAACCAGCCTCTCTGTGTTGAGGCTGGCCCCGGGGCAGGCGTGGGGGTGATGGCTGTAAGTGGGATGGCGCGTGAGTTGGCACCAGCCAGCGGTGGAGGCAGAGACTCAGAGGTCAGGGATCTCTCTCTCTGTCTCTGTCTCTCTCTCTCTCCCTCAGGGAGCTGAGGAGAGTAAGGTGGCGCCCCCTGCCACCTCGCCTACCTCTCCATGGGCCCTTCTTTCTCTGGCCGCTCCAGGAGCCCTGCGGACTTGGCTTCAACCCCCCACCCACCGCACAGGCCAAGGGCGCATGCGCGACCGCCGGGGCCTAGGGCTGACCTCGGGGGTCCTCAGTGAAGGCCCCGCCCTCCCCCCAGGCTCTGACCCAGCTGCAGCTGTTCCATCGCCGCCCTTCTGGACTGGGCTTCAGCTGTTGTCTCCCTCTCCTCCCCCACTCCCGCTCAGCTTGGAGGCCGCTTCCCTGCCTTGAAAGCATTGCTCTGGCCCTGAGGGCCACAGCCGAACTGGGCTGCAAGCTCAAGGCTCTGCCTGGGCCAGCTGCTTCGGCCAGGGGTTCATTTCTTCCTGGAAAGACAAAGCCATGGCCTCACCCCACGCCTGGACTCTGCCACTGCAGCCAGCCCAGGTGTAGGAAAGGCTCTGTGGAGTCAGAAGCGCCGATAGAGGCAGATGGCACCGCAGGCTTTGGGGGCCAGGGCGCAACTGGGCTAGCCCCTCCTCCCGGGAGTCGGGGAGGCCCGGCCATCCTAGTGCCCAGGCCACGGCTCCGGGGAGAAATCCGCCATGGAGGGCACGCGTGAGGCCCTCTGCCTGAGGTCGCAGGTGTCACACCAGGGCCACTGCAAGCCTGGCTCGGCTTGCCTGCTTTCTCCAGAGGAGGCTGGCCGCCCAGCCGAACCTGGCACCTGGGCCAGGCCACTACCAAGGGGACGAGTTCCAGAGGCTAGAGCCCTGGGGGCGGCTGCCAAGTCTCCTGGGGCGTGTGCTGGGCCCCCGTCAGAGGAGGAAGCAGCCTGGTAAACGGTGTGCCAGGCCTGAGATCTGGAGGCCTCCCACACCCGGGTACCTGTCCTGCCCAGGCCCCCCGAGGGAGGACGATGGTCCTGGCAGTGGCGAGCGGGGTGGGGCTGGCGCCAAGCCTGCCCTTGGATGCCCCGGGGAAGGGCGCCGGGGGTGGGCTGCCCCTGACCAGGTCGGAGGGCCCGACCCAGCTCGGGGCTTTTGGGGGCAGAGAGAGAATCCCCATCCGCCCTTTCCCTTCAGATTCTTAGGGCTGGCCAAATCCTTCACAAGACAGCTTGTCTGCAGAAAATCAGACCCAGCTCAAGAACATGTGTCCATGGGGGAAACCCGGGAAACTGAGTCTCCCCACGCAATTACAGAGATTCTCATCTTGCATCCTCTCCTGAGCTAATGACAAAGGTGGATGTCCCGGGTGGGCCTGTGGAATGGGAGAGGGGAGGAAGTCTATTGTCATGCAGAGGGACAAGGAAAGACTTGTCTGAATCCTCTCGCCTGCACTGGGTTCAGGTCTGGAAGGGACTGGCAGAGAGGTGAGCAGGAACCGGCCTCTCTGTGTTGAGGCTGGCCCCGGGGCAGGCGTGGGGGTGATGGCTGGAAGTGGGATGGCGCGTGAGTTGGCACCAGCCAGCGGTGGAGGCAGAGACTCAGAGGTCAGGGATCTCTCTCTCTGTCTCTGTCTCTCTCTCTCTCCCTCAGGGAGCTGAGGAGAGTAAGGTGGCGCCCCCCTGCCCTCCTCGCCTACCTCTCCATGGGCCCTTCTTTCTCTGGCCGCTCCAGGAGCCCTGGGGACTTGGCTTCAACCCCCCACCCACCGCACAGGCCAAGGGCGCATGCGCGACCGCCGGGGCCTAGGGCTGAACTCGGGGGTCCTCAGTGAAGGCCCCGCCCTCCCCCCAGGCTCTAACCCAGCTACAGCTGTTCCATCGCCGCCCTTCTGGACTGGGCTTCAGCTGTTGTCTCCCTCCCCTCCCCCACTCCCGCTCAGCTTGGAGGCCACTTCCCTGCCTTGAAAGCATTGCTCTGGCCCTGAGGGCCACAGGCGAACTGGGCTGCAAGCTCAAGGCTCTGCCTGGGCCAGCTGCTTCGGCCAGGGGTTCATTTCTTCCTTGAAAGACAAAGCCATGGCCTCACCCCACGCCTGGACTCTGCCACTGCAGCCAGCCCAGGTGTAGGAAAGGCTCTGTGGAGTCAGAAGCGCCGATAGAGGCAGATGGCACCGCAGGCTTTGGGGGCCAGGATGCAACTGGGCTAGTCCCTCCTCCCGGGAGTCGGGGAGGCCCGGCCATCCTAGTGCCCAGGCCACGGCTCCGGGGAGAAATCCGCCATGGAGGGCACGCGTGAGGCCCTCTGCCTGAGGTCGCAGGTGTCACACCAGGGCCACTGCAAGCCTGGCTCGGCTTGCCTGCTTTCTCCAGAGGAGGCTGGCCGCCCAGCCGAACCTGGCACCTGGGCCAGGCCCCTTCCAAGGGGACGAGTTCCAGAGGCTAGAGCCCTGGGGGCGGCTGCCAAGTCTCCTGGGGCGTGTGCTGGGCCCCCGTCAGAGGAGGAAGCAGCCTGGTAAACGGTGTGCCAGGCCTGAGATCTGGAGGCCTCCCACACCCGGGTACCTGTCCTGCCCAGGCCCCCCGAGGGAGGACGATGGTCCTGGCAGTGGCGAGCGGGGTGGGGCTGGCGCCAAGCCTGCCCTTGGATGCCCCGGGGAAGGGCGCCGGGGGTGGGCTGCCCCTGACCAGGTCGGAGGGCCCGACCCAGCTCGGGGCTTTTGGGGGCAGAGAGAGAATCCCCATCCGCCCTTTCCCTTCAGATTCTTAGGGCTGGCCAAATCCTTCACAAGACAGCTTGTCTGCAGAAAATCAGACCCAGCTCAAGAACATGTGTCCATGGGGGAAACCCGGGAAACTGAGTCTCCCCACGCAATTACAGAGATTCTCATCTTGCATCCTCTCCTGAGCTAATGACAAAGGTGGATGTCCCGGGTGGGCCTGTGGAATGGGAGAGGGGAGGAAGTCTATTGTCATGCAGAGGGACAAGGAAAGACTTGTCTGAATCTTCTCCCCTGCACTGCGTTCAGGTCTGGAAGGGACTGGCAGAGAGGTGAGCAGGAACCAGCCTCTCTGTGTTGAGGCTGGCCCCGGGGCAGGCGTGGGGGTGATGGCTGTAAGTGGGATGGCGCGTGAGTTGGCACCAGCCAGCGGTGGAGGCAGAGACTCAGAGGTCAGGGATCTCTCTCTCTGTCTCTGTCTCTCTCTCTCTCCCTCAGGGAGCTGAGGAGAGTAAGGTGGCGCCCCCTGCCACCTCGCCTACCTCTCCATGGGCCCTTCTTTCTCTGGCCGCTCCAGGAGCCCTGCGGACTTGGCTTCAACCCCCCACCCACCGCACAGGCCAAGGGCGCATGCGCGACCGCCGGGGCCTAGGGCTGACCTCGGGGGTCCTCAGTGAAGGCCCCGCCCTCCCCCCAGGCTCTGACCCAGCTGCAGCTGTTCCATCGCCGCCCTTCTGGACTGGGCTTCAGCTGTTGTCTCCCTCTCCTCCCCCACTCCCGCTCAGCTTGGAGGCCGCTTCCCTGCCTTGAAAGCATTGCTCTGGCCCTGAGGGCCACAGGCGAACTGGGCTGCAAGCTCAAGGCTCTGCCTGGGCCAGCTGCTTCGGCCAGGGGTTCATTTCTTCCTGGAAAGACAAAGCCATGGCCTCACCCCACGCCTGGACTCTGCCACTGCAGCCAGCACAGGTGTAGGAAAGGCTCTGTGGAGTCAGAAGCGCCGAGAGAGGCAGATGGCACCGCAGGCTTTGGGGGCCAGGGCGCAACTGGGCTAGCCCCTCCTCCCGGGAGTCGGGGAGGCCCGGCCATCCTAGTGCCCAGGCCACGGCTCCGGGGAGAAATCCGCCATGGAGGGCACGCGTGAGGCCCTCTGCCTGAGGTCGCAGGTGTCACACCAGGGCCACTGCAAGCCTGGCTCGGCTTGCCTGCTTTCTCCAGAGGAGGCTGGCCGCCCAGCCGAACCTGGCACCTGGGCCAGGCCCCTTCCAAGGGGACGAGTTCCAGAGGCTAGAGCCCTGGGGGCGGCTGCCAAGTCTCCTGGGGCGTGTGCTGGGCCCCCGTCAGAGGAGGAAGCAGCCTGGTAAACGGTGTGCCAGGCCTGAGATCTGGAGGCCTCCCACACCCGGGTACCTGTCCTGCCCAGGCCCCCCGAGGGAGGACGATGGTCCTGGCAGTGGCGAGCGGGGTAGGGCTGGCGCCAAGCCTGCCCTTGGATGCCCCGGGGAAGGGCGCCGGGGGTGGGCTGCCCCTGACCAGGTCGGAGGGCCCGACCCAGCTCGGGGCTTTTGGGGGCAGAGAGAGAATCCCCATCCGCCCTTTCCCTTCAGATTCTTAGGGCTGGCCAAATCCTTCACAAGACAGCTTGTCTGCAGAAAATCAGACCCAGCTCAAGAACATGTGTCCATGGGGGAAACCCGGGAAACTGAGTCTCCCCACGCAATTACAGAGATTCTCATCTTGCATCCTCTCCTGAGCTAATGACAAAGGTGGATGTCCCGGGTGGGCCTGTGGAATGGGAGAGGGGAGGAAGTCTATTGTCATGCAGAGGGACAAGGAAAGACTTGTCTGAATCTTCTCCCCTGCACTGCGTTCAGGTCTGGAAGGGACTGGCAGAGAGGTGAGCAGGAACCGGCCTCTCTGTGTTGAGGCTGGCCCCGGGGCAGGCGTGGGGGTGATGGCTGTAAGTGGGATGGCGCGTGAGTTGGCACCAGCCAGCGGTGGAGGCAGAGACTCAGAGGTCAGGGATCTCTCTCTCTGTCTCTGTCTCTCTCTCTCTCCCTCAGGGAGCTGAGGAGAGTAAGGTGGCGCCCCCTGCCACCTCGCCTACCTCTCCATGGGCCCTTCTTTCTCTGGCCGCTCCAGGAGCCCTGCGGACTTGGCTTCAACCCCCCACCCACCGCACAGGCCAAGGGCGCATGCGCGACCGCCGGGGCCTAGGGCTGACCTCGGGGGTCCTCAGTGAAGGCCCCGCCCTCCCCCCAGGCTCTGACCCAGCTGCAGCTGTTCCATCGCCGCCCTTCTGGACTGGGCTTCAGCTGTTGTCTCCCTCTCCTCCCCCACTCCCGCTCAGCTTGGAGGCCGCTTCCCTGCCTTGAAAGCATTGCTCTGGCCCTGAGGGCCACAGGCGAACTGGGCTGCAAGCTCAAGGCTCTGCCTGGGCCAGCTGCTTCGGCCAGGGGTTCATTTCTTCCTGGAAAGACAAAGCCATGGCCTCACCCCACGCCTGGACTCTGCCACTGCAGCCAGCACAGGTGTAGGAAAGGCTCTGTGGAGTCAGAAGCGCCGAGAGAGGCAGATGGCACCGCAGGCTTTGGGGGCCAGGGCGCAACTGGGCTAGCCCCTCCTCCCGGGAGTCGGGGAGGCCCGGCCATCCTAGTGCCCAGGCCACGGCTCCGGGGAGAAATCCGCCATGGAGGGCACGCGTGAGGCCCTCTGCCTGAGGTCGCAGGTGTCACACCAGGGCCACTGCAAGCCTGTCTCGGCTTGCCTGCTTTCTCCAGAGGAGGCTGGCCGCCCAGCCGAACCTGGCACCTGGGCCAGGCCCCTTCCAAGGGGACGAGTTCCAGAGGCTAGAACCCTGGGGGCGGCTGCCAAGTCTCCTGGGGCGTGTGCTGGGCCCCCGTCAGAGGAGGAAGCAGCCTGGTAAACGGTGTGCCAGGCCTGAGATCTGGAGGCCTCCCACACCCGGGTACCTGTCCTGCCCAGGACCCCCGAGGGAGGACGATGGTCCTGGCAGTGGCGAGCGGGGTGGGGCTGGCGCCAAGCCTGCCCTTGGATGCCCCGGGGAAGGGCGCCGGGGGTGGGCTGCCCCTGACCAGGTCGGAGGGCCCGACCCAGCTCGGGGCTTTTGGGGGCAGAGAGAGAATCCCCATCCGCCCTTTCCCTTCAGATTCTTAGGGCTGGCCAAATCCTTCACAAGACAGCTTGTCTGCAGAAAATCAGACCCAGCTCAAGAACATGTGTCCATGGGGGAAACCCGGGAAACTGAGTCTCCCCACGCAATTACAGAGATTCTCATCTTGCATCCTCTCCTGAGCTAATGACAAAGGTGGATGTCCCGGGTGGGCCTGTGGAATGGGAGAGGGGAGGAAGTCTATTGTCATGCAGAGGGACAAGGAAAGATTGTCTGAATCCTCTCGCCTGCACTGGGTTCAGGTCTGGAAGGGACTGGCAGAGAGGTGAGCAGGAACCGGCCTCTCTGTGTTGAGGCTGGCCCCGGGGCAGGCGTGGGGGTGATGGCTGGAAGTGGGATGGCGCGTGAGTTGGCACCAGCCAGCGGTGGAGGCAGAGACTCAGAGGTCAGGGATCTCTCTCTCTGTCTCTGTCTCTCTCTCTCTCCCTCAGGGAGCTGAGGAGAGTAAGGTGGCGCCCCCCTGCCCTCCTCGCCTACCTCTCCATGGGCCCTTCTTTCTCTGGCCGCTCCAGGAGCCCTGCGGACTTGGCTTCAACCCCCCACCCACCGCACAGGCCAAGGGCGCATGCGCGACCGCCGGGGCCTAGGGCTGAACTCGGGGGTCCTCAGTGAAGGCCCCGCCCTCCCCCCAGGCTCTAACCCAGCTACAGCTGTTCCATCGCCGCCCTTCTGGACTGGGCTTCAGCTGTTGTCTCCCTCCCCTCCCCCACTCCCGCTCAGCTTGGAGGCCACTTCCCTGCCTTGAAAGCATTGCTCTGGCCATGAGAGCCACAGGCGAACTGGGCTGCAAGCTCAAGGCTCTGCCTGGGCCTGCTGCTTCGGCCAGGGGTTCATTTCTTCCTGGAAAGACAAAGCCATGGCCTCACCCCACGCCTGGACTCTGCCACTGCAGCCAGCCCAGGTGTAGGAAAGGCTCTGTGGAGTCAGAAGCGCCGAGAGAGGCAGATGGCACCGCAGGCTTTGGGGGCCAGGGCGCAACTGGGCTAGCCCCTCAACCCGGGAGTCGGGGAGGCCCGGCCATCCTAGTGCCCAGGCCACGGCTCCGGGGAGAAATCCGCCATGGAGGGCACGCGTGAGGCCCTCTGCCTGAGGTCACAGGTGTCACACCAGGGCCACTGCAAGCCTGGCTCGGCTTGCCTGCTTTCTCCAGAGGAGGCTGGCCGCCCAGCCGAACCTGGCACCTGGGCCAGGCCCCTTCCAAGGGGACGAGTTCCAGAGGCTAGAGCCCTGGGGGCGGCTGCCAAGTCTCGTGGGGCGTGTGCTGGGCCCCCGTCAGAGGAGGAAGCAGCCTGGTAAATGGTGTGCCAGGCCTGAGATCTGGAGGCCTCCCACACCCGGGTCCCTGTCCTGCCCAGGCCCCCCGAGGGAGGACGATGGTCCTGGCAGTGGCGAGCGGGGTGGGACTGGTGCCAAGCCTGCCCTTGGATGCCCCGGGGAAGGGCGCCGAGGGTGGGCTGCCCCTGACCAGGTCGGAGGGCCCGACCCAGCTCGGGGCTTTTGGGGGCAGAGAGAGAATCCCCATCCGCCCTTTCCCTTCAGATTCTTAGGGCTGGCCAAATCCTTCACAAGACAGCTTGTCTGGAGAAAATCAGACCCAGCTCAAGAACATGTGTCCATGGGGGAAACCCGGGAAACTGAGTCTCCCCACGCAATTACAGAGATTCTCATCTTGCATCCTCTCCTGAGCTAATGACAAAGGTGGATGTCCCGGGTGGGCCTGTGGAATGGGAGAGGGGAGGAAGTCTATTGTCATGCAGAGGGACAAGGAAAGACTTGTCTGAATCCTCTCCCCTGCACTGCGTTCAGGTCTGGAAGGGACTGGCAGAGAGGTGAGCAGGAACCGGCCTCTCTGTGTTGAGGCTGGCCCCGGGGCAGGCGTGGGGGTGATGGCTGTAAGTGGGATGGCGCGTGAGTTGGCACCAGCCAGCGGTGGAGGCAGAGACTCAGAGGTCAGGGATCTCTCTCTCTGTCTCTGTCTCTCTCTCTCTCCCTCAGGGAGCTGAGGAGAGTAAGGTGGCGCCCCCCTGCCCACCTCGCCTACCTCTCCATGGGCCCTTCTTTCTCTGGCCGCTCCAGGAGCCCTGCGGACTTGGCTTCAACCCCCCACCCACCGCACAAGCCAAGGGCGCATGCGCCACCGCCGGGGCCTAGGGCTGACCTCGGGGGTCCTCAGTGAAGGCCCCGCCCTCCCCCCAGGCTCTGACCCAGCTGCAGCTGTTCCATCGCCGCCCTTCTGGACTGGGCTTCAGCTGTTGTCTCCCTCTCCTCCCCCACTCCCGCTCAGCTTGGAGGCCGCTTCCCTGCCTTGAAAGCATTGCTCTGGCCCTGAGGGCCACAGCCGAACTGGGCTGCAAGCTCAAGGCTCTGCCTGGGCCAGCTGCTTCGGCCAGGGGTTCATTTCTTCCTGGAAAGACAAAGCCATGGCCTCACCCCACGCCTGGACTCTGCCACTGCAGCCAGCCCAGGTGTAGGAAAGGCTCTGTGGAGTCAGAAGCGCCGATAGAGGCAGATGGCACCGCAGGCTTTGGGGGCCAGGGCGCAACTGGGCTAGCCCCTCCTCCCGGGAGTCGGGGAGGCCCGGCCATCCTAGTGCCCAGGCCACGGCTCCGGGGAGAAATCCGCCATGGAGGGCACGCGTGAGGCCCTCTGCCTGAGGTCGCAGGTGTCACACCAGGGCCACTGCAAGCCTGGCTCGGCTTGCCTGCTTTCTCCAGAGGAGGCTGGCCGACCAGCCGAACCTGGCACCTGGGCCAGGCCACTTCCAAGGGGACGAGTTCCAGAGGCTAGAGCCCTGGGGGCGGCTGCCAAGTCTCCTGGGGCGTGTGCTGGGCCCCCGTCAGAGGAGGAAGCAGCCTGGTAAACGGTGTGCCAGGCCTGAGATCTGGAGGCCTCCCACACCCGGGTACCTGTCCTGCCCAGGCCCCCCGAGGGAGGACGATGGTCCTGGCAGTGGCGAGCGGGGTGGGGCTGGCGCCAAGCCTGCCCTTGGATGCCCCGGGGAAGGGCGCCGGGGGTGGGCTGCCCCTGACCAGGTCGGAGGGCCCGACCCAGCTCGGGGCTTTTGGGGGCAGAGAGAGAATCCCCATCCGCCCTTTCCCTTCAGATTCTTAGGGCTGGCCAAATCCTTCACAAGACAGCTTGTCTGCAGAAAATCAGACCCAGCTCAAGAACATGTGTCCATGGGGGAAACCCGGGAAACTGAGTCTCCCCACGCAATTACAGAGATTCTCATCTTGCATCCTCTCCTGAGCTAATGACAAAGGTGGATGTCCCGGGTGGGCCTGTGGAATGGGAGAGGGGAGGAAGTCTATTGTCATGCAGAGGGACAAGGAAAGACTTGTCTGAATCCTCTCGCCTGCACTGGGTTCAGGTCTGGAAGGGACTGGCAGAGAGGTGAGCAGGAACCGGCCTCTCTGTGTTGAGGCTGGCCCCGGGGCAGGCGTGGGGGTGATGGCTGGAAGTGGGATGGCGCGTGAGTTGGCACCAGCCAGCGGTGGAGGCAGAGACTCAGAGGTCAGGGATCTCTCTCTCTGTCTCTGTCTCTCTCTCTCTCCCTCAGGGAGCTGAGGAGAGTAAGGTGGCGCCCCCCTGCCCTCCTCGCCTACCTCTCCATGGGCCCTTCTTTCTCTGGCCGCTCCAGGAGCCCTGCGGACTTGGCTTCAACCCCCCACCCACCGCACAGGCCAAGGGCGCATGCGCGACCGCCGGGGCCTAGGGCTGAACTCGGGGGTCCTCAGTGAAGGCCCCGCCCTCCCCCCAGGCTCTAACCCAGCTACAGCTGTTCCATCGCCGCCCTTCTGGACTGGGCTTCAGCTGTTGTCTCCCTCCCCTCCCCCACTCCCGCTCAGCTTGGAGGCCACTTCCCTGCCTTGAAAGCATTGCTCTGGCCCTGAGGGCCACAGGCGAACTGGGCTGCAAGCTCAAGGCTCTGCCTGGGCCAGCTGCTTCGGCCAGGGGTTCATTTCTTCCTTGAAAGACAAAGCCATGGCCTCACCCCACGCCTGGACTCTGCCACTGCAGCCAGCCCAGGTGTAGGAAAGGCTCTGTGGAGTCAGAAGCGCCGATAGAGGCAGATGGCACCGCAGGCTTTGGGGGCCAGGATGCAACTGGGCTAGCCCCTCCTCCCGGGAGTCGGGGAGGCCCGGCCATCCTAGTGCCCAGGCCACGGCTCCGGGGAGAAATCCGCCATGGAGGGCACGCGTGAGGCCCTCTGCCTGAGGTCGCAGGTGTCACACCAGGGCCACTGCAAGCCTGGCTCGGCTTGCCTGCTTTCTCCAGAGGAGGCTGGCCGCCCAGCCGAACCTGGCACCTGGGCCAGGCCCCTTCCAAGGGGACGAGTTCCAGAGGCTAGAGCCCTGGGGGCGGCTGCCAAGTCTCCTGGGGCGTGTGCTGGGCCCCCGTCAGAGGAGGAAGCAGCCTGGTAAACGGTGTGCCAGGCCTGAGATCTGGAGGCCTCCCACACCCGGGTACCTGTCCTGCCCAGGCCCCCCGAGGGAGGACGATGGTCCTGGCAGTGGCGAGCGGGGTGGGGCTGGCGCCAAGCCTGCCCTTGGATGCCCCGGGGAAGGGCGCCGGGGGTGGGCTGCCCCTGACCAGGTCGGAGGGCCCGACCCAGCTCGGGGCTTTTGGGGGCAGAGAGAGAATCCCCATCCGCCCTTTCCCTTCAGATTCTTAGGGCTGGCCAAATCCTTCACAAGACAGCTTGTCTGCAGAAAATCAGACCCAGCTCAAGAACATGTGTCCATGGGGGAAACCCGGGAAACTGAGTCTCCCCACGCAATTACAGAGATTCTCATCTTGCATCCTCTCCTGAGCTAATGACAAAGGTGGATGTCCCGGGTGGGCCTGTGGAATGGGAGAGGGGAGGAAGTCTATTGTCATGCAGAGGGACAAGGAAAGACTTGTCTGAATCTTCTCCCCTGCACTGCGTTCAGGTCTGGAAGGGACTGGCAGAGAGGTGAGCAGGAACCAGCCTCTCTGTGTTGAGGCTGGCCCTGGGGCAGGCGTGGGGGTGATGGCTGTAAGTGGGATGGCGCGTGAGTTGGCACCAGCCAGCGGTGGAGGCAGAGACTCAGAGGTCAGGGATCTCTCTCTCTGTCTCTGTCTCTCTCTCTCTCCCTCAGGGAGCTGAGGAGAGTAAGGTGGCGCCCCCTGCCACCTCGCCTACCTCTCCATGGGCCCTTCTTTCTCTGGCCGCTCCAGGAGCCCTGCGGACTTGGCTTCAACCCCCCACCCACCGCACAGGCCAAGGGCGCATGCGCGACCGCCGGGGCCTAGGGCTGACCTCGGGGGTCCTCAGTGAAGGCCCCGCCCTCCCCCCAGGCTCTGACCCAGCTGCAGCTGTTCCATCGCCGCCCTTCTGGACTGGGCTTCAGCTGTTGTCTCCCTCTCCTCCCCCACTCCCGCTCAGCTTGGAGGCCGCTTCCCTGCCTTGAAAGCATTGCTCTGGCCCTGAGGGCCACAGGCGAACTGGGCTGCAAGCTCAAGGCTCTGCCTGGGCCAGCTGCTTCGGCCAGGGGCTCATTTCTTCCTGGAAAGACAAAGCCATGGCCTCACCCCACGCCTGGACTCTGCCACTGCAGCCAGCCCAGGTGTAGGAAAGGCTCTGTGGAGTCAGAAGCGCCGAGAGAGGCAGATGGCACCGCAGGCTTTGGGGGCCAGGGCGCAACTGGGCTAGCCCCTCCTCCCGGGAGTCGGGGAGGCCCGGCCATCCTAGTGCCCAGGCCACGGCTCCGGGGAGAAATCCGCCATGGAGGGCACGCGTGAGGCCCTCTGCCTGAGGTCGCAGGTGTCACACCAGGGCCACTGCAAGCCTGGCTCGGCTTGCCTGCTTTCTCCAGAGGAGGCTGGCCGCCCAGCCGAACCTGGCACCTGGGCCAGGCCCCTTCCAAGGGGACGAGTTCCAGAGGCTAGAGCCCTGGGGGCGGCTGCCAAGTCTCCTGGGGCGTGTGCTGGGCCCCCGTCAGAGGAGGAAGCAGCCTGGTAAACGGTGTGCCAGGCCTGAGATCTGGAGGCCTCCCACACCCGGGTACCTGTCCTGCCCAGGACCCCCGAGGGAGGACGATGGTCCTGGCAGTGGCGAGCGGGGTGGGGCTGGCGCCAAGCCTGCCCTTGGATGCCCCGGGGAAGGGCGCCGGGGGTGGGCTGCCCCTGACCAGGTCGGAGGGCCCGACCCAGCTCGGGGCTTTTGGGGGCAGAGAGAGAATCCCCATCCGCCCTTTCCCTTCAGATTCTTAGGGCTGGCCAAATCCTTCACAAGACAGCTTGTCTGCAGAAAATCAGACCCAGCTCAAGAACATGTGTCCATGGGGGAAACCCGGGAAACTGAGTCTCCCCACGCAATTACAGAGATTCTCATCTTGCATCCTCTCCTGAGCTAATGACAAAGGTGGATGTCCCGGGTGGGCCTGTGGAATGGGAGAGGGGAGGAAGTCTATTGTCATGCAGAGGGACAAGGAAAGACTTGTCTGAATCCTCTCGCCTGCACTGGGTTCAGGTCTGGAAGGGACTGGCAGAGAGGTGAGCAGGAACCGGCCTCTCTGTGTTGAGGCTGGCCCCGGGGCAGGCGTGGGGGTGATGGCTGGAAGTGGGATGGCGCGTGAGTTGGCACCAGCCAGCGGTGGAGGCAGAGACTCAGAGGTCAGGGATCTCTCTCTCTGTCTCTGTCTCTCTCTCTCTCCCTCAGGGAGCTGAGGAGAGTAAGGTGGCGCCCCCCTGCCCTCCTCGCCTACCTCTCCATGGGCCCTTCTTTCTCTGGCCGCTCCAGGAGCCCTGCGGACTTGGCTTCAACCCCCCACCCACCGCACAGGCCAAGGGCGCATGCGCGACCGCCGGGGCCTAGGGCTGAACTCGGGGGTCCTCAGTGAAGGCCCCGCCCTCCCCCCAGGCTCTAACCCAGCTACAGCTGTTCCATCGCCGCCCTTCTGGACTGGGCTTCAGCTGTTGTCTCCCTCCCCTCCCCCACTCCCGCTCAGCTTGGAGGCCACTTCCCTGCCTTGAAAGCATTGCTCTGGCCCTGAGGGCCACAGGCGAACTGGGCTGCAAGCTCAAGGCTCTGCCTGGGCCAGCTGCTTCGGCCAGGGGTTCATTTCTTCCTGGAAAGACAAAGCCATGGCCTCACCCCACGCCTGGACTCTGCCACTGCAGCCAGCCCAGGTGTAGGAAAGGCTCTGTGGAGTCAGAAGCGCCGAGAGAGGCAGATGGCACCGCAGGCTTTGGGGGCCAGGGCGCAACTGGGCTAGCCCCTCCTCCCGGGAGTCGGGGAGGCCCGGCCATCCTAGTGCCCAGGCCACGGCTCCGGGGAGAAATCCGCCATGGAGGGCACGCGTGAGGCCCTCTGCCTGAGGTCGCAGGTGTCACACCAGGGCCACTGCAAGCCTGGCTCGGCTTGCCTGCTTTCTCCAGAGGAGGCTGGCCGCCCAGCCGAACCTGGCACCTGGGCCAGGCCCCTTCCAAGGGGACGAGTTCCAGAGGCTAGAGCCCTGGGGGCGGCTGCCAAGTCTCCTGGGGCGTGTGCTGGGCCCCCGTCAGAGGAGGAAGCAGCCTGGTAAACGGTGTGCCAGGCCTGAGATCTGGAGGCCTCCCACACCCGGGTACCTGTCCTGCCCAGGCCCCCCGAGGGAGGACGATGGTCCTGGCAGTGGCGAGCGGGGTGGGGCTGGCGCCAAGCCTGCCCTTGGATGCCCCGGGGAAGGGCGCCGGGGGTGGGCTGCCCCTGACCAGGTCGGAGGGCCCGACCCAGCTCGGGGCTTTTGGGGGCAGAGAGAGAATCCCCATCCGCCCTTTCCCTTCAGATTCTTAGGGCTGGCCAAATCCTTCACAAGACAGCTTGTCTGCAGAAAATCAGACCCAGCTCAAGAACATGTGTCCATGGGGGAAACCCGGGAAACTGAGTCTCCCCACGCAATTACAGAGATTCTCATCTTGCATCCTCTCCTGAGCTAATGACAAAGGTGGATGTCCCGGGTGGGCCTGTGGAATGGGAGAGGGGAGGAAGTCTATTGTCATGCAGAGGGACAAGGAAAGACTTGTCTGAATCCTCTCGCCTGCACTGGGTTCAGGTCTGGAAGGGACTGGCAGAGAGGTGAGCAGGAACCGGCCTCTCTGTGTTGAGGCTGGCCCCGGGGCAGGCGTGGGGGTGATGGCTGGAAGTGGGATGGCGCGTGAGTTGGCACCAGCCAGCGGTGGAGGCAGAGACTCAGAGGTCAGGGATCTCTCTCTCTGTCTCTGTCTCTCTCTCTCTCCCTCAGGGAGCTGAGGAGAGTAAGGTGGCGCCCCCCTGCCCTCCTCGCCTACCTCTCCATGGGCCCTTCTTTCTCTGGCCGCTCCAGGAGCCCTGCGGACTTGGCTTCAACCCCCCACCCACCGCACAGGCCAAGGGCGCATGCGCGACCGCCGGGGCCTAGGGCTGAACTCGGGGGTCCTCAGTGAAGGCCCCGCCCTCCCCCCAGGCTCTAACCCAGCTACAGCTGTTCCATCGCCGCCCTTCTGGACTGGGCTTCAGCTGTTGTCTCCCTCCCCTCCCCCACTCCCGCTCAGCTTGGAGGCCACTTCCCTGCCTTGAAAGCATTGCTCTGGCCATGAGAGCCACAGGCGAACTGGGCTGCAAGCTCAAGGCTCTGCCTGGGCCTGCTGCTTCGGCCAGGGGTTCATTTCTTCCTGGAAAGACAAAGCCATGGCCTCACCCCACGCCTGGACTCTGCCACTGCAGCCAGCCCAGGTGTAGGAAAGGCTCTGTGGAGTCAGAAGCGCCGAGAGAGGCAGATGGCACCGCAGGCTTTGGGGGCCAGGGCGCAACTGGGCTAGCCCCTCAACCCGGGAGTCGGGGAGGCCCGGCCATCCTAGTGCCCAGGCCACGGCTCCGGGGAGAAATCCGCCATGGAGGGCACGCGTGAGGCCCTCTGCCTGAGGTCGCAGGTGTCACACCAGGGCCACTGCAAGCCTGGCTCGGCTTGCCTGCTTTCTCCAGAGGAGGCTGGCCGCCCAGCCGAACCTGGCACCTGGGCCAGGCCCCTTCCAAGGGGACGAGTTCCAGAGGCTAGAGCCCTGGGGGCGGCTGCCAAGTCTCGTGGGGCGTGTGCTGGGCCCCCGTCAGAGGAGGAAGCAGCCTGGTAAATGGTGTGCCAGGCCTGAGATCTGGAGGCCTCCCACACCCGGGTCCCTGTCCTGCCCAGGCCCCCCGAGGGAGGACGATGGTCCTGGCAGTGGCGAGCGGGGTGGGACTGGTGCCAAGCCTGCCCTTGGATGCCCCGGGGAAGGGCGCCGAGGGTGGGCTGCCCCTGACCAGGTCGGAGGGCCCGACCCAGCTCGGGGCTTTTGGGGGCAGAGAGAGAATCCCCATCCGCCCTTTCCCTTCAGATTCTTAGGGCAGGCCAAATCCTTCACAAGACAGCTTGTCTGGAGAAAATCAGACCAAGCTCAAGAACATGTGTCCATGGGGGAAACCCGGGAAACTGAGTCTCCCCACGCAATTACAGAGATTCTCATCTTGCATCCTCTCCTGAGCTAATGACAAAGGTGGATGTCCCGGGTGGGCCTGTGGAATGGGAGAGGGGAGGAAGTCTATTGTCATGCAGAGGGACAAGGAAAGACTTGTCTGAATCCTCTCCCCTGCACTGCATTCAGGTCTGGAAGGGACTGGCAGAGAGGTGAGCAGGAACCGGCCTCTCTGTGTTGAGGCTGGCCCCGGGGCAGGCGTGGGGGTGATGGCTGTAAGTGGGATGGCGCGTGAGTTGGCACCAGCCAGCGGTGGAGGCAGAGACTCAGAGGTCAGGGATCTCTCTCTCTGTCTCTGTCTCTCTCTCTCTCCCTCAGGGAGCTGAGGAGAGTAAGGTGGCGCCCCCCTGCCCACCTCGCCTACCTCTCCATGGGCCCTTCTTTCTCTGGCCGCTCCAGGAGCCCTGCGGACTTGGCTTCAACCCCCCACCCACCGCACAAGCCAAGGGCGCATGCGCCACCGCCGGGGCCTAGGGCTGACCTCGGGGGTCCTCAGTGAAGGCCCCGCCCTCCCCCCAGGCTCTGACCCAGCTGCAGCTGTTCCATCGCCGCCCTTCTGGACTGGGCTTCAGCTGTTGTCTCCCTCTCCTCCCCCACTCCCGCTCAGCTTGGAGGCCGCTTCCCTGCCTTGAAAGCATTGCTCTGGCCCTGAGGGCCACAGCCGAACTGGGCTGCAAGCTCAAGGCTCTGCCTGGGCCAGCTGCTTCGGCCAGGGGTTCATTTCTTCCTGGAAAGACAAAGCCATGGCCTCACCCCACGCCTGGACTCTGCCACTGCAGCCAGCCCAGGTGTAGGAAAGGCTCTGTGGAGTCAGAAGCGCCGATAGAGGCAGATGGCACCGCAGGCTTTGGGGGCCAGGGCGCAACTGGGCTAGCCCCTCCTCCCGGGAGTCGGGGAGGCCCGGCCATCCTAGTGCCCAGGCCACGGCTCCGGGGAGAAATCCGCCATGGAGGGCACGCGTGAGGCCCTCTGCCTGAGGTCGCAGGTGTCACACCAGGGCCACTGCAAGCCTGGCTCGGCTTGCCTGCTTTCTCCAGAGGAGGCTGGCCGCCCAGCCGAACCTGGCACCTGGGCCAGGCCACTTCCAAGGGGACGAGTTCCAGAGGCTAGAGCCCTGGGGGCGGCTGCCAAGTCTCCTGGGGCGTGTGCTGGGCCCCCGTCAGAGGAGGAAGCAGCCTGGTAAACGGTGTGCCAGGCCTGAGATCTGGAGGCCTCCCACACCCGGGTACCTGTCCTGCCCAGGCCCCCCGAGGGAGGACGATGGTCCTGGCAGTGGCGAGCGGGGTGGGGCTGGCGCCAAGCCTGCCCTTGGATGCCCCGGGGAAGGGCGCCGGGGGTGGGCTGCCCCTGACCAGGTCGGAGGGCCCGACCCAGCTCGGGGCTTTTGGGGGCAGAGAGAGAATCCCCATCCGCCCTTTCCCTTCAGATTCTTAGGGCTGGCCAAATCCTTCACAAGACAGCTTGTCTGCAGAAAATCAGACCCAGCTCAAGAACATGTGTCCATGGGGGAAACCCGGGAAACTGAGTCTCCCCACGCAATTACAGAGATTCTCATCTTGCATCCTCTCCTGAGCTAATGACAAAGGTGGATGTCCCGGGTGGGCCTGTGGAATGGGAGAGGGGAGGAAGTCTATTGTCATGCAGAGGGACAAGGAAAGACTTGTCTGAATCCTCTCGCCTGCACTGGGTTCAGGTCTGGAAGGGACTGGCAGAGAGGTGAGCAGGAACCGGCCTCTCTGTGTTGAGGCTGGCCCCGGGGCAGGCGTGGGGGTGATGGCTGGAAGTGGGATGGCGCGTGAGTTGGCACCAGCCAGCGGTGGAGGCAGAGACTCAGAGGTCAGGGATCTCTCTCTCTGTCTCTGTCTCTCTCTCTCTCCCTCAGGGAGCTGAGGAGAGTAAGGTGGCGCCCCCCTGCCCTCCTCGCCTACCTCTCCATGGGCCCTTCTTTCTCTGGCCGCTCCAGGAGCCCTGCGGACTTGGCTTCAACCCCCCACCCACCGCACAGGCCAAGGGCGCATGCGCGACCGCCGGGGCCTAGGGCTGAACTCGGGGGTCCTCAGTGAAGGCCCCGCCCTCCCCCCAGGCTCTAACCCAGCTACAGCTGTTCCATCGCCGCCCTTCTGGACTGGGCTTCAGCTGTTGTCTCCCTCCCCTCCCCCACTCCCGCTCAGCTTGGAGGCCACTTCCCTGCCTTGAAAGCATTGCTCTGGCCCTGAGGGCCACAGGCGAACTGGGCTGCAAGCTCAAGGCTCTGCCTGGGCCAGCTGCTTCGGCCAGGGGTTCATTTCTTCCTTGAAAGACAAAGCCATGGCCTCACCCCACGCCTGGACTCTGCCACTGCAGCCAGCCCAGGTGTAGGAAAGGCTCTGTGGAGTCAGAAGCGCCGATAGAGGCAGATGGCACCGCAGGCTTTGGGGGCCAGGATGCAACTGGGCTAGCCCCTCCTCCCGGGAGTCGGGGAGGCCCGGCCATCCTAGTGCCCAGGCCACGGCTCCGGGGAGAAATCCGCCATGGAGGGCACGCGTGAGGCCCTCTGCCTGAGGTCGCAGGTGTCACACCAGGGCCACTGCAAGCCTGGCTCGGCTTGCCTGCTTTCTCCAGAGGAGGCTGGCCGCCCAGCCGAACCTGGCACCTGGGCCAGGCCCCTTCCAAGGGGACGAGTTCCAGAGGCTAGAGCCCTGGGGGCGGCTGCCAAGTCTCCTGGGGCGTGTGCTGGGCCCCCGTCAGAGGAGGAAGCAGCCTGGTAAACGGTGTGCCAGGCCTGAGATCTGGAGGCCTCCCACACCCGGGTACCTGTCCTGCCCAGGCCCCCCGAGGGAGGACGATGGTCCTGGCAGTGGCGAGCGGGGTGGGGCTGGCGCCAAGCCTGCCCTTGGATGCCCCGGGGAAGGGCGCCGGGGGTGGGCTGCCCCTGACCAGGTCGGAGGGCCCGACCCAGCTCGGGGCTTTTGGGGGCAGAGAGAGAATCCCCATCCGCCCTTTCCCTTCAGATTCTTAGGGCTGGCCAAATCCTTCACAAGACAGCTTGTCTGCAGAAAATCAGACCCAGCTCAAGAACATGTGTCCATGGGGGAAACCCGGGAAACTGAGTCTCCCCACGCAATTACAGAGATTCTCATCTTGCATCCTCTCCTGAGCTAATGACAAAGGTGGATGTCCCGGGTGGGCCTGTGGAATGGGAGAGGGGAGGAAGTCTATTGTCATGCAGAGGGACAAGGAAAGACTTGTCTGAATCTTCTCCCCTGCACTGCGTTCAGGTCTGGAAGGGACTGGCAGAGAGGTGAGCAGGAACCAGCCTCTCTGTGTTGAGGCTGGCCCCGGGGCAGGCGTGGGGGTGATGGCTGTAAGTGGGATGGCGCATGAGTTGGCACCAGCCAGCGGTGGAGGCAGAGACTCAGAGGTCAGGGATCTCTCTCTCTGTCTCTGTCTCTCTCTCTCTCCCTCAGGGAGCTGAGGAGAGTAAGGTGGCGCCCCCTGCCCACCTCGCCTACCTCTCCATGGGCCCTTCTTTCTCTGGCCGCTCCAGGAGCCCTGCGGACTTGGCTTCAACCCCCCACCCACCGCACAGGCCAAGGGCGCATGCGCGACCGCCGGGGCCTAGGGCTGACCTCGGGGGTCCTCAGTGAAGGCCCCGCCCTCCCCCCAGGCTCTGACCCAGCTGCAGCTGTTCCATCGCCGCCCTTCTGGACTGGGCTTCAGCTGTTGTCTCCCTCTCCTCCCCCACTCCCGCTCAGCTTGGAGGCCGCTTCCCTGCCTTGAAAGCATTGCTCTGGCCCTGAGGGCCACAGGCGAACTGGGCTGCAAGCTCAAGGCTCTGCCTGGGCCAGCTGCTTCGGCCAGTGGTTCATTTCTTCCTGGAAAGACAAAGCCATGGCCTCACCCCACGCCTGGACTCTGCCACTGCAGCCAGCACAGGTGTAGGAAAGGCTCTGTGGAGTCAGAAGCGCCGAGAGAGGCAGATGGCACCGCAGGCTTTGGGGGCCAGGGCGCAACTGGGCTAGCCCCTCCTCCCGGGAGTCGGGGAGGCCCGGCCATCCTAGTGCCCAGGCCACGGCTCCGGGGAGAAATCCGCCATGGAGGGCACGCGTGAGGCCCTCTGCCTGAGGTCGCAGGTGTCACACCAGGGCCACTGCAAGCCTGGCTCGGCTTGCCTGCTTTCTCCAGAGGAGGCTGGCCGACCAGCCGAACCTGGCACCTGGGCCAGGCCCCTTCCAAGGGGACGAGTTCCAGAGGCTAGAGCCCTGGGGGCGGCTGCCATGTCTCCTGGGGCGTGTGCTGGGCCCCCGTCAGAGGAGGAAGCAGCCTGGTAAACGGTGTGCCAGGCCTGAGATCTGGAGGCCTCCCACACCCGGGTACCTGTCCTGCCCAGGCCCCCCGAGGGAGGACGATGGTCCTGGCAGTGGCGAGCGGGGTAGGGCTGGCGCCAAGCCTGCCCTTGGATGCCCCGGGGAAGGGCGCCGGGGGTGGGCTGCCCCTGACCAGGTCGGAGGGCCCGACCCAGCTCGGGGCTTTTGGGGGCAGAGAGAGAATCCCCATCCGCCCTTTCCCTTCAGATTCTTAGGGCTGGCCAAATCCTTCACAAGACAGCTTGTCTGCAGAAAATCAGACCCAGCTCAAGAACATGTGTCCATGGGGGAAACCCGGGAAACTGAGTCTCCCCACGCAATTACAGAGATTCTCATCTTGCATCCTCTCCTGAGCTAATGACAAAGGTGGATGTCCCGGGTGGGCCTGTGGAATGGGAGAGGGGAGGAAGTCTATTGTCATGCAGAGGGACAAGGAAAGACTTGTCTGAATCTTCTCCCCTGCACTGCGTTCAGGTCTGGAAGGGACTGGCAGAGAGGTGAGCAGGAACCGGCCTCTCTGTGTTGAGGCTGGCCCCGGGGCAGGCGTGGGGGTGATGGCTGTAAGTGGGATGGCGCGTGAGTTGGCACCAGCCAGCGGTGGAGGCAGAGACTCAGAGGTCAGGGATCTCTCTCTCTGTCTCTGTCTCTCTCTCTCTCCCTCAGGGAGCTGAGGAGAGTAAGGTGGCGCCCCCCTGCCCTCCTCGCCTACCTCTCCATGGGCCCTTCTTTCTCTGGCCGCTCCAGGAGTCCTGCGGACTTGGCTTCAACCCCCCACCCACCGCACAGGCCAAGGTCGCATGCGCGACCGCCGGGGCCTAGGGCTGACCTCGGGGGACCTCAGTGAAGGCCCCGCCCTCCCCCCAGGCTCTGACCCAGCTACAGCTGTTCCATCGCCGCCCTTCTGGACTGGGCTTCAGCTGTTGTCTCCCTCCCCTCCCCCACTCCCGCTCAGCTTGGAGGCCACTTCCCTGCCTTGAAAGCATTGCTCTGGCCCTGAGGGCCACAGGCGAACTGGGCTGCAAGCTCAAGGCTCTGCCTGGGCCAGCTGCTTCGGCCAGGGGCTCATTTCTTCCTGGAAAGACAAAGCCATGGCCTCACACCACGCCTGCACTCTGCCACTGCAGCCAGCCCAGGTGTAGGAAAGGCTCTGTGGAGTCAGAAGCGCCGAGAGAGGCAGATGGCACCTCAGGCTTTGGGGGCCAGGGCGCAACTGGGCTAGCCCCTCCTCCCGGGAGTCGGGGAGGCCCGGCCATCCTAGTGCCCAGGCCACGGCTCCGGGGAGAAATCCGCCATGGAGGGCACGCGTGAGGCCCCTCTGCCTGAGGTCGCAGGTGTCACACCAGGGCCACTGCAAGCCTGGCTCGGCTTGCCTGCTTTCTCCAGAGGAGGCTGGCCGCCCAGCCGAACCTGGCACCTGGGCCAGGCCCCTTCCAAGGGGACGAGTTCCAGAGGCTAGAGCCCTGGGGGCGGCTGCCAAGTCTCCTGGGGCGTGTGCTGGGCCCCCGTCAGAGGAGGAAGCAGCCTGGTAAACGGTGGTGCCAGGTCTGAGATCTGGAGGCCTCCCACACCCGGGTACCTGTCCTGCCCAGGACCCCCGAGGGAGGACGATGGTCCTGGCAGTGGCGAGCGGGGTGGGGCTGGCGCCAAGCCTGCCCTTGGATGCCCCGGGGAAGGGCGCCGGGGGTGGGCTGCCCCTGACCAGGTCGGAGGGCCCGACCCAGCTCGGGGCTTTTGGGGGCAGAGAGAGAATCCCCATCCGCCCTTTCCCTTCAGATTCTTAGGGCTGGCCAAATCCTTCACAAGACAGCTTGTCTGCAGAAAATCAGACCCAGCTCAAGAACATGTGTCCATGGGGGAAACCCGGGAAACTGAGTCTCCCCACGCAATTACAGAGATTCTCATCTTGCATCCTCTCCTGAGCTAATGACAAAGGTGGATGTCCCGGGTGGGCCTGTGGAATGGGAGAGGGGAGGAAGTCTATTGTCATGCAGAGGGACAAGGAAAGACTTGTCTGAATCTTCTCCCCTGCACTGCGTTCAGGTCTGGAAGGGACTGGCAGAGAGGTGAGCAGGAACCGGCCTCTCTGTGTTGAGGCTGGCCCCGGGGCAGGCGTGGGGGTGATGGCTGTAAGTGGGATGGCGCGTGAGTTGGTACCAGCCAGCGGTGGAGGCAGAGACTCAGAGGTCAGGGATCTCTCTCTCTGTCTCTGTCTCTCTCTCTCTCCCTCAGGGAGCTGAGGAGAGTAAGGTGGCGCCCCCCTGCCCTCCTCGCCTACCTCTCCATGGGCCCTTCTTTCTCTGGCCGCTCCAGGAGCCCTGCGGACTTGGCTTCAACCCCCCACCCACCGCACAGGCCAAGGGCGCATGCGCGACCGCCGGGGCCTAGGGCTGACCTCGGGGGTCCTCAGTGAAGGCCCCGCCCTCCCCCCAGGCTCTGACCCAGCTACAGCTGTTCCATCGCCGCCCTTCTGGACTGGGCTTCAGCTGTTGTCTCCCTCCCCTCCCCCACTCCCGCTCAGCTTGGAGGCCACTTCCCTGCCTTGAAAGCATTGCTCTGGCCCTGAGGGCCACAGGCGAACTGGGCTGCAAGCTCAAGGCTCTGCCTGGGCCAGCTGCTTCGGCCAGGGGTTCATTTCTTCCTGGAAAGACAAAGCCATGGCCTCACCCCACGCCTGGACTCTGCCACTGCAGCCAGCCCAGGTGTAGGAAAGGCTCTGTGGAGTCAGAAGCGCCGAGAGAGGCAGATGGCACCGCAGGCTTTGGGGGCCATGGCGCAACTGGGCTAGCCCCTCCTCCCGGGAGTCGGGGAGGCCCGGCCATCCTAGTGCCCAGGCCACGGCTCCGGGGAGAAATCCGCCATGGAGGGCACGCGTGAGGCCCTCTGCCTGAGGTCGCAGGTGTCACACCAGGGCCACTGCAAGCCTGGCTCGGCTTGCCTGCTTTCTCCAGAGGAGGCTGGCCGCCCAGCCGAACCTGGCACCTGGGCCAGGCCCCTTCCAAGGGGACGAGTTCCAGAGGCTAGAGCCCTGGGGGCGGCTGCCAAGTCTCCTGGGGCGTGTGCTGGGCCCCCGTCAGAGGAGGAAGCAGCCTGGTAAACGATGTGCCAGGCCTGAGATCTGGAGGCCTCCCACACCCGGGTACCTGTCCTGCCCAGGCCCCCCGAGGGAGGACGATGGTCCTGGCAGTGGCGAGCGGGGTGGGGCTGGCGCCAAGCCTGCCCTTGGATGCCCCGGGGAAGGGCGCCGGGGGTGGGCTGCCCCTGACCAGGTCGGAGGGCCCGACCCAGCTCGGGGCTTTTGGGGGCAGAGAGAGAATCCCCATCCGCCCTTTCCCTTCAGATTCTTAGGGCTGGCCAAATCCTTCACAAGACAGCTTGTCTGCAGAAAATCAGACCCAGCTCAAGAACATGTGTCCATGGGGGAAACCCGGGAAACTGAGTCTCCCCACGCAATTACAGAGATTCTCATCTTGCATCCTCTCCTGAGCTAATGACAAAGGTGGATGTCCCGGGTGGGCCTGTGGAATGGGAGAGGGGAGGAAGTCTATTGTCATGCAGAGGGACAAGGAAAGACTTGTCTGAATCTTCTCCCCTGCACTGCGTTCAGGTCTGGAAGGGACTGGCAGAGAGGTGAGCAGGAACCGGCCTCTCTGTGTTGAGGCTGGCCCCGGGGCAGGCGTGGGGGTGATGGCTGGAAGTGGGATGGCGCGTGAGTTGGCACCAGCCAGCGGTGGAGGCAGAGACTCAGAGGTCAGGGATCTCTCTCTCTGTCTCTGTCTCTCTCTCTCTCCCTCAGGGAGCTGAGGAGAGTAAGGTGGCGCCCCCCTGCCCTCCTCGCCTACCTCTCCATGGGCCCTTCTTTCTCTGGCCGCTCCAGGAGTCCTGCGGACTTGGCTTCAACCCCCCACCCACCGCACAGGCCAAGGGCGCATGCGCGACCGCCGGGGCCTAGGGCTGACCTCGGGGGTCCTCAGTGAAGGCCCCGCCCTCCCCCCAGGCTCTGACCCAGCTACAGCTGTTCCATCGCCGCCCTTCTGGACTGGGCTTCAGCTGTTGTCTCCCTCCCCTCCCCCACTCCCGCTCAGCTTGGAGGCCACTTCCCTGCCTTGAAAGCATTGCTCTGGCCCTGAGGGCCACAGGCGAACTGGGCTGCAAGCTCAAGGCTCTGCCTGGGCCAGCTGCTTCGGCCAGGGGCTCATTTCTTCCTGGAAAGACAAAGCCATGGCCTCACCCCACGCCTGGACTCTGCCACTGCAGCCAGCCCAGGTGTAGGAAAGGCTCTGTGGAGTCAGAAGCGCCGAGAGAGGCAGATGGCACCGCAGGCTTTGGGGGCCAGGGCGCAACTGGGCTAGACCCTCCTCCCGGGAGTCGGGGAGGCCCGGCCATCCTAGTGCCCAGGCCACGGCTCCGGGGAGAAATCCGCCATGGAGGGCACGCGTGAGGCCCTCTGCCTGAGGTCGCAGGTGTCACACCAGGGCCACTGCAAGCCTGGCTCGGCTTGCCTGCTTTCTCCAGAGGAGGCTGGCCGCCCAGCCGAACCTGGCACCTGGGCCAGGCCCCTTCCAAGGGGACGAGTTCCAGAGGCTAGAGCCCTGGGGGCGGCTGCCAAGTCTCCTGGGGCGTGTGCTGGGCCCCCGTCAGAGGAGGAAGCAGCCTGGTAAACGGGTGTGCCAGGCCTGAGATCTGGAGGCCTCCCACACCCGGGTACCTGTCCTGCCCAGGACCCCCGAGGGAGGACGATGGTCCTGGCAGTGGCGAGCGGGGTGGGGCTGGCGCCAAGCCTGCCCTTGGATGCCCCGGGGAAGGGCGCCGGGGGTGGGCTGCCCCTGACCAGGTCGGAGGGCCCGACCCAGCTCGGGGCTTTTGGGGGCAGAGAGAGAATCCCCATCCGCCCTTTCCCTTCAGATTCTTAGGGCTGGCCAAATCCTTCACAAGACAGCTTGTCTGCAGAAAATCAGACCCAGCTCAAGAACATGTGTCCATGGGGGAAACCCGGGAAACTGAGTCTCCCCCCGCAATTACAGAGATTCTCATCTTGCATCCTCTCCTGAGCTAATGACAAAGGTGGATGTCCCGGGTGGGCCTGTGGAATGGGAGAGGGGAGGAAGTCTATTGTCATGCAGAGGGACAAGGAAAGACTTGTCTGAATCTTCTCCCCTGCACTGCGTTCAGGTCTGGAAGGGACTGGCAGAGAGGTGAGCAGGAACCGGCATCTCTGTGTTGAGGCTGGCCCCGGGGCAGGCGTGGGGGTGATGGCTGTAAGTGGGATGGCGCGTGAATTGGTACCAGCCAGCGGTGGAGGCAGAGACTCAGAGGTCAGGGATCTCTCTCTCTGTCTCTGTCTCTCTCTCTCTCCCTCAGGGAGCTGAGGAGAGTAAGGTGGCGCCCCCCTGCCCTCCTCGCTTACCTCTCCATGGGCCCTTCTTTCTCTGGCCGCTCCAGGAGCCCTGCGGACTTGGCTTCAACCCCCCACCCACCGCACAGGCCAAGGGCGCATGCGCGACCGCCGGGGCCTAGGGCTGACCTCGGGGGTCCTCAGTGAAGGCCCCGCCCTCCCCCCAGGCTCTGACCCAGCTACAGCTGTTCCATCGCCGCCCTTCTGGACTGGGCTTCAGCTGTTGTCTCCCTCCCCTCCCCCACTCCCGCTCAGCTTGGAGGCCACTTCCCTGCCTTGAAAGCATTGCTCTGGCCCTGAGGGCCACAGGCGAACTGGGCTGCAAGCTCAAGGCTCTGCCTGGGCCAGCTGCTTCGGCCAGGGGTTCATTTCTTCCTGGAAAGACAAAGCCATGGCCTCACCCCACGCCTGGACTCTGCCACTGCAGCCAGCCCAGGTGTAGGAAAGGCTCTGTGGAGTCAGAAGCGCCGAGAGAGGCAGATGGCACCACAGGCTTTGGGGGCCAGGGCGCAACTGGGCTAGCCCCTCCTCCCGGGAGTCGGGGAGGCCCGGCCATCCTAGTGCCCAGGCCACGGCTCCGGGGAGAAATCCGCCATGGAGGGCACGCGTGAGGCCCTCTGCCTGAGGTCGCAGGTGTCACACCAGGGCCACTGCAAGCCTGGCTCGGCTTGCCTGCTTTCTCCAGAGGAGGCTGGCCGACCAGCCGAACCTGGCACCTGGGCCAGGCCCCTTCCAAGGGGACGAGTTCCAGAGGCTAGAGCCCTGGGGGCGGCTGCCAAGTCTCCTGGGGCGTGTGCTGGGCCCCCGTCAGAGGAGGAAGCAGCCTGGTAAACGGTGTGCCAGGCCTGAGATCTGGAGGCCTCCCACACCCGGGTACCTGTCCTGCCCAGGCCCCCCGAGGGAGGACGATGGTCCTGGCAGTGGCGAGCGGGGTGGGGCTGGCGCCAAGCCTGCCCTTGGATGCCCCGGGGAAGGGCGCCGGGGGTGGGCTGCCCCTGACCAGGTCGGAGGGCCCGACCCAGCTCGGGGCTTTTGGGGGCAGAGAGAGAATCCCCATCCGCCCTTTCCCTTCAGATTCTTAGGGCTGGCCAAATCCTTCACAAGACAGCTTGTCTGCAGAAAATCAGACCCAGCTCAAGAACATGTGTCCATGGGGGAAACCCGGGAAACTGAGTCTCCCCACGCAATTACAGAGATTCTCATCTTGCATCCTCTCCTGAGCTAATGACAAAGGTGGATGTCCCGGGTGGGCCTGTGGAATGGGAGAGGGGAGGAAGTCTATTGTCATGCAGAGGAACAAGGAAAGACTTGTCTGAAAATTCTCCTCTGCACTGCGTTCAGTTCTGGAAGGGACTGGCAGTGAGGTGAACAGGAACCGGCCTCTCTGTGTTGAGGCTGGCCCTGGGGCAGGCTTGGGGGTGATGGCTGTAAGTGGGATGGCGCGTGAGTTGGCACCAGCCAGCGGTGGAGGCAGAGACTCAGAGGTCAGGGATCTCTCTCTCTGTCTCTGTCTCTCTCTCTCTCCCTCAGGGAGCTGAGGAGAGTAAGGTGGCGCCCCCTGCCCACCTCGCCTACCTCTCCATGGGCCCTTCTTTCTCTGGCCGCTCCAGGAGCCCTGCGGACTTGGCTTCAACCCCCCACCCACCGCACAGGCCAAGGGCGCATCGCGACCGCCGGGGCCTAGGGCTGACCTCGGGGGTCCTCAGTGAAGGCCCCGCCCTCCCCCCAGGCTCTGACCCAGCTACAGCTGTTCCATCGCCGCCCTTCTGGACTGGGCTTCAGCTGTTGTCTCCCTCCCCTACCCCACTCCCGCTCAGCTTGGAGGCCACTTCCCTGCCTTGAAAGCATTGCTCTGGCCCTGAGGTCCACAGGCGAACTGGGCTGCAAGCTCAAGGCTCTGCCTGGGCCAGCTGCTTCGGCCAGGGGTTCATTTCTTCCTGGAAAGACAAAGCCATGGCCTCACCCCACGCCTGGACTCTGCCACTGCAGCCAGCCCATTTGTAGGAAAGGCTCTGTGGAGTCAGAAGCGCCGAGAGAGGCAGATGGCACCACAGGCTTTGGGGGCCAGGGCGCAACTGGGCTAGCCCCTCCTCCCGGGAGTCGGGGAGGCCCGGCCATCCTAGTGCCCAGGCCACGGCTCCGGGGAGAAATCCGCCATGGAGGGCACGCGTGAGGCCCTCTGCCTGAGGTCGCAGGTGTCACACCAGGGCCACTGCAAGCCTGGCTCGGCTTGCCTGCTTTCTCCAGAGGAGGCTGGCCGACCAGCCGAACCTGGCACCTGGGCCAGGCCCCTTCCAAGGGGACGAGTTCCAGAGGCTAGAGCCCTGGGGGCGGCTGCCAAGTCTCCTGGGGCGTGTGCTGGGCCCCCGTCAGAGGAGGAAGCAGCCTGGTAAACGGGTGTGCCAGGCCTGAGATCTGGAGGCCTCCCACACCCGGGTACCTGTCCTGCCCAGGCCCCCCGAGGGAGGACGATGGTCCTGGCAGTGGCGAGCGGGGTGGGGCTGGCGCCAAGCCTGCCCTTGGATGCCCCGGGGAAGGGCGCCGGGGGTGGGCTGCCCCTGACCAGGTCGGAGGGCCCGACCCAGCTCGGGGCTTTTGGGGGCAGAGAGAGAATCCCCATCCGCCCTTTCCCTTCAGATTCTTAGGGCTGGCCAAATCCTTCACAAGACAGCTTGTCTGCAGAAAATCAGACCCAGCTCAAGAACATGTGTCCATGGGGGAAACCCGGGAAACTGAGTCTCCCCACGCAATTACAGAGATTCTCATCTTGCATCCTCTCCTGAGCTAATGACAAAGGTGGATGTCCCGGGTGGGCCTGTGGAATGGGAGAGGGGAGGAAGTCTATTGTCATGCAGAGGAACAAGGAAAGACTTGTCTGAAAATTCTCCTCTGCACTGCGTTCAGTTCTGGAAGGGACTGGCAGTGAGGTGAACAGGAACCGGCCTCTCTGTGTTGAGGCTGGCCCTGGGGCAGGCTTGGGGGTGATGGCTGTAAGTGGGATGGCGCGTGAGTTGGCACCAGCCAGCGGTGGAGGCAGAGACTCAGAGGTCAGGGATCTCTCTCTCTGTCTCTGTCTCTCTCTCTCTCCCTCAGGGAGCTGAGGAGAGTAAGGTGGCGCCCCCTGCCCACCTCGCCTACCTCTCCATGGGCCCTTCTTTCTCTGGCCGCTCCAGGAGCCCTGCGGACTTGGCTTCAACCCCCCACCCACCGCACAGGCCAAGGGCGCATCGCGACCGCCGGGGCCTAGGGCTGACCTCGGGGGTCCTCAGTGAAGGCCCCGCCCTCCCCCCAGGCTCTGACCCAGCTACAGCTGTTCCATCGCCGCCCTTCTGGACTGGGCTTCAGCTGTTGTCTCCCTCCCCTCCCCCACTCCCGCTCAGCTTGGAGGCCACTTCCCTGCCTTGAAAGCATTGCTCTGGCCCTGAGGGCCACAGGCGAACTGGGCTGCAAGCTCAAGGCTGTGCCTGGGCCAGCTGCTTCGGCCAGGGGTTCATTTCTTCCTGGAAAGACAAAGCCATGGCCTCACCCCACGCCTGGACTCTGCCACTGCAGCCAGCCCATTTGTAGGAAAGGCTCTGTGGAGTCAGAAGCGCCGAGAGAGGCAGATGGCACCACAGGCTTTGGGGGCCAGGGCGCAACTGGGCTAGCCCCTCCTCCCGGGAGTCGGGGAGGCCCGGCCATCCTAGTGCCCAGGCCACGGCTCCGGGGAGAAATCCGCCATGGAGGGCACGCGTGAGGCCCTCTGCCTGAGGTCGCAGGTGTCACACCAGGGCCACTGCAAGCCTGGCTCGGCTTGCCTGCTTTCTCCAGAGGAGGCTGGCCGCCCAGCCGAACCTGGCACCTGGGCCAGGCCCCTTCCAAGGGGACGAGTTCCAGAGGCTAGAGCCCTGGGGGCGGCTGCCAAGTCTCCTGGGGCGTGTGCTGGGCCCCCGTCAGAGGAGGAAGCAGCCTGGTAAACGGTGTGCCAGGCCTGAGATCTGGAGGCCTCCCACACCCGGGTACCTGTCCTGCCCAGGCCCCCCGAGGGAGGACGATGGTCCTGGCAGTGGCGAGCGGGGTGGGGCTGGCGCCAAGCCTGCCCTTGGATGCCCCGGGGAAGGGCGCCGGGGGTGGGCTGCCCCTGACCAGGTCGGAGGGCCCGACCCAGCTCGGGGCTTTTGGGGGCAGAGAGAGAATCCCCATCCGCCCTTTCCCTTCAGATTCTTAGGGCTGGCCAAATCCTTCACAAGACAGCTTGTCTGCAGAAAATCAGACCCAGCTCAAGAACATGTGTCCATGGGGGAAACCCGGGAAACTGAGTCTCCCCACGCAATTACAGAGATTCTCATCTTGCATCCTCTCCTGAGCTAATGACAAAGGTGGATGTCCCGGGTGGGCCTGTGGAATGGGAGAGGGGAGGAAGTCTATTGTCATGCAGAGGAACAAGGAAAGACTTGTCTGAAAATTCTCCTCTGCACTGCGTTCAGTTCTGGAAGGGACTGGCAGTGAGGTGAACAGGAACCGGCCTCTCTGTGTTGAGGCTGGCCCTGGGGCAGGCTTGGGGGTGATGGCTGTAAGTGGGATGGCGCGTGAGTTGGCACCAGCCAGCGGTGGAGGCAGAGACTCAGAGGTCAGGGATCTCTCTCTCTGTCTCTGTCTCTCTCTCTCTCCCTCAGGGAGCTGAGGAGAGTAAGGTGGCGCCCCCCTGCCCACCTCGCCTACCTCTCCATGGGCCCTTCCTTTCTCTGGCCGCTCCAGGAGCCCTGCGGACTTGGCTTCAACCCCCCACCCACCGCACAGGCCAAGGGCGCATCGCGATCGCCGGGGCCTAGGGCTGACCTCGGGGGTCCTCAGTGAAGGCCCCGCCCTCCCCCCAGGCTCTGACCCAGCTACAGCTGTTCCATCGCCGCCCTTCTGGACTGGGCTTCAGCTGTTGTCTCCCTCCCCCTCCCCCACTCCCGCTCAGCTTGGAGGCCGCTTCCCTGCCTTGAAAGCATTGCTCTGGCCCTGAGGGCCACAGGCGAACTGGGCTGCAAGCTCAAGGCTCTGCCTGGGCCAGCTGCTTCGGCCAGGGGTTCATTTCTTCCTGGAAAGACAAAGCCATGGCCTCACCCCACGCCTGGACTCTGCCACTGCAGCCAGCCCAGGTGTAGGAAAGGCTCTGTGGAGTCAGAAGCGCCGAGAGAGGCAGATGGCACCACAGGCTTTGGGGGCCAGGGCGCAACTGGGCTAGCCCCTCCTCCCGGGAGTCGGGGAGGCCCGGCCATCCTAGTGCCCAGGCCACGGCTCCGGGGAGAAATCCGCCATGGAGGGCACGCGTGAGGCCCTCTGCCTGAGGTCGCAGGTGTCACACCAGGGCCACTGCAAGCCTGGCTCGGCTTGCCTGCTTTCTCCAGAGGAGGCTGGCCGCCCAGCCGAACCTGGCACCTGGGCCAGGCCCCTTCCAAGGGGACGAGTTCCAGAGGCTAGAGCCCTGGGGGCGGCTGCCAAGTCTCCTGGGGCGTGTGCTGGGCCCCCGTCAGAGGAGGAAGCAGCCTGGTAAACGGTGTGCCAGGCCTGAGATCTAGAGGCTTCCCACACCCGGGTACCTGTCCTGCCCAGGCCCCCCGAGGGAGGACGATGGTCCTGGCAGTGGCGAGCGGGGTGGGGCTGGCGCCAAGCCTGCCCTTGGATGCCCCGGGGAAGGGCGCCGGGGGTGGGCTGCCCCTGACCAGGTCGGAGGGCCCGACCCAGCTCGGGGCTTTTGGGGGCAGAGAGAGAATCCCCATCCGCCCTTTCCCTTCAGATTCTTAGGGCTGGCCAAATCCTTCACAAGACAGCTTGTCTGCAGAAAATCAGACCCAGCTCAAGAACATGTGTCCATGGGGGAAACCCGGGAAACTGAGTCTCCCCACGCAATTACAGAGATTCTCATCTTGCATCCTCTCCTGAGCTAATGACAAAGGTGGATGTCCCGGGTGGGCCTGTGGAATGGGAGAGGGGAGGAAGTCTATTGTCATGCAGAGGAACAAGGAAAGACTTGTCTGAAAATTCTCCTCTGCACTGCGTTCAGGTCTGGAAGGGACTGGCAGAGAGGTGAGCAGGAACCGGCCTCTCTGTGTTGAGGCTGGCCCCGGGGCAGGCGTGGGGGTGATGGCTGTAAGTGGGATGGCGCGTGAGTTGGCACCAGCCAGCGGTGGAGGCAGAGACTCAGAGGTCAGGGATCTCTCTCTCTGTCTCTGTCTCTCTCTCTCTCCCTCAGGGAGCTGAGGAGAGTAAGGTGGCTCCCCCCTGCCCTCCTCGCCTACCTCTCCATGGGCCCTTCTTTCTCTGGCCCCTCCAGGAGCCCTGCGGACTTGGCTTCAACCCCCCACCCACCGCACAGGCCAAGGGCGCATGCGCGACCGCCGGGGCCTAGGGCTGACCTCGGGGGTCCTCAGTGAAGGCCCCGCCCTCCCCCCAGGCTCTGACCCAGCTACAGCTGTTCCATCGCCGCCCTTCTGGACTGGGCTTCAGCTGTTGTCTCCCTCCCCTCCCCCACTCCCGCTCAGCTTGGAGGCCGCTTCCCTGCCTTGAAAGCATTGCTCTGGCCCTGAGGGCCACAGGCGAACTGGGCTGCAAGCTCAAGGCTCTGCCTGGGCCAGCTGCTTCGGCCAGGGGTTCATTTCTTCCTGGAAAGACAAAGCCATGGCCTCACCCCACGCCTGGACTCTGCCACTGCAGCCAGCCCAGGTGTAGGAAAGGCTCTGTGGAGTCAGAAGCGCCAATAGAGGCAGATGGCACCGCAGACTTTGGGGGCCAGGGCGCAACTGGGCTAGCCCCTCCTCCCGGGAGTCGGGGAGGCCCGGCCATCCTAGTGCCCAGGCCACGGCTCCGGGGAGAAATCCGCCATGGAGGGCACGCGTGAGGCCCTCTGCCTGAGGTCGCAGGTGTCACACCAGGGCCACTGCAAGCCTGGCTCGGCTTGCCTGCTTTCTCCAGAGGAGGCTGGCCGCCCAGCCGAACCTGGCACCTGGGCCAGGCCCCTTCCAAGGGGACGAGTTCCAGAGGCTAGAGCCCTGGGGGCGGCTGCCAAGTCTCCTGGGGCGTGTGCTGGGCCCCCGTCAGAGGAGGAAGCAGCCTGGTAAACGATGTGCCAGGCCTGAGATCTAGAGGCCTCCCACACCCGGGTACCTGTCCTGCCCAGGCCCCCCGAGGGAGGACGATGGTCCTGGCAGTGGCGAGCGGGGTGGGGCTGGCGCCAAGCCTGCCCTTGGATGCCCCGGGGAAGGGCGCCGGGGGTGGGCTGCCCCTGACCAGGTCGGAGGGCCCGACCCAGCTCGGGGCTTTTGGGGGCAGAGAGAGAATCCCCATCCGCCCTTTCCCTTCAGATTCTTAGGGCTGGCCAAATCCTTCACAAGACAGCTTGTCTGCAGAAAATCAGACCCAGCTCAAGAACATGTGTCCATGGGGGAAACCCGGGAAACTGAGTCTCCCCACGCAATTACAGAGATTCTCATCTTGCATCCTCTCCTGAGCTAATGACAAAGGTGGATGTCCCGGGTGGGCCTGTGGAATGGGAGAGGGGAGGAAGTCTATTGTCATGCAGAGGAACAAGGAAAGACTTGTCTGAAAATTCTCCTCTGCACTGCGTTCAGTTCTGGAAGGGACTGGCAGAGAGGTGAGCAGGAACCGGCCTCTCTGTGTTGAGGCTGGCCCTGGGGCAGGCTTGGGGGGTGATGGCTGTAAGTGGGATGGCGCGTGAGTTGGCACCAGCCAGCGGTGGAGGCAGAGACTCAGAGGTCAGGGATCTCTCTCTCTGTCTCTGTCTCTCTCTCTCTCCCTCAGGGAGCTGAGGAGAGTAAGGTGGCGCCCCCTGCCCACCTCGCCTACCTCTCCATGGGCCCTTCTTTCTCTGGCCGCTCCAGGAGCCCTGCGGACTTGGCTTCAACCCCCCACCCACCGCACAGGCCAAGGGCGCATCGCGACCGCCGGGGCCTAGGGCTGACCTCGGGGGTCCTCAGTGAAGGCCCCGCCCTCCCCCCAGGCTCTGACCCAGCTACAGCTGTTCCATCGCCGCCCTTCTGGACTGGGCTTCAGCTGTTGTCTCCCTCCCCTCCCCCACTCCCGCTCAGCTTGGAGGCCGCTTCCCTGCCTTGAAAGCATTGCTCTGGCCCTGAGGGCCACAGGCGAACTGGGCTGCAAGCTCAAGGCTCTGCCTGGGCCAGCTGCTTCGGCCAGGGGTTCATTTCTTCCTGGAAAGACAAAGCCATGGCCTCACCCCACGCCTGGACTCTGCCACTGCAGCCAGCCCAGGTGTAGGAAAGGCTCTGTGGAGTCAGAAGCGCCGAGAGAGGCAGATGGCACCGCAGGCTTTGGGGGCCAGGGCGCAACTGGGCTAGCCCCTCCTCCCGGGAGTCGGGGAGGCCCGGCCATCCTAGTGCCCAGGCCACGGCTCCGGGGAGAAATCCGCCATGGAGGGCACGCGTGAGGCCCTCTGCCTGAGGTCGCAGGTGTCACACCAGGGCCACTGCAAGCCTGGCTCGGCTTGCCTGCTTTCTCCAGAGGAGGCTGGCCGACCAGCCGAACCTGGCACCTGGGCCAGGCCCCTTCCAAGGGGACGAGTTCCAGAGGCTAGAGCCCTGGGGGCGGCTGCCAAGTCTCCTGGGGCGTGTGCTGGGCCCCCGTCAGAGGAGGAAGCAGCCTGGTAAACGGTGTGCCAGGCCTGAGATCTAGAGGCCTCCCACACCCGGGTACCTGTCCTGCCCAGGCCCCCCGAGGGAGGACGATGGTCCTGGCAGTGGCGAGCGGGGTGGGGCTGGCGCCAAGCCTGCCCTTGGATGCCCCGGGGAAGGGCGCCGGGGGTGGGCTGCCCCTGACCAGGTCGGAGGGCCCGACCCAGCTCGGGGCTTTTGGGGGCAGAGAGAGAATCCCCATCCGCCCTTTCCCTTCAGATTCTTAGGGCTGGCCAAATCCTTCACAAGACAGCTTGTCTGCAGAAAATCAGACCCAGCTCAAGAACATGTGTCCATGGGGGAAACCCGGGAAACTGAGTCTCCCCACGCAATTACAGAGATTCTCATCTTGCATCCTCTCCTGAGCTAATGACAAAGGTGGATGTCCCGGGTGGGCCTGTGGAATGGGAGAGGGGAGGAAGTCTATTGTCATGCAGAGGAACAAGGAAAGACTTGTCTGAAAATTCTCCTCTGCACTGCGTTCAGGTCTGGAAGGGACTGGCAGAGAGGTGAGCAGGAACCGGCCTCTCTGTGTTGAGGCTGGCCCCGGGGCAGGCGTGGGGGTGATGGCTGGAAGTGGGATGGCGCGTGAGTTGGCACCAGCCAGCGGTGGAGGCAGAGACTCAGAGGTCAGGGATCTCTCTCTCTGTCTCTGTCTCTCTCTCTCTCCCTCAGGGAGCTGAGGAGAGTAAGGTGGCGCCCCCTGCCCACCTCGCCTACCTCTCCATGGGCCCTTCTTTCTCTGGCCGCTCCAGGAGCCCTGCGGACTTGGCTTCAACCCCCCACCCACCGCACAGGCCAAGGGCGCATGCGCGACCGCCGGGGCCTAGGGCTGACCTCGGGGGTCCTCAGTGAAGGCCCCGCCCTCCCCCCAGGCTCTGACCCAGCTACAGCTGTTCCATTGCCGCCCTTCTGGACTGGGCTTCAGCTGTTGTCTCCCTCCCCTCCCCCACTCCCGCTCAGCTTGGAGGCCACTTCCCTGAATGAAAGCATTGCTCTGGCCCTGAGGGCCACAGGCGAACTGGGCTGCAAGCTCAAGGCTCTGCCTGGGCCAGCTGCTTCGGCCAGGGGCTCATTTCTTCCTGGAAAGACAAAGCCATGGCCTCACCCCTCACCTGGACTCTGCCACTGCAGCCAGCCCAGGTGTAGGAAAGGCTCTGTGGAGTCAGAAGCACCGAGAGAGGCAGATGGCACCGCAGGCTTTTGGGGGCCAGGGCGCAACTGGGCTAGCCCCTCCTCCCGGGAGTCGGGGAGGCCCGGCCATCCTAGTGCCCAGGCCATGGCTCCGGGGAGAAATCCGCCATGGAGGGCACGCGTGAGGCCCTCTGCCTGAGGTCGCAGGTGTCACACAGGGCCATTGCAAACCTGGCTCGGCTTGCCTGCTTTCTCCAGAGGAGGCTGGCCGACCAGCCGAACCTGGCACCTGGGCCAGGCCCCTTCCAAGGGGACGAGTTCCAGAGGCTAGAGCCCTGGGGGCGGCTGCCAAGTCTCCTGGGGCGTGTGCTGGGCCCCCGTCAGAGGAGGAAGCAGCCTGGTAAACGGTGTGCCAGGCCTGAGATCTGGAGGCCTCCCACACCCGGGTCCCTGTCCTGCCCAGGCCCCCCGAGGGAGGACGATGGTCCTGGCAGTGGCGAGCGGGATGGGGCTGGCGCCAAGCCTGCCCTTGGATGCCCCGGGGAAGGGCGCCGGGGGTGGGCTGCCCCTGACCAGGTCGGAGGGCCCGACCCAGCTCGGGGCTTTTGGGGGCAGAGAGAGAATCCCCATCCGCCCTTTCCCTTCAGAATCTTAGGGCTGGCCAAATCCTTCACAAGACAGCTTGTCTGCAGAAAATCAGACCCAGCTCAAGAACATGTGTCCATGGGGGAAACCTGGGAAACTGAGTCTCCCCACACAATAGCAGAGATTCTCATCTTGCATCCTCTCCTGAGCTAATGACAAAGGTGGATGTCCCCGGTGGGCCTGTGGAATGGGAGAGGGGAGGAAGTCTATTGTCATGCAGAGGGACATGGAAAGACTTGTCTGAAGCTTATCCCCTGCTCTGGGGTCAGGTCGGGAAGGGACGGCACAGAGGTGAGCAGGAACCGGCCTCTCTGTCGTGGGGCTGGCCCCGGGGCAGGTGTGGGGGTGATGGCTGAAAGTGGGATGGCGCGTGAGTTGGCACCAGCCAGCGGTGGAGGCAGAGACTCAGAGGTCAGGGATCTCTCTCTCTGTCTCTGTCTCTCTCTCTCTCCCTCAGGGAGCTGAGGAGAGTAAGGTGGCACCCCCTGCCCACCTCGCCTACCTCTCCATGGGCCCTTCTTTCTCTGGCCGCTCCGGGAGCCCCGCGGGCTTGGGTTCAACCCCCCACACACCGCACAGGCCAAGGGCGCATGCGCGACCGCCGGGGCCTAGGGCTGGCCTCGGGGGTCCTCAGTGAATGGCCCGCCCCCCCTCCAGGCTCTGACGCAGCTGCAGCTCTTCCATCGCTGCCCTTCTGGACTCGGCTTCAGCTGTCTCCCTCCCCTCCCCCACTCCCGCTCAGCTTGGAGGCCGCTTCCCTGCCTTGAAAGCATTGCTCTGGCCCTGATGGCCACAGACGTACTGGGCTTCAAGCTCAAGGCTCTGCCTGGGCCTGCTGCTTCGGCCAGGGGCTCATTTCTTCCTGGAAAGACAAAGCCATGGCCTCACCCCACGCCTGCACTTTGCCACGACAGGCAGCCCAGGTGTAGGAAAGGCTCTGTGGAGTCAGAAGTGCCGAGACAGGCAGATGGCACCGCAGGCTTTGGGGGCCAGGCCGCAACTGGGCTAGCCCCTCCTCCCGGGAGTCGGGGAGGCCCGGCCTTCCTAGTGCCCAGGCCACGGCTCCGGGGAGAAATCCGCCATGGAGGGCACGCGGGAGGCCCTCTGCCTGAGGTGGCAGGTGTCACGCCAGGGCCACTGCAAGCCTGGCTCGGCTTGCCTGCTTTCTCCAAAGGAGGCTGGCCGACCAGCCGAACCTGGCACCTGGGCCAGGCCCCTTCCAAGGGGACGAGTTGCAGAGGATAGAGCACTGGGGGCGGCTGCCAAGTCTCCTGGGGCGTGTGCTGGGCCCCCGTCAGAGGAGGAAGCAGCCTGGTAAACGGTGTGCCAGGCATGAGGTCTGGAGGCCTCCCACAGCCGGGTCCCTGTCCTGCCCAGGCCCCCCGAGGGAGGACGATGGTCGGGCAGTGGGGAGCGGGGTGGGGCTGGCGCCGAGCCTGCCCTTGGATGCCCCGGGGAAGGGCGCCGGGGGATGGGCTGCCCCTGGCCAGGTCTGAGGGACCGACCCAGCTCGGGGCTGTCGGGGGCAGAGAGAGAACCCCGCTCCGCCCTTTCCCTTCAGGTTCTTAGGGCTGGCCAAATCCTTCACAAGACAGCTTGTCTGGAGAAAATCAGACCCAGCTCAAGAACATGTGTCCATGGGGGAAACCCGGGAAACTGAGTCTCCCCACACAATAGCAGAGATTATCATCTTGCATCCTATCCTGAGCTAATGACAAAGGTGGATGTCCCCGGTGGGCCTGTGGAATGGGAGAGGGGAGGAAGTCTATTGTCATGCAGAGGGACAAGGAAAGACTTGTCTGAATCTTCTCCCCTGCACTGCGTTCAGGTCTGGAAGGGACTGGCAGAGAGGTGAGCAGGAACCGGCCTCTCTGTGTTGAGGCTGGCCCCGGGGCAGGCGTGGGGGTGATGGCTGGAAGTGTAATGGCGCGTGAGTTGGCACCAGCTAGCGGTGGAGGCAGAGACTCAGAGGTCAGGGATCTCTCTCTCTGTCTCTGTCTCTCTCTCTCTCCCTCAGGGAGCTGAGGAGAGTAAGGTGGCGCCCCCTGCCCACCTCGCCTACCTCTCCATGGGCCCTTCTTTCTCTGGCCGCTCCAGGAGCCCTGCGGACTTGGCTTCAACCCCCCACCCACCGCACAGGCCAAGGGCGCATGCGCGACAGCCGGGGCCTAGGGCTGACCTCGGGGGTCCTCAGTGAAGGCCCCGCCCTCCCCCCAGGCTCTGACCCAGCTACAGCTGTTCCATTGCCGCCCTTCTGGACTGGGCTTCAGCTGTTGTCTCCCTCCCCTCCCCCACTCCCGCTCAGCTTGGAGGCCACTTCCCTGAATGAAAGCATTGCTCTGGCCCTGAGGGCCACAGGCGAACTGGGCTGCAAGCTCAAGGCTCTGCCTGGGCCAGCTGCTTCGGCCAGGGGCTCATTTCTTCCTGGAAAGACAAAGCCATGGCCTCACCCCACGCCTGGACTCTGCCACTGCAGCCAGCCCAGGTGTAGGAAAGGCTCTGTGGAGTCAGAAGCACCGAGAGAGGCAGATGGCACCGCAGGCTTTTGGGGGCCAGGGCGCAACTGGGCTAGCCCCTCCTCCCGGGAGTCGGGGAGGCCCGGCCATCCTAGTGCCCAGGCCATGGCTCCGGGGAGAAATCCGCCATGGAGGGCACGCGTGAGGCCCTCTGCCTGAGGTCGCAGGTGTCACACCAGGGCCATTGCAAACCTGGCTCGGCTTGCCTGCTTTCTCCAGAGGAGGCTGGCCGCCCAGCCGAACCTGGCACCTGGGCCAGGCCCCTTCCAAGGGGACGAGTTCCAGAGGCTAGAGCCCTGGGGGCGGCTGCCAAGTCTCCTGGGGCGTGTGCTGGGCCCCCGTCAGAGGAGGAAGCAGCCTGGTAAACGGTGTGCCAGGCCTGAGATCTGGAGGCCTCCCACACCCGGGTCCCTGTCCTGCCCAGGCCCCCCGAGGGAGGACGATGGTCCTGGCAGTGGCGAGCGGGATGGGGCTGGCGCCAAGCCTGCCCTTGGATGCCCCGGGGAAGGGCGCCGGGGGTGGGCTGCCCCTGACCAGGTCGGAGGGCCCGACCCAGCTCGGGGCTTTTGGGGGCAGAGAGAGAATCCCCATCCGCCCTTTCCCTTCAGAATCTTAGGGCTGGCCAAATCCTTCACAAGACAGCTTGTCTGCAGAAAATCAGACCCAGCTCAAGAACATGTGTCCATGGGGGAAACCTGGGAAACTGAGTCTCCCCACACAATAGCAGAGATTCTCATCTTGCATCCTCTCCTGAGCTAATGACAAAGGTGGATGTCCCCGGTGGGCCTGTGGAATGGGAGAGGGGAGGAAGTCTATTGTCATGCAGAGGGACATGGAAAGACTTGTCTGAAGCTTATCCCCTGCTCTGGGGTCAGGTCGGGAAGGGACGGCACAGAGGTGAGCAGGAACCGGCCTCTCTGTCGTGGGGCTGGCCCCGGGGCAGGCGTGGGGGTGATGGCTGAAAGTGGGATGGCGCGTGAGTTGGCACCAGCCAGCGGTGGAGGCAGAGACTCAGAGGTCAGGGATCTCTCTCTCTGTCTCTGTCTCTCTCTCTCTCCCTCAGGGAGCTGAGGAGAGTAAGGTGGCACCCCCTGCCCACCTCGCCTACCTCTCCATGGGCCCTTCTTTCTCTGGCCGCTCCGGGAGCCCCGCGGGCTTGGGTTCAACCCCCCACACACCGCACAGGCCAAGGGCGCATGCGCGACCGCCGGGGCCTAGGGCTGGCCTCGGGGGTCCTCAGTGAATGGCCCGCCCCCCCTCCAGGCTCTGACGCAGCTGCAGCTCTTCCATCGCTGCCCTTCTGGACTCGGCTTCAGCTGTCTCCCTCCCCTCCCCCACTCCCGCTCAGCTTGGAGGCCGCTTCCCTGCCTTGAAAGCATTGCTCTGGCCCTGATGGCCACAGACGTACTGGGCTTCAAGCTCAAGGCTCTGCCTGGGCCTGCTGCTTCGGCCAGGGGCTCATTTCTTCCTGGAAAGACAAAGCCATGGCCTCACCCCACGCCTGCACTTTGCCACGACAGGCAGCCCAGGTGTAGGAAAGGCTCTGTGGAGTCAGAAGTGCCGAGACAGGCAGATGGCACCGCAGGCTTTGGGGGCCAGGCCGCAACTGGGCTAGCCCCTCCTCCCGGGAGTCGGGGAGGCCCGGCCTTCCTAGTGCCCAGGCCACGGCTCCGGGGAGAAATCCGCCATGGAGGGCACGCGGGAGGCCCTCTGCCTGAGGTGGCAGGTGTCACGCCAGGGCCACTGCAAGCCTGGCTCGGCTTGCCTGCTTTCTCCAAAGGAGGCTGGCCGACCAGCCGAACCTGGCACCTGGGCCAGGCCCCTTCCAAGGGGACGAGTTGCAGAGGATAGAGCACTGGGGGCGGCTGCCAAGTCTCCTGGGGCGTGTGCTGGGCCCCCGTCAGAGGAGGAAGCAGCCTGGTAAACGGTGTGCCAGGCATGAGGTCTGGAGGCCTCCCACAGCCGGGTCCCTGTCCTGCCCAGGCCCCCCGAGGGAGGACGATGGTCGGGCAGTGGGGAGCGGGGTGGGGCTGGCGCCGAGCCTGCCCTTGGATGCCCCGGGGAAGGGCGCCGGGGGATGGGCTTCCCCTGGCCAGGTATGAGGGACCGACCCAGCTCGGGGCTGTCGGGGGCAGAGAGAGAACCCCGCTCCGCCCTTTCCCTTCAGGTTCTTAGGGCTGGCCAAATCCTTCACAAGACAGCTTGTCTGGAGAAAATCAGACCCAGCTCAAGAACATGTGTCCATGGGGGAAAACCGGGAAACTGAGTCTCCCCACACAATAGCAGAGATTATCATCTTGCATCCTATCCTGAGCTAATGACAAAGGTGGATGTCCCCGGTGGGCCTGTGGAATGGGAGAGGGGAGGAAGTCTATTGTCATGCAGAGGGACATGGAAAGACTTGTCTGAAGCTCATCCCCTGCACTGGGATCAGGTCGGGAAGGGATGGCACAGAGGTGAGCAGGAACTGGCCTCTCTGTGGTGGGGCTGGCCCCGGGGCAGGCGTGGGGGTGATGGCTGGAAGTGGGATGGCGCGTGAGTTGGCACCAGCCAGCGGTGGAGGCAGAGACTCAGAGGTCAGGGATCTCTCTCTCTGTCTCTGTCTCTCTCTCTCTCCCTCAGGGAGCTGAGGAGAGTAAGGTGGCGCCCCCTGCCCACCTCGCCTATCTCTCCATGGGCCCTTCTTTCTCTGGCCGCTCCGGGAGCCCCGCGGGCTTGGGTTCAACCCCCCACACACCGCACAGGCCAAGGGCGCATGCGTGACAGCCGGGGCCTTGGGCTGGCCTCGGGGGTCCTCAGTGAAGGCCCCGCCCTCCCTCCAGGCTCTGACCCAGCTGCAGCTCTTCCATCGCCGCCCTTCTGGACTCGGCTTCAGCTGTCTCCCTCCCCTCCCCCACTCCCACTCAGCTTGGAGGCCGCTTCCCTGCCTTGAAAGCATTGCTCTGGCCCTGATGGCCACAGACGTACTGGGCTTCAAGCTCAAGGCTCTGCCTGGGCCTGCTGCTTCGGCCAGGGGCTCATTTCTTCCTGGAAAGACAAAGCCATGGCCTCACCCCACGCCTGCACTTTGCCACGGCAGGCAGCCCAGGTGTAGGAAAGGCTCTGTGGAGTCAGAAGTGCCGAGACAGGCAGATGGCACCGCAGGCTTTGGGGGCCAGGCCGCAACTGGGCTAGCCCCTCCTCCCGGGAGTCGGGGAGGCCCGGCCTTCCTAGTGCCCAGGCCACGGCTCCGGGGAGAAATCCGCCATGGAGGGCACGTGGGAGGCCCTCTGCCTGAGGTGGCAGGTGTCACGCCAGGGCCACTGCAAGCCTGGCTCGGCTTGCCTGCTTTCTCCAAAGGAGGCTGGCCGACCAGCCGAACCTGGCACCTGGGCCAGGCCCCTTCCAAGGGGACGAGTTGCAGAGGATAGAGCACTGGGGGCGGCTGCCAAGTCTCCTGGGGCGTGTGCTGGGCCCCCGTCAGAGGAGGAAGCAGCCTGGTAAACGGTGTGCCAGGCCTGAGATCTGGAGGCCTCCCACAGCCGGGTCCCTGTCCTGCCCAGGCCCCCCGAGGGAGGACGATGGTCCTGGCAGTGGCGAGCGGGGTGGGGCTGGCGCCGAGCCTGCCCTTGGATGCCCCGGGGAAGGGCGCCGGGGGATGGGCTGCCCCTGGCCAGGTCTGAGGGACAGACCCAGCTCGGGGCTGTCGGGGGCAGAGAGAGAACCCCGCTCCGCCCTTTCCCTTCAGATTCTTAGGGCTGGCCAAATCCTTCACAAGACAGCTTGTCTGCAGAAAATCAGACCCAGCTCAAGAACATGTGTCCATGGGGGAAAACCGGGAAACTGAGTCTCCCCACGCAATTACAGAGATTCTCATCTTGCATCCTCTCCTGAGCTAATGACAAAGGTGGATGTCCCCGGTGGGCCTGTGGAATGGGAGAGGGGAGGAAGTCTATTGTCATGCAGAGGGACATGGAAAGACTTGTCTGAAGCTTATCCCCTGCACTGGGGTCAGGTCCGGAAGGGAAGGCACAGAGGTGAGCAGGAACCGGCCTCTCTGTGGTGGGGCTGGCCCCAGGGCAGGCGTGGGGGTGATGGCTGAAAGTGGGATGGCGCGTGAGTTGGCACCAGCCAGCGGTGGAGGCAGAGACTCAGAGGTCAGGGATCTCTCTCTCTGTCTCTGTCTCTCTCTCTCTCCCTCAGGGAGCTGAGGAGAGTAAGGTGGCGCCCCCTGCCCACCTCGCCTACCTCTCCATGGGCCCTTCTTTCTCTGGCCGCTCCGGGAGCCCCGCGGGCTTGGGTTCAACCCCCCACACACTGCACAGGCCAAGGGCGCATGCGCGACCGCCGGGGCCTTGGGCTGGCATCGGGTGGTCCTCAGTAAAGGCCCCGCCCTCGCTCCAGGCTCTGACCCAGCTGCAGCTCTTCCATCGCCGCCCTTCTGGACTCGGCTTCAGCTGTCTCCCTCCCCTCCCCCACTCCCACTCAGCTTGGAGGCCGCTTCCCTGCCTTGAAAGCATTGCTCTGGCCCTGATGGCCACAGACGTACTGGGCTTCAAGCTCAAGGCTCTGCCTGGGCCTGCTGCTTCGGCCAGGGGCTCATTTCTTCCTGGAAAGACAAAGCCATGGCCTCACCCCACGCCTGCACTTTGCCACGGCAGGCAGCCCAGGTGTAGGAAAGGCTCTGTGGAGTCAGAAGTGCCGAGACAGGCAGATGGCACCGCAGGCTTTGGGGGCCAGGCCGCAACTGGGCTAGCCCCTCCTCCCGGGAGTCAGGGAGGCCCGGCCTTCCTAGTGCCCAGGCCACGGCTCCGGGGAGAAATCCGCCATGGAGGGCACTCGGGAGGCCCTCTGCCTGAGGTGGCAGGTGTCACGCCAGGGCCACTGCAAGCCTGGCTCGGCTTGCCTGCTTTCTCCAAAGGAGGCTGGCCGACCAGCCGAACCTTGCACCTGGGCCAGGCCCCTTCCAAGGGGACGAGTTGCAGAGGATAGAGCACTGGGGCTGCTGCCAAGTCTCCTGGGGCGTGTGCTGGGCCCCCGTCAGAGGAGGAAGCAGCCTGGTAAACGGTGTGCCAGGCCTGAGATCTGGAGGCCTCCCACAGCCGGGTCCCTGTCCTGCCCAGGCCCCCCGAGGGAGGACGATGGTCCTGGCAGTGGCGAGCGGGGTGGGGCTGGCGCCGAGCCTGCCCTTGGATGCCCCGGGGAAGGGCGCCGGGGGATGGGCTTCCCCTGGCCAGGTCTGAGAGACCGACCCAGCTCGGGGCTGTCGGGGGCAGAGAGAGAACCCCGCTCCGCCCTTTCCCTTCAGGTTCTTAGGGCTGGCCAAATCCTTCACAAGACAGCTTGTCTGGAGAAAATCAGACCCAGCTCAAGAACATGTGTCCATGGGGGAAACCCGGGAAACTGAGTCTCCCCACACAATAGCAGAGATTCTCATCTTGCATCCTCTCCTGAGCTAATGACAAAGGTGGATGTCCCTGGTGGGCCTGTGGAATGGGAGAGGGGAGGAAGTCTATTGTCATGCAGAGGGACATGGAAAGACTTGTCTGAAGCTTATCCCCTGCACTGGGATCAGGTCGGGAAGGGACTGCACAGAGGTGAGCAGGAACCGGCCTCTCTGTGGTGGGGCTGGCCCCGGGGCAGGCGTGGGGGTGATGGCTGGAAGTGGGATGGCGCGTGAGTTGGCACCAGCCAGCGGTGGAGGCAGAGATTCAGAGGTCAGGGATCTCTCTCTCTGTCTCTGTCTCTCTCTCTCTCCCTCAGGGAGCTGAGGAGAGTAAGGTGGCGCCCCCTGCCCACCTCGCCTACCTCTCCATGGGCCCTTCTTTCTCTGGCCGCTCCGGGAGCCCCGCGGGCTTGGGTTCAACCCCCCACACACCGCACAGGCCAAGGGCGCATGCGCGACCGCCGGGGCCTTGGGCTGGCCTCGGGTGGTCCTCAGTGAAGGCCCCGCCCCTCGCTCAAGGCTCTGACCCAGCTGCAGCTCTTCCATCGCCGCCCTTCTGGACTCGGCTTCAGCTGTCTCCCTCCCCTCCCCCACTCCCACTCAGCTTGGAGGCCGCTTCCCTGCCTTGAAAGCATTGCTCTGGCCCTGATGGCCACAGACGTACTGGGCTTCAAGCTCAAGGCTCTGCCTGGGCCTGCTGCTTCGGCCAGGGGCTCATTTCTTCCTGGAAAGACAAAGCCATGGCCTCACCCCACGCCTGCACTTTGCCACGGCAGGCAGCCCAGGTGTAGGAAAGGCTCTGTGGAGTCAGAAGTGCCGAGACAGGCAGATGGCACCGCAGGCTTTGGGGGCCAGGCCGCAACTGGGCTAGCCCCTCCTCCCGGGAGTCGGGGAGGCCCGGCCTTCCTAGTGCCCAGGCCACGGCTCCGGGGAGAAATCCGCCATGGAGGGCACGCGGGAGGCCCTCTGCCTGAGGTGGCAGGTGTCACGCCAGGGTCACTGCAAGCCTGGCTCGGCTTGCCTGCTTTCTCCAAAGGAGGCTGGCCGACCAGCCGAACCTGGCACCTGGGCCAGGCCCCTTCCAAGGGGACGAGTTGCAGAGGACAGAGCACTGGGGGCGGCTGCCAAGTCTCCTGGGGCGTGTGCTGGGCCCCCGTCAGAGGAGGAAGCAGCCTGGTAAACGGTGTGCCAGGCCTGAGATCTGGAGGCCTCCCACAGCTGGGTCCCTGTCTGGCCCAGGCCCCCCGAGGGAGGACGATGGTCGGGCAGTGGCGAGCGGGGTGGGGCTGGCGCCGAGCCTGCCCTTGGATGCCCCGGGGAAGGGCGCCGGGGGATGGGCTGCCCCTGGCCAGGTCTGAGGGACCGACCCAGCTCGGGGCTGTTGGGGGCAGAGAGAGAACCCCGCTCCGCCCTTTCCCTTCAGGTTCTTAGGGCTGGCCAAATCCTTAACAAGACAGCTTGTCTGGAGAAAATCAGACCCAGCTCAAGAACATGTGTCCATGGGGGAGACCCGGGAAACTGAGTCTCCCCACACAATAGCAGAGATTCTCATCTTGCATCCTCTCCTGAGCTAATGACAAAGGTGGATGTCCCCGGTGGGCCGGTGTAATGGCAGAGGGGAGGAAGTCTATTGTCATGCAGAGGGACATGGAAAGACTTGTCTGAAGCTTATCCCCTGCACTGGGGTCAGGTAGGGAAGGGCCGGCACAGAGGTGAGCAGGAACCGGCCTCTCTGTGGTGGGGCTGGCCCCGGGGCAGGCGTGGGGGTGATGGCTGGAAGTGGGATGGCGCGTGAGTTGGCACCAGCCAGCGGTGGAGACAGAGACTCAGAGGTCAGGGATCTCTCTCTCTGTCTCTGTCTCTCTCTCTCTCCCTCAGGGAGCTGAGGAGAGTAAGGTGGCGCCCCCTGCCCACCTCGCCTACCTCTCCATGGGCCCTTCTTTCTCTGGCCGCTCCGGGAGCCCCGTGGCTTGGGTTCAACCCCCCACACACCGCACAGGCCAAGGGCGCATGCGCGACCGCCGGGGCCTAGGGCTGGCCTCGGGGGTCCTCAGTGAAGGCCCCGCCCCCCCTCCAGGCTCTGACCCAGCTGCAGCTCTTCCATCGCCGCCCTTCTGGACTCGGCTTCAGCTGTCTCCCTCCCCTCCCCCACTCCCACTCAGCTTGGAGGCCGCTTCCCTGCCTTGAAAGCATTGCTCTGGCCCTGATGGCCACAGACGTACTGGGCTTCAAGCTCAAGGCTCTGCCTGGGCCTGCTGCTTCGGCCAGGGGCTCATTTCTTCCTGGAAAGACAAAGCCATGGCCTCACCCCACGCCTGCACTTTGCCACGGCAGGCAGCCCAGGTGTAGGAAAGGCTCTGTGGAGTCAGAAGTGCCGAGACAGGCAGATGGCACCGCAGGCTTTGGGGGCCAGGCCGCAACTGGGCTAGCCCCTCCTCCCGGGAGTCGGGGAGGCCCGGCCTTCCTAGTGCCCAGGCCACGGCTCCGGGTAGAAATCCGCCATGGAGGGCACGCGGGAGGCCCTCTGCCTGAGGTGGCAGGTGTCATGCCAGGGCCACTGCAAGCCTGGCTCGGCTTGCCTGCTTTCTCCAAAGGAGGCTGGCCGACCAGCCGAACCTGGCACCTGGGCCAGGCCCCTTCCAAGGGGACGAGTTGCAGAGGATAGAGCACTGGGGGCGGCTGCCAAGTCTCCTGGGGCGTGTGCTGGGCCCCCGTCAGAGGAGGAAGCAGCCTGGTAAACGGTGTGCCAGGCCTGAGATCTGGAGGCCTCCCACAGCCGGGTCCCTGTCCTGCCCAGGCCCCCCGAGGGAGGACGATGGTCGGGCAGTGGCGAGCGGGGTGGGGCTGGCGCCGAGCCTGCCCTTGGATGCCCCGGGGAAGGGCGCTGGGGGATGGGCTGCCCCTGGCCAGGTCTGAGGGACCGACCCAGCTCGGGGCTGTCGGGGGCAGAGAGAGAACCCCGCTCCGCCCTTTCCCTTCAGGTTCTTAGGGCTGGCCAAATCCTTCACAAGACAGCTTGTCTGGAGAAAATCAGACCCAGCTCAAGAACATGTGTCCATGGGGGAAACCCGGGAAACTGAGTCTCCCCACACAATAGCAGAGATTCTCATCTTGCATCCTCTCCTGAGCTAATGACAAAGGTGGATGTCCCCGGTGGGCCTGTGGAATGGGAGAGGGGAGGAAGTCTATTGTCATGCAGAGGGACATGGAAAGACTTGTCTGAAGCTTATCCCCTGCACTGGGGTCAGGTCGGGAAGGGAAGGCACAGAGGTGAGCAGGAACCGGCCTCTCTGTGGTGGGGTTGGCCCCAGGGAAGGCGTGGGGGTGATGGCTGGAAGTGGGATGGCGCGTGAGTTGGCACCAGCCAGCGGTGGAGACAGAGACTCAGAGGTCAGGGATCTCTCTCTCTGTCTCTGTCTCTCTCTCTCACCCTCAGGGAGCTGAGGAGAGTAAGGTGGCGCCCCCTGCCCACCTCGCCTACCTCTCCATGGGCCCTTCTTTCTCTGGCCGCTCCGGGAGCCCCGCGGGCTTGGGTTCAACCCCCCACACACCGCACAGGCCAAGGGCGCATGCGCGACCGCCGGGGCCTAGGGCTGGCCTCGGGGGTCCTCAGTGAAGGCCCCGCCCCCCCTCCAGGCTCTGACCCAGCTGCAGCTCTTCCATCGCCGTCCTTCTGGACTAGGCTTCAGCTGTCTCCCTCCCCTCCCCCACTCCCACTCAGCTTGGAGGCCGCTTCCCTGCCTTGAAAGCATTGCTCTGGCCCTGATGGCCACAGACCTACTGGGCTTCAAGCTCAAGGCTCTGCCTGGGCCTGCTGCTTCGGCCAGGAGCTCATTTCTTCCTGGAAAGACAAAGCCATGGCCTCACCCCACGCCTGCACTTTGCCACGGCAGGCTGCCCAGGTGTAGGAAAGGCTCTGTGGAGTCAGAAGTGCCGAGACAGGCAGATGACACCGCAGGCTTTGGGGGCCAGGCCGCAACTGGGCTAGCCCCTCCTCCCGGGAGTCGGGGAGGCCCGGCCTTCCTAGTGCCCAGGCCACGGCTCCGGGGAGAAATCCGCCATGGAGGGCACGCGGGAGGCCCTCTGCCTGAGGTGGCAGGTGTCATGCCAGGGCCACGGCAAGCCTGGCTCGGCTTGCCTGCTTTCTCCAAAGGAGGCTGGCCGACCAGCCGTACCTGGCACCTGGGCCAGGCCCCTTCCAAGGGGACGAGTTGCAGAGGATAGAGCACAGGGGGCGGCTGCCAAGTCTCCTGGGGCGTGTGCTGGGCCCCCGTCAGAGGAGGAAGCAGCCTGGTAAACGTTGTGCTGGGCCTGAGATCTGGAGGCCTCCCACAGCCGGGTCCCTGTCCTGCCCAGGCCCCCCGAGGGAGGACGATGGTCGGGCAGTGGCGAGCGGGGTGGGGCTGGCGCCGAGCCTGCCCTTGGATACCCCGGGGAAGGGCGCCGGGGGATGGGCTGCTCCTGGCCAGGTCTGAGGGACCGACCCAGCTCGGGGCTGTCGGGGGCAGAGAGAGAACCCCGCTCCGCCCTTTCCCTTCAGGTTCTTAGGGCTGGCCAAATCCTTCACAAGACAGCTTGTCTGGAGAAAATCAGACCCAGCTCAAGAACATGTGTCCATGGGGGAAACCCGGGAAACTGAGTCTCCCCACACAATAGCAGAGATTCTCATCTTGCATCCTCTCCTGAGCTAATGACAAAGGTGGATGTCCCGGGTGGGCCTGTGGAATGGGAGAGGGGAGGAAGTCTATTGTCATGCAGAGGGACATGGAAAGACTTGTCTGAAGCTTATCCCCTGCACTGGGGTCAGGTCGGGAAGGGAAGGCACAGAGGTGAGCAGGAACGGGACTCTCTGTGGTGGGGCTGGCCCCGGGGCAGGAGTGGGGGTGATGGCTGGAAGTGGGATGGCGCGTGAGTTGGCACCAGCCAGCGGTGGAGGCAGAGACTCAGAGGTCAGGGATCTCTCTCTCTGTCTCTGTCTCCCTCTCTCTCCCTCAGGGAGCTGAGGAGAGTAAGGTGGCGCCCCCTGCCCACCTCGCCTACCTCTCCATGGGCCCTTCTTTCTCTGGCCGCTCCGGGAGCCCCTCGGGCTTGGGATCAACCCCCCACACACTGCACAGGCCAAGGGCGCATGCGCGACCGCCGGGGCCTAAGGCTGGCCTCGGGGGTCCTCAGTGAAGGCCCCGCCCCCCCTCCAGGCTCTGACCCAGCTGCAGCTCTTCCATCGCCGCCCTTCTGGACTCGGCTTCAGCTGTCTCCCTCCCCTCCCCCACTCCCACTCAGCTTGGAGGCCGCTTCCCTGCCTTGAAAGCATTGCTCTGGCCCTGATGGCCACAGACGTACTGGGCTTCAAGCTCAAGGCTCTGCCTGGGCCTGCTGCTTCGGCCAGGGGCTCATTTCTTCCTGGAAAGACAAAGCCATGGCCTCACCCCACGCCTGCACTATGCCACGGCAGGCAGCCCAGGTGTAGGAAAGGCTCTGTGGAGTCAGAAGTGCCGAGACAGGCAGATGGCACCGCAGGGTTTGGGGGCTAGGCCGCAACTGGGCTAGCCCCTCCTCCCGGGAGTCGGGGAGGCCCGGCCTTCCTAGTGCCCAGGCCACGGCTCCGGGGAGAAATCCGCCATGGAGGGCACGCGGGAGGCCCTCTGCCTGAGGTGGCAGGTGTCACGCCAGGGCCACTGCAAGCCTGGCTCAGCTTGCCTGCTTTCTGCAAAGGAGGCTGGCCGACCAGCCGAACCTGGCACCTGGGCCAGGCCCCTTCCAAGGGGACGAGTTGCAGAGGACAGAGCACAGGGGGCGGCTGCCAAGTCTCCTGGGGCGTGTGCTGGGCCCCCGTCAGAGGAGGAAGCAGCCTGGTAAACGTTGTGCCAGGCCTGAGATCTGGAGGCCTCCCACAGCCGGGTCCCTGTCCTGCCCAGGCCCCCCGAGGGAGGACGATGGTCGGGCAGTGGCGAGCGGCTTGGGGCTGGCGCCGAGCCTGCCCTTGGATGCCCCGGGGAAGGGCGCCGGGGGATGGGCTGCCCCTGGCCAGGTCTGAGGGACCGACCCAGCTCGGGGCTGTCGGGGGCAGAGAGAGAACCCCGCTCCGCCCTTTCCCTTCAGGTTCTTAGGGCTGGCCAAATCCTTCACAAGACAGCTTGTCTGGAGAAAATCAGACCCAGCTCAAGAACATGTGTCCATGGGGGAAACCCGGGAAACTGAGTCTCCCCACACAATAGCAGAGATTCTCATCTTGCATCCTCTCCTGAGCTAATGACAAAGGTGGATGTCCCCGGTGGGCCTGTGGAATGGGAGAGGGGAGGAAGTCTATTGTCATGCAGAGGGACATGGAAAGACTTGTCTGAAGCTTATCCCCTGCACTGGGATCAGGTCGGGAAGGGACGGCACAGAGGTGAGCAGGAACCGGCCTCTCTGTGGTGGGGCTGGCACCTGGGCAGGCGTGGGGGTGATGGCTGGAAGTGGGATGGCGCGTGAGTTGGCACCAGCCAGCGGTGGAGGCAGAGACTCAGAGGTCAGGGATCTCTCTCTCTGTCTCTGTCTCTCTCTCTCTCCCTCAGGGAGCTGAGGAGAGTAAGGTGGCGCCCCCTGCCCACCTCGCCTACCTCTCCATGGGCCCTTCTTTCTCTGGCCGCTCCGGGAGCCCCGCGGGCTTGGGTTCAACCCCCCACACACCGCACAGGCCAAGCTCGCATGCGCGACCGCCGGGGCCTTGGGCTGGCATCGGGTGGTCCTCAGTAAAGGCCCCGCCCTCGCTCCAGGCTCTGACCCAGCTGCAGCTCTTCCATCGCCGCCCTTCTGGACTCGGCTTCAGCTGTCTCCCTCCCCTCCCCCACTCCCACTCAGCTTGGAGGCCGCTTCCCTGCCTTGAAAGCATTGCTCTGGCCCTGATGGCCACAGACGTACTGGGCTTCAAGCTCAAGGCTCTGCCTGGGCCTGCTGCTTCGGCCAGGGGCTCATTTCTTCCTGGAAAGACAAAGCCATGGCCTCACCCCACGCCTGCACTTTGCCACGGCAGGCAGCCCAGGTGTAGGAAAGGCTCTGTGGAGTCAGAAGTGCCGAGACAGGCAGATGGCACCGCAGGCTTTGGGGGCCAGGCCGCAACTGGGCTAGCCCCTCCTCCCGGGAGTCGGGGAGGCCCGGCCTTCCTAGTGCCCAGGCCACGGCTCCGGGGAGAAATCCGCCATGGAGGGCACGCGGGAGGCCCTCTGCCTGAGGTGGCAGGTGTCACGCCAGGGCCACTGCAAGCCTGGCTCGGCTTGCCTGCTTTCTCCAAAGGAGGCTGGCCGACCAGCCGAACCTGGCACCTGGGCCAGGCCCCTTCCAAGGGGACGAGTTGCAGAGGATAGAGCACTGGGGGCGGCTGCCAAGTCTCCTGGGGCGTGTGCTGGGCCCCCGTCAGAGGAGGAAGCAGCCTGGTAAACGGTGTGCCAGGCCTGAGATCTGGAGGCCTCCCACAGCCGGGTCCCTGTCCTGCCCAGGCCCCCCGAGGGAGGACGATGGTCGGGCAGTGGCGAGCGGGGTGGGGCTGGCGCCGAGCCTGCCCTTGGATGCCCCGGGGAAGGGCGCCGGGGGATGGGCTGCCCCTGGCCAGGTCTGAGGGACCGACCCAGCTCGGGGCTGTCGGGGGCAGAGAGAGAACCCCGCTCCGCCCTTTCCCTTCAGGTTCTTAGGGCTGGCCAAATCCTTCACAAGACAGCTTGTCTGGAGAAAATCAGACCCAGCTCAAGAACATGTGTCCATGGGGGAAACCCGGGAAACTGAGTCTCCCCACACAATAGCAGAGATTCTCATCTTGCATCCTCTCCTGAGCTAATGACAAAGGTGGTTGTCCAGGGTGGGCCTGTGGAATGGGAGAGGGGAGGAAGTCTATTGTCATGCAGAGGGACATGGAAAGACTTGTCTGAAGCTTATCCCCTGCACTGGGGTCAGGTCGGGAAGGGAAGGCACAGAGGTGTGCAGGAACTGGCCTCTCTGTGGTGGGGCTGGCCCCAGGGCAGTCGTGGGGGTGATGGCTGGAAGTGGGATGGCGCGTGAGTTGGCACCAGCCAGCGGTGGAGGCAGAGACTCTGAGGTCAGGGATCTCTCTCTCTGTCTCTGTCTCCCTCTCTCTCCCTCAGGGAGCTGAGGAGAGTAAGGTGGCGCCCCCTGCCCACCTCGCCTACCTCTCCATGGGCCCTTCTTTCTCTGGCCGCTCCGGGAGCCCCGCGGGCTTGGGTTCAACCCCCCACACACTGCACAGGCCCAGGGCGCATGCGCGACCGCCGGGGCCTAGGGCTGGCCTCGGGGGTCCTCAGTGAAGGCCCCGACCCCCTACAGGCTCTGACCCAGCTGCAGCTGTTCCATCGCCGCCCTTCTGGACTCGGCTTCAGCTGTCTCCCTCCCCTCCCCCACTCCCACTCAGCTTGGAGGCCGCTTCCCTGCCTTGAAAGCATTGCTCTGGCCCTGATGGCCACAGACGTACTGGGCTTCAAGCTCAAGGCTCTGCCTGGGCCTGCTGCTTCGGCCAGGGGCTCATTTCTTCCTGGAAAGACAAAGCCATGGCCTCACCCCACGCCTGCACTTTGCCACGGCAGGCAGCCCAGGTGTAGGAAAGGCTCTGTGGAGTCAGAAGTGCCGAGACAGGCAGATGGCACCGCAGGCTTTGGGGGCCAGGCCGCAACTGGGCTAGCCCCTCCTCCCGGGAGTCGGGGAGGCCCGGCCTTCCTAGTGCCCAGGCCACGGCTCTGGGGAGAAATCCGCCATGGAGGGCACGCGGGAGGCCCTCTGCCTGAGGTGGCAGGTGTCACGCCAGGGCCACTGCAAGCCTGGCTCGGCTTGCCTGCTTTCTCCAAAGGAGGCTGGCCGACCAGCCGAACCTGGCACCTGGGCCAGGCCCCTTCCAAGGGGACGAGTTGCAGAGGATAGAGCACTGGGGGCGGCTGCCAAGTCTCCTGGGGCGTGTGCTGGGCCCCCGTCAGAGGAGGAAGCAGCCTGGTAAACGGTGTGCCAGGCCTGAGATCTGGAGGCCTCCCACAGCCGGGTCCCTGTCCTGCCCAGGCCCCCCGAGGGAGGACGATGGTCAGGCAGTGGCGAGCGGGGTGGGGCTGGCGCCGAGCCTGCCCTTGGATGCCCCGGGGAAGGGCGCCGGGGGATGGGCTGCCCCTGGCCAGGTCTGAGGGACCGACCCAGCTCGGGGCTGTCGGGGGCAGAGAGAGAACCCCGCTCCGCCCTTTCCCTTCAGGTTCTTAGGGCTGGCCAAATCCTTCACAAGACAGCTTGTCTGGAGAAAATCAGACCCAGCTCAAGAACATGTGTCCATGGGGGAAACCCGGGAAACTGAGTCTCCCCACACAATAGCAGAGATTCTCATCTTGCATCCTCTCCTGAGCTAATGACAAAGGTGGATGTCCAGGGTGGGCCTGTGGAATGGGAGAGGGGAGGAAGTCTATTGTCATGCAGAGGGACATGGAAAGACTTGTCTGAAGCTTATCCCCTGCACTGGGGTCAGGTCGGGAAGGGACGGCACAGAGGTGAGCAGGAACCGGCCTCTCTGTGGTGGGGCTGGCCCCGGGGCAGGCGTGGGGGTGATGGCTGGAAGTGGGATGGCGCGTGAGTTGGCACCAGCCAGCGGTGGAGGCAGAGACTCAGAGGTCAGGGATCTCTCTCTCTGTCTCTGTCTCCCTCTCTCTCCCTCAGGGAGCTGAGGAGAGTAAGGTGGCGCCCCCTGCCCACCTCGCCTACCTCTCCATGGGCCCTTCTTTCTCTGGCCGCTCCGGGAGCCCCGCGGGCTTGGGTTCAACCCCCCACACACTGCACAGGCCAAGGGCGCATGCGCGACCGCCGGGGCCTAGGGCTGGCCTCGGGGGTCCTCAGTGAAGGCCCCGACCCCCTCCAGGCTCTGACCCAGCTGCAGCTGTTCCATCGCCGCCCTTCTGGACTCGGCTTCAGCTGTCTCCCTCCCCTCCCCCACTCCCACTCAGCTTGGAGGCCGCTTCCCTGCCTTGAAAGCATTGCTCTGGCCCTGATGGCCACAGACGTACTGGGCTTCAAGCTCAAGGCTCTGCCTGGGCCTGCTGCTTCGGCCAGGGGCTCATTTCTTCCTGGAAAGACAAAGCCATGGCCTCACCCCACGCCTGCACATTGCCACGGCAGGCAGCCCAGGTGTAGGAAAGGCTCTGTGGAGTCAGAAGTGCCGAGACAGGCAGATGGCACCGCAGGCTTTGGGGGCCAGGCCGCAACTGGGCTAGCCCCTCCTCCCGGGAGTCGGGGAGGCCCGGCCTTCCTAGTGCCCAGGCCACGGCTCCGGGGAGAAATCCGCCATGGAGGGCACGCGGGAGGCCCTCTGCCTGAGGTGGCAGGTGTCACGCCAGGGCCACTGCAAGCCTGGCTCGGCTTGCCTGCTTTCTCCAAAGGAGGCTGGCCGACCAGCCGAACCTGGCACCTGGGCCAGGCCCCTTCCAAGGGGACGAGTTGCAGAGGATAGAGCACTGGGGGCGGCTGCCAAGTCTCCTGGGGCGTGTGCTGGGCCCCCGTCAGAGGAGGAAGCAGCCTGGTAAACGGTGTGCCAGGCCTGAGATCTGGAGGCCTCCCACAGCCGGGTCCCTGTCCTGCCCAGGACCCCGAGGGAGGACGATGGTCGGGCAGTGGCGAGCGGGGTGGGGCTGGCGCCGAGCCTGCCCTTGGATGCCCCGGGGAAGGGCGCCGGGGGATGGGCTGCCCCTGGCCAGGTCTGAGGGACCGACCCAGCTCGGGGCTGTCGGGGGCAGAGAGAGAACCCCGCTCCGCCCTTTCTCTTCAGGTTCTTAGGGCTGGCCAAATCCTTCACAAGACAGCTTGTCTGGAGAAAATCAGACCCAGCTCAAGAACATGTGTCCATGGGGGAAACCCGGGAAACTGAGTCTCCCCACACAATAGCAGAGATTCTCATCTTGCATCCTCTCCTGAGCTAATGACAAAGGTGGATGTCCCCGGTGGGCCTGTGGAATGGGAGAGGGGAGGAAGTCTATTGTCATGCAGAGGGACATGGAAAGTCTTGTCTGAAGCTTATCCCCTGCACTGGGGTCAGGTCGGGAAGGGCCGGCACAGAGGTGAGCAGGAACTGGCCTCTCTGTGGTGGGGCTGGCCCCGGGGCAGGCGTGGGGGTGATGGCTGGAAGTGGGATGGCGCGTGAGTTGGCACCAGCCAGCGGTGGAGGCTGAGACTCAGAGGTCAGGGATCTCTCTCTCTGTCTCTGTCTCTCTCTCTCTCCCTCAGGGAGCTGAGGAGAGTAAGGTGGCGCCCCCTGCCCACCTCGGCTACCTCTCCATGGGCCCTTCTTTCTCTGGCCGCTCCGGGAGCCCCGTGGGCTTGGGTTCAACCCCCCACACACCGCACAGGCCAAGGGCGCATGCGCGACCGCCGGGGCCTAGGGCTGGCCTCGGGGGTCCTCAGTGAAGGCCCCGCCCCCCCTCCAGGCTCTGACCCAGCTGCAGCTCTTCCATCGCCCCCCTTCTGGACTCGGCTTCAGCTGTCTCCCTCCCCTCCCCCACTCCCACTCAGCTTGGAGGCCGCTTCCCTGCCTTGAAAGCATTGCTCTGGCCCTGATGGCCACAGACGTACTGGGCTTCAAGCTCAAGGCTCTGCCTGGGCCTGCTGCTTCAGCCAGGGGCTAATTTCTTCCTGGAAAGACAAAGCCATGGCCTCACCCCACGCCTGCACTTTGCCACGGCAGGCAGCCCAGGTGTAGGAAAGGCTCTGTGGAGTCAGAAGTGCCGAGACAGGCAGATGGCACCGCAGGCTTTGGGGGCCAGGCCGCAACTGGGCTAGCCCCTCCTCCCGGGAGTCGGGGAGGCCCGGCCTTCCTAGTGCCCAGGCCACGGCTCCGGGGAGAAATCCGCCATGGAGGGCACGCGGGAGGCCCTCTGCCTGAGGTGGCAGGTGTCACGCCAGGGCCACTGCAAGCCTGGCTCAGCTTGCCTGCTTTCTCCAAAGGAGGCTGGCCGACCAGCCGAACCTGGCACCTGGGCCAGGCCCCTTCCAAGGGGACGAGTTGCAGAGGATAGAGCACTGGGGGCGGCTGCCAAGTCTCCTGGGGCGTGTGCTGGGCCCCCGTCAGAGGAGGAAGCAGCCTGGTAAACGGTGTGCCAGGCCTGAGATCTGGAGGCCTCCCACAGCCGGGTCCCTGTCCTGCCCAGGCCCCCCGAGGGAGGACGATGGTCGGGCAGTGGCGAGCGGGGTGGGGCTGGCGCCGAGCCTGCCCTTGGATGCCCCGGGGAAGGGCGCCGGGGGATGGGCTGCCCCTGGCCAGGGCTGAGGGACCGACCCAGCTCGGGGCTGTCGGGGGCAGAGAGAGAACCCCGCTCCGCCCTTTCCCTTCAGGTTCTTAGGGCTGGCCAAATCCTTCACAAGACAGCTTGTCTGGAGAAAATCAGACCCAGCTCAAGAACATGTGTCCATGGGGGAAACCCGGGAAACTGAGTCTCCCCACACAATAGCAGAGATTCTCATCTTGCATCCTCTCCTGAGCTAATGACAAAGGTGGATGTCCCCGGTGGGCCTGTGGAATGGGAGAGGGGAGGAAGTCTATTGTCATGCAGAGGGACATGGAAAGACTTGTCTGAAGCTTATCCCCTGCACTGGGGTCAGGTCCGGAAGGGCCGGCACAGAGGTGAGCAGGAACCGGCCTCTCTGTGGTGGGGCTGGCCCCGGGGCAGGCGTGGGGGTCATGGCTGGAAGTGGGATGGCGCGTGAGTTGGCACCAGCCAGCGGTGGAGGCAGAGACTCAGAGGTCAGGGATATCTCTCTCTGTCTCTGTCTCTCTCTCTCTCCCTCAGGGAGCTGAGGAGAGTAAGGTGGCGCCCCCTGCCCACCTCGCCTACCTCTCCATGGGCCCTTCTTTCTCTGGCCGCTCCGGGAGCCCCGTGGGCTTGGGTTCAACCCCCCACACACCGCACAGGCCAAGGGCGCATGCGCGACCGCCGGGGCCTAGGGCTGGCCTCGGGGTTCCTCAGTGAAGGCCCCGCCCCCCCTCCAGGCTCTGACCCAGCTGCAGCTCTTCCATCGCCGCCCTTCTGGACTCGGCTTCAGCTGTCTCCCTCCCCTCCCCCACTCCCACTCAGCTTGGAGGCCGCTTCCCTGCCTTGAAAGCATTGCTCTGGCCCTGATGGCCACAGACATACTGGGCTTCAAGCTCAAGGCTCTGCCTGGTCCTGCTGCTTCGGCCAGGGTCTCATTTCTTCCTGGAAAGACAAAGCCATGGCCTCACCCCACGCCTGCACTTTGCCACGGCAGGCAGCCCAGGTGTAGGAAAGGCTCTGTGGAGTCAGAAGTGCCGAGACAGGCAGATGGCACCGCAGGCTTTGGGGGCCAGGCCGCAACTGGGCTAGCCCCTCCTCCCGGGAGTCGGGGAGGCCCGGCCTTCCTAGTGCCCAGGCCACGGCTCCGGGGAGAAATCCGCCATGGAGGGCACGCGGGAGGCCCTCTGCCTGAGGTGGCAGGTGTCACGCCAGGGCCACTGCAAGCCTGGCTCGGCTTGCCTGCTTTCTCCAAAGGAGGCTGGCCGACCAGCCGAACCTGGCACCTGGGCCAGGCCCCTTCCAAGGGGACGAGTTGCAGAGGATAGAGCACTGGGGGCGGCTGCCAAGTCTCCTGGGGCGTGTGCTGTGCCCCCGTCAGAGGAGGAAGCAGCCTGGTAAACGGTGTGCCAGGCCTGAGATCTGGAGGCCTCCCACAGCCGGGTCCCTGTCCTGCCCAGGCACCCCGAGGGAGGACGATGGTCGGGCAGTGGCGAGCGGGGTGGGGCTGGTGCCGAGCCTGCCCTTGGATGCCCCGGGGAAGGGCGCCGGGGGATGGGCTGCCCCTGGCCAGGTCTGAGGGACCGACCCAGCTCGGGGCTGTCGGGGGCAGAGAGAGAACCCCGCTCCGCCCTTTCCCTTCAGGTTCTTAGGGCTGGCCAAATCCTTCACAAGACAGCTTGTCTGGAGAAATCAGACCCAGCTCAAGAACATGTGTCCATGGGGGAAACCCGGGAAACTGAGTCTCCCCACACAATAGCAGAGATTCTCATCTTGCATCCTCTCCTGAGCTAATGACAAAGGTGGATGTCCCCGGTGGGCCTGTGGAATGGGAGAGGGGAGGAAGTCTATTGTCATGCAGAGGGACATGGAAAGACTTGTCTGAAGCTTATCCCCTGCACTGGGGTCAGGTCGGGAAGGGAAGGCACAGAGGTGAGTAGGAACAGGCCTCTCTGTGGTGGGGCTGGCCCCGGGGCAGGCGTGGGGGTGATGGCTGGAAGTGGGATGGCGTGTGAGTTGGCACCAGCCAGCGGTGGAGGCAGAGACTCAGAGGTCAGGGATCTCTCTCTCTGTCTCTGTCTCCCTCTCTCTCCCTCAGTCAGCTGAGGAGAGTAAGGTGGCGCCCCCTGCCCACCTCGCCTACCTCTCCATGGGCCCTTCTTTCTCTGGCCGCTCCGGGAGCCCCGCGGGCTTGGGTTCAACCCCCCACACACCGCACAGGCCAAGGGCGCATGCGCGACCGCCGGGGCCTAGGGCTGGCCTCGGGGGTCCTCAGTGAAGGCCCCGCCCCCCATCCAGGCTCTGACCCCGCTGCAGCTCTTCCATCGCCGCCCTTCTGGACTCGGCTTCAGCTGTCTCCCTCCCCTCCCCCACTCCCACTCAGCTTGGAGGCCGCTTCCCTGCCTTGAAAGCATTGCTCTGGCCCTGATGGCCACAGACGTACTGGGCTTCAAGCTCAAGGCTCTGCCTGGTCCTGCTGCTTCGGCCAGGGTCTCATTTCTTCCTGGAAAGACAAAGCCATGGCCTCACCCCACGCCTGCACTTTGCCACGGCAGGCAGCCCAGGTGTAGGAAAGGCTCTGTGGAGTCAGAAGTGCCGAGACAGGCAGATGGCACCGCAGGCTTTGGGGGCCAGGCCGCAACTGGGCTAGCCCCTCCTCCCGGGAGTCGGGGAGGCCCGGCCTTCCTAGTGCCCAGGCCACGGCTCCGGGGAGAAATCCGCCATGGAGGGCACGCGGGAGGCCCTCTGCCTGAGGTGGCAGGTGTCACGCCAGGGCCACTGCAAGCCTGGCTCGGCTTGCCTGCTTTCTCCAAAGGAGGCTGGCCGACCAGCCGAACCTGGCACCTGGGCCAGGCCCCTTCCAAGGGGACGAGTTGCAGAGGATAGAGCACTGGGGGCGGCTGCCAAGTCTCCTGGGGCGTGTGCTGGGCCCCCGTCAGAGGAGGAAGCAGCCTGGTAAACGGTGTGCCAGGCCTGAGATCTGGAGGCCTCCCACAGCCGGGTCCCTGTCCTGCCCAGGCCCCCCGAGGGAGGACGATGGTCGGGCAGTGGCGAGCGGGGTGGGGCTGGCGCCGAGCCTGCCCTTGGATGCCCCGGGGAAGGGCGCCGGGGGATGGGCTGCCCCTGGCCAGCTCTGAGGGACCGACCCAGCTCGGGGCTGTCGGGGGCAGAGAGAGAACCCCGCTCCGCCCTTTCCCTTCAGGTTCTTAGGGCTGGCCAAATCCTTCACAAGACAGCTTGTCTGGAGAAAATCAGACCCAGCTCAAGAACATGTGTCCATGGGGGAAACCCGGGAAACTGAGTCTCCCCACACAATAGCAGAGATTCTCATCTTGCATCCTCTCCTGAGCTAATGACAAAGGTGGATGTCCCGGGAGGGCCTGTGGAATGGGAGAGGGGAGGAAGTCTATTGTCATGCAGAGGGACATGGAAAGACTTGTCTGAAGCTTATCCCCTGCACTGGGGTCAGGTCGGGAAGGGAAGGCACAGAGGTGAGCAGGAACCGGCCTCTCTGTGGTGGGGGTGGCCCCGGGGCAGGCGTGGGGGTGATGGCTGGAAGTGGGATGGCGCGTGAGTTGGCACCAGCCAGCGGTGGAGGCAGAGACTCAGAGGTCAGGGATCTCTCTCTCTGTCTCTGTCTCTCTCTCTCTCCCTCAGGGAGCTGAGGAGAGTAAGGTGGGGCCCCCTGCCCACCTCGCCTACCTCTCCATGGGCCCTTCTTTCTCTGGCCGCTCCGGGAGCCCCGCGGGCTTGGGTTCAACCCCCCACACACCGCACAGGCCAAGGGCGCATGCGCGACCGCCGGGGCCTAGGGCTGGCCTCGGGGGTCCTCAGTGAAGGCCCCACCCCCCTCCAGGCTCTGACCCAGCTGCAGCTCTTCCATCGCCGCCCTTCTGGACTCGGCTTCAGCTGTCTCCCTCCCCTCCCCCACTCCCACTCAGCTTGGAGGCTGCTTCCCTGCCTTGAAAGCATTGCTCTGGCCCTGATGGCCACAGACATACTGGGCTTCAAGCTCAAGGCTCTGCCTGGTCCTGCTGCTTCGGCCAGGGTCTCATTTCTTCCTGGAAAGACAAAGCCATGGCCTCACCCCACGCCTGCACTTTGCCACGGCAGGCAGCCCAGGTGTAGGAAAGGCTCTGTGGAGTCAGAAGTGCCGAGACAGGCAGATGGCACCGCAGGCTTTGGGGGCCAGGCCGCAACTGGGCTAGCCCCTCCTCCCGGGAGTCGAGGAGGCCCGGCCTTCCTAGTGCCCAGGCCACGGCTCCGGGGAGAAATCCGCCATGGAGGGCACGCGGGAGGCCCTCTGCCTGAGGTGGCAGGTGTCACGCCAGGGCCACTGCAAGCCTGGCTCGGCTTGCCTGCTTTCTCCAAAGGAGGCTGGCCGACCAGCCGAACCTGGCACCTGGGCCAGGCCCCTTCCAAGGGGACGAGTTGCAGAGGATAGAGCACTGGGGGCGGCTGCCAAGTCTCCTGGGGCGTGTGCTGTGCCCCCGTCAGAGGAGGAAGCAGCCTGGTAAACGGTGTGCCAGGCCTGAGATCTGGAGGCCTCCCACAGCAGGGTCCCTGTCCTGCCCAGGCCCCCCGAGGGAGGACGATGGTCGGGCAGTGGCGAGCGAGGTGGGGCTGGCGCCGAGCCTGCCCTTGGATGCCACGGGGAAGGGCGCCGGGGGATGGGCTTCCCCTGGCCAGGTCTGAGGGACCGACCCAGCTCGGGGCTGTCGGGGGCAGAGAGAGAACCCCGCTCCGCCCTTTCCCTTCAGGTTCTTAGGGCTGGCCAAATCCTTCACAAGACAGCTTGTCTGGAGAAAATCAGACCCAGCTCAAGAACATGTGTCCATGGGGGAAACCCGGGAAACTGAGTCTCCCCACACAATAGCAGAGATTCTCATCTTGCATCCTCTCCTGAGCTAATGACAAAGGTGGATGTCCCAGGTGGGCCTGTGGAATGGGAGATGGGAGGAAGTCTATTGTCATGCAGAGGGACATGGAAAGACTTGTCTGAAGCTTATCCCCTGCACTGGGGTCAGGTCGGGAAGGGAAGGCACAGAGGTGAGCAGGAACCGGCCTCTCTGTGGTGGGGCTGGCCCCGGGGCAGGCGTGGGGGTGATGGCTGGAAGTGGGATGGCGTGTGAGTTGGCACCAGCCAGCGGTGGAGGCAGAGACTCAGAGGTCAGGGATCTCTCTCTCTGTCTCTGTCTCCCTCTCTCTCCCTCAGTCAGCTGAGGAGAGTAAGGTGGCGCCCCCTGCCCACCTCGCCTACCTCTCCATGGGCCCTTCTTTCTCTGGCCGCTGCGGGAGCCCCGCGGGCTTGGGTTCAACCCCCCACACACTGCACAGGCCAAGGGCGCATGCGCGACCGCCGGGGCCTAGGGCTGGCCTCGGGGGTCCTCAGTGAAGGCCCCGCCACCCCTCCAGGCTCTGACCCAGCTGCAGCTCTTCCATCGCCGCCCTTCTGGACTCGGCTTCAGCTGTCTCCCTCCCCTCCCCCACTCCCACTCAGCTTGGAGGCCGCTTCCCTGCCTTGAAAGCATTGCTCTGGCCCTGATGGCCACAGACGTACTGGGCTTCAAGCTCAAGGCTCTGCCTGGGCCTGCTGCTTCGGCCAGGGGCTCATTTCTTCCTGGAAAGACAAAGCCATGGCCTCACCCCACGCCTGCACTTTGCCACGGCAGGCAGCCCAGGTGTAGGAAAGGCTCTGTGGAGTCAGAAGTGCCGAGACAGGCAGATGGCACCGCAGGCTTTGGGGGCCAGGCCGCAACTGGGCTAGCCCCTCCTCCCGGGAGTCGGGGAGGCCCGGCCTTCCTAGTGCCCAGGCCACGGCTCCGGGGAGAAATCCGCCATGGAGGGCACGCGGGAGGCCCTCTGCCTGAGGTGGCAGGTGTCACGCCAGGGCCACTGCAAGCCTGGCTCGGCTTGCCTGCTTTCTCCAAAGGAGGCTGGCCGACCAGCCGAACCTGGCACCTGGGCCAGGCCCCTTCCAAGGGGACGAGTTGCAGAGGATAGAGCACTGGGGGCGGCTGCCAAGTCTCCTGGGGCGTGTGCTGTGCCCCCGTCAGAGGAGGAAGCAGCCTGGTAAACGGTGTGCCAAGCCTGAGATCTGGAGGCCTCCCACAGCAGGGTCCCTGTCCTGCCCAGGCCCCCCGAGGGAGGACGATGGTCGGGCAGTGGCGAGCGGGGTGGGGCTGGCGCCGAGCCTGCCCTTGGATGCCCCGGGGAAGGGCGCCGGGGGATGGGCTTTCCCTGGCCAGGTCTGAGGGACCGACCCAGCTCGGGGCTGTCGGGGGCAGAGAGAGAACCCCGCTCCGCCCTTTCCCTTCAGGTTCTTAGGGCTGGCAAAATCCTTCACAAGACAGCTTGTCTGGAGAAAATCAGACCCAGCTCAAGAACATGTGTCCATGGGGGAAACCCGGGAAACTGAGTCTCCCCACACAATAGCAGAGATTCTCATCTTGCATCCTCTCCTGAGCTAATGACAAAGGTGGATGTCCCAGGTGGGCCTGTGGAATGGGAGATGGGAGGAAGTCTATTGTCATGCAGAGGGACATGGAAAGACTTGTCTGAAGCTTATCCCCTGCACTGGGGTCAGGTCGGGAAGGGAAGGCACAGAGGTGAGCAGGAACCCGCCTCTCTGTGGTGGGGCTGGCCACGGGGCAGGCGTGGGGGTGATGGCTGGAAGTGGGATGGCGTGTGAGTTGGCACCAGCCAGCGGTGGAGGCAGAGACTCAGAGGTCAGGGATCTCTCTCTCTGTCTCTGTCTCCCTCTCTCTCCCTCAGTCAGCTGAGGAGAGTAAGGTGGCGCCCCCTGCCCACCTCGCCTACCTCTCCATGGGCCCTTCTTTCTCTGGCCGCTGCGGGAGCCCCGCGGGCTTGGGTTCAACCCCCCACACACTGCACAGGCCAAGGGCGCATGCGCGACCGCCGGGGCCTAGGGCTGGCCTCGGGGGTCCTCAGTGAAGGCCCCGCCCCCCCTCCAGGCTCTGACCCAGCTGCAGCTCTTCCATCGCCGCCCTTCTGGACTCGGCTTCAGCTGTCTCCCTCCCCTCCCCCACTCCCACTCAGCTTGGAGGCCGCTTCCCTGCCTTGAAAGCATTGCTCAGGCCCTGATGGCCACAGACGTACTGGGCTTCAAGCTCAAGGCTCTGCCTGGGCCTGCTGCTTCGGCCAGGGGCTCATTTCTTCCTGGAAAGACAAAGCCATGGCCTCACCCCACGCCTGCACTTTGCCACGGCAGGCAGCCCAGGTGTAGGAAAGGCTCTGTGGAGTCAGAAGTGCCGAGACAGGCAGATGGCACCGCAGGCTTTGGGGGCCAGGCCGCAACTGGGCTAGCCCCTCCTCCCGGGAGTCGGGGAGGCCCGGCCTTCCTAGTGCCCAGGCCACGGCTCCGGGGAGAAATCCGCCATGGAGGGCACGCGGGAGGCCCTCTGCCTGAGGTGGCAGGTGTCACGCCAGGGCCACTGCAAGCCTGGCTCGGCTTGCCTGCTTTCTCCAAAGGAGGCTGGCCGACCAGCCGAACCTGGCACCTGGGCCAGGCCCCTTCCAAGGGGACGAGTTGCAGAGGATAGAGCACTGGGGGCGGCTGCCAAGTCTCCTGGGGCGTGTGCTGGGCCCCCGTCAGAGGAGGAAGCAGCCTGGTAAACGGTGTGCCAGGCCTGAGATCTGGAGGCCTCCCACAGCCGGGTCCCTGTCCTGCCCAGGCCCCCCGAGGGAGGACGATGGTCGGGCAGTGGCGAGCGGGATGGGGCTGGCGCCGAGCCTGCCCTTGGATGCCCCGGGAAAGGGCGCCGGGGGATGGGCTGCCCCTGGCCAGGTCTGAGGGACCGACCCAGCTCGGGGCTGTCGGGGGCAGACAGAGAACCCCGCTCCGCCCTTTCCCTTCAGGTTCTTAGGGCTGGCCAAATCCTTCACAAGACAGCTTGTCTGGAGAAAATCAGACCCAGCTCAAGAACATGTGTCCATGGGGGAAACCCGGGAAACTGAGTCTCCCCACACAATAGCAGAGATTCTCATCTTGCATCCTCTCCTGAGCTAATGACAAAGGTGGATGTCCCTGGTGGGCCTGTGGAATGGGAGAGGGGAGGAAGACTATTGTCATGCAGAGGGACATGGAAAGACTTGTCTGAAGCTTATCCCCTGCACTGGGGTCAGGTCGGGAAGGGACGGCACAGAGGTGAGCAGGAACCGGCCTCTCTGTGGTGGGGCTGGCCCCGGGGCAGGCGTGGGGGTGATGGCTGGAAGTGGGATGGCGCGTGAGTTGGCACCAGCCAGCAGTGGAGGCAGAGACTCAGAGGTCAGGGATCTCTCTCTCTGTCTCTGTCTCCCTCTCTCTCCCTCAGTCAGCTGAGGAGAGTAAGGTGGCGCCCCCTGCCCACCTCGCCTACCTCTCCATGGGCCCTTCTTTCTCTGGCCGCTGCGGGAGCCCCGCGGGCTTGGGTTCAACCCCCCACACACTGCACAGGCCAAGGGCGCATGCGCGACCGCCGGGGCCTAGGGCTGGCCTCGGGGGTCCTCAGTGAAGGCCCCGCCACCCCTCCAGGCTCTGACCCAGCTGCAGCTCTTCCATCGCCGCCCTTCTGGACTCGGCTTCAGCTGTCTCCCTCCCCTCCCCCACTCCCACTCAGCTTGGAGGCCGCTTCCCTGCCTTGAAAGCATTGCTCTGGCCCTGATGGCCACAGACGTACTGGGCTTCAAGCTCAAGGCTCTGCCTGGGCCTGCTGCTTCGGCCAGGGGCTCATTTCTTCCTGGAAAGACAAAGCCATGGCCTCACCCCACGCCTGCACTTTGCCACGGCAGGCAGCCCAGGTGTAGGAAAGGCTCTGTGGAGTCAGAAGTGCCGAGACAGGCAGATGGCACCGCAGGCTTTGGGGGCCAGGCCGCAACTGGGCTAGCCCCTCCTCCCGGGAGTCGGGGAGGCCCGGCCTTCCTAGTGCCCAGGCCACGGCTCCGGGGAGAAATCCGCCATGGAGGGCACGCGGGAGGCCCTCTGCCTGAGGTGGCAGGTGTCACGCCAGGGCCACTGCAAGCCTGGCTCGGCTTGCCTGCTTTCTCCAAAGGAGGCTGGCCGACCAGCCGAACCTGGCACCTGGGCCAGGCCCCTTCCAAGGGGACGAGTTGCAGAGGATAGAGCACTGGGGGCGGCTGCCAAGTCTCCTGGGGCGTGTGCTGTGCCCCCGTCAGAGGAGGAAGCAGCCTGGTAAACGGTGTGCCAAGCCTGAGATCTGGAGGCCTCCCACAGCAGGGTCCCTGTCCTGCCCAGGCCCCCCGAGGGAGGACGATGGTCGGGCAGTGGCGAGCGGGGTGGGGCTGGCGCCGAGCCTGCCCTTGGATGCCCCGGGGAAGGGCGCCGGGGGATGGGCTTTCCCTGGCCAGGTCTGAGGGACCGACCCAGCTCGGGGCTGTCGGGGGCAGAGAGAGAACCCCGCTCCGCCCTTTCCCTTCAGGTTCTTAGGGCTGGCCAAATCCTTCACAAGACAGCTTGTCTGGAGAAAATCAGACCCAGCTCAAGAACATGTGTCCATGGGGGAAACCCGGGAAACTGAGTCTCCCCACACAATAGCAGAGATTCTCATCTTGCATCCTCTCCTGAGCTAATGACAAAGGTGGATGTCCCAGGTGGGCCTGTGGAATGGGAGATGGGAGGAAGTCTATTGTCATGCAGAGGGACATGGAAAGACTTGTCTGAAGCTTATCCCCTGCACTGGGGTCAGGTCGGGAAGGGAAGGCACAGAGGTGAGCAGGAACCCGCCTCTCTGTGGTGGGGCTGGCCACGGGGCAGGCGTGGGGGTGATGGCTGGAAGTGGGATGGCGTGTGAGTTGGCACCAGCCAGCGGTGGAGGCAGAGACTCAGAGGTCAGGGATCTCTCTCTCTGTCTCTGTCTCCCTCTCTCTCCCTCAGTCAGCTGAGGAGAGTAAGGTGGCGCCCCCTGCCCACCTCGCCTACCTCTCCATGGGCCCTTCTTTCTCTGGCCGCTGCGGGAGCCCCGCGGGCTTGGGTTCAACCCCCCACACACTGCACAGGCCAAGGGCGCATGCGCGACCGCCGGGGCCTAGGGCTGGCCTCGGGGGTCCTCAGTGAAGGCCCCGCCCCCCCTCCAGGCTCTGACCCAGCTGCAGCTCTTCCATCGCCGCCCTTCTGGACTCGGCTTCAGCTGTCTCCCTCCCCTCCCCCACTCCCACTCAGCTTGGAGGCCTCTTCCCTGCCTTGAAAGCATTGCTCAGGCCCTGATGGCCACAGACGTACTGGGCTTCAAGCTCAAGGCTCTGCCTGGGCCTGCTGCTTCGGCCAGGGGCTCATTTCTTCCTGGAAAGACAAAGCCATGGCCTCACCCCACGCCTGCACTTTGCCACGGCAGGCAGCCCAGGTGTAGGAAAGGCTCTGTGGAGTCAGAAGTGCCGAGACAGGCAGATGGCACCGCAGGCTTTGGGGGCCAGGCCGCAACTGGGCTAGCCCCTCCTCCCGGGAGTCGGGGAGGCCCGGCCTTCCTAGTGCCCAGGCCACGGCTCCGGGGAGAAATCCGCCATGGAGGGCACGCGGGAGGCCCTCTGCCTGAGGTGGCAGGTGTCACGCCAGGGCCACTGCAAGCCTGGCTCGGCTTGCCTGCTTTCTCCAAAGGAGGCTGGCCGACCAGCCGAACCTGGCACCTGGGCCAGGCCCCTTCCAAGGGGACGAGTTGCAGAGGATAGAGCACTGGGGGCGGCTGCCAAGTCTCCTGGGGCGTGTGCTGGGCCCCCGTCAGAGGAGGAAGCAGCCTGGTAAACGGTGTGCCAGGCCTGAGATCTGGAGGCCTCCCACAGCCGGGTCCCTGTCCTGCCCAGGCCCCCCGAGGGAGGACGATGGTCGGGCAGTGGCGAGCGGGATGGGGCTGGCGCCGAGCCTGCCCTTGGATGCCCTGGGAAAGGGCGCCGGGGGATGGGCTGCCCCTGGCCAGGTCTGAGGGACCGACCCAGCTCGGGGCTGTCGGGGGCAGACAGAGAACCCCGCTCCGCCCTTTCCCTTCAGGTTCTTAGGGCTGGCCAAATCCTTCACAAGACAGCTTGTCTGGAGAAAATCAGACCCAGCTCAAGAACATGTGTCCATGGGGGAAACCCGGGAAACTGAGTCTCCCCACACAATAGCAGAGATTCTCATCTTGCATCCTCTCCTGAGCTAATGACAAAGGTGGATGTCCCTGGTGGGCCTGTGGAATGGGAGAGGGGAGGAAGACTATTGTCATGCAGAGGGACATGGAAAGACTTGTCTGAAGCTTATCCCCTGCACTGGGGTCAGGTCGGGAAGGGATGGCACAGAGGTGAGCAGGAACCGGCCTCTCTGTGGTGGGGCTGGCCCCGGGGCAGGCGTGGGGGTGATGGCTGGAAGTGGGATGGCGCGTGAGTTGGCACCAGCCAGCAGTGGAGGCAGAGACTCAGAGGTCAGGGATCTCTCTCTCTGTCTCTGTCTCCCTCTCTCTCCCTCAGGGAGCTGAGCAGAGTAAGGTGGCGCCCCCTGCCCACCTCGCCTACCTCTCCATGGGCCCTTCTTTCTCTGGCCGCTGCGGGAGCCCCGCGGGCTTGGGTTCAACCCCCCACACACTGCACAGGCCAAGGGCGCATGCGCGACCGCCGGGGCCTAGGGCTGGCCTCGGGGGTCCTCAGTGAAGGCCCCGCCCCCCCTCCAGGCTCTGACCCAGCTGCAGCTCTTCCATCGCCGCCCTTCTGGACTCGGCTTCAGCTGTCTCCCTCCCCTCCCCCACTCCCACTCAGCTTGGAGGCCGCTTCCCTGCCTTGAAAGCATTGTTCTGGCCCTGATGGCCACAGGCGTACTGGGCTTCAAGCTCAAGGCTCTGCCTGGGCCTGCTGCTTCGGCCAGGGGCTCATTTCTTCCTGGAAAGACAAAGCCATGGCCTCACCCCACGCCTACACTTCTCCACTGCAACCTGCCCAGGTGTAGGAAAGGCTCTGTGGAGTCAGAGGTGCCGAGACAGGCAGATGGCACCGCAGGTTTTGGGGGCCAGGGCGCAACTGGGCTAGCCCCTCCTCCCGGGAGTCGGGGAGGCCCGGCCTTCCTAGTGTCCAGGCCACGGCTCCGGGCAGAAATCTGCTGTGGAGGGCACGCGTGAGGCCCTCTGCCTGAGGTCACAGGTGTCACGCCAGGGCCACTGCAAGCCTGGCTCGGCTTGCCTGCTTTCTCCAAAGGAGGCTGGCCGACCAGCCGAACCTGGCACCTGGGCCAGGCCCCTTCCAAGGGGACGAGTTCCAGAGGCTAGAGCCCTGGGTGTGGCTGCCAAGTCTCCTCCCCGTCAGAGGCGGAAGCAGCCTGGTAAACGGTGTGCCAGACCTGAGATATGGAGGCCTCCCACACCCGGGTCCCTGTCCTGCCTAGGTCCCCCAAGGGAGGACGATGTTCCTCGCAGTGGCGAGCGGGGTGGGGCTGGTGCCGGGTCTGTCCTTGGATGCCCCGGGGAAGGGTGACGGGGGATTGCCTGCCTCTCGCCATGTCTGAGGGACTGACCCAGCTCGGGGCTAGTCTGGGGCAGAGAGAGAATCCCCCTCCACCCCTTCCCTTCATGTTCTTATGGCTGGCCAAATCCTTAACAAGACAGATTGTCTGGAGAAAATCAGACCCAGCTGAAGAAATGTGTCCGTGGGGGAAACCCAGGAAACTTAGTCTCCCCACACAATAGCAGAGAGTCTCATCTTGCATCCTCTCCTGAGCTAATGACAAAGGTGGATCTTCCGGATTGGCCTGTGGAATGGGAGAGGGGAGGAAGTCTATTGTCATGCAGAGGGACATGGAAAGACTTGTCTGAAACTTCTCCCCTGCACTGTGTTCAGGTCGGGAAGGGATGACACAGAGGTGACCAGGAATCGGCCTCTCTGTGGTGGGGCTGGCCCCGGAGCTGGCGTGGGGGTGATCGGTGGAACTGGGATGGCGTGTGAGTTGGCACCAGCCAACGTTGGAGGCAGCAACTCAGAGGTCAGGGATCACTCTCTCTCTCTCCTTCTCTCCCTCTCTGTCTCTCTTCTCTGTCTCTGTCTCTGTCTCTCTCTCTCTCTCTCTCTCCCCCTCTCCCTCTGGCACCTGTTGCATGGACCCCCTGTGACATCCTGCTCTGAGCCTCCCAGACCATCCCCCTAACAGCCTGGTGATGTCTCCTTGCCCCTCTGAACAGGCCCTGTTCCAGGCTGCTACCCCGCCTATATGTCTCACCGTGGTCCTTGTGGATGCCGTCCAGAGTAGTCTGTATTTTCTCAGTAGAGCTAGGTAGGGGGGCCTGGGCAGGCTGTGGATACCCTAAATCCTCTGTAGAAAGTGACTTGGCCAAGACCTCAGAGTACCCAAGATGGCCCCAGCTTCTTCCTCAGAGATGGGGCGCTGTTCTCCTTGTCACCTCCTGGAACAGGCAGTTTCTCCTCTCCTGGTTCTGTCCTCTTCTCTCTCCTTGTCTCAGCTCACGCCCTCCAGCTGCATGTCCTCAGTGACAGAGACCTGGACACACGCCGTGGCTGGGCTGGTGTTCCCTGGGAAACACTTTCGGTGAAAGTGAGCTGTGAGTATGCGTGCGTGTGTGTGTGTGTGCATGTGCGCACATGTATGTCACTTATAAGCATGCCTAAGCCAGCAGTGGCACACAACACACACACGTGCTCATTCTGAGGGTGGGCCCAGTCCCCCTCATGATACCCAGCGTTTCCCACCGTCTTGACTGTGTCCGCCAGCTTCAGACAAGTGCAGTCAACCTTCAAGAAGGAGAGAGCACTTGGTTCCCATAGCTGTTCTCGAGGGGACCAGGATGCAGATAGTTGGAGCAGAGGCTCCGCACGCATGTTCCAGGAGCTCCCGAGTCTGGCCAGTCTGGCTGCTCCCCACTCAGGAACCACATGGCTGGACCAAGTTCTTGAGCGGCTCCAGTCACGGCATCACATCTGTATGGAGGGCAAGCACACCCACGAAGCTCGTGTCCTGGCCCTGAGTCCCGGCTGTGGCGTGGCTAGCAGAGCCAGCAGCATCCCCCTCATCTCCTCCCACCGTGTCACCCTGTCAGCTCACCAGGACCATCAGACAACCCCATGGGGTCTACAGGGTCACAGTACTGTCAACCCTTTGTTGGAGACGGGGAAGCTGACCCTCTGAGACCGGGGATGGCGGAGGTGGCTCTGCATCTAGGCTTCCCGTGGGCCCCATGTGTTCATCTCAAGCTGGACCCTGATGGCTGCCCCGCATCAAAAACGGAGAGGAATCCCCACTTCTGGGAGCTGGTCAGAAGGGGAGGTGGTGCAGGTGAAGCACGGCAGGAGCATGCGCTCGATGCATGGTGGCTGCTGTTACAAGATTTACTGTCTTAACAACAGTGTGTCCGGGTTCTGGGGCCCTCCCGCCCCATCCACAGGAACTGAGTGTGCAGGTGAGACCTCCAGCCCTTAGACCATCACCTGAACACCGAACCCCCCAGGACCATGACCTGCACCCGCTTTCCTGTCCTGGTAATGTCCCTGGCTGGGCTCCCCGTCAATTCCCTGCTTACCCCCGCCCTCCCATGCTGGAGCTCTCCACCTCCTCTCAGCTCCAAACCCAGGACCACAGCCCTTCCCCCAGCACTCGGTGGGGAAATACTGCTGCCAGGATCCTTCTGGCTCGCGTTTACCCCTTTCTGGAGACGCACTGGGTGTGTCAGGGGCTGAGGCTGGATGGGAACTTGTTAATGTTGAGTGAAATGCAGTCGGATCACAACGCTCCTGGCACAACACTCCTCGGTGCCCCAGCTCCTGCTGCCTGCAGAGTGAGGACCACCCTCCTTCCGTGGCACAAGGGGGCCCCCCAACTTCCCTCAGGTGTAACCTCCTCTGTCTTGACCCTCACCCATCTCCCTCTCACCTGGCGTCTGTTAGCATGACTATCTCTGCTGAGCTGTGAGGCAGAGACCAGACTGCTCAGTGGTGTGTCCTTGGATCCTGGGCCCACTCTGACCAGTGGGCATGGTGTCAGGCTGACACTGAATGACTGGCGGGTTGGTGGGGATGGGGGGGGAAGGAAGTTGGCTTTATTTTTCTCTAAGGACATAGAAAGAAGGAGGGGAGGTGGCTTCTGGGCAGGAGCAGACAGCTGTGCTGAGATGGGGACTCTGAAAACAGAATAGGTTCCAGCTGTCCTCTCCTCTTCCCTCCTGTGGTAGCCGGCCCCAACTCCCATCTAGTGCACCCGTGGCTATTCAGGGATTCCGTTCACTATGCTGCACTCATGTCCTCTGGAAGATGGTAATCTATTCCTCAAGTCCCCTGCAGTGAAGCTATCTCGACCTTTGAAACAGATGAAACGTACGCTTTTTCCAACTGGGACTCAAAGGATGTGAGGTTCGTGCACAAGGCAGTTCTAAAAGTAGACAGGTAATTGCTGGTTCTGCGTCCTGTAATGATTTTGTAAGATCATGCCACACTGCCTCCCCCGCAGAGAACAACTAGAAAATCTGTACATAATGCAACCAGGAGCCGCTTGATGACATTGGGGAGTGAACAGCAGCAGACAGATTCCTGGGGAGTAGTTTGAAGTGAATTCCTGTGGCTTCCAGTCTGGGGCCATGTGCAGTCAGAGCAGGGCATGGGAGGCAGTGACTCTGGGAAAACCACAGTCTTCACAGCCCAAGAACGAGAAAAATGAAACTGGGGGGCTGTGGTTGTTACCGAACCAAGTGGGTTTGTTACCAAACCAAGTGGGCTCACCTCCTGGTGAGTTAAATAAGACTATACCAGTAGAAGTTGTCTCACAAAGTAAACTGTATTTGCAGCAAATAGGAGGCCATGAGGAATCATTTCCAAAGTCATGGCGTCCCAAAACTAAAGGAAGCAGGAAATTTTATTTCAGTTGGGGAATAATATTCAAAAGGGAGAGGTGGGTATTCACTTCCACAAGCTCAGTTCGAGAACATGCTTCCACATAATGAGGCCTAAGCTCCTCCTGGAGAGATCTTTGCATTAAAAATAAAGCAAAGGTCATGGGCATAGCTCTTGTAGTGTGGCTTGTTCAGTTTCAGGATGGCTGGTGGTTACATCTCCCTTGAGTGCCTCATTTGGTCAGTTTCAGGATGGCTGGTGGTTACATCTCCTTAACCTACAAAAGGAAAAGAAACAGCTTGGAAAAACAGTTAATTGCTTCCAAACCCACCTTTGAGTTTCTCCAGGCACCTAGTCCCGGACATAGTCACTGAAGAGGGAGGGGGATTGCAGGAGGGGAAGAAATGTGCAGGGGAAACTTCAGACTCTGCCCCCATCTTTCTGACGGACTGAACCACACATGCGCAAGCCACCCGCTAACAACAGAAGATCTGAACTGAGGCTGGAGCTGCAGCTAGGAGCCAGTTTGCAGTTCAAGACCAGCTGAGACCACTACCTGCTGAACCAAGAGACACAGTTATTGGTGGAAAATAACAGAATCCAGAATTTCCACCACACCACATTCATAATGTCCAGGACACAGTGCAAAATCACCCAACATCCAAAAATCAAGTAAATGGGACACATTATTAAGAGAAAAGAGGACCAACTGAGGTAGATCCCAAGATGACCCAGGTGTTGGAACTGGCAGATAAGGATTTTTCTTCATGTGCCATGAAGCTCGGTTATTAGGTGCATAAACAGTCTATATTATGTCTTCTTGATAATGGATCCTTTTGGATTTCACAATGACCTCCTTTATTCCTGGTCATATTCACTGCGCCTGAAATCTGCTTTATCTAGTATTAGTATAGCTTCTCCAGCTTTCTTTCAACTAGTGTTAGCATGGCATGTTTTTTCAATCTCTTTATTTTTAATTTATTTGTGTTTTTATATTTAAAGTGGGTTTGGGGTAGGCAGCATATAGTTGAGTTTGCTTTCTTATTCAATCTGACAAATTATGCCTTTTAAATGGGGATTTTAGACCACTGTCATCTAATGTTACTGCTGATAATAGTTAGATTTGAATCTATCCTGCGATTTGTTTCTTATTTGACCAATCTGTTTTTTGTTTCCTTTTTCCTCTTAGACTGCTTTTTTTTTGGATAATTTAAGTATTTTTTATGATTCCATTTAATCATCTTTTTTGGCTTATTCTGGATAAGTCTTTGCTGTATGTGTGCGTGTGTGTGCACTTACAGTACACATCTTTAACTTATCACAGTTTATCTTCAAATAATATCAGACCACTTCATGACGTCTGAACAACATCACAACAGTGCTCTCCCACCCCCACTGCAGCCTCCGTGTCCACGTTGTCACACGTTTTATTCAACGTGTTACATACCCCACAGAAAGTGCTCTCTATCCCTTTCTTCACATAAGGTTTCCATATTGTGTCATTTTCCTTCAGCATCTCTCAGCGCTGATCTGCTGGTGACCATGAATTATCTCAGCTCTTGTGTGTCTGAGAAAGTTGATATTTTATCTTATTTGTACCCTTTGCTGCCAGGCATAGAATCATAAATTAGCAGCTTTTTCTCTCAATTCTCTGAAGACCTTGCTCTACTCTGCTCTGGCCTCAGTTCCAGTAAGAGATCTGCCTTCATCCTAACCTTTGTTTCTCTGCACTCAGCAGGTCTTTTTATCTCCTGTCTGATTTCATGATTATCTTGTTATCACCCTATTTAAGCAATTTAATTATGATGTGCCGTCTTCATACTTCTTAGACTTGGGGTTCATTAAATGTCTTTGATAAGTGGGTTTATAGTTTTTTTTAAATAAAATATGGAAAATTTTCAGTCATTATTTCCTCAAATGGTTTTTTCTGTTTTCTTCTCTTTCTCTTTCTGATTACACATATTTTAGGTCATTTGAATTTGTCCTACAGTTAACTTTCTGCTCATTTTCTTTGGTCTATTTTCTCTCTGTATTTTATTTTGAATGGTTTCTATTACATGTCTTCAATTTTATTAATCTTTTGACTAATTTGCTCTTAATCTCATCTAGTAAGTTTTTCATTACAGATGTTTAGTTACAGACATTTCATCTCTAAAAGTTTTTGGGTCTTTTTCATATCTTCCATATTTCTACTTAACATCATCAGCCTTTTCTTTTTTTACTGAAGTATTGACATACAATATTATGATAGTTTCAGGGGCACAACATAGTGATTTGACATTTATATACATTATAAAGTGATCACCGTGATAAATCTAGTTCCATCTGTCACCATACAAAGTTATGACAATATTATTGTCTATGTTCCCCATGATGTAATTCCATCCCCATGACTTATTCATTTTATGACTGGAAGTTTGTACCTCTTATCCCCTCACTTATTTCACCCACTCCCGACCCCCTACATTGTCAGTCTTGTCTCTAACTTCTTGAACATGTGGAATATGATGACAGTAATAACATCTCATCTTTGTCTATGAATTACGTCATCTGTGCTATTTGTGGTCAGTATCAGTTGACTGATTTGTCTCCTCATTACATGATGTGTTTTCCTGCGTACCAGGTAATTTTTGGTTGGCTGGTAGACATTGTGTATTTTTCCTTGTTGGAACCTGGATAGTTTGTACTCCTAAAAATATTCTTGAGCTGTTTCCTGGGACAGAGTTGTGTTACTTTGAAACAATTTGAAACATTCAGGCTGATTCTAAGCTTTGTTAGGTGGAATCTGAGTAAACTTTAGTCCAAGGCTGACTGTGTTCCACCACTGAGGCCACTCTGAATACTGGACACAATCTCCTGTGAGTTATGGGGCTTTCCTAAGCCATGTGTGGACTGGTTGAACCCAAACCATTCCTGTCTGTGTGAGCTCCAAGAATTATTTCCTCTAATTTTTTGGTGTTTGATTCTGTAGTGTTGGGTAGTTTCCTCACATGAGTGCACTGGTCAGTACTCAGTGGAAGATGCAGTGGGCCCACTGAGAATCTGTGACGTTCTCTCTTGCTGCAGTTCTCTCTTCTTGGGTGGTCTTCTGTATGTGCTCTAGTCACCTCAGCCTCTCAGGACACCCAGTGCCATCTCTTCAACTCAGGGAGAGCTCAGGGGTCCACCTGGGTTCTCCTTCCTTGTGCTGGAGCCTGGAATTCTCTATCCAGGCAGCAGGGCTACCACAGGGCCCACCTTGTCGGTTCCAGATCTCTCAGGGATCACTGAACTCTGCTGCCTGAGACCCAATGTGTGAAAACTACTGTTTGATATATGTTCCCCAAGATTTTCAGTTGTTGTGGGAAGAAGGGTAAATTTGTTCCTTGTTATTTCATCTTGGCTGAAAGCATAAGTATTAAACAAAGATTTTAATGTGATTGTCATAACTATCCTCCGTGAAGGTAAACAAATATGCTTGCAGCAAATGAAAGAGTAGGAAATCTCAGCAGAAAAATTTAAAAAAGAAAATTTTAGAATTGGAAAATACAATATTAGAAATAACAAATTCTTTACATGGAATTTAAGTAGAGCAATAAAAATTAACATGGAAAAATAGAATGAAAAAAGGGTGGAAAAATAACAGAACCCCAGTCACTCTTAGGTAAGATCAAACTTTAATATACATATGGTCGGCTTCAAAGAAGGAATGGAGAGAGAGAATGTGCAGACAAAAATACTTGAAGAAATAGTGGCTGGAATTATCCAAGTGATGGAAGATAGACATTTGCAAATATGATGCTCAACTAACACCAAGCAGAATGAAGACAGTCCCACATAGAGACACATCAGATCAAGCAGCTGGATGCCAAGGCCGAAAAGCAAACGTTGGAAGCAACAGAGAAAAATGACACTTCACACAGAGTGGAGTAATGATTTGATTAATAGCTGACTTCTCATCAGAAACTATGGGGACCAGAAGAGAATGAGAAAAGAGATTTAAAGTGTTGAGAGAGAGAAAAAAAAGAACTGTCAATCCAGAATCATATATCCAGCGAAGATATCTTTTGAAAATCACTGCTGAGAGACAACATTTTCAGATTTAGAAAAACTAAGAGAAATTATTACTAGCAAATCTCTACAATAGAATATGCTAAAGGAAATTCTTTAGGAGAAGGGAAATTATACCAGAAAAGGAATCTCAGATCCTCAGAATGGAATAAGTAGCTTCAGAAATGGTAAATATCTAGGTAAATGTCAAAGGCTACTCGTTTTTTCTGCTTTCTCCTTCTAACTTTTGTATAATACACACAACTTACAGTAAAAACTGTAATATTATGGGGAGGGTAGAAGGATGAATAGGTGAGCATAGAGGGATTTTAGGGCAGTGAAACTATTCTGTATGACACAATAATGGTGGATACATGTCATTAGACATCTGTCCAAACCCACAGAATGCACAACAGCGAGAGTGAACCTGGTGTAAACTGTGGACTTTGGGTGATGATGACATGTCAGTGCAGGTTCGTCATCTGTAACAAATACACCATCCGATGGGCAATGTTGATAGTGGGGGGGCTGTGCATATGGGAGCAGGGCATATATGTACCAAACACTCAATTTTGTTGTGAAACAAAAACTGCTCTAAAAAAATTGTCTTTAAAAAATGATAATATTTTCTTCTGAGGTTCATAAGATATGTAGATGCAGTACATACAGTTACTACAGCATAAAGGATGGGCGGGGTGACCCAATATGGCTGCAATATTTCCATATTTTACCTGAAGTACTAAAATGTTCATTGTAAGTGGAACAGGAAAAGTTAGAGATGGAGATTGTGAACCCTGGAGAAATGACTGGAAAAAAAAATAGACAATAGGACAAAAAATAAAACAATGTAATCCACCACAGCACCAGATTAAAGAGGAAAATCATGTGACATGCAGAAAATGCATTTGAAGAAATTCTACATCCACTTATAAAAGTCCAGGAAAGAAGAAGTAGAGGGAACTTTAACTTGATACAAAGCATCCATGAGAACCTGCAGTTATCACAGACAGTAAGACTAAAGGCTTCCCCTGTAAGTCAGGATCAACGCAGAGACATCCACTCTCATTGTCTCCAGTCAACACCACACTGGATTCTTAGTTGGTGTGAAATAGCAAGAAAATCAAATAAAAGGCATACAGATTGGAAACGAAGAAGTAAAACTGTCTTTTTTCACAGATGACATGACTGTCTGCGTAAAAAATCCTTAAGAATATAACAAAAAAAAAAGGCTACTGGAATTCATAAATGAGTGTAACAAGGTCATAGAATACAAAGTCAGCATACGAAAATCATTTGTATTTCTATACAGTGGCAATAAATGATTGGAAATTGACATGTTTTTTCTTTTGCTTGAGGAAGATGGTCCCTGAGCTGACATCTGTGCCAATCTTCTTCTAATTTGTATGGGATGCTCCCACAGCATGGCTTGATGAGCAGTGTGTAGATCTATGCCCAGGATCCGAACTGGAGGACCCAGGGCCGTGGAAGTGAAGTATGCGAACTTAACAACTGTGCCACCAGGCCAGCCCCCAGAAATTGACATTTTTAAAGTGCAACTTACAATAGCAACAAAAATCATAACATATTTAGGAATAAGTCCTATAATATGCCTGTAGAATCTCTATGTTGAAAACTACAAAACACTGATGGAAGAAGTAAAAGAAAACTTCAATAAGCAGGGAAATGGTCTTAGTCTATTCGGGCTGCTATAACAAAACCCACAGACTGGATAGCTTATAAACAACAGACATTTATTTCCCACAGTTCTGGAGGCTGAGAGTCCAAGATCAAGGCGCCAGCATGGTCACATTCTGGTGACAGCCCACTTCCTGGTTCATAGCCGGTGCCTTCTTGCTGTGTCCTCACACGGTGGAGGGGACAAGGGCTCTCTCTGGAGCCTCTTTTGTTTTAAAGGCACTAATCTTGTTCATGAGGGCTCGACCCACATGACACAAGCACCTCCCAGAGGCCCCATCTTCAAACACTCTCAACCTTGGGGGTTAGGAATTCAACATGTGAATTTTGGGAGGACATAATCATTCAAACCCCAGCAGAAATATGCTGTGTTCGTGGATTGGAAGACTCGGTATTTTAAATATTAATTCTCCTTAAGTTGATCTATACCAATTACAATTCCAGCATATTTTTGATAGAAACTATGAAGTTGATTCTACAATTTTTTTGAGTAGGCAAAGTAATTAGAAAATCCAAAACAATTTTGAAAAGAAGAACAAAGTTGGAGGCCTTAAACTACCTGCTTTCCAGGCATATTATAACATTAAGATAATCAATAGTGTGCTGGTGAATGAATAAACACACAGATCAGTGGAACAGAAGAGAGAATCCAGAAACAGAATCACACGTGTATGAGCAATTGATATTTGACAAAGTTGCAAAAATAACTTAATGGAGAAAGAATGGTATTTTCAAAAAGTGGCACTGGAAAAATTGAATATTCATATGCAAAAATATCCACCATAATATATAACTCAAAGCAAAACAAAACCCCCAAATCCTTGGACCCATGTCTCACACCACATACAAAAATTAACTCAAAGTGAATCATAGCAGTAAGTGTAAAATCTAAAACTATAAATCTTCTAGGAGAAAATATTCATGACCTTGGATTAGGCAAAGATTTCTCAGGTGTGAAACCAAAAGCACACCCATAACCAATTGTGTTTAGTTAAACTTTATCAAAACTAAGAACTCTTTCTCTTCAAAAGACACTGTTGAGAGAAGGAAAACAAGTCAAAAACTGGGAGAAACCATTTCTGCAACACATATCTGTGAAGGCTTTTTATTCGGTGTATATGAAGAACTCTTAAATCTGAATAACAAAACAAACAACCTCGTAAAAAATTGACAAAAGATTTGAAGAGGCACTTCAGCAAAAATGATACACAAATGGAATGAAAGTACAGGAAAATATGCTCAACATCATCAGTCATCAGAGAAATTCAAGTTAAAACCACAATGAGATACGTGTGTGCACCTTTCAGAATGGCTTAAAAAATTAGCAACAATATCAAGTACTGGCAAGGATGCAGAGCAACCAGAATGCTCGTACACTCCTGCTGGGAAAGTAGAATGTTTCAGCCATATTGGAAAACCTTTTGAGAGTTGCTTGTAAAGTTAAAGAAATGTTGACCATGTAATCTTTCTGATCCATTAATCTTATTCTTGGATATATGTCAAAGAGAATCAAAAAGTTACGTTCACACAAAAATCTGTATGTTGATGTTTATAGCAGACTTATTCACAATTTCCAAAAACTCGAAACAACCCAAACAGACAAACTGTAGATATAAACGGTCTTCAGCTAGTAAATAAGTGGCACATCCATCCAATGGAATATTACTCAGTAATGAAAAGGAATAAGCATTTTATATGTGAGACGAAATGGATGAATATCAAATACAATCTGCTAAGTAAAGAAGGTAAATCTCAAGAAGTTGTTACACAGTGTATGATCCCAACCCTGTGAGATTCAGGAAGAAGCAGAACTACTGATAGGGAGCAGATCAGTGTTGGCTAGTGGGGAGGAGGGGCTGCCACAAGGGGCAGACGGGGAATTTTGGGAGCAGCAGAGCTGTTTTCTTTCTTGATTTCTGTGGTGGTTTATGAATGTATGTGTTCATAACAAATAGTACTGTAAAATAAAAAAACTTGACTTTTATGGCATGTGAATCATGCCTCCATTACTTCCTTTGAAAAAACTAGTAGGAAAGTTTTAAAAAGACAAATAAAGGGGAAAAAACTGGAGGAAACGAATAGAAAAAAGAAATAAATTTACAGACCCAAAACTATGTCAATAGCTATTTATTTTTAATTTTACATACTTTTAATAAAAATTATATATTTTAAAGTATCCAATGCTGATTTTATGTACATGTACTTAGCGAAATAATTACTGCAGTCAAGCTAATTGACACCTCATCTCCTCACACAGTTACCATTTTTTTTGATGAGAGCACCCAGCTACTCTTTTAGCGGATCTCAAGTATTCAGCACAGTAGTATTAACTGTGGTCATCGTGCTGTAAGTGAGATCTCTGGACTTATTCAACCCATGTCACTGCATCTTTGTACCCCTGACCACCATCTCCTCCCCCAACCCCAGCCCCTGGTAACCGTTCTAATCTCTGCTTCTATGAGTTCCATGTGTTTTTTTGTTTTTTTAGATTTCACGTATAAGTGAGATTATACCATATTTGTCTTTTTCTGTCTGGCTTGTTTCGTTTAGCATAATGTCCTCCAGGCTCGTCTGTGTTGTCACAAATGGCAGGATTTCCTTCTTTCTCATGATTGAATAATATTCTGTTGTGTATATGTACCACATCTTCTTTATCCATTCATCTGTCAACGGACACTTGGGTTGTTTCCATATCTCGGCTACTGTGATTAATGCTGCAGTGAACATGGGGGTGCAGATATCTCTTTGAAATACTGATTGCATTTCCTTTGGATATATCCCAGGAGTGGGGTTGTTGGATCACGCGGTAGTTCTACTGTTAATTTTTTCCCTTATGTTCTTTTATTTATCATATATGTGTAGATCTGTTTTATGTACAATGTTTGGTTCTATCAATCATACCAAGGTGTTCTATTGATACTATTGCTAATTTTTTGAGGAACCTGCATACTGGTTTCCACAGTGGCCACACCAATTTACATTTTACATTTCCACCAATGGTGCACAAGTGTTCCCTTTTCTCCACATTCTCAGCAAGACATGTTATTTTTTGGTTTTTTTTGATCATGGCCATTCTAACAGGTGTGAGGTGACATCTGATTGTGGTTTTGATTTGCATTTCCCTGATGACTAGTGATGTTGAGCACCTTTTCATGTATCTGTTGGCAATTCATATGTCTTCTTTTGAGAAATGTTTATTCATATCCTTTGCTCATTTTTCAGCTGAGTTACTTGTTTCTTGCTATTGAGTTGTATGAGTTCTTTATATATTTTGGATATTAACCCCTCATCAGATTACAGTTTGCAAATATTTTCTCCCATTCTGTAGGTTGTCTCTTCACTCTGTTGATGATTTCCTTTGCTGTGCAGAAGCTTTTTAGTTTGAATGCATCCCATTATCTACTTTTACTTTTTTTTGCCACTGCTTTTGGGGTCATGTCCAAAAAAAGCATTGCCCAGACCAATCTCAAGTTTTTCTCTTATATTTTCTTCTAATAGTTTTATGGTCTCAGGTCTTAAATTTAAGTCTTTACTCCATTTTGAGTTAATTTTTACATACGGAGTGAGGTAAGGGTTCAGTTCTTCCATGTGTGGAAAACCAGTTTTCCCAACACTATTTGTTGAAGAGACTATCCTTTCCCCATTGTTTATTCTTGACAACTTTGTCAAAGATCAATTTACCATAAATGCATGGAGTTATTTCTGGGCTCTCTCTTCTGTTTCATTGGTCTGTGTGTCTGTTTTAATGCCAGTGCCATGCTGCCAAGGAGGTGAAAGACCTATACAATGAAAACTATAAGACATTGTTGAAAGAAATCGATGATGACATAAAGAAATGGAAAGATAGCCCATACACATGGATTGGAAGAATAAACATGGTTAAAATGTCCATACTAGCTAAAGCCATCTACAGATTCAATGTAATTCCAATCAGAATTCCAATGACATTCTTCACAGAAATAGAACAAAGAATACTAAAATTCATTGGGGCAACAAAAGACCCCAAATAGCTAAAGCAATCCTGAGAAAAAAGAACAAAACAGGAGGCATCACAATCCCTAACTTCAAAATATACAGCAAAGGTATAATAATCAAAACAACATGGTACTGGTACAAAAACAGACGTACAGATCAGTGGAACAGAATTGAATGTCCAGAAATAAAACCACACATAAATGGACAGCTAATCTTCAACAAAGGAGCTAAGAACATAGAATGGAGAAAGGAAAGTCTCTGCAACAAATGGTGCTGGGAAAATTGGACAGCCACATGCAAAAGAATGAATGTAGACCATTATCTTTTGCCATACACAAAAATTAACTCAAAATGGATCAAACACTTAAAAGTAAGACCTGAAACTATAAAACTCCTAGAAGAAAATATAGGCAGAACACTCTTTGAGATCAGTTTTGGAGGGATCTTTTCAAATTCCATGTCTACTCAGACAAGGGAAACAAAAGAAAAAATAAACAAGTGGGACTTCATCAGACTAAAGGGCTTCTGCAAGGCAAAGGAAATGAGGATCAAAATGAAAAGACAACTGAGTGATGTCAGCGTCATAGTGGAGTGAGCTTCCCCCATTGAACTCTCCCCCTCTAAGACACAACAAAAATGGCGTTCATATTCCAACAGAAGCTATTCACACAACACAGGCGACATCTGAGGCACTCAGGCAGCCATACACCCGAGGATGGAGGTGCTGGAATCCCCAGAGGAATTGGAAGGGGGTTAGAGGAGCTCCTTTCCTTCCCCAAGGACTGCGTCCCAGAGACTGAGACCACGCAGCTCTCAGAGGAGGGGGAGGGGCGGCTCACCGCGTGAAAACCTGGAGCTCTCCAAGACCCCTCACAGCCTGAGGGGATCCCCCTACGGAGGGAGCTGAACTGTTGCGAAGGTAGTTTCAACCAGCTAGCCCCTCAGGAGAGCAGAGAGTGACAGCGAGGTGAGAAACCTCTGAGATAGGGGAGGAGAAAGTAAGCGCCCCTCCCCCACCCGGCCCACCCGACTGGCGCTTCAGCACAGTGGTGCTTCAGCTCAGCCCCATCCCCAGAATCAGCAGCCCCCAGGAGCCCAGGCCCCACCAACAGGGGCAGCATGACCATGCCCCACCCCCACAGGCAGCGGTCCCCAGGTGCCCGGGCCCAACCACCAGCAAGGTGAACCTGTGTCCCCGCACCAGAGGCAGTGGCAGCTCAGGCCCCACCAGGCCACAGCCCCAGCTGCTCTGGCTGGACCAAGCCACGGCCCCAGCTTTCCTGGCTTCCCCATGTCACGGCCCCAGCTCCTTTGGCTGGACTGCCCCCCATTCCCTGGCTCCAGTGGCTTTGGCTTGGCCTGTGCTCAGGCTTCAGCTGACTTGGCACAAGCAACTTCGGCCCACAGCACTCCAGTTCCAGCTTCTTTGGCCCAGTGGCACCCCAGCTCCTCCTTCTTCAGCTCAGTGCACTCCAGGTCCAGATTCTTCGGCCCAGTGGCACTCCAGCCCCTGCTTCTTTGGCCGAGCGGCACTTCAGCTGCAGCTGCTTCAACCCACCTGCACCCAAGCCCCAGCTGCTTCAGCCTACCTACACTCCAGTCTCAGCTGTTCCCACACTCCAGCTCCAGCTGTTCCCACACTTACCCCCCCAGCAGCCTCCACTCAGCCTCAGATCAGCCAGGGGTGACGAGAGTGCCTGCAGATTGAGGCAGGCCAGAATACATGCCCCTTGACTCCCAACCAGCAGCAGCAAAAGGAAACTGCGACCATATATTTTCACTATGAGGAAAAGTAAGCCAACACTGACAGACACCATGCAAAAATATATTAAATCTCCAGACCAAAAGGAAAAATGATAAGCACCCAGAAGTCAACCCAGAAAGCACAGAAATGTATCATCTTTGTTTTTATAATTTTATTTATTTATTTTTTCCCCCAAAGCCCCAGTAGCTAGTTGTATGTTATAGCTGCACATCCTTCCAGTTGCTGTATGTGGGACCCAGCCTCAGCATGGCCAGAGAAGCGGTGCATCGGTGCACGCCCGGGATCCAAACCTGGGCCACCAGCAGCAGAGCGCATGCACTTAACTGCCAAGCCACGGGGCAGGCCCCAGAAATGTATAATCTTAACGGCAGAGAATTCAAAATAGCCATCGTAAAAAAGCTTAATGAAATACAAGAAAACACAGACAGACAATTCAATGAAATCAGGAGTTTCTTCACAAAGGAGATTGAAACCGTAAAAAAAAATCCAATCAGAAATCTTAGAGATGAAAAATACAATAGAGGAGATAAAGACACATCTGGAAACTGTAAGCATCAGAGCCGACAATATAGAGGAAAGAATTAGTAATATTGAGGACAGCAATGCAGAAATGCTCCAGATGGAGGAGGAAAGAGCACTAAGACTAAAAAGAAATGAAGAAACTCTCTGAGAAATATCCAACTCTAGGAAATCCAACATAAGGATTATAGGTATTCCAAGGGAGAAGAGAGGGAAAAAGGAGCAGAGAACTTGTTCAAAGAAATAATATCTGAGAACTTCCCAAACCTGGGGAAGGAGCTGTAAATACCAGTGAATGAAATCAATAGATCTCCTAAATATATCAACACAAAAATACCCTCTCCAAGGCATATAGTAGTAAAGGTGGCAAAAGTCAATGACAAAGAAAAAATATTAAGGGCAGCCTGACAAAAATAAATAAATAAATAACATACAAAGGATTTCCTACCAGGATCTCAGCTGATTTCTTGACAGAAACTTTACAGGCTAGGAGAGAGTGGAACGATATATTCAAAATTGTGAAGGACAAAAACTTTCAGCCAAGAATACTCTATCCATCAAAAATATCCTTCAGATATGATGGAGAAATAATAACTATCCCAGATAAACAAAAGCTAAGGGAGTTCATTGCCACAAGACCCCCACTACAAGAAGTGTTGAAGAAGGCCCGCATACCTGAGGAAAAAAAGAGAAAGGGGATTCAAAGTTTTGAACAAGGAGGAAAATAGGTCAACAAAACCAGAAAAATTGCAGTCCTCTATCAAAATAGATTATAATTTTATTTATTTATTGTTCCCCCAAAGCCCCAGTAGATAGTTGTATGTCATAGTTGCACATCCTTCTAGTTGCTGTATGTGGGACGCAGCCTCAGCATGGCCGGAGAAGCGGTGCGTCAGTGTGCGCCCAGGATCCAAACCCAGGCCGCCAGCATCAGAGCGCGAGCACTCAACCGCTAAGCCACGGGGCCGGCCCTATCAAAATAGATTAGCAAACACTTCAATATAAAACCAAAGATCAGGGGCTGGCCCAGTGGTGCAAGTGGTTAAATGCACGTGCTCCAGTGCAGTGACTCGGAGCTTGCCAGTTTGGATCCCGGGCGCACACCCACGCACCGCTTGTCAGGTCATGTGGCCTGTGGCAGGCGTCCCATGTAAAGTGGAGGAAGATGGGCATGGATGTTAACCCAGGGCCAGTCTTCCTCAACAAAAAAAGAAAAAAAAAAGAAGAAGATTGGCAGATGCTAGCTCAGGGCCTATCTTCCTCACACACAAATAAAAAAGATCAAGGGAAGGTAAGCACCAAGCATGAATAAAACCTCATCATGTTAAACACAAACTCACAACACAGGAAGGAATAAGATATGACAGCAATAACTTAGAAAGGGAAGAGGAAAGGGATCGAATCAACTTAGTCTAAGAGAATAAGAGTCCATCAAAAAATGGACTATCACATACAAGATATTTTTTATACGAACCTCATGGTAACCACTGATCAAATAACCAGAACAGAATCACACATGATAAAGAAAGAGAAAACTAAGGGAACTCCCGTACAGAACTACCAAACTAAATTGGTAGTCTGAAACACATGGGACAAGAAACAAAAGAAATGCAAAAGAACCAGAAAAAGAGCAATAAAATAACAATAAGCCCCCATATATCAATAAGTACCCTAAATGTAAATGGACTGAACTCTCCAATCAAAAGACACAGAGTGGGGGCCGGCCCGGTGGCGCAAGCGGTTAAGTACGCGCGCTCCGCTGCGGCGGCCCGGGGTTCGCTGGTTCGGATCCCGGGCGCGCACCGACGCACTGCTTGGTAAGCCATGCTGTGGCGGCGTCCCATGTAAAGTGGAGGAAGATGGGCACGGATGTTAGCCCAGGGCCGTCTTCCTCAGCAAAAAAAAAAAAAAGAGGAGAATTGGCGGATGTTAGCTCAGGGCTGATCTCCTCACAAAAAAAAAAAAAAAAAAAAAAAAAGACACAGAGTGGTGGGATGTATTAAAAAACAAGACCCAAAAATATGCTGCCTCCAGGAAACACATCTCAGCTCTAAAGACAAACACAGGCTCAGAGTGAAAGTATGGAAGACAATACTCCAAGCTAATGGCAAACAAAAGAAAACAGGTGTTGCCATACTCATATCAGACGAAGTTGACTTCAAGATAAAACAGGTAATGAGAGACAAAGAGGGGCAATATATAATGATAAAAGGGACACTCCACCAAGAAGACGTATCACTTTTAAATATATATGCACCCAATACAGGAACACCAAGGTACATAAAGCAACTATTGACAAACCTAAAAGGAGATATTAACAACAACACAATAGTAGCAGGGGATCTTAACACCCCACTCTCATCAATGGACAGATAACCCAGACAGAAAATAAATAAGGAAATAATGGACCCAAACAAAATCTAAATGAGATTGACTTAATAGACATATACAGAGCACTCCATCCAAACACAGCAGATTACACATTCTTCTCAAGCGTGCATGGAACAGTCTCAAGAATAGACTATATGTTGGGAAACAAGGCATGCTTATATAAATTTAAGAAGATTGAAATCATAACAAGCATCTTTTCAGACTATAATGCCATGAAGTTAGAAATCAACTACAAGGAAAAAACTGGGAAAGTGACAAAGCTGTGGAGACTCAACAATATGCTACTAAACCACCAATGGATGATTGATGAAATTAAAGGAGAAATCAAAGCATAGCTGGAGACAAATGAAAATGAAAATACACCGTACCAACTCATATGGGATGCAGCAAAAGCAGTCCTGAGAGGGAAACTCAAAGCAATACAGGCCCACCTTAACGAACAAGGAAAAGCCCAAATAAGCAACCTCAAACTATGCCTAACAGAATTAGAAAAATAAGAAGAAACAAAGCCTAAAGTCAGCAGAAGGGGGGAAATAATAAAAATCAGAGCATAAATAAATGAAAATGAAATTTAAAAACCAGTAGAAAGGATCAATGAAACAAAGAGCTGGTTCTTTGAGAAGATAAACAAAATTGACAAACCCTTAGCCAGACTCACCAAGAAATAAAGAGAGAAGGCTCAAATAAATAAAATTAGAAATGAAAAAGGAGAAATTACAACAGATACCACAGAAATACAAAAGATTATAACAGAATACTATGAAAAACTATATGCCAACAAATTGGAGAATCTAGAAGAAATGGATAAATTGCTAGACTCATACAACCTTCCAAAACTGAATCAAGAAGAAATAGAGAACCTGAATAGACCAATCACAAGTAAAGAGATTGAAACAGTAATCAAAAACCTCCCAAAAAATAAAAGTCCAGGACCAGATGGCTTCTCTAGAGAATTTTACCAAACATTCAAAGAAGACTTGATACTTATCCTTCTCAAACTATTCCAAAAAATAGAGGAAGATGGAATACTTCCCAACACATTCTACGAGGCCATCATAACCCTGATACCAAAGCCAGGCAAGGACAATACAAAGAAGGAAAATTACAGGCCAACATCACTGATGAACACAGATGCAAAAATCCTCAACAAAACATTGGCAAACAGAATCCAGCAATACATTAAAAAGATCATACACCGTGATCAAGTGGGATTTATACCAGGGACACAGGGATGGTTCAACATCCACAAATCAATCAATGTGATACACCACATTAACAAAACGAGGAATAAAAACTATATGATCATCTCAATAGATACAGAGAAGGCTTTTGACATGATCCAACATGCACTTATGAGAAAAACTCTCAACAAAATGGGTATAGAAGGAAAGTACCTTAACATAATAAAGGCCATATATGACAAACCCACAGCCAACATCATACTCAATGGGGAAAAACTGAAACCCATCCCTCTGAAAACAGGGACAAGCCAAGGGTGCCCACTCTTACCACTCTTATTCAACACAGTACTGGAGGTTCTGGCCAGAGCAATTAGGCAAGAAAAAGGAATAAAAGGAATCCAAATAGGCAATGAAGAAGTGAAACTCTCACTGTTTGCAGATGACGTGATCTTATATTCAGAAAACCCTAAAGAATCCATTGGAAAACTATTAGAAATAATCAACAACTACAGCCAAGTGGCAGGGTATAAAATCAACTTACAGAACTCGGTTGCATTTCTATATACCAACAATGAACTAACAGAAAGAGAACTCAGGAAGACAATTCCATTTACAAATGCAACAAAAAGAATAAAATATCTACGAGTAAATTTAACCAAGGAAGTGAAAGACCTATACAAGGAAAACTATAAGACATTACTGAGTGAAATCAATGACATAAAGAAATGGAAAATGATTCTATGAACTTGGATTGGAAGAATAAACATTGTTAAAATGTCCATACTACCTAAAGTCATCTACAGATTCAATGCAATCCCAATCAGAATCCCAAGGACACTCTTCACAGAAATAAAACAAAGAATAGTAGCATTCATATGCGGCAACAAAAGACCTCGTATAGCTAAAGCAATCCTGACAAAGAAGAACAAGGCTGGAGGCATCAGAATCCCTGACTTCAAAACATACTACAAAGTGATAGTAATTAAAACAGCATGGTACTGGTACAAAAACAGACACACAGATCAATGGAACAGAATTGAAAATCCCGAAATAAAACCTCATATCTACAGGCAGCTAATCTTTGACAAAGGAGCTAAGGACATACAGTGGAGAAAGGAAACTCTTTTCAATAAATGGTGCTGGGAAAACTGGACAGCCACATGAAAAGAATGAAAGTAGACTATCTTCTTTTGCCATACAAAAAAATTAACTCAAAATGGATCAAAGACCTGAAGGTGAGACCTGAAACTATAAAACTCCTGGAGGAAAATATAGGTAGTACACTACTCATCATCAGCCATAAAGGGATCTTTTTGAATTTCATGTCTACTCAGACAAGAGAAACAAAAGAAAAAATAAAAATGTGGGACTTCATCAGATTAAAGAGCTTCTACAAGGCAAATGAAACCAGGATCAAAATGAATAGGGAAACCACCAGCTGGGAAGAAATACTTGCAAACCATAAATCTGACAAGGGATTAATCTCCATAATATATAAAGAACACTCACTACTGAATAACAAAAAAACAAACAACCCAATCAAAAAATGGGCACAGGAAATGAACAGACACTTCACCAAAGAAGATATACAGATGACCAACAGGCACATGAAAGGATGCTCAACATCACTAATCATCAGGGAAATTCAAATTAAAACTACAACAAGGTATCATCTTACACCCGTTAGAACGGCTATAATCACCAAGATAAAAAGCAACAAATGTTGGAGGAGCTGTGGAGAAATGGGAACCCTAATCCACTACTGGTGGGAATGCAAATTGGTGCAGCCTCTATGGAAAACAGTATGGAGATTCCTCAAAAAATTATAAACAGGGCTGGCCCCATGGTGTAGCAGTTAAGTGCACTTACTCTGTCGCTGGCGGCCCAGGTCTGGGTCCTGGGCGTGCACTGACACACTGTTTGTCAGGCCATGCTGTGGCGGCGTCCCACATAAAGTGGAGGAAGATAGTCATGGATGTTAGCTCAGGGCTGATCTTCCTCACACACACAAAAAATTAAAAACAGGAATACCTTATGATCCAGCTATCCCACTACTGAGTATCTACCCAACAAACCTCAAATCAACAATCCAAAGAGGCTTATGCACCCCTATGTTCATCGCAGCATTATTCACTATAGCTAAGAAGTGGAAGCAACCCAAGTGTCCGTCGACAGATGACTGGATAAAGAAGATGTGGTATATATATACAATGGAATACTACTCAGCCATAAAACAAGACAAAATCGTCCCATTTGCAACAACATGGATGGGCCTGGAGGGTATTACGTTACGAGAAATAAGCCAGACAGAGAAAGACAAACACTGTATGACTTCACTCATATGTGGAATATCAACTAATACATGGACAGAGAGAACAGTTTGGTGGTTACCAGGGGGGAAGGGAGTTGGGGGGTGGGCACAAGGGGTGAAGGGGCACATTTATATGGTGACCGACAAATAATAATGTACAACTGGAATCTCACAATGTTATAAACCATTATGACCTCAATAAAAATTTTTTTTAAAATGATAGAGTAACTAATCAATATATTATTGCAAAAGACTGTCATAAAAAAGACCTTTTTCTGGAGATTCAAAGCATTATAAAAAGAAACAAATTACAATGGAACAACTTTTAGAGTTTATATATATAGAAAACAATTTTAGGACAAAAGTTAAAAAATTCAGCAAACTAATAGTAAATTATATAACAGTAAATTATATGCTACCATATTATAGGAATTATGTAAATTGCATAGCAGTAATTCTTAAATTTCGATGTTATCGGATGCCTTACCAAAAGTATTATGTTATTGCAAGTGATATTTAGATTAATACTTTACATAGATTACTTTCCTCTAAAAGATATTAAAAGTTGGAGGTACTTCATAGGGTAACATTTTAAAGAACAGCTTATCTTTCCAGATACACCTCACTACTTACGAGATCCGGGTACCATATTGGTGTTATTTACTTGGTTGGAATTCCAAAGTGTCTGGACATGAGTGTGCACTAGTGTTGGTAAGATGGCATCCCTACAACATCTCCTGGCTCTGGAGTGTTCTGGTTAAGGGACAGGTGCCTTAAGGCCCCATGCTGACCAGAGGCAGCTATGGCAGCGTGGCGATGGCAGGGGTGGTGGCAGTCACGGTGGGGGTGTGTTACATGAATGAGAGAGGGAGATGCAGAAACCTCCAGGGGTCTGAAGTCTGTCAGGGGAATTGGTTGTTCAAATATCAAGAGGTCCAAAGAAATCAGTTAGATAAACCAGAAAGAAAAGACAGTCTAGAAGTAGAAAGTGGGAAGAATGAGAATTGGCCCGTTAGTATCTTCCTTGTTCTGTTGCTTAGAAGCTGAGCACTGAACCTGGGGTCTTTTGCCGACCCAAGTGGCTGCAGGCAAGGAAGGCTGGGAGGCCTTGCCACAGATCGCCCCTGATTCTCCCGGGGCAGAGTGGAGCCAGTTTGCAGGTTCCCTTCACAGGTAAACACCTGTGGGGACCAGTCAGCCCGCTGAGGCTGTTCTGAGAAGTGTTCATGCTGTCACACAGGCTGCCCTTGCACTATGGGGCTGGGGCAAAGTGCAAATAGAGACCACGTACCATATAGCTAAATGTTCAAATATATATACATATAAATCAAGCAACAAATGGTTGAATAACATATGTCACTCCTTTTTCTCTGGATAAACTAACCCTTCACACTGACCAGGAAGGCCAGATGCGAATGTAATTCTTAGGCTCCTTGGAGTCTTGCACCAGACATGGTGAGAGGAGGGGAGCCGACCCGGCTAGCTCTTTGCACCTTCTCTTCTCACTCTCAGCTCTTTCTGACACTGTGAAGGCCCCACCTCTGCGTTCAAATCTGTCCACATTCCTCAAAACTGTCATCTCCTGGGCACACGCAAGCCTAGAGAAACGCACTTCTTAGTGGCAAGATGCCACGTCTCACTATGGCAGACCCGGGGAAGAGAGGCCCTCACAGGCCTACTCTGGGAACGGCGCTGAGGCTGTTTGGGCGTGGAATTCTGGACTTCTTGGTAGCTGGGGCATGGATTAGAAGAGGGGTCAAGCAAACTGACTCATGGGCCAAATATGCGCCCTCCACCTGTTTTTATAAATAAAATTTTATTTGAATATAGCCATGCTCATTCATTTACACATTATCTACGGCAGCTTTCTTGCTACAGTAGCAGAGCTGAGTAGTTGTGACAGAGATCATATAGCCTGCAAAGCCTAAAATATTTACTCTCTGGACCAAGTGGGAGTGGGCAGGCTCCAATGGGCTTGCCTCCTTGGCTCCAGGCTTGAGAGATGTGGCTAGAGGGAGGCCAGAGTGGAGTTCCCTAAAGGGTGGAGACCCCAACCTGAATCTGACCGTGAGGAAACTTCAGACAAACCCAAACTGAAGGAAATTCTGCTAAAACAATAGGCCTGTGCTCTTCAAAATGCCCATGTCATGAAAGACAAAAAAGGATTAAGGAACTATTCTCGATTAAGGAAGAGTAAAGGGACATGACAACTAAAAGCAGTGAGATGACTACAAGACTGGATCTGGGAGCAGGGAAAAAATATGCTATAAAAAAAACAATATTGGGACAACTGGAAAAATTTTCACAGATCTGTTAATTAGGTAATAGCACTGTATTCATTTTAATTCCCAATTTGAGAATTATGCTGTGATAATGTAAGTAGATGTCTTGTTTTTTAGGAAATACACAATAAAATAATAAGGATAAAGGGATATGATGGCTGCAACTTACTCTCAAATAATGATAATAAAAATGCATACATGTAGAGAAAGAAAATAAAAATAAAACAAATGTGGAAAAATGTTAACAGTGAATCTCTGTGAAGTCTTTCTAGGAGGTCTTTGTATTCTTGCAACTTTTCTATAAGTTCGAAATTATTTCCAAATAAAAAGTGGAAAAATAAAATATAGGGACAAGGCATTCTGTCTCCCCTCCTCACCCACTGCACCCCTCCTCCCACCATTGTGCTCACTATCATTCAACAAACTATAACAAATAACAAATGAAAAGGACATGAGTATAGTTATGGAAAGGAAAAAGGAAAAAAAAAGTCATTTTTGGCAGTGGATGTAATGACCTCTGCAAGGCCCGCAGCGGTCTTCTTAGGCTTTGCTGACTCACAAGACGACCCAGGCCTCCTCGGCGCAGCTAGAAGGCTACAGGGCATGACCTGCAGCAATCACAGAGCAGCCTCAGGTGTTCTTTGCAGCGAGGTCCTTGCTGCACTTCATTCAGTAGGTGCAAGGAGTCGAGATCCACACTGGGGCCTTTACGAGAGCTGCTTTGATGTAAAGCCCCATGCCTCACAGAGACGATCTCACAGTTCCACAGGCGTAGTTTCCAGGGTCTCTGCACGGGTCGTGCCCAGTTACAAGAGTTTCACACGCAGGAAGCTCAAAACAATCGTTTCCCCATCGGGTAGTTAGAGGTTCGCCAGTCCAGGTGCAATTTACTAATGATCATTTTTACTGTAAGCAATGTTGCCTAGCTAAATAGTTGACACATACTTTCAGGGAGATAACTTAAGGTTAGATTCTCATGAGGAAGTGTTCGTTAACCCTTTGCCCATAGTCCACCTCCACGACTTTGGCTGACATTTTCAACATAGAAAAGGACAAGTTAGCACATTTTGTGATCACGAGGATTTGTATTAACCAGTGGGGTAAGGATGTCCCCTCCATGTCCTGTGCAGCTGGAATAGTCTTTGGCCATCTGTCTTTATAATGCCTAAAATACCCCCTTTATTCTGGGAATTCTAGGCATTTTATATCAAATGATATTACACCATAGTTTTCAGCAAACCAAATATACTACAATGAAATTTATTTAACCTTTTTAGAAAAAGTGTAGTTTTTCCCTATACACTAAGCGCAAATTAAGAGTTTTATCCAGTCTAATAGTAGAGCTTAGGCCTTTACAATAACCAATGATTGCTTTAAAAATCTGCGTCGCTTTTGAAAATGTTTGCATTCCCATAAATTTTCACTAGATGGCAGCAGAGGACACTGCTCAGGCTCCAGTGCAGCCTTAAATTGACTCAAGCATTCTGGGTCCAAAGCTGTTGTCAGACTCCAGGATGCTGTTTAGGTGGCCTGGGGTTACCCTTTGCCACACATGGAGAGCTTTCTTTAACCTTGTATTGGTGACCCCAAACCATATTAAACTGCTGTCATTGTAGCTCTGCCTGGAGCTGCTGGCCACCACACAGCCCTTTGTCTGCTTGGGTGCTCTCAAACCTCTCTCCATGTAGATTCAAGTTTGAGTGGAATTGCAGTCAACTTGGCAGTTCCGCCTGCTTTATCAGGTGGCGGCCCATCACAAGCATGGGGTCTTCAGGTTCATTCTTTTGTCTTCGCAGTCCCCCTCCAACCCTCCCAGTGAGACATTAACCTATCCCGGTAGCTCAGCTGCAGTGGGTTTTGGCCCAGGTCCCCTTCATAAACAGTGAGCAGTGTCTCCTCTTGGTATGAATCTGGTTTTACTCCAGCCCGCTTCTGTCCTAATCTCTTGTCATATGCCGCAGAGTTTTCAACTTCAGAGAACAGGCAGATGGACTCTCCCTCTCAGACATTTAATGCCTTGTCAGCTTTCCTTCCCCACCCCTCTATCTCACAGTCCATTGGTCAAACTGCGTCGAGGGTCCGAAAGTCTAGCCCACTGCTCCACCACTCTGCAATGCCCAGGGGGGTGGGTCTTCTTAGACTCAACTAATTCAGATTCACAAGACCACTGCGGGCCACATACCATCCTGGCCTATTCAAGGCCATAGGGCAGGAACCACACATGCTAGCAAGGCAGTGTAGATGTTCCTAGCAGTGGGAATCTTTACTGCAGTCCACTCAGCAGACGGCTCAGGTGCAGGAAGACAAGAGCTACACCAGGCAGTCACTCTGATTTAAAAACCTCATGCCCCTGACCCCCGCGAAAATATCTTTGGTGACAACTCCATAGGCATGGTTTCCAGGGTCCCCACAAGGGACTTGTGGGTTAGAAAAGGAACCTAAGGCCATGGTGACTCCCAGTCCAGACAAAAGTTACAAACCAGGAGTCATTTTTATTATAAGTAAAGTTGCCTAGTCACATAGTCTACAGATACCATCTATCTATTTTCAGGAAAACATAGTTAGGAAACTAATCAGAAGTCAGATTCTCATATAAAGGAGAAAAGATTTTAATACATTACTTATAACCTAGAAATTAAAAAAATCGAATGGAAAACTTCTAAAATGAATGAAGGAGTTCAGCAAGGTGGCCAGATGGGGGAAAAAGAGCCTTTTTATATACCAGCAATGATTAGAGAAGTAATGGGACAAATATTTCTCCTATAATAGGAACAGAAACCATAATGACTTAATATACATCATATACATAATATACCAAAACATGTTCTAGCCCTACATAAAGAGTAATTTAAATCTTGATTGAAAATTCCTGAATAAACGAACCATGTTGATTGGATGGAAAGAGTCAATACTGGAGAGATGTAAGTGCTCTTCAAATAAACTACAAATATCGCATAATCCCAATAAAAATCCCAGTAGAATTTTTCTAAGGAATTTGAAAAACTGATCCTAAAGTTTAGCTTGGAAACATACAGGTGCGAGAAAATTTTGGAAGAAAAGACTTGAACTTATTTTGTAGATATCAAACCTACTAGAAAGTTATAGTGATCAAAAGTGCAGCTTTGGCTCAGAAATATGTGTACGTATCAGCAGAGCTGAATAATTATGTTCAGAAAAAACACTTCAGTTTTCTTTTATGTTGACATAACATCTATACATAAAACACATAAATCTTAGGTGCAGAGCAGTGAATTTTTACATGTGTATACATCTGCTTAGCCACCACACAGATCAAGGTATAGATCATTTCTGGTACCCCAATAGGTTTGCTTGTGCTCTCTCCCAGTCATTATCACTCCCCCCATCAAAAGTAACCATGGGTTGGTTTTGCCTGTTTATGAAATTTATACAAATAGAATCATACAGATGTAACCTTTTGTGGTTGGCTTATTTTGATCAACACTGTATTTGTGATATTCATCAAAGTGCGAGCACGTAGCACTAGTTTTTCTTTTTCCTTGTTGTAGTATTCCATTCCATACAATAGTATTCTATTATATGAATATAACATAATATAGTTATCCATTCTAATGCTGATGGACATTGGAGTTGTTTCCAGTTTTTGATCATTATGAATAAAACTGCTATGAACATTCTCATTCGTGTCTTTTGGTGGACATAAGCACTCATTTACATTGGGTATATACCCAGAAATGGCACTGCTAGGTCGTAGGATGAACATGTAAGTATAGCTGTAGCAAATACTGCCAGTTTTCCAAAGTGGTTGCACCACAGTGGGGGTTGAGAGTCTTGGTTTGTAGTGGTATTTCAATTGTGGTTTTACTTTGCATGTCCTTGATGACTAATGATACTGAATGACTTCTCAGCCCTTTGGCTATCCTCTTTTGTAAAGGTCAATGCAAGCCTTCTGTCCCTCCTGTCCTCTAAAAAATTGATTCAGATGTTTTCTTATCAATTTATAGGAGTCCTTTGTCAGATACATTTCACAAATATCTTCTCCTGGCCTGTCATTTACCTTTTACTTTCTTAACGGTGTCTTGATGAATACAAGTTCTACTAATTTATGTATAAGTTAATCCTATTTAATTTATAAATTAAATTGAATTAATTTGTTAACCTTTTATAGCTACTGTTATTTGTGTCTCATTTAAGAAATCTTTGCCTGCCCTTACAATTAACATTGTCTTATGTTTTCTTTGATAGTATTATTGTCTCATTTTCCACATTCAGGTCCATGAAGGTTCTGAAATTAATTTTTGTGTATTGTGTGAGACAGGGGTCAAGGTTCATGCTTTCTCATATGACTATCCAATTGACCCAGCCTCATTTATTGGAAAGACCATCCATTCCCCCACTGAATTGTACTGGAGGTTCTAGCTAGTACAATTAAGCTAAGAAAAAGAAATAAAAGGTCCAGATCGAAAAGGAAGAAGATAATGGTCTTTATTCACTGATGACATGATTGTCTACAAATAAAATCCTATAGATTGTATAAAAAGCTACTCAAACTAATGAGCGGGTTTAGCAAGTTTTCAGGATATAAGATCAATATACAAAAATCAATTTTACTTCTATATATTAGCAATAAACCATTAAAAATTTATAGGTAATACTATTTGCAATAGCATAAAAAGTATGAAATAATTAGAGTTAAATCTGACAAAAGATGTGCAAGGCCTGTACACTGAAAACTACAAAACACTTCTGAGAGAAATTACATAATACGTAAGTAAATGCAGATACATACCATTTTCACAGATCACAAGACTCAATATTTTTAAGGTGTCAATTTTCCCTAGGTTTATCTATAGATTCATTGCAATCTCAATCAAAATCTGTGCAATTTTTTTTGTTAAAACTGCCAAACTGATTCTAAAATTCATTTTGAAATGCAAAGGGTATAGGATAGCCAAGCCAACTTCGAGAAAAAAGAACAAAATTGAAAGATTTAAATGACCTGATTTCAAGACTTATTATAAAGCTATGGTAATCAAGACCATGTGATATCAATGCTAATACAGATAAATAAATCAATGAACAGAATAGAGATTCCATAAATAAACTCACATTTATATGATCAATTGATTTTCAAAAACGTGGCAAAGGCAATTTGGTAGAGAATAACTAGTCTTTTCAACAAATGGTTGAAACAACTGGGTATCTACATGCAAAGAAATTAACTTCTACCCATATCTCACACTACATATGAAAATTAATACAGCATAGATCGCAGACATAAATTTAAAATTTAGAAGTATAAAACTTCTTGAGAAAAAGTGGACAGAATCTTTGGGGCCTTGGGTTAGGAAAAAATTTCTTAGATATGGAACCAACAGCACAATCTATAAATAAAAATTAATAAATTAAACTTTATCAAAATTTAAAAAGTTTGCTTTTGAAGTATTTTAAAAGTCTGCTTCTGAAACATGCTTTTAAGCCACAGACTGGAAGAAAATATTGAGTCATATAACTGGAAAAACATATCCCGATAATGTAAAGAACTTTCAAAACTGAATAGTAAGAAAATGAAGAACCATGTTGATAGCTTTGTGTGTAAAAAAAAAAACCAGAAACTGGAAACAACCTAAAAGTCCAACAATGTGTGAATGGATAAACAAACTGTGGTATATCCATGTAACGGACTACTACTCAGTGATAAAAAGGAAATGAACTATTGATACACTCAGCAACACTACTGAATCTCAAAATAATTAAGCCCGACTCTCCTCCTCCCAAAAAAGCACACAGTAAACATTCATAATACAATTCTATAAAATGCAAACTAATCTATAGTGACAGAAAGAAGATCTATGGTTATCTGAGGAGTGGTCATGGCAGTCTGTGACTGGGAGGAGGAATTGCAAATGGGCAGAAGGAAACTTTTGGGGGTGGTGGCTACGTTCACTCTTGATTGTGGTGACGGTTTCAGGGGCATATACATACATACATAAAAATCAAATTGTACACTTTAAATATGTACAGGCTTTTTGTAAGTCACCTCAATAAAGCCATTTAAGACAAAAGGTGTGGAGGAACACAGAGGCCACATACGGTGTTTTAAATGGCCCAGGTTTTGCCATGAGACAAAGCTGGACTGACAAGTCACTTAGACTCCTCTGTAGAGATAATACCGCCCTCACAGGGCTTAAGAAACAGCGAAAACTCAGGTAAAGCCCATGGCACTTGGCTAGGCACTCAACTTGGGCGCGCCACGCGAGGTGGAAGGGCGGCGGCAGGCAGCCTGCAATCAACTTCAAGCTGGAGCGCATTTTGGGTCTGTGACTTGAAGCAAGTTCCTTCACTTCTTGGTTTCACTGTCTCAGCTGCAGAGGTGATTAAACGACACGATACACCTAACCAGCCAGGCGCCAGGGACACAGGCGAGGAGGCGTCACGACGTTCTCCAAAGGAGCAGGGGGAGGTAGTCTGACCTCGCGGGGGAGACTCCGGCTGGTTGCTGGCACCTGACGCAGGCAGGCGGAGGGGCGGCAGGAGTGACCAGAGTTGGGCGCCGTGACGGCTGGAAAGCTCAGAGGATCGGAACAGGAGGGGCGGCAAACACCCGGTCGACCCACATCAGCACCGACCACCACGGGGGCACCACCTCCCACCCTGCCCCGCACGCACCCTTGGGCGCAGGCGCAGTGAGGTGGGCGGGGGAAGAGCCCCGGCCCCTAGCCACGCCCCTCCCTAAGCCACGCCCCTATCCCCGCCTCCTGGTCGGGGCCGCCCGGGGGAGGCGAAGCGGCCGGGCTGCGAGCTGCTGTGCAGCGGCAGGTGAGTGCAGCGAGGCGGTCGCAGGGGCCTCAGGTTATTTGCACCGGCTTGTTTGCAGGAAGGGAAAGCGGGGCGTTGCTGGTGCTGAGTGGGACGGAGTCCCTCCGCTCACTTAGGACCGATCCCCCAAGTCCTGTCGGGAGTGGGACAACGACGCAGGAGGTGCTTCCTGCATCCTTGTGCCGGCATCAGGGGGCACTTGCAGAACCAATGCAGCCCCTGGGTGGTTTGCTTCTTCCGGGTGGAGAGTTTTCCATTTAAATACAGTTGTTGCTTCCCGAGCTTGTGAAAGATTACCTATTTTAAAGTTAAAACAAAGTCCCCAGTCCCATCTAGAAATGACTTCTTAGGGGCACCTCCATTAGATTGCCACAGTAAAGGTATGTTCTTGTATTTTTTCTTGAAGGAAAACAAAATAAAATACATTCTTATCAAAGTATTGCTCTACTACTCAGTTTCATTTCTGAAGACCCCTGTAAAATGTAATATATGAATGCCAATATAGTGTGTGAGCACATGAGGGAACAGGCACAGAGAAGCAAAGTCGCTTCCCAAAGATTTCACACGTATTATGGGCAGAGTCAAGGTCGGAAACTCAACATTCCGGCTTCAGAACTCTGCGCTTCTTGCCTGTTCAATATTGCCTCCAGGCTATGTTCTTGTCAAACTGTGGTTAGACATTTATTTATTTCAATTGCTTTATTTTTCATAAAGAATAAAATGGCTGGATCCTGGATACTAATTTGCCTCACTAATAGATGAGGCAAAAGTCACCCAGAGTCACCTGATGTGTTCCATTCATACCTGAATTTAAAAGACGTATGTTAGGAAATTATTTTACTTGCGATCACGTTATGAAAAACTTACTTACTATTGAAAACACTCGTCTACTTCATTTTTGTCTTATGGTAGTCAAATCTGTGTGTGAGAATACTTGCAGTTTTATAGTAGCTTTTGTCCATTCCTTAGAGTTACAGTGGCTCCCTTAAAGAGGAGACCCGTCTTCACTGCGAGCTGGCCCACGGTCCTCTCCAGGGCTGCACGGTGGCTGCCAGCCAGCTAAGTAGACTCACAAGTGGCCGTGACTGTCAGACTCTCTTGATGCTCGGCAGGCTGCTGAGTTTTATTTCCCCACCATAACAATATCGAACACTATAGGAACAAGAATAAAAGCTCTCCATAGATGACACACCAAAACACAAACTTTGCTTACAAAATAGTACTACAGCTTTTCCTCTGTGTAGGCAAAGCCTTTTAGGTGGACTTGAGAGGTTCTGTCTGTGTTTCATTTCAGTGGGGTGTGTTTCACATGTTGTCAGGAACAGATGCACAGTTTTATGGATGAGTTGTCTCTTTCCCTCCTGTCTAGCGGTTTTATGGTTTGATAGTTGCCCTCACGTGTTGTCCTCCGCCTCCAGCCCAGAACCAGATCTTATGATATTTTGATGCTCTGTTCTGTGATCATATTTGGGAATCTCAGACCCAGTTTAGTTCGGATTCTGTGTTCTTCGCCTCCCCAAGCCCACGGCTTCCTGTGAGTTCAGGGCACCTAGCCCCAGTTGGCAGCTGTATTTTTCAGCTTCTTTTTAAGAAGAAGGGCCTCGAGCCTCAAGTTTGGCTTGAGACTATTGTCTTGCAGAGAGCAAGACTCCTTTACCCCATAGGAATTGAGTTATGGCTGCCAGTGCTGGGCTCAATGCCCAGGTCCCAGTAGGCGTGGGGCTGCCCTCCTGCCACCACTGCGTACATGTGTACCTTGTGCACTGAGACCATTGTTTAATTCTTGAGCCCAACTGGGGCTTATTGGCTTTTCTCTGTTTATATTTTATCATTCACTGTCAGCTCCCAGAGGACAGGAACTGTTAGTTTTGTTCACCAGTGTAACTCTAGCATGCAGAGTGGAACCTGACACATAGTAGATATCCAGTAAATATTCATTTGATAAATAAATATTCCTTGCAGTTTTGTAGGACAGGAATTCAGACAGAAGACAGTGAGGAAGATTCATTTATGCTCCGTGATGTCTGAGACCTCAGCTGGGGCAGGCTGGGCATCTCTCTATCGTGTGGTCTCAGGACCTCCCTACGTGCGTCTCCAGCACGGCGGCCTTAGGACAGTTGGAATTTTTACATGGCGGCTGAGGGCTCCAAGAGCAACTGTTTCAAGACACAAGAAATGGAAGCTGCTTGTCTCTTAAGGGCTGGGCCTGGAAGCTGGCACAGCATCACGCTTGAAGTATTCTGTTGGTCAAAGCAGTTATAGAACCTGCCCAAATTTAAAGGGAGGCGACACAGACCCCACCTCTAATAGGAGGAGTGTCAATTTATGGCCATCTTTAATCTGCCACCTTGAATATTAGAAAAACATCTGTGTTAGAAGGCATCTCAGAGGTAATATCTTCTCACCTGCCATGCTCTGGACATTTCTTTTATAAACAGCAGCCCCAACAAAGGCAGTTCAATTTTTGCTGAGACATTTTCAATGACATGAAAGTAAGCCTTTGCTGGGAAGTTAGACCAGCCTCTGACGTTAACTTTGAGATAAAGTGAGTCATAAAAATGGAGAGTTGATTTGATCACTGGGAGTCCTCATTTTTAAGCTAATCTTTTTGAAATTTGTAATACAAAACTCCAAGTAAAGCAACGGTTATAGTGCTACCCAGGGAAAGTGGGAATCTCTGGGATGCTGAAATCTGAACCATGCAAGATGTTAATGTGTCGGGCGTAAGTCCTCTAAGTTGCATTTAAAGTGGAGAACACCGGTTGAGAGGCAACGGCCGTAATTAAAGAGGGGTGCTGCAGTCCTGACGTTAGAACAAGGCAGCCAGTCAGCTCGATGGATGCTGTTGAGGCTAAATGGGAAGGACTTTTGTGTCTCATCTGGTGTGGCTGATGAGGGGTGGGGAGAACTGGTGCCTCCAGGGTTTGAGTCTTGGTGGCTGGAGTTGGACTCCTTTCACTGAGGCATTAAAGGAGGAGGATGAGAATTTGTCACTCAACTGAGATGATTATGAAATCTAGGCTATATGCTTGAACGTGACACATAAATGCATAGTTCATCAGACAGAAGATGAGACTGCCAGGCCTCTACTTGGGGACCAGACTACTTCGGACATGAAATCTGTTGGGCATGCTCACAGACTAGACTAGGTAGCTGTTGCCATGTTGTTCTGCCAGGAATTTAGATAGTCTTTCACAGGTAATTTAAATCTATTGAAGAAGATTTTAGTGAGGGAATGACATAATAAATTAGGAATTTTAGGAAGATCACTTTATTGGCAGTGTAAGGAGTCAATTAGGAAAGGGTAAGTCCAGCTATAAGTCTATTTCATTAGTCCAGGGGTGTGAACTAAGCCCGGGTCATTAGTAATGGAAATGAGGTGACAGATTTGAGAGTTCTCTAGGAGAAGGATTCCAAAGTGTTTGGTGATAGAGGGAGAGACAGTGGCAAGAAGAGGGAGAGAGAAGTCTAGGATGAATTGGGCTTGAAGAATACTAAATAGGTGGTGATGTGTTAACTAAGATAAATGGTAAGAGGAAGAGGTTTGAAAGGAAAAATGATGAGTTTTATTCCTTATCCTAATCAGAGTATAATTTGCATATAGTGAAATGCATGGATCTTAAGTGTACAATTCAATCAATTTTGGCAAATGCATATACCCTTGTAACTCACAGTCTTATCAAAATATAGAGCATGTCCATCAGCCCCAGAGAGTTCCCCTGTACCCCTTCCCAGTCAGTTCCTCCTCCAAAAGCAACCATTACTCTGATTCCTATCCCTATAGATTACTTTTGTCTGCTAGAATTTCTGAATGGAAGTATGTACTAATGGCAGCGTGTACTAGTCTGTGTCGGGCTTTCCTCATTCAGCGTAATACTGCTGAGATTAATCTATATTGTTGTGTGTATTAATAATTCAATCCATTTCATTGCAAAGTAGTTTTCTGTTATATGACCATACCACAGTTTATCTCTTCTATTGATGGACGCCTGAGCTGTTTTCAATTTTGGTACTATAGTGAATGAAACTCCTACAAGCATTCTTGTACAAGGCTTTGTGGACGTAAATTTTTGTTGCTCTTGGATGTATACCTAGGAGTGGAATTGCTGGGTTTCAGTTAAGAAACTGCCTAACAGTTTTTTAAAGTGATTTTACCATTTTACACACCAAAATATGAGAGTTCCAGTTGTTTTCCATCTTCACCAACACTTGGTGTTGTCAGTCTTTTTCATTTTAACCATCCTAATGGGTGTGTGGAAGTATCTCATGGGGTTAATTTGCATTTTGCTGATGACTTATGATGTTGAGAACTTTTTCATGTGTTCACTGGCCATTTCTTCTTTGTTCACTGTCTACTCAAGTTTTTTGTCCTTTTAAAAAAGTTGGATTGTCTGTTTATTATTGAGTTGTAGAAGTTCTTTACATATTCTTGACACAATTCTTTTGTCAGATACATGTGTTGAGAATATTTTCCCCAATCTGTAGCTTGCTTATTCATTTTCTTGATGAGTAAGTGTTGAATCCTGGATCCTAGGAAAGAGCTTGCAAATGGATCAACTCTCCCTTATTCAACTTATCTTCCAGTCCTCTTGATCAGGCACCCTAGACTCCAGTCTCACACATGCTCTCCTGACTTATGCTGGTCCATGCTGGGTAGGTTTTGTAGCTCCTTGGGGCACAGTCCCTTTGCTCCCTTGTGAGCCTCAAAGTGTCAGCAGCTGGCTTATGTTGTGACTTAATCCTAATTTTGAGATTAAATCACAGTTGTAGGGATTAAAGTCCTGGTGGCCAGGAAGGGCAGATCCTGAATATCCACACCCCACTGAGATGGAGGTGGGTGGGTGAACATTGTCTTGTGGGGAAGCAGCCTCTGCATCATCTCCAAGCAAGTGGGAGACAGGAGGTTAGTGCATAATGGAAAGGAGTGGGCTGCCTCTGGAGGCTCAGAGGGTTCAGGGGAATCTGGGGATTCAGGATCTTCAGGGACATCAATCTAGATAACTCCATCCATATTTTCCCAACCGGGCCCTGACCTTGGTACAGCAGACCTACCTTTGTTGGGAATTTATCCATCTTATGGAGTTTGGCTGTTCTGACCATTAAGTCTTGGGCCTGGTCCCCAGTTTCTATGCCTTCCCACAGAGGAGATGAGAGCCTGTTTGTATACTGCCAAGGTGGCTATGGTGGTTTTAAGATATGTCCACAAATTCTTTGATATTATTCCCTTCAAAAGGTGGAGCCTAATTCCCCTCTCCTTGAGTGTGGGCAAAACTTGACTACTCACTCCTAACAAATAGAAGAAAGTGAAAGTGATGTTGTACGCTTCAGAAACTGGGTCAGAAAAGGCACTGAGGTGTCTTCCTTGCTCTCTCTTGGATTTCTTGCTCAGGAGGAAGTCAGCTGACATGTCATGAGGAAACTCAGGCAACAGATGGAGAAATCCTTGAGGTGAAGAACCGAGGCCTCGTGCCAACAGCCACATGAGTGATTTTAGAAGCAGATCCTTCAGCCTCAATCAAGTCTTCAGATGACTGTAGCCTCAGCTGATATCTTTTATTGTTGTTGTTGTGTGTGTTGATTGTGGAGTGTTGGTTAGAAGTAAGCTCGTTTTACTAATAGAGGCAATTCTCACTTTAAAGAACATTTTTTTGATGCACAGATAAAAGGAGGGCATGTTGGGAGAATAAAAAAATAGTATATTAAAGATGGACTTTGAAATACTGGACACCAGAGATGTTCTAGAATGATAAACTCAAAGATGATGGTACATTGTACAATAAAACAGGGGTCAGCAAACCATGGCCTTTGTGTTGACAACCTGTTTTTTTTTTTTAAATAAACTCCAGATGTTACAATATTATTATGGTGGTAGAGTTTTTATTTTATAACTTTTTTGAGATATATGTCACATACCATACGATTCACCCACTTAGAGTACACAGTGCAGTAGTTTTTAGTATATTTACAGTTTTACAACCATCACTACAGTCTAATTTTAGAACATTTTCAACACCGCAAAATGAAACCCCGAGCACATTAGCATCTCTCCCCATTCCTGCTCCATCACTTGACCTGGCCCCAAGCAACCACTGTTCCGTCTCTAAGGATTTACTATTCTAGACCTCTGCTCATTGAGTTCTGCAGATCTTCCAAGTGTTGACACGTTTCATTATACGAAAACAAAACAAAACAAAATACCATACAGTGCTTAACACTACCCCCGACCTATCAGAAAAGTCTTACATAGTCAAAAGCTGTCAAGCTCTTTGTATCAAGTGTAAATTTTCCATAATTTTGACTGAGAGGTTGAATTTTGTCATTGTCAACAAATACCGTTAGTTGTTTTCCTTGAATTGATAGGCTCTTGGAGGTAATTTTTGAGAAAATGTGTGCCAAATACCCAAAACTGCATAACCTCAGTTTGTCAGTCATTCTTTTAAGTAAAAATGTCGTTCTATCAAGAGTGGCTAGGTCAGCTCAGATTGTCACACAAATGCTTCTCCTCAAGACAGCCATTGTCCTTCAGTGTGTAACAGAAGTGCTTCCCGCCTACTTCCCATTTCATCACATACTATGTATTATATCAAAATATTAAAAAGAGGTATATTCAAGGTCAAGATTTAATAAAGTTAATAACATATGGGGCGGCCCCGTGGCATAGCGGTTAAGTGCGCGTGCTCCACTGCAGGCGGCCTGGGTTCGGATCCTGGGCGCGCACTGAGGCACCACTTCTCCAGCCATGCTGAGGCCATGTCCCACATACAGCAACTAGAAGGATGTGCAACTATGACATACAACTATCTACTGGGGCTTTGGGGGAAAAATAAATAAATAAATAAAATTAAAAGAAATAATATTTACTGCTCCATCAAGAACGTTCTTTAGGGGCCGGCCCCAGCCTCAAGCAGTTAAGTGCGTGCGCTCCGCTATGGCGGCTCGGGGTTCGCCAGTTTGGATCCTGGCATGCATCGATGCACTGCTTGTCGAGCCATGCTGTGGCAACATCCCATATAAAGTAGAGGAAGATGGTCACGGATGTTAGCCCAGGGCTGATCTTCCTCACAAAAAAAAAATAATGTTCTTTAGTAAAACTGGCTTTTTTTTTTTTTCCAGCGTGAGGTCATGCCTGTGAAGACTATGATGACTCTAATATAGTTTGGTGCCACCACCTTGATTTGTGCTGAGGCGTCATCTCTCTTCAGTCATATCTGCTCCCCTCCACCTGGGGGCAGATGACCTCTGTCCCAGCTTCCAGTGGGACAGATAAGTTTTGCCTGTTTCTGAACTTCATATAAATGGAATCATAGAGCATATACTTTTTCGTGCCCGGCTTCTTTCACACAGCATTATGTTTGTGAGATTCATACGTGTGTATGGCTACAGTTTATTCTCATTGCTATTTATATTTTCCTTGTAGAAATACTTGTCCCTTCTGTTGTAGATAGATATTTGGGTTATGCCCATGTTTTTGTTTTTGACTCATGTGAGTAGTGCTTCTCTAAGTACTGTACCTGTCTTTGATGAACATATGTGCATGTTTCTCTTGGTATTTACCTAGGAGTAGAATTGCTAGGTTGTAAAGTATGTGTATTTCAGCTTAGCAACTGCTGCTGGTTGGTTTTCTATGATATTATGTTTTTGAAATCATGAAATTAGATTGGACAAACAACTGTGATTTATATATAACAAAATAAAAGATGGGAAAATGTGTACTAGATTGGAGAGGCAGTTTGGGGCCACACTCTTCGGAGCCTGAATGTCATGTGAAGGCAGAGTGGGCCGGGTGGTACAGTGAAGATGGGGCTAGGTTGAATCCACTCTTTACATTCTGTGTTACCTTGGCCAAGTTACTTAACCTTCTTCAACATTAGTTTCCTCATCAGTAAAACGGGGATAGTACCCACCTAAAAGTGTTGTTTAGAAGATGAAATAAATAATGTATGAAAACTGCTTAGAAGAGGGCCTGGTACCTAAGACATCCCCCAAAGTATTAGTTTCTTTCCTCCCAAAGGATTTTATTTGGAAATATTAGGAGATATTGATAATATTTGAGGAGGAAGATACATCATTAACTGTTATATCCTTTAAAGTGTTTAATAAACTAAAGGTAAGTCTGAGACTGAAGTGTTGGAGTTGCAATCCCCTAATTTTCTGCTGGTGGGTATATTTTATGCCTGGCACAGAATGGGAGTGAGTGCATTTTGAGCTTCATTCTCAAGATATTGTTCTACGGAATGCACAGACCTGCCCATAGATCTACAGGGCTTTGAAGAGTAGAAATAACTTATTGTCATCACATAGCAAAAGCATTTCGGCATTCTTCTTTCTGTAACATCTGCCCCAGAGGATGAAGCCCTAAAAGAGAGGCCAAGGATGCAAATAACTGGTCTTTGTCTCAGCTGTAAAGAGATGACCATTGTTGTCATAGCCAAAGAAAGGCAAGGCCAAAGGAGCTGAAGTCCCAAAGTCTTAGGACCTAATAGCATGAGCAGTGACGTCAGATATAAGGAGAAGGTAAGGAACAGCATCAGATGAACCTGACTAGAACAAAGGGAGGTGGCCTGGAGATGCTGGTGTTTTGTCTGGATGTAGGGGAGGAGGGAGCAGAGTGGAGGGCACCTCCTGCTTTCCCAGTGGACACAGGCTGAGTAAAGACTTGTCTTCTTCAGTCTCATCATAAATGTGTCAGCCTGTGATTTAGTTATCTGTGGTCTCTTCCAATTAAACAAGATACGTGCAGCCATGACCATCCTGGAGATGCTCATCCAGAAACTGTTGTTGGAGGATAACTGTTCACAAAGCTTATGTAAAAAAAAAAATGAGAGCTCCCTATAGGGAGGCTGAGTGGATTAGTGACAGCTTCCTCTCATCCTTCAGTCTCACACCATGCCAGAATAATCTTCCTAAAGTACCACATTGATCATGGGAAGCTCTACATCGAATGCTTAAGTGGCTCTCATTGCCTATAAAATCAGTCAGACTTCTCACCCTGGCATTCATGGTCCTCGCTGAGCTGACCTCATTCTGTTGTGAGCCTTCTTTCTGATGACTCAGTAAACCATACTTTCTTCTTTAGCAAAACTAGTTTACTTGAGCTTTTATGACTTTTTAATTCTTTGTGCTTTTATAAATCCTACTCCTTCTTCAGGGGCCAATTCAAATTTATTTTCTGTCTTCCCTGAAGTTTTTTCTTTCCAGTCCAGTTTCCAGTATTTTCCTTCCTGTGAATTTCTGTAGCAAATAATTTGTTCATATTTAATTTGGCAACTAATCTTGTGCCATCTTGTGATGATATTTTATGGTGGACTGTTGTTTACACCTTTTTCTCTTTGCTTACATTTTCATTGTTTTATTTTTTTCTCCAACCAATTCATGAGCTCCTTAAGCCAGAGTCCCTGTTATCAAGTTACTTTTTAAAAGAATGAGGTTACTTTTTATGTCTCACTATATCAAGCTAGTGATTTACAAGTAATAGGCCCTTAATGAGAGTTTCTGTGTGTGTGTGTGTGTGATTATATGTGTCTTTTGACAGTAAAAATGAAGATAAATAAAACTATATGCCAGGAAACATCAAGGATATCTTACAAAACCAAAGATTTTCATAAGAAAAACAGAACTGAATTTTCCTGGAGCCAGACATGATGAGATGTTGCAGAGAACTGAGGATGCCACGTCTACTGTGCAGAGACTGGATTGTTGGAGGCAAGTGTGGAAGCAGAGAGATGAGTGAAGAGGCTGTTTCACTCATCCAGAGGAGAGAGAATTGTAGCATATGCCACTGTGTTAGCAGCGGAACTGCAGAGAAGTTGATAGACTTGATGTGTAATTTTTGACAATACAATTGATAGAACTTGTTGATAGATTAAATGTTTGGGGAGAGGTAAAATCAAGGAGATGAGAGAAAAATCAGGGATGACTTTTGGAGGTGGTCAACGTTGTAGAAAGAAAAGTAGGAAAGTGTCGGGTCATGAAAGTTGAATATAGCCGGGAAATCAGCTAAGATGAAGAGAAGAGCATCTATTGGATTTAACAACGTGGAGCCCAGTGGCGATCTTAGCAGAACATTTTGGGTGTGTTGTAGGAACAGAATACACATCACTGTGTGTTGAATAGTGAATGAAGACTGGGAGGGGAAGAAGTGGAGACATGGTGATGAGAGTCTTTGGAGAAGCTTGTCAGTGAAGGAGAGCAGAGAGAGAGCCATCACTGAAGGAGGCCAGAAGGTCAAGGAAGCAGGAGATGAGACAGGCTTACTAAGCAAGTCGGTATTATGTGTCAAGGACCCCTTGTGGGCAGTGTCAGCAGAAACATGTGGACTGATGATGAGTAATGATGGTTTCTCCACCTTTGTCCTCCATGCAGATACATACCATGGCTCCACAGAAGACCCCAGTTGAGGACATGGTCCCAGGCCAGGGTGGACTCAGCCTCTGAATTGAAGGAGATTATTTCTGACACCTAGAGAATGGGGGATCCTAATAGACTTTAAGGTCCCAAAGAAAAAAGACAATGGCATGGTTTGCCACCTGAGCGTGTGCACTGAAATTTGAAACCATTATACTTCTGTGGTGTTCCCAGTGGTATTCTTCTGTTATTTCTGTTATCTGGACTCCTCCCCAACTTACATCGCCCCTTCTCCACTTTCTGTCATTCAAGAGTCAGCTCAGTGGCCCCAACTTCTGGGGTGAGAGTACCCCTCCATGCTCTGATGGCACCTGGGTGCCCACTTCCATCTGACTTACTGTGTTGGGTTGGGATGGCACCCACTTGTCTCCCGGTGTGCATTCTCTTCCTCTCTATGCCCCATCACGAGCCTGAAACCTGGAAGCAGAGCAGGTGAAACACAGTTGACATCTGGCAGTTAGGAAGGAGCCCAAACACCCGAGTCATATTTGAGCTTCACCATTTCTTGACTGTGTGACCTCAAGCACATTATTTAACTTCTCTGTGTTTTGTTCATTATCTGTAAAATGGGGGATACTAAAAGCACTTACCTCATAACACTGTTGTGAGGATTAAATGAAATAATACCTATAAAACAGTAACAGTACCAGGCATATAGTAAGCGCTCAATAAATGTTGCTATCATTATTAAGACATGGTAGATATTGATACATTTTTTATTGAAAGAATAAGTGAGTAAAGGGAAGAATAAAATCCGATGTAAAAGGAACCAGAACATGTGTCAGCCTGTTTTTCAATGCCTCTTCTGCCAGACCGACTTGAGTACATCTCTGGTGAATTGCATAAGTTCTCTGAGCCAATTTTCAGGCCATGTACAAGGAGGAGTGAGGACAGACAAGCAGTGGTTTCCTGGGGGTGCCTGGAACCTGACAGAGCCGTCTGGCCAGTCTGATCAATGAGGATCAAAGGAAGGCTGCCTCTCCATGAGAAGGACAGTATTACTCATGACCCCTCCCTGCTCTCTCACTCCTGGTACCTCCCAAATTAAGTATCTATGTACAAGACCTTGTCTCCAGCTCTTCCTTTATTGATAAAGCTGACACAGAGATTGATAAAGGAGGAATATGTAAATATGATTGTGTTAATCGGCGTTCTCCAGAGAAACAGAACCACTAGGAGACATAGGAGTGCCATGACCTTCCTTCTGCAAGCTGGAGACTCAGGAAGGCTGGAGGTGTAGTTCCAGTCTGAGTCCACAGGCCTGAGGATCAGGAACAACAGTGGTATAAGTTCCAGTTCAAGGGCGGGAGAAGACTGATGTTCCAGCTCAAACCTTCAGGCAGAGAGAGAGACAGAGAGAGAGAGACAGATAATTCAACGTTCCTCGGCATTTTTGTTCTATTCAGGCCCTCAGTAGGTTGGATGAGGCCCACACACAACAGAGAGGGCAATCTGCTTTACTCAGCCCACCAATTCAACTGCTAATCTCTTCCAGAAACACTTTTACAGACACCCTCAGAAATAACGTTTAGCCAGTGATCTGGGCACCGCATGGCCTGGTCAAGTTGACCTATTTAACAGCCTAACTAATGATCATAATTATTAATATAGTTATGGGATATTTACGTATTTATGAAATGTGTATACCACTTTCAACTGTTCTTTGATAAACAGGACTGTCTTCTGATATGAGTTTATGACCTTTCTGATTTCTTGGTTTTAAATACTGTTCTTTTACAAACTGGCAATGATGATAGATAGTAGTCTCTTAGAAAATCTTGACTTGTCAGAATTAAAAAATCCATAACCCTACTTGGGTCTCTTGTATTTCTAAAACATTTAACTTTGAAGGGATATCCAAAAGACAGAACTCTTGGTTTGAGATTTGGGGGCCAAAGGGTATGGTGATGAACCCTGCAATGGGAAGCAGAGCCACGAGGTGGTGATGCTGGCCCGTCAATTTTGTGGCTCTTGTTCGTGGAGAAACAGGCTAAAACAGCTTCAAAGCTGGTTTTGGCCAATGAAGAGGTAGATTTAGAGTGACAACTTGGATTTTCCGTTTTATTTTCAAGACCTGGTTGGTTTTATATCTTGGCTGTATCCTGGCAAATACTTGCACTTTTGTCCCAAGGTTTGCATGGCAAAGATGGTCCTACAGCAAAATATCAGCTCCCCTAATGTGTGAAAAATGTCTGCTCATGTTAGCCAAGCTCAGTTGTCCCCCACCTATGCTGACATTTTCCTGTGGACATTCTGATTTCTTAGTTACTTTGGGGTAGCTGAAATTCTCTAGTAGGAAAGAATGAACTTAATTAGTCTTATGTATTTTAATTTTTCATTATACAAATAATATATGAAGCAGTACCTTTGTAAAACATTAATCAATTAAAAGTTATATATGGATCAAGCTAAAGGCTCCTTTAACCACAGCCCCCCATATATCTGTTGCTGTAGAAAAAATATTCTTTTCTTTTTGTTTTGTGTGTTTAAAGAAAATGGTATAATATGCACCTCATTCTGCAGCCTCCTCTTTTCACCCAAAACTATATGGGAGATACTTCTGTAACAATTTGCTTGGATCTACTCCATTCTTTGTCACTCTGACACGTTACTATGAATAAACTACATCTTGTTGAACCATTCTTCTTTTTGTGCACGTTTGGGTTGTCCCCATTTTTTGCTATTACAATATTATGAAGAATATTCTTCATAATATTCATAATATTTTCTTCATAATAATTTCTTTTTGCATCTGTGTGAAGGTATCTCCTGGGCAGATACTAATAAACAGAACTGCTGAGTCATAGAAAATGCTCATTTGAAAAACTCAACAGGTATTTTCAATTTGTTCTCCAAAAGTTGTGCTTCAGTACTGTATGAGTGGATTCATTTTTCCATGTAACCAACACCTGAAACAAACTTTGTAAATGTTTGTCAATCTGATATCTAAGGCATGTCTCTTTGTTGATTTATTTTGTATTTCTGTCTTCTCTGGGAAGGTTGAACACGTCTTGGTTACTGGAATTTCATATTTCCTCCACTGAGAATTGTTTGGCTGTTCCTATCCTTTGCCACACTTCCACTGGATGGTTTGTCTCTCATTAGTTTACAGGAGTTCTTCATATAGTCTGCAGAGAAACCCTTGATTACATGTTGGAGTGTTTTCCTCTGTTTTTTTACTTAATTTACGTTGCCTTTGTTCTTACAAAGTTGTATTTTGCTGTAGTTAGTTTTATGAATCTTATCGACTAGAGTTCTGCTTTCTGAGTCTCGTTTAGCAAGACTGTCTATTATCCAAGATATAAAGATGTTCTATAATCTTTTTAAAACAATCTAATACTTTTAATATTCATTACACTTTTATTGTTTATTATATTCAAATTTGGAGTTGATTTTTAAGGAGTGGTATGAGACCAAATAGAATATTTATTAATATTTTGTCAAATGAATATCTGATTGTCCCAAAATAATTTATTGGCTATTACCAGACTTTATTAACATACATAGTGAATAGTTATGTCAAGTGCTGGTAGATCAAGTAAATCACAGACTGACAAATGACTGTAGGATTTAGCAATGTGGTGGTCACTTGTGACCTTGGCAAAAAGAGTTGTAGTGGAGTGGTGGGGGTTCATTGGAATGGGTTCAAGAGAGAATGAGAGAAATCAGAGATGGTGAGTACACACAGCCATTCCTGAGGTCAATCAGTTGTTCTTTTAAACCAATCAGAAGATGTTTTTGACATTTTTAACAAATGGCTCAAAACAATGAAACTCTTCATGTAGATTTTAAAGCAGATTAGAAAGCTTTCCATGTTTAAGTTCTGAAGTATGAGTTTCATACACTCATTGTTTTTGACAACAGAACAGAGTCAATCCTCCTTATTCAGTAATTTGATATTCGTGAATTCACCTAGTCACTAAAATTTACAGGTGAATCCAAACCCAACACACACTGTGTTATTCCTAGTAATTCCTGGATGGGTGCAGAGTGGCAGAAAGTTGGAGTTGCCTGAGGCGCACATTCCCGGCTGAGGTAGAACAAAGTGACACTCTTGTTTCAGCTCTCAGGTCAACAAGTGTCCTTTTCCTGCTCTATTAAATGGTACGGGGGCTGGCCCCGTGGCTTAGCGGTTAAGTGCGCACGTTCCGCTGCTGGTGGCCCGGGTTCGGATCCCGCCGCGCACCAATGCACCACTTCTCTGGCCATGCTGAGGCCGCGTCCCACATACAGCAACTAGAAGGATGTGCAGCTATGACATACAACTATCTACTGGGGCTTTGGGGGAAAAAATAAATAAATAAAATTATAAATGGTACGTTTTTCACCTTTTTTGCTTCTTGCTGCTGTTTTTCCTCTTTGTAATGATCCGCATAGTGCTGAAGTGTTGTGTAGTGTTCCTAAGCACAAGAAGCCTGTGATGGGCCGTATGTAGAAAACACTTGTGTTAGATGAGATTCCTTCAGGCATGGGTTATGGATAGTGATATTGGCTGGGAGTTCAAATAATGTGTCTACAGTCTATACTAAATAAGATCTTTTCAAAAGAGACAAACATAAAACAAGGCTATGTGTTGATAGGTTCCCAAATATGTCACGACCAAAGGCTGCAGAAATCTAACCTTGTCCTTCCCCTAGGAGCACTGGTTCAGTCTGGCTCATGCAGTGTTTGCTAAAAATTGATAGAATGTAACTCTTCCAAATAGGGAGGATCAATGGTAACATGATGGAGATATTTTCAAACCTCTCTTTTAAAAATGATGTCTAAAAAGCAGGTACTTTCTCAACTAATGGTTGACATGTCATCTTTATTTTGAAAGGACAAAGTTTTTAACAACATCTGCTCAGAAACATATCTTTGATAGACACATAAAAAAATCTCAGCAAATTGGGGACAACTGTCTTTTTTCAAAAGAAAATGTGTATAGAATACATATATTAACTTCAAGACAGTAGTTACCTTTGGGGAGGAAAGAGAGAGGAAGAAGAATGGTGCCTTCCACTGTGTATGTAATATTTCTTAAAAAACGACATCAATAAGGTGTGCTCTGTTAAATCTGAGCAAAGAATAAATGGTTTCTATTATCCTATTCTCCTTCTAAGTATATTTAAAATAAATATGTAACTAGAACGGAGATGAAATAACACTAATGTAATATATGTTATTTGCTGGAGTGCTCCCACCATCTGATGGACAGCTCGTGATTGGTTGGTGATGTCACTGACCCCATCCAAAGGTCACGACATGCTGTTTACCAGCTGTGGAGCTAGAGAAGGCTCGGTCACCTGCAGCGGAGCCAGTTACCTCGACCTACAAAGTTAGAGCCACATAGCACCAGATCCTGCTCCAGCTGTGGACTAGTGACAGCTCTGGCACCAGATCTAGAGCTCAGTTGTGGCCAGCTCCAGAATGAGAGCTCCCTCCAGCTCCCACACTTGACCAGCTCCAGAGCAGCAGCCATTTCCATCACTAGCTCCCGCACCAAATCTGTCAACAATGCAGAGCTAGAGTCGGTCTCAGCACTGGAGCCAATTCTAGAGGCAGGTCTAGCACCATAGCCTGAGACAGACCCAGCTCCAGCCCCAGATGAGGTCCAGCTCCTGGGCCAGTTGCATAGCCAGAGCTGGTGGGATCTCCAGCATCAGCCACAGCAGTGGCTCCAGCACTACGGCAGCTGCAGCACCACCCTCTTCGTCAGCAACTAAGGCCCGGCCGGCTCCAGCCCCACCCCAGAGCTGTCCTTCACCTTGCCTGTGAGGGCAGGATGTCTTTTCCCTTTTCTATGTTTTATGATTTCTTATGTTTTGTGTGTTCCAATTTAGATTCAATAAAGTTTAGTGTTTTCATCACTTAAAGTTGTACAATTCAGGGCCGGCCATTAACTACATCCTCTATGCTGTGTACAGTCACCGTTATCTAGTTCCAGATCATTGCATCAAGCCACCAGAACCCCTGTACCCATGAAGCAGCCATGCCCCCATATCCACTCTCCCACCCCCTGACAAGCACTGATCTGCTTCCTGTCTCTGTGCATTTCCCTGTCCCTGGTATGGCTGTCCTGAGCACAGCCAACACTCCTTTGGCCCCTCCCCTCCATGTTGAAGACCCCTGAGGATGCCAATGTGTTCAGTGCCATAAACCTGATGCCTAGGATGACTTTGACCTGAAGAAGTCCACTGTCACCAAGGGGGTGAGGTCAGGCATGGAGCCAGCTCAACCCTGCTTCACATGAAGAAGAGGGACTCGATATTGCCAAGGGAACCTTCTCCTCAGTCCCTAGTGCTGTTCAGCCACAGGCCACCCTCCCCAGGGTCTGGCTAGCTGGAGAGACGAGCACGTACAGACTAGAGTGACAAAAACCAAGTGGCCATCTTTTCTGTCCAACCTGCTGGCCCAGGCTACCCAGGAGCAGTTTCACCCTGAACCTCTCCTGCTGCAGGCCTGATGCCTGCCAGTCAACAGGCTGTCCTGGCCTCCCGTGGACCACTGGCAGCCTTAAGTGCCTTCTGCCCTCTAGGGTCCAAAGGACTAGCTGACCTTTGTCAAGGAGTGCTGCCCACGGGCATGAAGCCCTGCCTGCCACTGAGGCACTGCCCTCTGTGCACCTCAGTCACACCTTCCCAGGTGCTGGTCACTTGCATCTGTGACTTCAGGTGTCCCAGAGTCCCCACTCACCCAGGGGGCGCGACCTCTGCAAATGCAGCACTTCCATCCAGCCTCCAAGCCTCCAGGCCCCAACACAGGCTTCAGGACCAGGGATAGCTCCCACTCCAAGTGCTGGGACACCTCAGGTGGGGCCAGGACATCAGTGGCAGGGACATTGTCCAATGCTCAGCGAGCACTTGGCTGGTTCCTCCAGCTCCAAGGTGGAGGAGAGCAACATGAGTATTGACCCAGAGTCCCCTGATTTCAAGGAAAAGAAGGTGGCTGCCCTACCCATTCTCCCTGACAGCCCATTCCCAGTCCCTTCTTGCCCGGGACCACTGTTCCCCATCGACACCTACAAAGGGGCCAAGAAGCCCAGGAGCTGGATGCCGGCCTAGGGTGTCCTGCCGGGTTAAGAGACTCTACTGATCATGCCATCCCCCACAGTTATGGAAATCAACCGCCCCCTGGTCCCCTATGGTCTCTGGTTTCATCTTGGCCTCCAGCAGCACCTCTTCCTCCTCAGCCTCCACCACACCCATGGCAGCTTTGGTCACACACAAGCGTTGTGCCTCAGGCTCTTCAACAATAGCTCCTCGCTGGCCCTCTGCATCCAGCCAGTGGGTGATGCTGCATCATCCCTGTCCACCTGGAATAAACAACAGCGACATGGACAGGAGCGTCTTGTTTAGCCCACTGGTGGGACGTGCCCTTGGTCCCATCACTCAGAGCTCTCTGAGCACAGACCTGTCCTGAATGGCTACTGTGACAAGAAGCCCTCTCTGGGCCCTCCAGGCAGCATCCCCAGCCCAGGCAGAAGGTAGGCGACCGCCACAGTGCCCACTGTACATGGGAGGAAATGGAGGCAGCCTTCTCATCTTGTTGGGTCTTGGTGATCTGTGCTTGAGTGGAGGTGGATAAGGTGCCCACCAAGCTCCCTCCAAATCTAGGTCCTAACCGCCTGAGGCTCTGATGAGACTGCTCATTCAAGTCCACGCAACCTGTAGTGAGACCCGACTCCTTGCCTGAGTCACGGCCCTGGGTGATCTGGTCCAGACACCGTCCCCAGAGTGCACCCCTCACCGCACCCCACCCTCCCTAGAGCCTTCCTCCCCAAGGACTCTGCCAAGCCCCTGCCCCTTTCAGAGCTCCTAGCTTGCAGTGCCCCTCCCCCGAGCCCCCATCCAGGATGGACTCACCTCTGTGCTGGGCTCACAGGCCACCTCCTCAGGCTCCTGTGCTAGCAGAGCCTTTAGAGGCAGATTGACCTGGCGTCAAACCCACACCTGGGTCACCTCACAGCCCTGTGACAGGCAAGTTCATGTGGTGTCTTCTCAGAGACTCAGTTTCCTCCATGAAAAATGGGGTCAGTGACTCTGACCTCAGGAGGGTGTGTTGGGATTCAAGCAGGGAGAAGAAGGCGCCCAAAGTGCTTGGACTCAGGAGGTCGCCTGGCTGGAGGAGACCCAACGCAGGACAAGGCCTCGATGGTCAATGCTGGGCTCAATGGTGGTGAAAAGTAAGGATTTCTAGTCCCTTGTTCACATCTGGACTTGGTCACTTAGAGCAGAGTGACCTTGAACGCTGGGACCACTGGTCATCTGTAAAATGGGGTTCAATAACTCAGTACCCAGGGGGCTTCCTAATAACAGTAACTCCCTCCAATATTTGCCCAGCTGGGCTCCCTTCAGCTCCTCCTACACCCGCCAGGGCTGCAGGCAGGGATTGGTTGGACATCATGTGGCCAGGAGGGGGTGTAGAGGAGGAGGGAAAAGGGCGGCCTGGCCTTCTCCCTGCCCAGGGTCTGTGTCCACCACTGTCTTCGTGTCCACAGGACCAGCCATGCATGGAGCTGGACCCTGGGATGCAGTCTGTGGATCAGTACAGTGAGGTCGGTGTATATTCAGTGACTCTCACTTCCCCAGAAGTCCAACCTACTCAACTGTGCACCGTGTGGCCCACCTGGCTTGTGTGGCTTGTTCCCGGTACGTAGGGGATGTGAGGGTCACCGAGCAGTTGGCTGGGGAGGGGACAGACGAAAGCAGCCATGTCAGGGGACCGTTGTGTTACACGTGTGTGCTGCGGGCTGTGTCACCCAGAAGTGCTGTCTGCAGGGCCCCTCTGTGTGCCTGACCGTGGACAGGAGGCCTGGTTGCCCCACAGGAGAGAGGCCTATGAGACCGTGAGGGTATCCCTGCCACACTCACGCGGGCAGAGATCCTGGGCCATGTCCATGTTCATCGGGGCTGATGTTGCTCCATGTCCAACCCTCACAGTATAGTTGGGAAACTGAGGCCAGGAGGAGCAGGGACAGTCCCTGGGCCCACGAGGTGGGCAAAGTCCAGAGGAGAAGAGAGCATTCCAAGCTCTTAGGCCAGCCTCAACACTTCCAAGGGGTTTGCTTTGGGAATGAGAGCTCCTAAGATCCTGAGGGACCCTTGCCAACGTCCCCCATGTAGGACCCTTTCCTCTACGCATCCCCACGTGGACGCACTCACACACACAAGCATACACACACACTCTGACTGCCCAGCCCTGTGTCAGAAGGGAAGTGCACACTGGGGAGGTGACAGGAGGAAGGAAGAAAGAGGTTGGAGGCAGCTCTGCCATAGGGCAGGGGCATCCGGTCCCCTAGCCACATGCCCAGGCCCATAGCATGAAGGGGAGAGATGCCAGACTGGTGGGCAGGGGGTCTCCAAGGTGCACAGGGGGATGCAGGGGTTCGGGCCATCCCTAGAGCAGCCTGCAGAGAACCAGGTCTGGCGTCCTGTGTCCACCACTCTGGGCACCGGGAACCAGGATGTGACCCCCCCTGGGGGGAGGGGCTACATGAGAGAAGGCCTGATCTTAGGCCTCTGTAAATTGGGATGCATAGATGGGGTGACTCTAAGGGTCCCACAGGCTTGTAGAAGAGTCTCTTGACCTTCATTCTCGATCCATGACCCACTGTTCTCTGAGTCATTGTAAAAGGCATTCCATTCCTTCTAGGTCTTGATTTGCAGAGGGCAGCCTGAGAGCTTGGGGACTGGGGACCCAGGCAGTGCAGAACATGGCAGAGCACTGGTCGACTTGTCTGGGGACCAGGGACAAGGTCATCCTTGTTGGAGCCTCGGGGTCCTCCTTTGGAAGTGAGGTGGAGTCATTTTCCTGGCTGGGGTGAGGAGGCCTTGTGAGTCAACGGGACACGCCAGGGCCAGTGTAAGGAAAGTGGGGGGCAAGAGAGGATTCTGAGGTCCCTCACGTCTCTCCTGGAGCCCACGGGTCCTGATCCTTTGCACCCTCGGCCCTGGTGGAACCACTACCTTGAGGACCCCAAACAGAAATGTGTGTGTTTTGCTTTCTGCTTTCCTGCCTGGGGCTGCAAGGCTAGGGCTGACCACCAGAGGTGTTCTGTGTCCACTCGTGCTCAATGGAGCAAGTGGAGCAGGGAAGGGACGCCCAGGCCTCGTTCTGGGTGTTCCCCTGTCCAAAGCGACCTTTGATTACTGGCATCCACTTTCACAATGGGAGCTGCTCAGAGGTGGGAGGGTTCTGAGATCCTCTCATGATTCTTTCAGCTACTGTGGCCCCAGCACTCACCCTGAGCAGGGCCCATGTTAGTCCTGAGGGCAGTGCTGAAAGCACCCACATGGTCCCTGTCCTCCAGGAGCTCACAGCCTGGAGGTGGAAGGGACAAAATCATGAACAAATCCATGCGAAAAAGAAGAGCAGGTGCTACAGGGCAATGAAGCAGGGTGCTGGAGGAGGGAGGGCCTGGAGCCCCTAGGTGGCTGTAAAGGGCCTCCCTGGGGACATTTGTGCCCTGAGCAGAAGGACAAGAGGAACCAGCCCTGCATCTGTCTGCCAACAGCATGCTGGGGAGAAGCTCAAAGGCACAGAGACTTGGAGGCAGAAGAGAATTTGACGAAAGAGGAGGTGAGAAAAGAGCCAGTGTGGCTAGAGTGAGCTGGGGAGGAGAGAAGTGAGAGAGAGAGGATGGCAGGGCCAGACCCAGGCCTGGAAGGAGGTACTAGCTGTCTATGCTGGGTGACAGCATTAGCCTCACTTAGCACTTACAAGACCTGTCATTGAGCATCTGACAGTGTCTCTACCAGGGTCCAGGCTCAGGTCAGCTGGGAGGCTCCCTGTCAAGGTCTAGCAGGAGGCTAGGGCTGTGTTCTCAACTGAAGCTCGATAGAGGCAGGAGCCATCTCGGAGATCATTTGGAAGTATCGGAGCAGTGGTAGGATTCAGTTTGGATGGGGGGTTTCAGGCCTTTTCTGTCTGTGGGTCGGGACCTCTGCCAGTTCTTTGCACTTGGGGGTGTCATAGGGACGGAAGCTCATAATATCTGATCTGGCTTCTCCTGAATAGTGGATCAGAGAGACAGAAAGAGAGCGAGAAAGAGAGACAGAGACACACAGAGATAGAAAGATGGGTAGGAGAGACAAAAAGAGGAGACACAGACAGACACAGTGAGACAGAGAGGAGAGACAAAGAGAGAGACAGAGAGACAGGGAGAGACCAGAGAGATACAGAAAGCCAGAGACACAGAGACAGAGAGAGACAAAGACAGGGAGAGAGATAGAGACAGAGAGATAGAATGAACACAGGAATGACAGAAGCAGGCAGATGTCACAGACTTTTCATTTAACCGACCATGGAAGTGACATCCCATCACTCGGCCCTATTCTGTTGGTTAGAAGCCAGCCGCAAAGTCCATTCTCCTCGAGGAGCGGGGATTACAAAGGATGTGTGCCTAGGAAGTGGGAACGCTGGGAGCCATTGTGGGGGCTGCCCACCACATAGGCTGAGATGACAGCCACTCAGGCACTTGGACCTGAGTCTAAACAGAACAGGAGGCCCTGGAGGGTTGCGAGCCAGAAGGAGATGATGTCTGAACGTCATTTCATTTCAACCCTCCCTAGGGACACTGGGAAACAGGCAAGAGGGGAAGTGCCTTTCCCAGACGCCCAGCAGACCCAAGCCTCTTTGCATTGTATTCTCTGCCACAGCCAGCCCTTTCTGTCATCCTTGCACTGCAAAGTCTGTGCAGGAGCTACGTGTGGGAGCAGCCCATGGTTTCACAGGCTCTGAAGGGATCTCTAGGTCTATACACCTGATGACATCCCTAGGAAATAGATGTTAGAATGACCCCCACTACACAGACAGGGACACGGGGGAGGCCCTGAGAGGCACAGGGTTGTCCAGGGTGACATCACTGGCAAGAAGCAGGAGCGGGACTGAATTCAACTCTGTGTCCTCAAAGCTGGGGCCCTGGTTGTGTTCAGACCTCCCAAGAGGCTGTGGGGTGGACTGTGTTGGTGTGACTGTGTCTGGACAGGTTGTGGAGATGGAGAGTGAGCAGTCAGCAGCCCGGGGGACCCTTAGGAAGGTCTTGTGTGAGGAGGAAGCTTAGGTAAGGGGATCCCAGGAAGTGACCTCACAGAGCCCATCAGAACTTGGAACCCTGGTAACTAGGCACACACATCCTAAACACAGCCCCCAAGTGAGATCACTTGTCTAGCACTTGTCTAGAAGGAGCAACATGTTTAGTTGCTGCTTCCCGATGCTCAGGGGCCGGAGCCCCAGGAAAGCCCCCAAACACCGATGCAGATGCTGGTGCCCCTCTCACGGTCGACGGCTGTGGCCATTTCCTCGGAAGGATGGAAAGGTAACATCGGGAGGCTCAGGGAAGGCGATTCCAAACCAGGCTACGACTGTGGTCCCATCACGGCAGCCCTACATCCCCTCCTCATGTGTGCCTGGAAGGGCGGGTTCATGTGGGTGGACCACCGTGAGCAGGAGCAGTCGGTGAGGTGTTAGAAGCCTGGGGGGGTCGGTCAGGTTCAAAGCCCAGGTCAAGGTCGGCTGGGTGGGACGTGGAGTGCTGGGGTGGCGCCCTTCTGCCTGAGGTTTATCACAAGCCCCTGATGTGTATGTTTTTCCTCAGGGGTGGAATACTGTGCAGACACAGGTGTGTGCCTGATATGGGAGAATTAGGTCCAGAGGGCAGAAGCAGCAGCAAAGACACCTGGGCAGGGCTCTGATGCCTCTGGGACGGAGCCAGTCACTGTCTTTGCAGAGCTCCAGACAGGAGATCAGCGTGGAGCTGGTGGAAGGGGATATTCCATCCATCTCCCCGATGGAGGCGCCGGTGTCCCACAGGACTGGATCAGCAGCTACAGGGAGAGGATCTGCAGTGGCAGGGATAAAACCCTCAGAGCCACCAGAGGACCCAGCTTCAATCCCGGGAGAACAATCATATCCACCATGTGCTGCAGCAGACCAGGAGGCAGCTGAGAGCCCAGCCTCCAAGCAGGGTGCACCATCCCCTGCACTGGCTCCTGTAGGATACCAGGAGGCAGAAGAGGCCCAAACCTCTGTGCAGGGAGAGCCATCCCCTGCACAGCCTTCTGCAGGAGATGAGGAGGCAACTGAGATCTCTGCCTCCATGCTGGGACAGAGATCTCTTGCACAGCCGCCTGCAGGACTCCAAGAGGCAGCTGAGGCCCCAACCTCCGTGCAGGGAGAGTCATCCCCTGCACAGTCTCCTGCAGGAGACCAGGAGGCAACTGACGCCCCAGCCTCTGTGCAGGGAGAGCCATCCCCTGCGCAGGCTCCTGCAGGAGAACAGGAGGTAGTTGAGGGCCCAGCCTCCAAGCAGAGTGCGCCATCCCCTGTACAGGATCCTGTAGGATACCAAGAGGCAGAAGAGGCCCAAGCCTCTGTGCAGGGAGAGCCATCCCCTGCACAGCCTCCTGCAGGAGACGAGGAGGCAGCTGAGGTCCCTGCCTCCGTGCAGGTAGCGCCATCCCCTGCACAGGCTCCTGCAGGAGACAGGGAGGCAGCTGTGGCCCGAACCTCCGTGCAGGGACAGACATCTCCTGCACAGCCTCCTGCAGGAGAATGAGAGGCAGCTGAGGCCCCAGCCTCCACTCAGGCAGAGCCATTTCCTGCACAGGCTCATGCAGGAGAACAGGAGGCAGCTGAGGCCCCAGCCTCTGTGCAGGGAGAGCCATCCCCTGCACGGGCTCCTGCAGGAGACAGGGAGGCAGCTGAGGCCCCAGCCTCCGTGCAGGGAGAGCCATCCCCTGCACAGGCGCCTGCAGGAGACAGGGAGGCAGCTGAGGCCAAATTCTGCGGCCTGGGAGATCTGGCTCGCGAACCTCCCTCATTAGCACCTCCAATCACACCTGTTCCACCTGCTCCATTACCACACATTTCCTTCCCCACCCTGCTTATTGTATTTGTTTCTTTCTTGGTTCCTTTCATTGCTTTGTTTTTATTGTTTATATCTTGAATATTTAAAATAAATTTAACTTTCATCTTTTAACAATTTACTGTTTTTCATTTTAAATTGTACACTTCATGAGCATCAAGTACATTCACAATGCTGTGCATCCATCACCATTGTCTGGGTTCAGAATATTTCATTCTCCAAAAGGAAACCCTATTCTAAAAGCAGTCACTCCCCATTTCTCGCTCGGGCCCTGGCAACCCCTGATCTGTTTTCTGTCACTTTTTTTTTTTAATCTGTTCTGGATGTTTCCTATAAGTGAAATCATGCCGTAGGTGGCCATTGTGTCTGCTCACTCATTTTCACACGGCCTGATAGCTTTTCCTTTTCTGTTTTTATTTGAAATAGAATTTCTCTAAATTGATAGGAAAATCCCAGATGGAGTCTAGACTTGATGTATCAAAGAAAGCCCTTTTGGTAAATATGTGCATAATCTTGGGGTACAGACTGTTGTTTTAAGTGGGACACCAGAGCCAGAAGCCACACACGAAACGCGTTGCTCTTCGTGCGGCCAAAACAAAAACAAGAAAAGGATTGAAAGCTGGAAAGTCAAACCATAAACTGGAACGTATCCTCATAACACAAGGCCAGGGAAAGGTTACGCCTCCTTGTGGTCCAAAAAAATGCTCAAAAGTCAGAGTTTTAAAAAGAGATAAAGAGCAAACACATTCAACGCTAACAAGAGGCGCTACACAGGGGCAGCATGTGTCAGAGATGCTTGAGCTCCCCGAGGAGGAGACGCGCACATGGAGACACTGTGGAGAGGGCACTGGACCCCATCAGATGAGCAGGGGTCCAGTGTGGTGACGACAAGCCCTGGTGACAATGTGAGGAAGCAGAGGCCCCAGTATACCCCTAGAGACAAGTGTCAAAGGACACTCCTCTCTGGGGACCAGCCTGCAGGACCCATCGCTGTCCCCAGGGGCACAACTGTACTGGCGGTGCTGATCCCAGGACTTCATCCCACAGAAATTCCTGCCCAACTTTTCAAAGATGTATTTTCCAGACTATTCATCACAGCACTGGTTGCAATAGCAAGCAATTGGAAGGAATGCTACTGTCCATGGCGAGGCGATGGGATCCATCTGTCCCATCTGTAAGACCACGTATATGTGATATCAGCCGGGAGACACGCATCTATGAAAATGAATCTGTGTGTGAGCGAGAGACAGAGACAGACAGACAGAAAGAGAGAGACAAAGCCAGAGAGATACGCACCAAATCGTCCACGGGGTTCACCTCTGGGGATGGGAATTCCCATTCGCTTCTCTTCTCCTTTAGGGGCCTGCGTGATGTTTCAACTTGATAGAATGTGCCTCTATTCCTCTTATAATTCTAACAAGAATAAAATCACATGGTTAATGTTATCCATTTATCACTCATCTTTGGACTGAAGTACATTATTTAGTTTTTCTTTGTAAAGGTTTTTATTACAAAGACAATGAACTTTTATTATAGTAAAAGAATGAATTCTAAGGGAATTAAGAATTAAGTGGAAACTGAGGAGTGACCTTAATAGGCAGTGTTCACCGTTTCAGTCCTTTGCATTTGTATGCACGTGTGTGTGCACGTGTGTGCATGTGCACATTCAGCTGTGTACATCTGTATGCACATGGGTATGTCTATGTGCAAGTGTGTGTGGGTGTGCACTTGCGGCTATCGTGTGGGAAGGACTGCAGGGAGTATGCTCTTCTGGAACCTGATTTCCCCAGGGCTGGACCCTGGCCAGTCAATCCTCTTCCTCCTCTGCGTCGGCCTCAGAATTTCCTAAGAGCCTCTGCTGGGCAACACGGATCATTTCTGATTTTTCACTCCCGTCAGCGTGCTGAAAGGAACACCTGCATCCATAAATCTCTACTTCTTTAGGACCGATCCCTAGAGGTGGAGATTCTGGCTCATAATGTAAACGTGATGTTAAGGTGTTGGTCACAGTCTGACACCCAAGGTCTCCTTCTACGCTGTGATCTTGTTTGGGAACGGGGATTCCAGAAACCCTGAAGCAGAGACCTGAGGGGGGGAGGGAGAAGGAGGAGCAGCTAGGATGCAGGGGATGAAGGTACCTGGGGTGACCTGCCCAGCTGGAAGGCCCCACTCCTGTTCCTTCTGTCCCTACCACTCCCCTCACCCCTGGCCCCGCCCCTAGCACACCTGACTCCGCTTTGGCCTTGCCCATGCCCCTCCTGCTCCCTAACTCACCTGAGCTGAGCAGCCTGGCCTGCTATCCAGGACAGATGATGATGAGGGTCTGGACACTCCTGCCTGCTCCCTCTCCCTCCCAGCAGAGAGCCCCATCCCCAGTAGGGAAAGCACATCTAGGGCAGTGCAGTGAGTCACAGGGACCTCCTTGAACATACTCCCTCCGGGGGGAGTTCTCAGTTGCAACAGCAGGACCCACTTGAGCTTGTGTGAACAGAAGTGACTTTGACAAGACACAGTGGAGGTGTCATAGAAGGTGCCAGAAGGTCAGAGCATGGGGCTGGAGGCTTTGGAGAAGGTAATTGTGCCCAAAGCACACCTCAGGGTCTTCCAGGAGTGATGGTTGCCTCAGGCACTGTGCCAGCCCCAGCCCACATATCCAGCACATTCAGCCTCTGCGATGGAGGGCCCCTGCTCAGTGGGGATGAGCGAGAGAGCCATGGTGACCACGGAGAGGAACTGCCATTGGAGCCTTGGTTTCCTCACCTGTGAAGTGGGGTGGCAGCCGACCTTTCATGGTGGTGTCAGACAAGTTAGCTCAGGCTGCACCTGGAGTGTCCTGCACCTTCTCAGAGCTCAACAGCTACTAGCTGTAATGAAGAGGAATCACGGGAGGAGAGATGGGGCTGGGTCCTGGATTCCCAGCTGGCTGGCTGACTCCCGTGGGACAAGATGGGGTGGAGAAAGACATTCCAGAGGAACAGCGGAGTCAGAGCGAGTAGGGCATGCCTGGTGGGAGATCAGAGTGGGCAGAGGCGAAGGGCCCCAGGGGCCTCTCAGTGGGGTGACATCAGCAGGAACAGCTCACGGTGATGAGCACTTACCGGGGCCTCTGTTCTCCTCTTGAGCTATCTCCTTGAATCCTCCCCACAACTCCTTGGGGGAGGATCAATTATTTTCTTCATTTCACTGATGAGGAAACTGAGGCTCAAAGAGACTTGCTCCCTCTGTGCCCTGCAGAGTGGCAGAGCTGGGATTTGAACCCAGTGCCTCTTAGACCCCATGGGGCCTGCCTGAGAAGGGCTCCCCCATGCTGAGGGAGGGACCTGTTTTCCCTAAAGTTCTGACAACTTTTGGTCCTGATGCCCAGAGAGACCTCACTCTGTGGGGGGATAGGCTGGTCCTTGGTACTGGGAGAGCCCACAGCGCCCACGGCTGGCCATTCCCCGGCCACCATACCCAGCCCCAGGCAGACGGAGTGGCCTTGTCCCTTTAGTTCAGTGATGGCTGGAGGCCAGAAGGGTGCAGGCCCCAGGGAGGCCAGGACCCTTGAGCCCGAGGAGGCTGCAGTGCAGGAGAGTGGTTTGGAATGATCCAAAATCAGAGAAACAGGGGTCCTAGTGCCTGCTCAGCCTCTTTCTAGCTGGTGATGCTGGTGAGGCTCTCAGCCTCAGTTTCCCCATCTGTACAATGAGGAAATGACTTGGCCTCCTGATGGGCTGTTGGGAGACTTCCCTGAGGAATGGCTTGAGTATCTCTAGCCTGGTGCCTTGAGCGTGTTAAGAGCCCCCTGCCAGGCTGTCACAGTGGTCTTCCAGGGTGCAGGGTCTGGGAAGTCTCTCCTCAGGTTCCCTTCCTGCTGCTCTGTTCCCGGGAACATTCAGCATTGTTTGAGGTGGAGCTGAAGAAGAACCAGGACCACACTGTGTTGCAGGTGACGGAGGCTCAGTGCTGGAAGGAGAGCTGGACATGCTCCATGCCACGGTGCAGGGCTTGTGCTGTGACACCCTGTGAGCCCGACACAGATAAAGCCTCCTCCTGTGTGGATCCAGCTGCTGTGGTTTATTCACTTATTGCTTCATTCACCCAGTCATTCCTTCACTCATTCCCTCACTCACTCACTCCTGCACTCGTACTCATTCATGCATTCGTTCATTGTTTACTCACTCATTCACCCAATACGCTCTGGTCCCTGCCATGGGCTGAGCACTGTGACTTCACCAGTATGACCCGATGTGGTCCCTGCCCACCTGGAGCTCACATCCACGGTGTGACCTGAAAGAGGGCTGTCCCTCGGGATAGTAGTGGTGATGAGCACCAGGAATCCACTTCTGAAAGTAGAGGCCACCCATGCAAAGAAAAGAACGGAGAAAACCCATGCTTGGCACTTCATCGACAAAAAAAAAAATTAAAAGTTATGTAAAATAAAGATATCCTATATTTAACAAAATGTGGGTTCTAATCACAAGTGTGCACTCATTCCTACAACCAATGAGAAGTAATCCAGAGTGGACTGGGTATTTGTAACACATTTTTACGGCCAATAATAGCATTTCAGTAACATGTTCCAGGGCCTCACGATTTTCCTAAGGCCTCTGTGATCCTCTAACACTTAAATCTTTCTCCTTGGAAGCCTCTGTCCTTTCACCCTCCTTGTTAATGGCTCTTCCACTGTTCGGGGGCCTACCCTGCACGGCCACACTCGTCAGTGAATCTCCACGTTGTTTGGACAGGCTGCCCGCGTTCCTCCCTCAGCTTCACGAGCTCCTGTTGCTTTGGAAAGGTTGGTGTTTTACTGGGTGATCACCTGGCATCTTTCTTTGCAGCGGTTTGCATCTTCCCATGCTGTGTCTCCTCCGAAGACTCCAGGAGGCAGGCATTTTGTCCCCATCTTACAGGTGAGGAAGCTCAAGTCCAGAAGGCTGGACGACCTGCTCCAAGTCACAGCCAGCTTGGAGTCTCGGCAGGGTTTGGGCCCCCAAAGCAGACAAGGTTGTAGGGCAAGTGGTTTGTTTGCAGATGATGGAGGAGGCCCGAGGGAGACCATGGGGGAAGGGAGCCTGGCGGAGGAGAGCCAGTGCGGGGCCTGACGAGGGAGCACTGAGGTGAGCATCCATCCTAGTCCTGTTGGGAGACGAGATCCCACCCGGACTGGCTCTGTCCCCGTGGGTGGAGGGTTTACCCCGGGTCATGAAGGCTTCTGTGCTACAGGCTGGCACAGGCTTGCAGGAGAGGAAGCTCCCGGTGTAGGAGAGAGCCCTCAGGCAGAGAGTGGATGCAGGTGTTCCAGGGGGACACTGTGGGCCTGCTGGGGACTGGCTCCCAGGGACTGCAGGGACTCAAGTGTGCTGAGGGAACTGAAAGGCAGCAGCAGCAATGTCTGCAGGGGGGATCTGCACACATGTCCCACACTTATGCCCCCAGAAAGGCTGCTCTGCATGGCATTTCTCCTCCCAGATGCGTACTTGGCCCAAACTGCCCCTCCACTCCACACCCCCAATTCCTTTCCACTCGTCTCAGGTTACTAGAAATTCAGAATATTATAGTTGGTGTTGGAGCCCAGAGACTTTTGTTTGTCCTGCCCATGTTCTAACATTGCTGGCTTTTTAAAGACCTCAGGGCTTTGACTCCAAAACAGCAAGATGCTGAGGATCCCAGACAGCTTTCTGGAAGCAAGACTTTATGCTTTGCAATACTACCATCCCACCAGCTCTTCTCAAAATCCCTCCGGGACACAGACTCACAATCTTGGGTCCTCAGATTGCTGAAAGGATGAGCCTTTAGAAAGTGATCGGGGTGGGGCGGCAGGACACACCAAATGGGTGAGTGAGGAATTCAGCCAATCCTCTTCCCGGAAAGCCATGATCACACTGGACGCGCTGTCAGAAAACAACTTCTGGGAAGAGACCAAAGACATACAACCAACTGAGGAGCATTTGAAGCTGAGGGAAGAACAGTGAGAGTCGTGGTGTTTTTGCCCAGGGCAGGTCCCGTCCCCACCCCCTCAGTGTGACGGCCCTGTGAGCTGTGAGCGGCGCAAGCCTGAAGGGGGGTGGCTTCACTGTCAGAGGTTGCCCACTTGATGTCGCCATGGTTGGGCAAAGCCCGGCCCCTAAGCATTTCTGGAAACAGTAACCATCTCAGTGGCAAGCTGACGTGGAAGGTCAACTTTGCAGCCGCCTGAGGTTGGATCTAGAACAGAGCAGCGAATCAGCCAGGAAGGTGAGACAGACAACCACACAATGAGACAGACACAGCGGCCTTGATGGGCTGCACATAACCCCAGGGGGTCTGAAAGTTTGTGTGCTTGTGCAGGCCTGTGCCCAATCAGGTGAGACCAGGAAGATGGGCATTGTGGGGATGCTTAGAGACCTTCCACCAGCCTAGGCCCTGCCTCCAGGTGTTGCTGCCTCCCAGGAAGTCCAAGTTGACTGAGGGGACAATGCCCAGCCCTGTCGAAGGTCCCTGTCCACTCTGGGGCTCCCATGGAGAGAGGCCTTCCCACCTGCAAACTTCTCCCCAGGTCTTCTTCAGAGGCTGAAACGAGGTGCTCTCAGAGCAGAGAAGATGGTGAGCAGTGAGGAGAGGCTCCTGAGAAGTCGGCCCTCCTAGGGAAGGAAGCAAATGAGCTGGGAGGGTGGAGTGGTCCCTGCTTGCTCTGGCCTAGGCCTCTTCAGTGTACATCTCCCTCCTGGAGGAGACAGGAGCCCAGGGAACCCAGGAGTGCACACCCGGGTCACGATGAGCAACACTCCCAAGGAGGAGGATCTGAGCTCAACGCAGGATCACCCCAGGTAGGAAGGGAGCCTTTCACAACCAGGACAATCGAGTCAAGGTCAGCGTGCCCCTGCAGGGATGATCTCCCTGCCTGTTCTACACGTCCCTGTGGACCACTGACAGCTTAGGAACTGGCTTCTGACCAACAGACCCAGCACAAGTGACAGGACGACTCTTCTCAGATTCCATCACCGAGGCTGTCATTCTCTCTCACTCGCTCTCTTGTGTTCCCTCTTCCCTCTTCCCTTGTTCCCCTCTCTCAGTCTGTCTAACCCCTGGACCTGGGGACATACATGGACGTCCTGAGCTCCCCTATGCAGAGGCCCACACAGAAGAAAACCAAGGGAGTGCCCTGGCCAACAGACAGAAAGGAGCCGGGCTCTCAGTGAAGCTGCTCCTGACCGAGCCCACAAGAGTAAGCTTGACAGCACATCTCACCCTGTTCCAGCCTCAGTGGAGGCCACAGCCCCAACCTGGAAGACGCGATGAGCAGAGGCTCCAGCTCAGTTGTGCAGGATTTCTGGTCCACAGAGATGGAGAGAGAGAGAATATTTGCGGTTTAAAGATGCAGGGTGGGGAGCAGTGTTCTCAGAGAGGAGGAGACATCTCATACCATCTCCCAGTTCCTGGGTCTGGCCTGCCCTTCTCCCTCCTCTCCCCTCCAGGCTCTCTGCAGCCACAGTGCCCACCTCTCTAACCTCCTCTGGCCAAACTCACTTCTGCCTGGGTGTCTCCACACCAGTAGTGCCTTCTCCCTGGCACGCTGATCACAGGTGAGTGCAGCGCTGGGTCCTCCTGTCATTCTGGTCACAGCAAATGTCACCTCAGTCAGGCCTTTCAGACCCTCCTACCCAGTGAGACCCCAGCCCTCCCTGCAGGACACTCTTTATTTTCATTCCAGTTCATGCTCTTCTCTTTCACGTGTCTCTGATTTTGTGCTTTTGTCCATCTGCCTCCAGACTGAGCTCCTGGTGGGCAGGGACCACTGGGTAGATTTCAGTACCACCCTTGGGCCCACCAGGGCTCCCGGCCCAGGGTGAGGGCTTGGCACATAGCTGCCGAATGAACAAATAGGGGCATTTTGGATCCCTCCTTCCTGCTTTTGCTCCACTCAGTCGGTGAAGAGGAACACTAGTAATAGGAAGTGCAAGTGGGTCCTGAGGCAGGCGGAGGGTCAGCATGACTTCTGCATGACTCCTCCTTTCTCCAATTGCTCCAACAAAGCTCAGTGGGCACCACTGACACAGGAGGCTGCCACCTGATGGCCAGCACAGGAACTGCAGCCTCCGGCAGTGACAGCACAGCACCAGGCAGGCATGTATTTCTTATGGAGAAATGCCTATCCAAATGCATTGCCCATTTTTCATTGTGCTATTTGTATTTTATTGTTGAGAGGGGAGAATGTATTATATATTGTCAATAGTAGACCCTTATCAGATATGTAAAGATCTGTAAACATGTTCTCCCCTTCTATGAGTTGTCTTTTCACTTTCTTGATCATGTCTTTCAACGCACTCAAGTTTTAATTTGATGAAGTTGAATTGATCTGTTTTCCCTTTGGTTGCTTATGTGTTGGGTGCCATAATTACAAAAACACTGCCTAATCCAGGGCCATGTTTTCTTCCAAGAGTTTTATAGTTTTAGGTCTTACATTTACATCTTTGATGGTAAGAAAATGTAACATTTTTGTATATGGTGTAGGGAGGGGTTCACCTTTATTCTTTCACATGTGGATATCCACCTGTCCCAGCACTACTTGTTGAAAAGATTATTCCCTCCTCATTGTCTTGGCATCTCAAATAATTCTAGAATCTGTGGTTGTTGCAGGTGGTGTGACTCACAGTTCCTCAGAATTTTTCTTTACACGAAGGTTGCTTTTCTCTGGCCTTGTGGACTTTCACCCACTGCATACGTAGACTGATCATTAGCAAAATAATCATATCACGTATTTTGACTAGTTTTTTCTTTGCTTGCGGTGAGTATGTAAGTCCACACCCTGTTACTCCCTGATGGCTGGGTGGACAACATTGCACCATTGTTCTGGCCTGGATTATCGCTGTATCCTTCTAACTGGGTTCTCTGCCTCTATATTTGACTCACAATCTATCTCCAATGCACCAATTGGAGTGACCCTTTAAAACCAGATGTCACACCCTGACATTGTGAAATCTCTCCAGGGGCTCTCCATTTCTCTCAGGGGGAAAGTTCAAGTCCTTATGGTGGACCTCAAGCACCATACAGTTGGTCCCACACTCTCTCTGACATCATCTTTGGCCAGTCATCCCCTGTACCTCTGCACTCCATTATGCTCCTGGTACATGCCATGCACTCTCCCACCTGTAGACTTGCACTCTATGTTCCATCCACTTGGAATCCTCTTCCACATGATGATTTCATGCCTCATCTTCTTCACTATCTTTAATTCTGTGTTCAAATGTCATCTTGGTGAGGCTGTATTGACCATGTCATTTAAAATATAAACTATCCTCTTGTCCTGACACTCCCTATCCAACTTCTTCTCCTTTCATTTTTCCCCTTAGCACTAACAACCTATAAAATAATATATAATGATAAGAATCAGGGTTCAATCAGGACACGGAAACCAACCAATAGATTGAGCAGGGACAGTTTATATAATGAACAATTAACCATAAACCTTCAAAGGGAACTATATAGAATAGCCCAGAATTACAGTAGAGTAGTTAAGAAAGAAACAATTTTGGGAGAGGACCCCCTCGCCAAGGCTGCCTTCAGGGCTTGTTGGAGAAGGAATGATTGCAGCACAGGGATGGTAGAGAAGATTGTCATGTTTCCCAAGGCCAGTACCGGTCCCTGGTCAGGGCAGAGCTCAGCAGGTAGGGAACAGCAGGCTGAGACTGGCAAACAGGAAAGCCCTGTCCCCTCCCAGGGGCAGGTAGGCTGAGGCTGGGATGCCTACTGGATTCACTGGGATTCCACTTCCAGGGGTGCCACTCATTCTCCTTATTAAGCCATCAAAGGGGATCCACTGAATCCACTGCGGATCACCCACTGTGGGTGAGTCCCTGTAGACACGCCTGAATTGTGCCACTGTTGGTTGTACTGCAGGAGAAAGAAAAAGAAAAGAATGGAAGCACCCTGGAATTAGGAAGGAAGGCCCTTTGTCCTAAACCTTCCCTGACAAAGCTTAACCCCTGCCAGGTGCAAAAGAGAAATGTCTACTGGGTGCAGCTCCATTATTGCAGAACAGACAATAGAGGGCAACACTCTGATGTTGTTACACAGGGGCAATCCATTGATAACTGGCAACATAATTCCCTTATTATTTTGTTTATGTATTCCATGCTTTTACTTCCAACTTGCCTCTATTGCTTTATTTGAAGTAAGATTTTGAAGACAACATATGGTTGTATCAAGGTTTCTAAAAAAAGGTATTTTGACCCCCCAAAATGCCATTATTAGATCAAAACAACAGAAGAATTAAAAGTAGAAAGTAGCTATACTATCAGTATATGCCTTAAGTAAATAGTTTATTGTCAAATTCCTCTTATATAAGAAAGCACCATGCAGTTACATTTTAATGATGTTAGCCTCAATAATCTAGTATAATAATAAACTCCTTTGTAATGACTAACTATATAAAATGAAGTTACAATAATTTACAATTTACGTCTGTGACATGACCCAACTACTCTCTACAAGCACCACTGAAATCTTGATTGATGATTGGCCACCTTGTTCTACTAGAACTAACGGGAATATTTCACTGCCAACAAATTCTGTTTACCTGCTGTGTAGTTTATAAGGTTTGAATTCTTCTCTACTTGAAAATCACCATTTTTATCTCTCCATATGGATACCTGTTTATCGCCAGATAGCTTTGCAGCCAGTATAGTTTTTTTCGGGAGAGTCTTATATAAGAAGTCATAAAAAATGGGTATAAATAACTTACACTTAGGAAATTTTTCTTTTTCTTTTTCTTTTCCCTGCTTGGAAAGATTTGCCTTGAGCTAACATCTGTTGCCAATCTGCCTCTATTCTTTCTCCCTTCCCAAAGCCCCAGTACGTAGTTCTATATTCTATGTGTAAGTCCTTTTAGTTCTTCTATATGAGTCACCGAGTACAGATATCACTCCATTTCTATAAAGAGGCAAAACTCATCAATGGTGACAGAAGGGAGGAGAGCAAATACCTGTGCAGAGAAAGGATAGTGACTAGAAAGAAGCATGAGAAGGGGCTGAAGGGTGTTGGGAATGTCCTATTTTTATCTAGGTGGTAGATACACGAGTGTGTTTACTTTGTGAAAATTCATCAAGCTATACACTTAGGATTTGTATGCTTTTCTGTATTTAGCTTATATCTTATTAAAGAATTTGCTTAAAAATATAAAGAATACAACCCTGATTTACCGCATCTGATGCTTCAAGAGACTATTCTAAACCCTATTCTAGCCCTAACTCACAATGATGTTAAAATGCAAGTTTTGTATATATTGACAACTGATTTTTTACCAAGGCACAAAGGCAATACAGTGGATAAAGCATAGCCGTTTCAATAAATGGTGCTGAACAATGAGATATCCATAGGCAAAATAAATGAACTTGGATCCATACCTCACACCATAGACCAAAAATAACTCGAAATGGATTTTAGACTTAACGGTAAAACCTAAAACTATATTTGATAGAAAAACACTTGTATTCAAAATATATAAAGAACTCTCAAAACTTAACAATAAGAAAAAAAAAACAGGCAAAAGATTCGAACAGACATTTTATCAGAGAAGATACACAGATGGCTAATAAGCACACGAAAAGACGCTCAACATCATAAGTTATCAGGGAAATGCTGATTAAAACCACAATGAGATACAACACTACATGCCTATTAGAATGGCTGACAAGACTGACCATATCAAGTGTAAGCAAAGATGTAGAGAAATGGGAACTCTTGGACACTGCTGGTCGGAATGTAAAATGGTATAATGTATAAACACTTTGGGAAACAGTTTGGAAGTTTCTTAAAGAGTTCAACATAAGTGATCCACTCACTCCACTCTTAGGTATTTGCCCATAAAAAGGAAAACACATGTCCATAACAAAGACTTACATACAAATGTTCATAGCAGCTTTATTTGCAATAGCACAAAACTAGAAACAACTCACATATACATCAACACGTGACTGGATAAACAATTTGTAGTATATCCACAGAACAGAACATTACTCAGCAACACAAAGGAACAAATTGTTGATACACACAACATGGGTGAATTTCAAAAGAATTATGTTAAGTGACAGAAGCTAGACAAAATCAGTGTACTAATTGTCTGATTCCATTTATATAAACTCTCGAAAATGCAAACTAACCTCTAGTGATAGAAAGCAAATCAGTGGTTCTTTGGGGAGAGGAAGTCACAGAGGGGTGGGAAGGAGGGATAACAAAGGTGCATGAGAAAACTTTTGAAGGTAATGGATATGTTCACTATCTTGACACTGACTGAAAGTTTCATAGAGGTACACCTTATGGTGGAGGTCATAACTTATCAAAGCATACCATTTAAATAAATGCAGTTTGTTTTCTCAAGTATATTACAATAAAGCTTTTCTAAAAATAATACAGGTTGTATATAAATATTGTAAACCAGAGTTCTTATAATTAGCTCAAAATCAACTCCATTCATTCACACAATAAATATTTATCTAGCACCTACTATATGCCAAGCACTCTGCTAGGTTCCAGGGTTACAATGGTGAGCAAACTGACATGGTTCCTGACCTCATGGAGAACACAGTCTGCTAGGGGAAGCAGAGATTAATAAAAGATGCACACAGACACATGGATAATAAAAACTTCACAGACAAGTGCTGTCAAGGAGACAAACACAGTGAGATGACACAAAATAACAGGGAAACCAAATCTGATCTAACGGAAAGGTCAGTATGGCTCCCTCAAGGAAGCGACATTTAAGCAACACCTAATGGAAGAGGAGGATAACAAGTTGAAGATGTAACTTTCCTCAGAAGAGACACTAACACAAACAAAGGCTCTGAGGCAGAAGAAAGCATGACCCTTTGAAGGAATGGAAAGAAAGTCAAAAGGGCTAAGGGTCAAAACAGTGTAGACAACACTATTGGTCACCTCTCCAGTACTATTTCATCTCCTCTTTATCACTCCTAACACAATCACACTTAGGTTCCAGCAGTCACCCTCCTCCACACATAGTCATGTGCTTTAGAGGAAGATGACTCCATTCTTGATTTTAGGAAGTGGATACTGTTGAGACTTAAGTCAGTCATGGCCACCTCTTTTCTCCCTGCCAGTGATTAGTTAAAGAATGGCATGAGTGAAAGCAGGAAAAGAAGTTATTGCATGCTCTAAACAAGAGATGGTAGTTTGGACCAGGGAGTTGTCAATGGAGATAGAGATTTGCACGCAGAAATAAGGTAGAGTAACATGTACACGATGTCTCCTAGGTTTCTGGCTTAGGCAAATAAAGATCAATCTTTTCCATATAGTCAAAGCCAGAGAAATGTTTTTTAAAAATGAATAGTCTTATGTTATTCTTAATATATTTCTCTTAAATAAACCTAATTAGAACTAGTCAAGGATCATACCTAAAACATATCTCATCCTCATGCAGGGATACTGGCTTCAGAAGTTCATGCAGACTTATCAAGAATGAATGAGGCTAACTAGATTTTGTCTTACAATACAAATCAATGTTTTCTAAAATTCTAACCTATAATTAACAATCCTGCCTACAAATAACATCAATTTCTGAATATCATTTATTTTGTCTTGCCTGCTTCAAAAAATGTTTTAAGCTAGCAAAATTTCCAAATCAATTAAAAACCAAACCAAGAATAAAGTAGTCCAAGGATTTCTGAACACTCTTGTGTTATCTAAAATTAATTCCAGAGAAATTAGATGGAGGTACCTAATCAATTATGCTCATCAAATTTATCAAATTAGGTCTCATAACAACAGTAATGAAGGTTCCTGTTACAGATACCAACAGACCCAGGCAAAAATATAACCTACCTTGACAAGTTGATGAAGTGCCATTTCTTTCAGAAGGTGGTGTACTTGGACTGTTGAAATGACGTGAAGTTCTTCTGTCCTCGCCATCATTTGTAAAATTCTTTGAATGGCACGTACAACGAAGTGACAATGGTACTTCAGCTATTTTGCTTAAGCTTTCATTCGCTGGCTTCCCTAAAAGTGAAAGAACCTCTATTTGTAATATTTCTAATTCAAAAAACTTTAATCATCCTCTGCAGCTACAGTGAGCAACTACTCGAATTTGCCCAGGATTGGGAGGTTTCCCAGGCTGTAAGATTTTCAGTGCTAAACCTGGGAAAGTACTTGGCAAATTTGGACAAGTTGGTCACCCCATCTGTAACATCAAATTAGGACAGGAGAGAAACACTTATGATGTCAGAGACATTTATAGAGAAATTATCATCAATTTGCCTAATTTACAAAAAGATAATAGTCAAAGATTAATAACGTAATAAAGGCACAACCGCTTGAGTATTCGTTTATATTGAGACTTATTAAAATATCAAGCAGGGAGGATTAAAAGAAAGACCAAAAGTATATTCTTAGTTACTGCTATTTCTTTAAATGAATCATTCTGGATAAAAAGTACTTTATTATATTTTTTTCAAGTCCCAATAATCAACCTGAATATATCAACCAAATACTTACCACGAAGAAGAGACTGTTGCCACGCTAAAGCAGCACAAAGTAAGACTAAGCTTTTCCCACTTTCTGTAGGGCTCTCCAACAAACAATGCTGCTTACTTTTTAATCCTCGGACAATCTATTGACACAAAAACAATAAAAAAAACTCAGTAAACAATTTACTTCATTAGGGTCTGTCTCCATCACAAGTACAAACACAACAAGAAGTAAGGTTGTACTTGAGGGAACATAGCAATAGCAGAAGGGAGAATTAGTATTTAGTTCAATCTAGACCTTATTCCTTTATCTTTCTCCCTAAAATTATGTTGGACTTAAAAGCATATAGGCATAAAAGAAATGAACAAAGCAATTTGTGCCTTAATGATGCAAGCACCGTCATTTCTTTAAAACTAGAGTACACTAATATCTTGGATGAAAACTTAATGGAGGATACTGCTAGGGGGAGTGTAAATCGCTACAACCACTTTGGACAGAAATTAACAATTTCGAGCAAAGTTGAAGATACCCAACACCAGGAAGTCCAGTCCTATGTATATATCCAAAAGCTTTCCCACAGGAACATAAGGAAACATGCATAAGAAAGTTCATAGCAGCATTGTTTAGAATTGCAAAAGAATGTAAACAACTTAAATGTCTGTCAAAAGGAAAATGGATAAAAAAATTCTGGTATATTCATACAATGGAATACTACACAGCAATTAAAATAGATGAACAATCAATAAGGCTACTTCTTAAAAATAATGTTAAGCAACTAAAAACACTTCTGAACAAATATGGGTACAGTATCATATCATTGTACAAAGTTTAAAAACAGGTAAAGTAATGCTCTATATTGTTTACGGATACATACATATGTAACAAAAGTATAACAACACGTCTAGGAAAGAAAAAGAATAAATTCAGCATACTAGTAATGTTACTTGCAAACAAGGTATAAAGTAAATATGGCAAAATATTAAGATTGAACAACTCTGGAAAGTTGGCTTACTCATTGGTCTATTAATTTTCTATATGATTGAAACATCTCAAAAAATATGGTGAGAAATATAGTATTCTGTGTAAAAGACAGTAAATACTTTGTAGAAGGTAGTAATTCCGTAAAGTAAATAGAAATGCCAAATGAGCTGAGAATAGTTTTCAGAATATTCTCCTTTGCCTCCTAACCATATACAGTTCATAGCGATCAGGATTATTTTTTGAAAGGTTACATGTTCTTCCATGAACCCAGCAAATATTTTCAATCCATTTACTATCTGAGAAAATGAATGTAGTCACAGATTCAGTATACGTTATGAATCATCAGCATCTTTATCTTAATGAAGACTTAACTGCTGAAAAATACTTGCAGAATTCATTATAGCAAGCTATGATGGACAAGCTTTACAAGGAAAGTTCATCTTCACCCCACCAACTGTACATTCAGACCATATTGAAGAGTCATGCTTTCCTGTTTACTTAGATTCCTAACTGCAGCAGAAATGAAAATCAAGACTGAAACAATGTCATTCAAAGAAAAGCAGATACCCAACTAGACTAGGACAGAAGTCTAGAAATAAAAAGGGGATTTCTAAATGTATCAACAAAACAAATGCAAGTAAAAGAATTTCCTAGTCTTAACCATCACAGTGGTTGAGAACATGTCTCGGAATCTGACAAATCCGGATTTGTATCCCTACTCTGCCAAAGCTGTAGACCAGGAGGTAGAAGTACGAGTTCTAGATCAGGTTCCCACAACTCAGATGTGTTTCCTTGATCATGTCTTCACTTCTCTAGACTAAGATCCTCATCTGTTATAATCCCTAATTGAAAAACTGTTGTAAGGGACAAAATGCCTTGGCACACAGTAGGTGCTTGATAATTCTGATTTAAAGGTCAGAAGGGTATAATGAAAAGAAGATGGGCTTTGGAGTAAAGCAAGCCTAAGTGTGAGTCCCACTGTGTGAATCACTGAACCTCAGTCTGTTTCTTCATCTGTGCAATGGAGATAAGATTATCTACCCGATAGAGTTTTGACGAAAATCAGCCAGGCATTGAGTTAAGAATTAAGTAAGTTAATGGATAGAACGTGCCTAAACTCCAGTATTTGACACAGAGGAGGTGATCTACATTAATCCCCACCTCTTCTAAACCACCTATGCTTAATCTAGGATCCAGAGACGGAAGTCAGAGACTGTGCTCTCTTGCTATTGCATGCAGAAGTCTTGGTACATGACTGCGTTTCTCTGAAGAGAAAGTCCGTGGATTTCTCATTCGCAGAACTATATCCTAATAAAATAACTGAAAACAGAGGGGAGACTGATATGCACTGTTATCAACTGAGGACTTCCTTGCAATAGTGAAAAAAAACGGCAAATTCGACCTGGGGATGGAGGGATGGTTAAAAGAGTAATTTAACAGCTTATGAAGCCAATTATACCCTGACCCCTAGCCTACGTGTTCCAAAACAAGCTAAGAACCACTATTCTGAGGTATTTCCCAGTTCTACTATTCTGTGATTCTATCTGTGCAACTCTTGAGTAGAGATTTGGTGGACTCTAACCCCTTCACTGCAGCCAATAATGCAACGCTGGCTAGTTCCTCAGATACAGCCTAGAAATCCATCCCGCCTGCAGTCACCACAACCCCCCAGGGGATAAAGGACGAGCCCCGATCCGCCTCCCGCCATCCATCGTCCCCGCTGCCACGAGTCAGCGGAGGGTCAAGGGGGCCCGGGGCCTCTCCTCGGGGTTCAGGACAGGATCCCTCTGGCCTCCGCGTGTTCAGAACCCCGAGGCCCGGGGACGCGGTCACCCCGACAGCCTGCACGGCGGCCAGGCGAGAGCAGAAGGCTCTCTTTGGGCAGGCTGCGCGCCGCCCCAGGAGAGACAGGCTGGCCTGTTCTGAGGAAAACCGAGACAGCGCTGCCTGGGCTCCGAGTCCCGGGAGAAAAGGAAATGGTATCTGCGAGCACACACTGCGGAGCCTGGCAGAGAGGAGAAGCCCCAAGCCTCTCGCCTCCTCACCCTGGCCGAGTGCAGACTCCCGGCGCCTCACCCGCTCCCTCCTCCGCTCTCTCCAGGCCGCGCGCAAGCGCTCTTGCGGACGAATTCCTGCCTCCCGCCCCCTCGACTCCCAGCACCCAATCACCCGCCAGAGCAGAAACCAAGAAACCAGTCCCGGGGTGAGGTTAGGGGGCGAGAACGCTGGCCCCCGAGAGAAGCCTCCGCAATAAAAACCGACACAAAGTATTTCGTGGCCCGGAGGTGAACGCTTGAACAGCGAAGGATGGGAGCACAGCGCAGCGTTTAAAGGAAAAGTCTTCTCCATTTTGAGATTTTGAAACCGGCGACTTAACCCATGTATCCGTTTCCTTGAAAACTCGCAGTCTCATTCTTCAGGTCTGTAGACCAAGCGAAAGGAAAGCCTTGCCGAGTTCTTCCCAGAGCGCCCGTCAGTGCCACTCAGCTCACATTTCCGAACTTCACGTCGGCCCGGGTGTCGCACAGACGGAGGCAGGAACTGCCAGAAGCCTGAGCCCGGCCAGGCGACAAGGCTGGTTGACGAGTGGCCGCAGAACCTCAGGATGTTCCAGGCTTCCCCGGATAGCGACTTCAACCAGAGCAACGTTCTAGAGTGCTCCCGCCCCGGTCACTTCTGCTCCATCAAGGCTCATCCGCCTTCTGTCCCTCCTAAAACCGGGTTGTTATTCTTTGCCACGAAGTACACTTCAGTTTCCTCAAAGGTAGGGAGTTAATCGTGATCTCTCCAAAGTGTGATTTTGTCAATTTCTGAATAGCCTAAGCTTGGCTCCGATACTAGTGTCTCAAAAAAGTAAAACGTGAGACAGTTTCTCAAGTTTGAGCAACTAGTTTGGGGAGAGGTTTGCTGTAGGGGGAGCAGCGGGAGGAGAGTGGATTTGTTAGCTTCCCTTTCAGTTTTACTGCATCTTCCCCAATTGCAAAATGTGCAGTGCTAAAAATAAATTCTACCTTTTAATTTAGTAATCTCAGGCTCAAAAATTCATCCTAAAAGAGTAATCCAAAAGAAAGAAAAAGTAAAAATACCTAAATTGATAACATTGCCTATTGTAATCCTGAAAAAAGTCATCAACCTCCCAGTCTAGTAATAGCACCCTATACGGTTATGATACATCAGTTTGATCATTAGGAAGCCAATAAAATAATTATCAAAAGTAAACAACTTGCAAAAAAAATTTCATATATATTTAAATGAAAGAAAGCAGATTCCCTACTGGGTATTATGAATTCCATTATGTGAAAATATATATGCATAAGCAAAGATGGAGGGAAAGTATAAAAAATGTAACTTACTGTTAAAACAGTGGAATGAAGGATAATTTATCAATACTTAAAAATATCTTCAAATTTTTATTCTGCTTTTACAATTTTTTTAAATATCAAATCCTTTAAGTAACTGCTCCAGGGAAACTACTACGATTTTCGATTTTCCTCCACTCAATTCCTAAGGCTCCCAACCGACTCTAGCCTTGTATGGCCATTTGACGTGTGTGGCGTTAACAGAAGTGGATACACGTAGGCTCTGGAGCCAGACAGTCCTGGATTCCAGTCCCTTGAACTGTTCCTTTCAGGTGAACAGTAGTGAAAGAAAACATAAAAAAACTACAAGTTCATTTGATAAAGAATATGCATGTTTATAAACCAATATTCAAAATAGCTGCACACATCTGTTTTCACTTGAATAAAAAAAATCACATTGTGACAAATTTTGTAACCTTAACTTAAAATACATGAATATTAACATTTACTAATATAGTTACACATTTTGTTTACATCATCAACGAATGTGATGAGAAACAGCATGTTGTTATTTAAATACAGCAGGTTTTGATCAGCCTTTGAAAACTGATCCAAGAATGTGTGCTGCATTTAGTTAGAAACCATTTATTTCAACCTTTTTTGAACTCCTAGAGGTTTCCTACTCACATAAAATATTCCAAAGCCTCAGTTTAAAATAAAACAAAAGAACACAGGACCGCTGTATTTAATCTTAGAAGACTACAAAACAGCCTTGTTTAAAAATATGAAATTTCTTACAGTATTTTTTAAGTGTATGCTTTTATTTTTCACATCGAACTTACTTGATTGAACATTAAGCATCTGATATCTCAGGGAAGGCCAGCCCAGTATCCTGTTTTTCAGAGCTGACCAGGTGTTTCTGATGCAATCTATGGACCAGCAGAGACCCATTTGACTAAAGAAATAATTAATCAAGTGTTCTCTAAACATTGCTGCATAATGGAATCAACTGGGGAATCTTAAAAAAAGAAAATACTAATGCTTGACTCCCAACCGCAGACATTCTGATTTAATTGACATGGGTTACAATTGGGGAACAAGAGTTTTAACAGCTGTCCAGGTGATTTTAATGTGCAGCAAAATTTGGAGACACTACAATGATGCAAGACACACAGTGATTTAAATCACAATTAGCCACAAATGACAGATGCCTATAGAGGAGAACTCACTTTTAAGGAAGTTTCTCAAGTTGGAAATACTTTATAGTTTCTCTCTGTTTCTTAAGATCAAATTTATGTTTTTCCTGAAAGTTATAATGACTCTTTAATTAGTAGTCTTCAGAGGGGATTTATATTGTTAAACACTCAACAATTTTTTTCAACCATTAAGTTTAGGTTATTGTATATAATCACTGCTATACACTTATCTATTACGTGTAACAATACACTGAAATTACCTTCTAGGCATCACAGTATTAAGAACCATCCATAGTTTATTGACTGTTTGAAGCATTCTCCACAGAACCCCTGAATTCAATAGCTGGTTCATATTGGATGTTAATACTTCTGCCTATGGTATAAGTTCACTGGCAGAGAGTAGAGTCAAGCGTTCTAGAATCTGTATCGTTTCCATATGTCTTACTGGGACAGCTGAAAATGCTAAAGGGGAAACTTAGCAGTCATAATCTAAATTCTATACAGCTTAGCAAATAAGAAGTAACATTGCTCTATCAGACTACAGGCCAAACAAATCAAGAAAACAGTGTTGCTCTAAACGTAAAACTTTCAATCCTAGCCATAGTTTTGGCCATACTTAAAATAAGGACCTTAAGAAAAATTCATTTAGGTGTAGTTATTTCACAAAGAACAAAACATATCTCATTTAAGAAATCACATTAGTGACCCAAAGACAAAGTTCGTTTCCTTGGTGATTCAGAAAGATTTTAAAAATTGATTGAAATATGAAAATATACACAAGTATTGCCTTTGGTAGTCACATTCATTTGAAAGACTGGAATTTGTTGATACCTATAAGGGTGGCCCCCTTTATAGTTTATAAGCACTCAGCAGATTGCTGTTATTCAATAATATCAATCCTGTGCTCTTCAATAGAACAGACACTAACCACATCTGGCTGTTGAGCACTTGAAATGTAGCTAGTCCAAAATGAGATGTGCAGTAAGTATAAAATATACACTGGATTCCTAAGACTTAGTATGGAACAACAGTAAAATATCTCATTAATCGTTTTTTATATCGAGCACCTGATGAAATAATATATTAGATATATTGGGTTAAATGAAATAATTATTAAAATTAATTTTGCCTTTCTTTTTACTTTAATGTGGCTATAGAAAGTTTCAAATTATATGTTAAAATTATATGTGTGTCTTGCGTCTTATTTCTATTTGACAGTGGTGATCTAGAACACTATCCAGTAACCGCAAGTCCGTTGCTCTATTCCATGGCACTTATTTCTGACTTCTTTCTATCGACCTTTCACATAACCTGTTCAGTGATATAACGTAGGACCTATGAGGTAACAGATACAAGCATATCAGAAATAAATGGTTAAAACTCCTTAAACTCAAAGAGAATTATTAAAATTATATTCACGAAAACATTATTATATCCCCAGGGAAATTCTGCATGATTTTAAGATTTCAATGAGCCTATCATCTCTTTGCACTACTAAAGGGGAAAAAGGAGTATCAATCTACTATACCTTCTTGGAGTTGTTTAAGAGAGTGGTTTTTGGCATTATTAGTCAGGAGCATTTCCCTTAACAGGGCGTCAGTCCCTGTGATTTTTTCTTCACAGATCCAATCTTTCACAATGCATAAATGCGAGTAGTTAGTTACAAGGAGACATAGTAAAGCAGAATGCGACACTTAAAAATTTACAGAAAGTCAACTGGATTCTTCATTCTTAAAGACAAAACTCATCTCTCTCCTCTCTCCCCCTCCCTTCTCCCTTTCACTATCAGCAATCCAAAGGAAGTTGCACTTCTTGTGCATGCATACTAGAGTTTGAGAACTTCTGTTAGGTAGTTCAGCCAGGGAATCTGCTTAGATAAAGATCCCCAAGTGATCTGATACAGGGAAGTTGGAAACTACTACTTTTATCAAAAGTTCTCAAGCTTTCTTCCACTCTATCCCAACATAAAAGTCTTTCATCAGGAAAAGTTGTTTGACATAACCATAGTTCAAGAGTTGAGAGGGGGAGGAAAGAAAAAGAGGAGAAAAGAATGTCCATTTGGGGGAGATCATATATGATTTTAAAAAGGCCTCACTCAGAAATTCTGATGACTAGTGGTGTAGTGATTTGCATGCTCTGCTGCAGTGGCCCCAGGTTTGCAGGTTCGGATCTCGGGCACAGATCCACACACCACTCATCAAGCCATGCTGTGGCAGCATTCTACGTACAAAATAGAGGAAGATGGGCACAGATGTTAGCTCAGGGCCAATTTTCCTCAAGCAAAAAAAAAGAGAGGAAGGTTGGCAAAGGATGTTATCTCATGGCCGACCTTCCTCACCAAAAAAATTTAAAAAAAAGAAATTCTGATAGGCTTCTATAGGAGAACATGTCCTCTCCTCCAACTCAGTTGACAATCATTGCTATACATGGGTAAAATTCAAGTTGCTCACTTTAAATAGCTAAAAGTTCTCAGGCACTTTATGTATATTTTCTCATTTCACCCTAACATTCCTACAAGGTAAGCAATATTGTCTCCATTCTACTGTACGGAAACAGGCTGAAAGACATTTATTAATATCCCAAAGTCACACAGCTAAGTATGTCAGCCAGTCGAAGCAGTACTGGTGATACCCACAAGAGGATGCAATTGTCTTCCTTCAAGAAGGGTTAAGGAAGCTCCAAAGGAATGGGAAAGCTTCCTTTTTGTAAATCTAATGCTTGTTTCTAACCTTTTGCTTATACCATGGTTTGACTATTCGTGACTATTATTGTGTAATATCAATAATGAGAAAGTAAATGATGATATTGTAAAAATGCCTATTTAGATATATGAGATACCACTATGCTAAGTGCTTGGCACATAAATACTTAATAAATATTTTTGTTACTATACTACTAGTATCGTTATCAGAGTTGTAAGTGTAGTAGTAGTAATATTAGTAGCAACAATGGTACTTTAGATACAATCATCAACTTCTCATGCAACTTAAATCAAATGTTACCAGTGCTTAGTCCCAGTAGGGATGGTATCTGCTTCCTTTCTCATAGAAACTGCTTAAAATTGATGTTTCTGTTTGAAAAGACAATGTAACAATCAAAAGTGGTATAATTTTAAAGTTCAAAAGTCTCAATGCACAAGTATGTGTACAGTGAAGACTATCCGAGGGCCGGCACCGCAGCATAGTGGTTAAGTGCGTGCGCTGCGCTGCTGGCGGCCTGGGTTCGGATCCCGGATGTACACTGAGGCACCACTTCTCAGGCCGTGCTGTGGCAGCGTCCCACAAAAAGTGGAGGAAGATGGGCATGGATGTTAACTCAGGGCCAGTCTTCCTCAGCAAAAAGAGGAGGATTGGCATGGACGTTAGCTCACAGCTGATCATCCTCACAACAAAACAAAACAAAACAAAACAAATTTCCAAAAACAGTCATACAAGTGACTGCTTACAATAGTACAAATCAATCTACATTTCATAATCTCTTCAATAAAACAGTTCCCAAATGCTGCCAAATACAACATAATTTCTTTGGAATTAGATTATGCAAAGATACGAGTAAATAAATGAAGACACCTGGCTGAAGATGACCAAAGAAGCTTCATGTTCCTCCTTGAAACCAACCATAACACAGAAAGAAAAAGAAAATTCCAACTTCCAGGAAACAAACCAAAAAAACCACACTCAAACGTTATTAAAAAAAAGAAAATATTATTAAAAAAATTAAATTTCAAAAATATCACTATTTCTATGACAGTTTTACACTAAAACTATTATAGTAATTCTATGCTGTGGAATATTATAGAGCAATTAGAAACAATAAGGTAGATCCACATGTACTGACATGAAAAGATTTCCAATAAATATATTAAATCTCCAGACCAAAAGGAAAATGACAAGCACCCAGAAATCAACCCTGAAAGCACAGATATGTATAACCTTAATGACAGAGAATTCAAAATAGCTATCATAAAAAAGCTCAATGAAATATAAGAAAACAGACAATTCAATGAAATCAGGAATTTTTTCACAAAAGACATTGAAACAATAAAGAAAAATCCATCAGAAATCTTAGAGCAGTTAGTCTTCACTAAGTGATTTCAGAGATTTGATCAGTTTTAGAACAAGTAGCAGGGATCTTCCTAATGCACACCCCCTCTTTTCCCAGAGTGTGTGCGGCATGAGGGTGGAGGCTGCACGTGCAAGCCGGTCATGACAAATGTCACTTCAGCACTGGTTTCTGGGCAGAACTGCAAGATTTAGGGTGGAGTTATTTCCTTCTTTTCTCCTTCTGGGGTGCCTCCCTCTCCCCACAGTCCCCCAGGTGGGCTCAATCACCCAGGATGGCAGCTATGATGATGGGTGACCCGAGTTCACTTTTGGTTGGAGAGGCCTACAAAAGGCCAGCAGCAGCCTTTTGTAGGCCACATTTCACATGTGGTGCCTCAGAGAGTCTTTGGAGCCGCAGCAGCACAGAACATCTGATTTCGCTTGTTTTAGTCTCAGAGAAACTGATACATGTTGTTTTGCATATAGTAGCATCAAAGGGAATTTGTCCTGCAGTTCTGAGTGTGCCCTGCCCTGCCTGGCTCTCGACTCTTCATTTTTCTTGCCACATCTGCGTCTGTGGGTGCCATCCACCTGTCTTTCTCAGCACCTGAAGCTCAACAAGAAGCGCACACTGGCCTTGCCTCCCTGGAGTCTTCAAGGGCGCCCTGCTCTATGATCACGTACTTTGGGGCATTAGCTCTAAGCAGCCTGTCCATGGTGGCTATCTGGCTGGTGGCTCACCCTGCCTGGATGCCAACCTGGTTTCCACCCTTCTCCTTGAGCGAGTAGTGGACACCCACCCCAGCCCGCAGAGACTCCTGCCTGGGCTCTGCCAGTGAGCCTGGGGACCACCACTGTGAGTTTTGCAGGAGGAAGAGAGGAAGAAGTCCAAGCTCATACCCAACTATGTCTGGCCATTAGTCCCTTCCAACCTCTTCAGATACTTAACCTGGTCATTTACTGGGAAAGTAACAGGTTTAAAACATGATTCCAGGCCGATGCCCACACCAGGGAGCAGAAGAACAGAGTCTGTCCCCATTAGTCCTGTTACCAGAGGGGCAGGAGCTGGGCAGGGAGCGGGACAGAAGGAAAGACCAGTGCTGCTGCAGCTGCTGTACTTGTCCCTCACCCACGCGTACCAGGTTTCCAAATGAGCCTGTGGGGCCAGCACAGGCCACAGAGGAAAGGCTAGAGAGAAGCAAAATCCTTCTTGACTCTTCTTTTGGGTGCCCACTGGGCTCAGTGGAGGTCCAAATGCTTACCCCATTTCTAAGGAAGTGCTTTTGTGGGTCTTCAGACCTCCCCCCAGCTGATGGTCTCTGTCCTCAAGCCCCGGACAGAGGTGATGGTGCTCTGAGCTGACAGCTTGTGACAACCCTTCAGGCCTGGCCTCTGAGCTCCACTCTCATCATAGGCAGAGTCCCCCTGAAGACAGCTCAGCCTGGGCCTCCTCCCAGCATTCACGCCTGGTGCTTGGGAAGCATGCACAGCCTCACACAGCTCCCTGTGGCCCTGAGGACCTGGGAGTTGGCCAGTCTCTGCCTTTAGAGCCTTGGGACAGGTGTCGGGTACCAGTCTCTGTGAACTTTGAGCCCCAGGGATGCTCCACATGCCTCAGCTCAACCTCACCCAGGGAAGACAGAGGCAGAATGCAGAGACACAGACAACTCACTCAAAAAACAATCTCTCTTTTGGACTTCTGAACCCATAGGCAAGGTGGGACCCCACAGCAGAGGAACCTCTCCTGGAAGGAGGAAACACACTACTATGGTCTGGTAGCTTGACAACACAAGAGTTATCTGGAGGGGAGAAAAATGTGGAAAGATCAGGTGAGAGTGACTAAAAGCTGGTGTCTAATGCACAGCTCATACACGTTTACAAAATTAACATGTCAGAACAAAAATAAGCCTTGGTTCTTACAGCTCCTCACCTCCTTCTGAGATTTACTTGCTGCTGTGGGATCCAGGTGACCATCCAGAGCCCAAACGCAGCCCTGCAGGCTGTAGACATCAGACTGGAAAACCTTGCACCCTGGCATGGGAGGGCCACCTGGGGAAGATTTGAGCCCCTGGAGCCATTTAAAATTTAGGAGAAACCAGCCATGAAGACTTGGACACCATCCTCAAGGGCAGTTCCTTGCCTTGGTCTGTGTGGATGCACGGTGAAGGTGGGTGCTCCTAGGCCCCAGTGGGTGTCAGAGTCCCTGGTCCACACCAGGTGTTGTCCAGCCTGTCCCCAACACCTCCACTTGGCCTAATGGAAGAGGAGACCAGCAACCAGTAGGGTGCTTACCTGCTCCCCAAACCTGCTGGTCCAAGTTGCACTGCAGGGATTCCAAAAGAACAGAGGATGTTTTGGGGGGCAAAATAACATGTTCCATCTGTCATTCACTGCTCCTGACTAGACACATTTCATCTTTACAACTGAGACCAAATGGACGGTGAAGGAGTCCTGAGAGGAGAGGGGATGTTGGAGATGCATGACAGCTATTGCTGGGTTAGCCGATGTGAGCAACACCAGAGCACACTTCCTGTGACCCCATTCACTCCCATTCAGCTCTGGGCTCTCTGAAGTCCCAGGGAGCAGGGGCCAAGGCTGGGGCCTTAGGAGTCAGACGGGCCCGACCAGCTATGTGACCATGGGCCAAGTGCCTCCTGGATAGGGGGACTCAGGGAGACATAGTATGTGCCGATGCTCACTTATTATTATTCTTCTGATTGCTGTTGTCTTTCCCCACCCCAGACTAGACGCTGGGCTGGATTCAGTGCACCTGCATCTATGGAGTGTCTGCCTGTGGCAGGTGCCAGAGGGGCAATGATGAAAAGGATGCTAAGGAATACTTTAGACACATCGCAGGCATCACTCAAGAGGCGTGGAAAAGTAGAGGGTGGAGTTCTCAGGAATGGATTGAGTCTTTAGAATATTTGTCCCCAAATGTCCTTAAATAAGACAGACTTTTGGTGCTAACGTGCCACATTATTAAAACAATATGACAAAATAACCCTGTAGGAATTGTGTTCACGGGTTTTCATATCTGAGGGTCTCATCTTTGCAGGGCCTTGATCGAGTGCCAGGCCTGAGAAATACCAGACTTGCTGCCAGTGGCTGAGGACCCAGATGCCAAGATGTGGGGCTCTGAGCCTGCTGGCTGGGCAGGACACACTGCTAGCACGTGCTGTCTATGGGCAGCCGATCCTTTCTTGACCTACTTGGTGTCAACGCCCATACTCTCTATTTTTGGGGTGGGACTTTTTCTAGCAGTGACAACTTGGCCCTCAGCTTCAAAAAGTATGAACCAAAGCATATGCTTGCCTTTTGAAATGCTGGGGCCGAGGGCTCTGTGGCCGCCCCATTTGGCCGCACTCTTCATTCCCATACTGGAACATTCACGCTATGTCTGCAAGAACAAGTTACTCTCTACACATGCAATACAGCAAAGCCTTTTTTCCAGGAACACACATGACATCCAGAGAGCTCATCATGGAGACACTGGGACCCCAAGGGGTTTGACCATGTAGAGTTCATCTTTCCTGCAGACACAACATTTCTATTTCTCCCTATCTATCCCTGGCGCCTTTTTTGGTTTCTTACTCAGTTGGGTCCTTTGGGAAGTGGCTGCTGAGCTGTGTAGGAGAGCGAGAGGGGTGTGGGGGCTGATGCCTGATATGAAGGAGAAGGAAGCCCAAAGAGGCAGGAGACCCTCCCAGGAGCCTCACTGGCCCAGCAGGGAGGTGGGAGCCATGGTTGCCCCTGGAGGAGCCTGCAGAGTGGAAAGGCCAGCCCAGCGCCCTCTTCCCCAAATCTCCCCATGTGCTCCATCCTGGGGCACTGCCACTGGTGGCCTTCAGCCAGCTGCTGGTCTTGCAGCTCAGTGGCGAGCTCTCTTGTGAAGAGGCTCTGAGCGGTGCTCTGTGAGGACAACAGAGCCCATCTGCCGTGTCGTGTGTGCAGGTAAATGCCCCTGCTCACCTTTGGGGAGCAGATTCTCCGGGTCCAGGAAATGTCTCTCCTGAGGGGACACTCAGAAGAGGGAGGTCAGTGGTCAAACCACAGCCCCGACCTGCTGCAGCTGGTCCTGGGGCCAATCTGACTGTCACTGCCTCCCCTCAGCTGTCCCTTCTCAATGCTACTCACCCTGAGACCCCCTCATCTCAGTCGTTCCCCAGGTGGGTGATGCCAGACTTCCTTCTGCTCACACGCTGGTCAAGAGGGCGGTGCATGTCCACTCATGATCACTATGCCTAGGAGCAACTGGTCTGCACATACGAGCTGCCTGCCCACTGAAGTCTAGTTACGAAAGTGTTGGGAAGAACCATCTGGAGCAGGAGTCACGCTGGTCTCCTCCCAGAGGAACTCAGTTTGAGTCTGCCCAGCACTTCAAAGGCCCTGCCATCCAACTCAGCAGAAGGAAATGACCCACAGCCAAGAAGCTGGCCCTGTGGGGGCTCACTGACCTCAACCCTAACCTTGCTGGGGTCAGCCTTGAGAGGTCCCAGCCATAGGTGGGGGTTGCAAAGGCCACTAGGCCAGCTAAGGTCACTGATCACTGCACTTTTGCTCCACATCAAGTTCAGAAACTCCATTCAACTCCTCCACTGCCCCTTCTGAGAGGCACAGCCCCTGGCCACACCTCCTCCATCCACTTTCTTAATCCAGAATATTTTCATCATCCTATAAAGCTTCCTCATGTCTATTAGCGGTCACTTCTCACTCCTCCCTCCCTTCCCCACCCCCTGACAAACACTAATCTACTCCCTATCTCTATGGATTTGCTGACTTGGGACATTTCTTATAAACGGAATCCTACAATATGAAAATACCTAGCATGATGTTGTCAAGGTTCATCCATGTTATAAGTGTGTGTCAGAACTTCATTCCTCTTTATGGCTAAATGATATTCCATTGCATGGAGAGAGCACCTTTGGTTATCCATTCTTCCGTTGGTGGATAGTTGGGTTGTTCCCACCCTTTGGTTATTGTGAATAATGCTGCAATGAACATGCTCATTCATGGACTTGTCTGAGTCCCTGTCGCAATTCTTTGGATCACACAAGTTTTGTAGGCTCTCAATGCACCTTCCGGGAGTTTTCTATTTCCCTTCACAAGCTGTACGTTTCATTGTCCTACTGTCTGGCAGACCCAGTCCAAGGACACTGGAAAGCTAGTTTTGCCATCGATCTCAAAGTGCAAGGGTCACAGGGGTGAATTTTTTCTTTATGAGCATCTGGACCAATGAGGGTAATTGACTACAAATACCAGAGGAAACTCTAGCTAATTTAAGCAGAAATAAACTACAAGGAGATGATCCTGTAGTTCACAGAATTCACAAATATCTGGACAATCGGCCTGGAGAATGTGCAGGAAGCAGGGGGCCGTTTGACACCCCAGCCCCACCCTAGGAAGAGCCCAGTCAGTAGGCCACCCTGGGCCTTCAGACATGGGGCTGAGGCCACAGGTATCACTCATTGGGATCTGCGCTGTGTTAACACAGCTCCCTGACAACACCTTGATTTCAGACACCTGGTCTCAGAACCGTGAGAGAATGTTTCTGTTATTTTAAACCACCAACATTGTGGTGATTTGTTACAACAGTCCTAAGAAACTTACACACACACACACACACACACTCACACAGGCCAATCTCATGCCCAGGGGTAGTGCTCTCCACCTCAGGCTGAATCACAACCCATTGAAACGTCCACTTGAAGACTGGAGAACAACTCCTGCCTGTGGTCCTGCAGGGGCTGGGCCAGGTATCTTCACATAGACACACCTCCTGTACCTTTTCTGTGCAGACCACCCCTGCCTCCTTGTCTACTGGACAACAGGACGCCTTCTTGACTCAGCTGAAGTGGTGCTGCTCAAATCACCAATTTCAACAGACCAGTGTTGTTTTTCTAATTCATGCAGGTTCCCTCTGGAGGCTCTGGGGAGGATCCATTTTCTCACCTTTTCCAGCCTCTAGAGGTCACTGCATCCCTTAGCTCCTGGGTTCTTCCTTCAACTTCAAGGCCCGCAGTGTCCAGCAGAGTCCTCCTCACATCACATCACTCTGACTGTGCCTCCGTCCTCACGTCTTCTCTCCTCTGACCCTCCTGCCTCCCTCTTCCACTTGTAAGAAATATGATTACTCCGGGCCCACCTGGACAATCGAGGATGTCTCCCATCTCAAGGTGAGCTGACCAGCCCCTTAATCCATGAGCACTTTCATGTCTCTTTGCCTTGAAACCTAACATATTCAGAGGTTCTGGCCCTTGACTGGATGGGAAGGGCATTGCATGTAGTGTTGTTAGGGAATCAGTGAGGATCTGTCTCTCTGACATGAACAATTCCAAGGGCCTCTGGGTGGGGCAGTGCACACAGAATGCAAATATACCTTCCTGCCTACAGTAGCCATGGATGGAGTCATTGGTGTGTGAGGAGCCATGAAAAGGGAACACAACAGGGTGGCTGACCCTCCTCAGGAGCAGATGGAAGAAGTCTCAAAAAAGAGAGCCCTGAGCTTTGTGGTTACCATATGCGTGATGCACCCCAGCAGGGGTGCAGCATGGTTGGGGCTAGAGGGTTCACAGAAGGTTATGGGGCCTGGTAAAGTTGGATTCACCCACCCCTTGGAGCAAGAACTTGGTAGCAGTGGGAATGTTCTGGAGCCTTCCCCCTGCCATGCACTGGCACACACACATACACATGCACTCACACACAGACACATATGCAGCACAATACGCACACACAGAGACACATACACAACTCTGCATATGCACACACTCAGAAAACACACATGCACACATGCGTCTATGCACATACACATGGATGTGTTTGGGCACAAAAGACATATGCACGTGTACACATGCTGCATACAAATAGAAAGAAACATATGCACAGAGAGACATGTGTACACAGGCATACCCATATGCACACAAACACACAAATGCACCCACACATGCACAGGAGCAAGATGATGCCATTTGCATTTGGTAGAAAGTTCTGGGAGCAGAATGGAGTAGGAACGAGGGGCAGGGAAAGCAGAGACCACTCAGGGTGTGTCAGTCAGTGCAGTCACCCCAGTACTCACAAGTCTGGAACGGGGGAAGAGCAGCAGTAATAGAGGGAGGAGGTGGATTAGGGGCGTGTGTGGGGCCAGCAGACCTGGTGGTATGGGTAGCAGACGTGAAGGTCAATGTGGTCTCCCAGGGTCACTGAGGGCACTGATGGGAGTACAGAACACAGGAGCCAGGGTACATTTGAGGGAAAGGAGATCAATTCAGCCTGCAAGGGGTGAGGGGGCTGCAATGGGAGCCATGGGCATCCTGGTGGAGGCATTTAGAGCAGGCTGGACACTTTGCGTGTAGTTCAAGCGGTCTGGTAGGAAAGGGCGGGGGTGGCGACATCAGTTCCAAGGCTGGAGCTGGAGCCTGGACTAGGACCAGCTCTCTCAGGGGAGCTTGGAGTGACCGGGGCTGGTCCAGGATCCCTGGGGCTGGGGCACCAAAGACCATGGGAGTAGGGGGTACATACGAGGAAGCCATTGCTTTATCTTGCTAGCTCTTAATGCAGAGGTGTACTGCTTCCCATTCTGATAACATTCTCCCTTCCAGATAAGCTTTCTCAGAAGAAATCAAACCCAAGAGTAATGATGGCTAATTATGCAAAATTAAGAACATAAATTCACAGGATCCCCCCCAAAAATGATTTAATCACCACCTACAAGTCAAAATGAGGGGCCTTTATGAAGATGAGGGAGGAGCAGGATCCTGTCTCCAGGTCAGCCCAGGGCCAGACAGGTGAGCAAGGAGGAGGTGTAGGGTCCCCCACCCAGCCCTGCAGCTGTCCCTTGTGACTGCTGGACTGAGTCTGCTCTTCGTGCTGTGAGCTGAGGGACCCAGTTTATTCCTACCCACACTGTGGAGGTCATTTGAGAGTCTCTGGAAGGGCTGGGCAGTGGGCACGTGTGTGTCCCAGGTCAGCCACCTGCACTGGGTTAGGGTCTCAGTCCTGTTGTTCAGAACCCCAGGTGGACTTGGGCCAGAATTTGCTCTCTTGTGTCTTTGATGGTGTCTCTCAGGCAGAGCGGGACATCTTCCTGCCCAGCAGGGGAGAGGGGAACTCAGTGAGGCCTTGGACAGATTTCCATCCACAATGGGTCCCTGCTAACCCCTTACTCCTGGTGAAGTTATAGGCAAGTCAGGTAGCTTTTCTAAGACATAGTTTCCTCAGAGGCTAAAGTCATGTTTTGGAAGAAACTTTACATATTATAAGCCCATCTATAAATGTGAGGACTGTTGTCCCTATTATGTGTTTATATTTTGCAAGACTACTGCGCTGGGATTGCCATTAAAAATCAAACACATTGTTACAAAACCTGTTATCAACTTCAAAAATCCATGGTGCTGTTGGAACAATATTTGAGGTCTGCAAATGTCTAAGTGCCACCCAGTCCCTAGTCACTACCCTCCCACAGGGACCGTCACAGCCTCACCTCTTTGTGAGCACTCTGTGCCTCTTGTTGGTACTTATGTGACCTGGACATCCCTGACACTCAGTCCTGGGCTCCAGGCATCCCCAACTGTACAGTACAAGGTTCCTGCCCCCTGTCTGCCCATTTGCCTCCCTATGCCCACTGTCCCTCTCTCGGAGCTGGTCAACATGCCGGCCTCAGTCTTGTCCACCCGGGCCTGAGGACACAAGTTCCCCTCTCTTTGTCTTTTCCTTCTTAAATGCCCATGTCTAGGTCCTCCCTCTCCCCTACCCCTGAAAAGACTGGTCTCATTCAGTTCTGAGAGTTGTCCTTAGCCTCTCAAGGAAAGTGATTCCCAGCAGACCCAGGAGTGAGGTGGGAGCTGGTGCTGGGAAACCAGATCCTGGTGGTTGGTCACACCCAAAACCTGGGGAATATCATGCAATGTGTGTTCATCATCAGAATGAAACTGTACTTGATTTCAGGGGAAACGGTTTGGTAATAGTAATGGTTAGAGGACCTGAGGCCTTCAACGCTGTCAGGACAAAGGAAGGTCTGGACACATAATCATTATAATTTTCATCCCATGTTCCTCAATTAAATGAATGGTCGGATGGATGCTGGATGGATGGATGATGAATGGTTGGATGAAAGTGTAGTTGATGCAAGGATAGTGAGTGAATGGGTGAATGGATGGATGGATGGGTGGGTGGATGTGTGGTTTACCGTTGGATGGATGAATGAGGGATAGATGAATGGATGAATGAATGGTGGATGGATGGATCATGGGTGGATGCATGATGGATGGATGGATAGATGGATCGATGGATACCTATGAGGCCAGGATAAATAAAGCACACATGGACACCTCTAAAGTAATGAGGTCTAGATCCACTTGACCATCACTGTGAGCTCCATGCACATTTGCTCCATCCTCTCCTCTTGCTTGCTCACACCTTCCTTGATCTGGATTGGGGGCATGACCAGTTCTGAGAGGGATCCAATTTCCTTTGGAGTTCTCCTCTCAAAGGGCCCATTAACTGCCCCTCCTCTTCAGGATCTTAGGGCCATGGCAGCTCCTATGGAAATCTTACAGGACGTTTCCTATTAGTGTCAGCTTCCTATGCTGATCAGATGGGAGGGTGAACCCAAGTGTGGGGACACATGGCTGTTTGCCTCCCACAGCTCCCTCAACCATTTGATCTCTCTTTCCCTATTTCATCCAACTTCACAGTCCATATTCCTTGAGCTATGCACATCTGCTCCGATGTTAGTCATTTTAGAGACATCTGGGCTCAGTTCTATCACCTTTTTGCATTTTTCTCCCTAAAACCCTTATTACAGACATCCCTTTATTCCAGCTTTGAGGAAAATGGTATAGAAAGCCCTGGGCTAGAGCAGTAACCTCGAGGAAAAGTGGCATCAACCCTGCTGCCCTTCAGCTTCACAATGAACTTCAAAGTCATTTGGTTTTCAAGATGCTCATCATGTGGGTGTTCTTCCCTCCCCTCCTACTTCCAAGCTCCCCAATCCTGAGCCTGGGGTCCTGGAAACAGGCCTCACCCCCCACCTGTGCTCTGGAGCCAGCCAGGCCGCAGCCTGCTAAGTTGATCCAACATCCTCTACATTATTAATGTGCTGGTTTTTCTAGCAGACTCAACACAATAAAGATGGTGGTGATGGTAACGAACGTAACCGTGAGTCACCATTGTGTACTGAGAACTAATTCTGGGGTGGTTCTCTGAAAAATGCTTTACCCACCTTACCTCATTCACATCTTGCAAAAGCCCTGTGCTGCGGGTGCTTGAGGAAGGGGAGTCTTTGTACTTCTCATGTGAGCTAGAAATTCGATAGATTGATAGGTATTGGTGATCTCTGAGCCTGGAATATAAGCTTTGGACTGGCTTCTGTTGAGACAAGGAACAGAGGTCTCTTGTCTACAGGACAGGTGGGCAAATGGGCAAGGGGAAGACAGTACCACTGTCATCCTGCTATAGCCGGTGGGGCCCAGGTAGGCTCACCTGTCGGCTCAGCACTGTAAGTGGGATGGGCGGGGGCGATGGGCGGGATATTCCCCACAGTAGGCTGACAGCCTCTTCAGGATCCTGTTGGGCGCTGTCAGCAAGATGAGCTTTATAAGTCCTTAGAATAGGCCTGAGGGGGCAATTCTGAAATCTGTTAATGAGAGGCCAAAATTCCCATCCTTCAGGGAGAAGAGGAGTTAGTCAGGAGGTTGAATGTTCCGTAGATCATTCTCTCCGCCCACCACACTTGCTGGGTGTTGTTTTATAACATCCTGGTCTCTGGAGACACAAAGAGAAATCAGATGGAGTCTTCAGCCCAACCTTCACCGTCTCCTTGAGCAGCAGATGGACAAGCTTGTCCCAAGAGGAATGACAGTCCTGCCACCTGCAGCCCGCAGCCTCATCATGCTTGAGATGCGAGGACTTCAACTAGGAGTGTGTTCCTGGCTGAGATTGGGGGAGGAGGAGTTTGCAAGATTCATTGGACAATCTCCTGACCGTTCATTCTATGTGGCCACATTGGTACTTCCTGGGGACATTGGTGGGGGAGGTCATGGGGGTCCGTGAGCTCAGAAGATCATGGCAGTGGAGGCTGATGAGAGGTGATGGAAGGGGCTACAGGATTGACCCTATCCTTTAATTTTGTTTGAGTAAAGATGGTTCAGAACCCCAGGCCAGGCAGGAGCTGGGCCGAATGGATAGGCTAGTGGCGCTTCCCTGGGTTGGGGGAGGCGGGATGGGCGTTGAGTGAAGAATGAGGAGGGTGCCTTTTGGTTTCAACAGTCGGGGCTCACCCCCTGGAGACCTTGGGATGCTTCCATCAACAGAACAGGGCTCCAAGGTGGCTTCTGTTGTCCAGGAAGCCCAGTGGATTGAAAGTATTTAAAGTGCCCTTTGTGGAATCATCACCTCGAAATTCAAAACCTGTAAGTGGCCACTGGCTCAGCTGCATGGAGGGCCTGGGCTTCCAGGGGGCAGCATTTCTGCAGGAATGTGCCAGGTGACCACCTAGACTGAATTTGGATGAGGACTCATGTGATAGAGCCCCCCTCGCCTGTCCCTTGAAAACCTCAGATCATCACCTCGGGAGACAGTTTTCCCTCTACTCCTCAGAGCCATCAGTTATTCCAGCTGGTCCCCACACGCAGCTCGTGTTCTTTCCACACCATATCCACGAAACGACTTTCTCCAGTTTCCCAGAGCCCAGACACACTCTGCTGGGCACCCCTCCACCTGTGAGCCTTTCTCACTGAAACTGGCCCCATCCCCAGGGACAGGACACCTGTGCTTCCCCTACCTCACAGAGTCATCACCCTCAGGGGACACGACACCATGCTGATACAGTTCCATCATCTTCTCTTATTCCATCCAGAGACCCAGTAAAGAAGTTTGGGGTTCAGGTCAGCTGCTCCTAAGCTCCCTGCAGCATATGGGAATACTTGTCCAAACAAGCCTCAGGAAGCCTTGGCTGATGGCAGTGATCTGAGGCCAGCAGAGAGACCTGGGGTGGACAGCATCCCTGCCAGCCACCAGGCACGTCTACTCTGTACTGCTGGGGATCTGAGCTTGCATCCCTCCTGACCTCGCAGCTCCCTGCACTGGGGCCTCCCCCACTCTGTTCTCTCTCCTTCAGGCATTAAGACCCTCCCCAACTGCATGAACCCTAACAAGTCCAAATGGCCCTAACCCATGTCGCTTCCAGGGTGGAGACCCATCATCAACACCTAGTTCATCCTGGAGAGGGACCATGGCATTGCTTACTTCCAAGACAAGATGAATAACCAGGACATGCAGATGATGAAGCTCTTCAGCGGGGGTCTCCACAGGGCAGGAGGGGCCTTAAAAGCAGTGGTGTGGCCACACAGAGTGGGATACCTACCTGGGCCAGCACATCTAGCAGCTGCACTGAACCTATGGGCCAAACTGCACCCTGTGCACTGATGGGGGAGTGTGTGTCTGTGTGTTCACCTGTGTGTGCACTTCAAGGTGTGGGTGTAATGCCGCACTGTCTGTCTCTCCACCACCACTGTGAATCGACCCCTTTTGGTCACCCTGCATCCACCCAGATGATCTTTCTGACATCCTGGACCCTCAGGCCCTGTCCTCCACCCACCTTCACTCAACTCCCACCACCCACTGCCTTGGCATCACTCTGCGCATTTAACCATCTCCACCATGACCGACACCCCCATATATGGCCAGCCCATTCTAGCTAGTACCCACCAGTGTCTCTCCAGCCCACCCACTGGAGGTTCCCTCCCCTGATGAGTCCTCAGCCCACTGGGTCTCCGTCTGCCAACCTTGTTCCACGTTCGCTTTCCTTCCCCTACGTCACGTCCTTCCTTCCTCTGCACACACTGAGCTCCAGGACAGCCCCACGCTCCTGTCCTGCAGCTCTGTCCTGTTCCTTCCATGGTCCTGGCCAGGTGAAATCCACCCTGGGACCCAGCTCTGCACCTTCTCTGCACCTGCCCCAGCTGTGAGAGGGGCAGAGGCTGGTGCAGAGCCAGGGCTGGTCCCACCGTCACATCATGACGGCAGACCACAAGGTCCCACGGTGCTGCCCACACCCCTCCCAGTGTCCCTGGGTCACCTCACTCCTCCCCGCTCTAGGTGCATTTCACATGTCCCTTCTCTCCTCACCATCCACCTCTGCTTCCCTGTGCAGGACAAACCTTTACCGCTAACAAGGCTCAGTGCATGGATTGTGGACACTGCAGTGTGCATGGCTCGGTGGAGCAGGTTGTGGGCATGGTGTGCACACATGTTGCCAGCTGGGAGAGGGCTGAGGTGCAGCTTCTGAGACTCAGACTCCCCCAGGGAGAGGTCAGGCCCAGGCGGCAGGGAGGGGAATACACCCTGGAAGGGACAAGGGCCACACCAAGGGAATTTCCCCTCTCCAAGATGAACATCTCAGAGGGCTTCAGGTTCTAATGGGCCAGGCTGGGAAGATGGGACTCCACTCAGGAGTGGAGGCTGGGGGCTGATTCAGGTGAGGGGGAAGAGAGTGTAAGGTCACTGGCTCCTGGAGGCCGGGCACTGACAGCTTGAACCCCCTCCTCTTGGTGTGGACCCCCTGCAAGCCATCAAATGCAGGGATGTCCCTCATGGAGGGGCTGTAGCAGGGTGGACAGAGCAACCCCTGAGCCCAGGGAGTTCCACACCATCCCATCCACAGAGGGCAAGTCTCTGCTCTCCCGGGCCAAGGGACCCCCTTTCATGTGGTGTCTTCAGATAAGGGGACCACCCCTGGGCCCTCAGCCACCCAGGTGGCTCCTTGTTTCAGGTGGCTCCTGTCCCAAATAGAAAAAAGTACAATGAAGAGTATAGACAAGACCCATAATCCCACCACTATATCCACCTCCCCTAACTCCCAGGTCTGGTTCCTTGGGTTTGAGTGTGGATCAAACTGGGAAATTTGATTTTGGCTTTTCATGGCATTTCCATCACCCTTCTGACTCTCCAATGTCCACGCTGGAAGGACTAACCAGCTAGAGATCACCCGGTTAGTTAACCTCCTGTATTTATAGAGGGGCAGGAACCGAGATGGGGAAGGAAGGAGGAGCCCCAGGCCTTTGGCCCTTCCTCCTGCACCTCAGCTTCAGCTCTGCTCTGTCCCTCACCCTCACCTGGAGCATGTGTCTTGACTGGATCCCCATCCTGCACCACCCTCCACCACAGGCCATCGTTCACCAGCTCCCCAGCCCAAAGAGTTAAGGATGGCAAGAACAACTACAAGAGCCATTAATTATGGAGTTCTTGCCCTGTGCCAGCAAGGAGTTAATTATCTCACCGAGTAAGAGAGAGGTTCCAAAAGTAACCCATTTTACAAATGAAGAAACTGAAGCCCAGAGAGTTAATCTCATGACCAGGGTCTCTGAGGTAGGAAGAGGTTACATCCAGGATATGAATGTAGACCCATAAGTCTGGAGTCTCGCACTAACACGTATGCTTTGGGACTAATCAGTAAAAAAGTTTATAATCATGAGATTGGATTTGCAAGTTGGAGCATAGCATACATACCAGCAAGTACAGAAATCATACTTGCATTGATCCGTGAATTATCCAAAGGGAACACAACCGCTAACCAGTACCCACAAAAAATAGAACATGACTAGCCCTCCAACGGCCCTCTTATGTGCCCCTCCCAGGTCACTTCCCTCTCTCTCCCAAGGGGAACCAATATTCTAACTTCTGAATTTGTTTTTCTTGTCTTTGAACTTTATTTAAATGGAGTCATACAGAGTGTCTTCTTTGGTGTCTGGCTTCTTTCATTTTGCTTGTAAGATTCATCAATATTCTTGAATGTGGCTGTAGTTAATTTTTATTTCTGTATAGTATTCCACTATAAAACATATAACCCATTTTATTTATCCATTCCACTACTGATGCAGAATGGGTTGTCTACAATTTGACGATATGCCAAAAAATGCTGCTCTGGACATCTTGTACATCTTTTGGTGAACATATGAACATATCTGTGTTGGGTATATACCTAAGTGTGGAATTGTTGGGTCATGGAGTATGTGTACGTCCACCTTTAGGAGATACTATCAAAGAGTATCAAAGCGGATTAAACAGTTTGCACTCCCAGCTGTGTATAAAAGTTCCAGTTGCTCTGCATCTCCACCAACCCTTGGTGCCGTCAGAGGTTTGATTTTAACCGTGGTGGTGTATGTGTAGTGGTAGCTCATTGTGGTTTTAATTTGCATTTTCCTCCTGAGTAATTACGTGGAGCCCTTTTCCATTTCATTGTTCCCATTTGGTTATCTTTTTTTTTGAAGTGCCTAGTGAAATCTCCCCTTTTATTCTCGTGGATTGTCTGTAATATTTTTATAAATTTATGCCAGTTAGTCAAATATCCTATATGAGAGTCTTGTGTCAGATAAATACATGGCAATTGTTTATCCCCTTTGTGCCTGCCCTTTTTCCTCTCTTAAAAGTTTCTTTTCACTGACAGTTCTCATTTTTAATAATTTCCCGTTTATCTTTTGGTTCCTTATGTTTACTGTTCTTTGTGTTCTGCGAAATCTTTGGCTGCCCCAAGATCTTGAAACTGTTTTTCTAAGGTACTTACTAGAGAAGTTGTTGTAAAAACCCCCGTTTAGATTTAAAATCCGCCTGGAATTGATTTTTGTTGGTACAGCCGGTATGGAAAACAGTGTTTTCTCAAAGATTAAAGATCAGAGTTTTCTCAAAAGATTACAAATGGAACTCTCATATGATGCAGCAATCCCACTACGGGGTATAGTTCCAAAGGAAATGAAATCAGTATCTTCAAGTGATATCTGCCCTCCCATATTCACTGCAGCACTTGTCACAATGTTACCGAACCAAAATGAGTTCCCTATTTGGTGAGTTGAAATCAAAGCCTTTACTAGAAGTTGTTCTCACACAAAGTACAATTCATTTGCCGCAAATAAGGGGACCATAGGGAATAACTTCCAAAGCTGTGGCTCTCTCAGCAAGGGAAAACAAGTGCCTTTTATTTTTGGTAGGGAATAAATATTCAAAAGGAAAGTTTCGTCATCACGTATAGAGGTGGGTATAAGCCAGCCCAGGCGTAGTTTGAAAACGTGCTTTCCCCTACCTTTCATGTTATGCTAATAAGGCTTAAGCTCCTCCTGGGGTGGAGATCTTAACATTAAAATGAAGCAAAAGTAACTTTGGAGACTTCTTGGCCCATCTGTGCAGGCGTTGCTTTTGCAGTGCAGTTTGGACTGGTTCAGGGTGGTTGGTGATTGCGTCTCTTAAAGTAACAGAGAAACAACTTTGAGAAAGAGTTAAGGGGTCGGCCTGGTGGCGTAGTGGTTGGGTTTGGGCGCACCGCTTCAACAGCCTGTGGTTCGCAGGTTCGGATCCCTGGTGCCGACCTATGCACCGCTCATCAAGCCATGCCATGACAGGCGTCCCGCATATCAAACGGAGGAAGATGGGCACAGATGTTAGCTCAAGGCAAATCTTCCTCAGCATAAAGAGGAAGATTGGCAACAGATGCTAGGTCAGGGCTAAATTTCCTCACCAAAACAACAAAAAAGAAACAGTTAAGTGCTTTCGAAATTGCCTTTGAATTACTCGGGGCAGTTAGTTGGTGACAACAATAGCCAAGATATGGACACAACTTAAGTGTCTGTTGATGGATGATTGGATTAAGAAACATTACATGTATCTACAATCAAATATTATCCAGCTTTAAATATGAGAGAAATCCTGCCTTTTCTGACAAGACAGTTGAACCTGGAGGACATTATGCTAAGCATAATAAGCCAGACACTGAAAGACAATCACTGCATGATCTCATTTACACGTGGAATCTAAAAACGTCAAACTCGTGGAAACAGAGAGTGGAATGTGCCTACAAGGGATGGAGGTTGGTGGGTGTGAGGGGAATGAGAGATGTTGGTCAAAGGGTACAAACTTTCAGTTATAACATGAGGATGTTTTCAAGATCTAATATAGAACGAGGTGACCAGAGTTAATAATAATGCATTGTATACTCAAGAGAATTGATCTTAAGAGTTCTTAGCATTAAAAGAAGGGGGAGTTATTACAGGAGGTGACGGAACTGTTCATTAGCTTGATTGTGGTATTCATTTCACAATGTGTACATACATGAAATCATCACATTGTACACCTTCAATATATACAACTTTTCTTTGTTAATCGTACCTCAATACAGCTGGAAAAATATTTGTGCTGACTTCAGAAAATGCTTACGAATTAATGTGAATGAGGAAAACAAGAAGTGAAAGCACAAATGCAGCAGGGCCTGGGAGAAAATTTGCCAAATGTTACCCGTGGGTGATACTGGCCTAGAGCAAGTTGACTCGAGGGAAGCCGTGTTGTAACTTAGAGTAACGTCTGACTAGCTCACTCAAGCTCTGTGTGTTTTACCTTGCACGTAGCCTAGGAGATAAACAGGTCTGGGAAATAATCCTGGCTGACACACGTACATCCCAAGAGTGATCGATGATTACTTTATTCTTTTGAGTTTCTTAGGAACATGACGACCTCCTCAGGAAGATCATCTATGCCGGCATCCATCATCGATGACAACTGAAAGACCTGGTGTGATGTCTCCAGTCTCTGATGCCAGATGGTCAATGTTCCTGAGCCCCCTTCACAGCCCACTAGTCCCTACAGAACTGCCTCAGATTATGTGCTTGTTTAAGATGGTCTCTGGGACATGAGTCCATCATCTTCCGATTTTGCTAGCTAATCGAGTAAATCCCTTTCCTCACCACCGACTCATCTTGTGATTGATTGGCTTCAAGGTTGCAGCAAGCAGAAGGAGCCTTTGCTCGGTTACACGGGCAGGGATTAGCAGCGATTATTAATTTCTTCTTTACACCTTTCTCAATTTCTCACATTTTTTAAAAGCACGTTCACTTCACCAGGAGAAAACCAGCAGCAATTGTGAGTCACAACAAAAGGTGGAGAGATGAGATTGTGCACCCCTATCCGTCCTGGCCCCAGGAGGGCTGGAGGGAGAACAGTGGGCAGTGCAGGCAGCCCTGACCCTGCTTGGCCCAGGTTCTCCTTCCCCAGAGCCTTTCAGGTGTCCACCAGGCCCCACCAGTATGGCTGCAGAGCTCCTGCTGCAGGTGGCCCCCATCAGGGTGAAGCCCAGCTGAGTGGTGGCCTCTGACTGACCAGCAGGACCTAGTTTGTGATCTTGGTCACAGGTGGGCAGGACCGAGGAGGGTTGGTAGCTCAGTTGGAGAGTGGTGGTGGGAGGCTGGACAGGGGCTGGGGCAAAGAAGAGCAGGGGCCTGGGAGGGAGTCCCAGCAAATGAACCAAGGGTTGACAAGGGGCGGGGCTATGTCTGAGAGATGCTGAGGAGCACAGTGGGGTCAGTGGGGCTCAAGGAATCTTCCCAGGGCTGACCTTGACAAGAGTCTCCCTCAAGGTCACACAAGGCCCTTGACCCTGTGGCCTTCAACCCAGCTCCAAGGCCAAGGGGATCCTTCCTTACAGAAGGTGAAAGGACCAGAGCACTCTGGGGCTCTAAGTGTTTCAAAGTCTTTATTAATATGCTCCAAGTGCAGAGTGCCCATGCCCTCAGGGACCAGCCACCTGTGCTGATTAGGAGCACCTTCTTTATCCCCAGTGACTAAGCGAGGTCAGAGCTAGAATGTCCTTCCCCAGTTTTCCCAGGGGTTCTTACCTGGGCACCCTGGGTGTGGGTTGGGGGTGGCGACAATTCTTCAGTCTGTGGCATGTTCTGCCTCCTTAAATGACAGTGGTCTCCCCCGCTCGCTGGCATAGCCCAAAGAGCCTCCACACATTTCCCAAAACCCGGGAGACACGGTGCAACCCAGGGCAGTGTGAGAACCCGGCCAAGCTCAGCAGGTAGAAACTCCAGGAACACTTTTCCTGACCGTCAGTTCCACACCAGGTGTACTTGCTAGCTGAAGGGGGCATTGGTGACACTTTTTGCACCTCCAATTCCCCATATGACATGGGGACAATGCTGCTCCCAGGGTGGGGATTCTGTGCCGTTGAATGAGATCAGTGCATGTGAAGCAGGCAGTGCAGCGGTAGTTGTCAAGGTGAGTAGAATCAACGCAGGGAGGGCAGATATGGAGACACGACTGCACCTGCTCCTCCAACTCTCCTAAGGATAAAATGTGGTAAAATTCATGCCTTCCCACTCATCTAAAATACCAGCGCCCACCTTGAGCCCCTATCCTGTCCTCCCCACAGCCCTGTGAACTCTACTCTGGGCCATTCATGGGACCAGGGATTTCTGGGACTCAGGGCCAAGGTTTTCCCGGAGATTTCTCATCTGGGTGGTGGTTAGGGAGGTCCCCAGTCCCTTCTTCTCTGTGCTTGGTGCAGGACACTTGGGGCAGCCCTGAGCTGGACCATCAGTGATCTGAGGCTGTTCTCCTTCACTCTGCTGGGCTGACAAGGGGACCTGCATCTGGCAAGCTCAGCCATCTGTGCAGGGGTGGAAATCCCACATCAGCAAAATGCCACGGCTGCCAGTGCCATTCTCTGCTTCATGCCTCAGCTCTCCTGGGCACCGCCATCTTACATGACCTTTGCCCTCACTCCCCAGTGGAAGAGCCCATCGCCACGTTTCCTACTGGCTGAAGGCAAAGGCACTGAGGGCAGCCAATGGCTCAGGGAGGCCTGAGGAGTGCATCCTGTTGGTGTTGAGCATCTCTGGGCCCTGGCTGGACAGACACGTGCACAGGAGGACAATGGTGTTCCTGGGCCAGGCTGCCGAGAGGCGGGGTGGGTCAGTGACTGGAGCCCCCACCTGGGCTCCCGGGTGTGTCTTTGCCTCTGAGCTTCTCCCTGGTGAGGAAAGCTCAGACCCTCTGCACAACACTCAAGCCTCGCCCATCCCTACAGCATCCCTGTACATTCCAGAGTGGTGAGAGCTCAAGGAGGAGAGAGTGAGGGATGAGGGAGCCCTGACCACCCCTTGTCCCTCACCCCCAATTAGAAAAATGTGCTCTGGCTCAACCGTCAGCATGGCCTCCCCTGGTTCCCAAGAAACCCCTTTCTCCCTCAGCCCCCAAAGCTAATCCATTAGAGACGGGCAGTGCCACCTCTGCACCTCCTTACTCCACGGGGGTCTCCAAAGCCGCCAAGCAGGTGTTGCCCATGCCACTGCCCTCAGCCCAGGGCACACATCTGAGCTGGAGAGGCATGTAGAACTCTCCTCCCCAAGATTCAGGGGGTCCAGAGCCCCTCAAGAACCAGCATTCTCCCCCTCCCACCAACTCCAGGGCACAGGCCCCTTGAGGAGAAGGAGGGAGCCTGGTGACCCAGAGCTGCCCACTGTGGTCTCCCACACCAGGCAACACTGCCTCGGGGACCAGTGTAGTGTCCAGAAGAAGACGACTGGTCTTGTGGGGCTTGTCCCCTCTGAGAGGACAGAGGAGGCCATGGAGGTCAGGAGAGAAGGCTCTGGGGAGATAGGAAGGGCCAGGCTCCCACCCCAAGCCAGGGCACCATTTGCCTGATAATCAAAGATGAACCGGCCCACCCACCTGGCAGCATTTCCCTGGAAGAACTTTAGGAGTCCCACGGCCACCCTGGGCCGCCTATCTGAGCCTCTGGATCTGGAGGTGGGGACAACTAGGGCCCTTGCCGGCCCCAGCAAAGAGAGGAGCCTTGTGGAGCACCCACATGAGAGCAGAGCACTCCAGCCCTGTGACTGAGGAATTTTTGATGCCACTCTCTGAGTGGACAAGGGCAGGGGTAGGAAGAAAATACCCCCAATATATCTGTGCCTACTGTATGCCAGGGCAGGGAGCAGCCAGTCACTGCTGTCACCTACATGGAGAAATGAAGTAGGTGTGGCTTCGTGAGTGGAACCTGGGGGAGGATGATGGAGTCTCCCAGCAATGGAAAGACATGAGCTTTGGCCTTTCAGGTTCCTGGATACTGTGCTGAGGGAGGGGCAGCAGCCCTCCATTCACAGAGGCCTCCTGGGAGGGGAGAAACCAGGGTGGTGGACCATGGTCAGCCCAGCAGAGGGCAGGCTTGGGAAGAGTGGCGGGGCTGTCCTGAGGGGAGTGGAGCCCCGCTGAAGGAGAGACCTCTTCCTACCTCTCAGAGCTCATCTGGCTCTTTTCTTTCTTTCATTTTCAAATTAGAGGCAGCAAAAGGACAAGCTTAACTGTCTCTCATCCCCTTTCCATACTTTCAGCTTTGATGTCCACCCCTCCTATGATGCCTGCTCTCTTGGGAAGGTAAAGGCAGGAGCTGGTGGCTGAGGCAGCCTCTGGCCTTGAGGCAGGCGGCACCAGCAGTGGCTGGAGTGGAGGTAGGAGCCTGCGGCCCGGCCCCTGGCGTCTGTGGGCAGCCTGGTGATGAGGGAGTTTGTGGCTCTTGCTTCAAGAAGGTGGGAGGCTGAGAGAGCCAGGAGTGCAGGTGGCCCCTGCCCTCGGGTCAGGACAGTGTTCTGTGGACAGCCACACGTGTGTTAACACACACATGTTAGGTGTGAACATGTGCCGTGTCATCCACATTAGTGTGTGTGTGAGCACATATGTACAGAGCCCAAATCCTAGCTGAGGGACTGACTCATCCAGTATTTTGAGGCCTCGGTAGCATTCTTACCAGGGGGCCACATGTGGAGTTGATGATGGTGTGGCAGGCCTTGCATGCAGGACTGCCTCAGCCTACTTGACTGTGTAAATCTGCTCTGTGGAGGGGCCAGAGGTGTCCCCAGCAGGGGCTCTGCTGTGCAGCGCGAGGCCTGGCAGTCCATGCAGCCCAAAGGGGCAAGACTTGCTGAGCCGGCTCTTCAGAAGCATCCAGTCCTGAGGATACTGTTCACAGGGAGAGGTTTTGGGTGCTGATGTCCCCTCGCCTACTGGGGCTCATCCCTGAAGAGGGTCCAGCAAGTTGGAGAAGGGGTGGGAAGGGGGTTTGAAAAATAGTCCAAATTCATGTCCCAAGTCACAGGCTAAGCCCAGTGAGTGTCCCTGTCCCCTGCCTCAGTTTAGCTATTCAGGAAATGGTCCAGGGAAGAACTGAGCAGGGTTGGCTCCAAAACTGGGGTCAGACGGTAACAAACAAAAGATCCTGCTCTATGCCAAGATCATTTCTGTTACCCTGAGATGGGGTGAGGGGATGTTGGGGGTATACTGGGATTCTGCGGAGCCTTACCCTGCCCAGGACCTCATCTTTGGGGGTCTAGCCCTCACCTGGCCTTCCCTAGGTCTCCAGCAGTAGCAGTGGCACTTACATCTGTCCCAAGGTCTGGAGAGGGGAGAACTGGGCAACCTTACACCCTGGTGGGGAACCTCACGCTTTCTTTCTTTCTTGAAGAAACATGAAACCCTCAAGATTCATGTAGTATGTGATGGAGAGAAAAAATACCAACTGTTTCTCCAAAAAGACAACATATTTTGTACTGTGTAAAGTATTAATTAAAATGGAGAAAAATATCATGTTGGCTGAGGGCGTCTGATTTTGTGCTGCTCCAGGGCCACATCTCATCTCTTTCCTTCTCCATTCCATGGTCAAGGAACATGGCCAGGGGCTGGGAGGAAGGCAGAACAACCTTCCCGTCCACACCCAGCATCTGAGAGAGGGCACATCCCCAGAGCGAGAGGGGCTGTATTAGTTACCTGATGCAGGGTAACAAGTTGCCCCAAATGCAATGGATTAAATTGATTGTTTACGTGTCACCGTTTCTGTGGGTTAGGAATTCAGGAGCAGTTTGAGCAGCTGGCTCAGGGTCCCTCAGGATGCTGCCATCATCTGAAGTCCTGGCTGGGACTGCAGGATCTACTTCCCAGGTGGTTTATTCACAGGGCTGGCAAGTTGGGCTCAGCTGTTGGCAGGGAGCCTGTTCCTCTCCACGTGGGTCTCCCCATGGGGCTGCTTGAGTGTCCTCACAATACGGTGCCCGGATTCCCCCAGGGCCAGTATAGGAGCCAAATTCGTTTTTTGGCCCCGAACCTCAGAATTCACACCCCTCTGCCTCCACCATACTCTGTCACCATACAGCCCTGCTCTGATTTGACACAGGAGGAGAACACACAAGGGTGTGAAACCAAGAGGCCAAGGTCACTGCTGCCATCTTGGAGACTGTCTACTGTGCCCACCATTCCTCCTAAACCTCTGGCAGAGGTGGCCCTGGGGGTTAGGGGGCTTGCGGAGCAGGACAGGGCCTTGCTGGTGGCAGGAGGAGGATCAGGGGCTGGATCTCGGGCCACAGGGCTTCTGGCACAAGCCTGGAGCCCTGCTGTGGATGTCACACCCCCAGGAAGGTCCTTGGTGCTAGAAGCCCAGGAGCTGATGCCTCCCGACAAGATACCCTGGGGGCACGAGGGAGGGCTCCGTGCCCAGCATCCCTAACACAGGGCTCTGGCATTTGGTTCCTGCCATTTTGGCAGGCAGGCACTTGGGATGCCCAGGCAGGACAGAGGTCTTGGACCTTGGACACCCTTCACTGCCCCTCTCTGACATTTTCCACGGAGGGCTGGTGTGAGCAGGGCAGCGCTGAAGACCTGAGCCTGCACTGAACCCCACCAACCTCCATCCTCACCCGCCTCACCCCTGCCCGCAGGAAAAGCAGACCTGGTGATTGAAGGGAGTGACAATGGCTCTGAAGCTTTCTCACCACCCTGAGTCCAAGAAAGTTCTGGATGATGTGAATGCTTTCCTTTCTGGGTTCTTCAGACTACGTCCCCCTCATTCCTTCAGAGACCCCATTGGAGCTAGGACATCCACGGGGACTCTTGATGTCCCCCAAAATCTCAAAAGTTACAAAGACCTCCAGAGCCCAACCTCCCTTTCCCGCCACTCATTCACAGTCACTGTCACTCAGGCGGTGCTGGACCTTGTGCCAGGTGCTGGAGACCCCGAGGAACCTGCTGTGGCCCCTGCACCTGAGTCTCTCTAGGAGGTGAGAAGACAGGGAAAGGATCTATTCCAGGGAGTGCAGGGCCGGGCTAGACCACAAAGGTGTGCTGTGTCCAGGGGTAGGGAATGACCACTGTCCAGCAGTAGGGGGCAGACCAAGAAGCCAGGACATTAGGGTTGAGCTTGGTAAGATGGGGACCCAGCAGAGGGAGGAGCAAAGTCATAGAGGGACATAGGGAACCTTGGCTGGAATGGAGGAGTGCGGCGGGGGAGGCAGGAGTGGATGGGGCAGGTAGGGGATGAGGCTGAAATGCAAGGTGGATGCTCGGGTCCGCCAGGGGCCTCACCCTCCTACAGGCCATGGGGAGCCACTGAGGACTTCCACGCAGGGGACCAAACTTAGCATCTGAGTGGTGATCTGGGTTATGAAGAGGGCTGATAGGAGGAGGAAAGGGGGACTGCCAGGGTCCTGGCCTCAGTTCTCAGGAGGGGTCCCTGGTGGTTCAAGTGTCTTCTGTGTGCAGATTTGGGGTGGTGGGGGCAGTGGCGCATGCAGGGGACCAGCAGATATCCAGCCAACCCTCAGAATCATGAATTTGCCCCACGCCCAACCAGGGTATAATTGCTCCTGGAGCAGCTCTGGCTGGGTCTTGGCAGGTTCTGACTGCAGCTCACATTCAGATCCCTGGGGGGGGTTACCCATGCCAGAACTCCACCCCCAAGAATCTGATTCAGTTTCTCTTCGATGAAATATCGGTTTAAAACCTCCCCCACCCTCTTTCAAAAGGTAACATAAAGAACTCAGCCACAGGAGGAAAGAGCAGCTTCTGTGGTCACATGGTCCCCCTGGTTTTATCATGTGACGTTTCTCTGGGGGGGCAGGGGGCTCATGATGGTCAAAACGAGCTCTCCAAAGGGAATGCGTGGGATGAGATCGTGGGGGTGGTTGCACCACATAGACAATACGCTAAAACCACTGAATTGTACACTTTAAAATGGTCTTACATCATGTGACTCACATGTCAATGTTTTAAAAATATCGATGTGGTAGAAAAAGCAACAGGAATGGATGCTGGGCGTGAAGGATGGCCAAGAAAGAATGTGAGTTATTCTGACACTCTTGAGGGTTAAAGGAAGTCCCTATCAACATGGTGGAGGCAGCACAGAGAAGGAGGAAGAGGACGGAGGCAAGAACCCGGAGCTCCCACCTCGCAAAGGTTGATGGGGGAGCATCTCATTTGAGCTGTTTTTCCAGGAGCTCTGGAACTGAGCTGACCCAGCGGGAAGCTGTGCAGCATCAGCGAGACCAAGGCCCATCTGCCACCCTGATGAGCATGGGGCACCGGGAGGGTCCTGATGTCCAGGGAGAACCTCGGAGAAGCAGGCAGAGCCTCTGAGGAGCCTGTAGGTAATAGCCCGAGGTGTCTTCAGGATAATCAATACTCGGTGTCTTGGACTCAGGGTCACTGAGCGTGTCATGAATTACGTGGTAAGTGTCCAAACTTAAAAAATTAAATGAAGGCACCAGTGATCCCACTCCTTAGGTATACACTCGAGAACACTGAGAACACGTTCACACAGACACTTGTATGCGAATGATCCAAAAAATAAAATGCTGGGCCAAGTAAAACTCATACATGAAGTTCTCACATTATTCATCATAGCCAAAATGTGGAACCAGCCAAATGTCCACCAAATGTTGAATACGGTACATCAAAACAATCAATCAGTAACCTCCCAGATGATTCTATCATACAGGCAAGGTTGAGAAGCTCCGGGGGAGGGGTTGAATCTGCCCAAAGGAATCCCCTCATGAACACGGCCTCCTTCGGCTGCTCTGGGGGCAGGTGGCCTCATCTTGATTTCCTAGTTTGAGGCCAGTCTCATGACAGGCAGCCAGCCCCGAGATGCGCCAGCTGGAATGAATGCATGCTTCTCACCACCACATCCCCAGCACCTGGCAGCTCCTGGCGTACAGTCGGTCAGGAACAGGGACTTTATCAGGCCTTTGCTTCATCTTCAGTGTTCTCTCGCTGTAATGAAGGTGGATGACTGCAGCTGAGGAACAGCTTCGGGTCACAAGCCTGAGCCTGTTCACTTTCCATCTCTGAGGGTGGATGCACACATGGCATTTTTCTGATGGGCACAGATTCCTGTGCTCTTCTCTGGCAATTCAGCTGGCACCACCCTACCAGAGCGACAGCAAGACCAAGTCTCTCCGCTCCTCATGGGCAGCTCCCCCACCAGTTACATCCCACCTGTTTGCCTCCCTAGCAAGACAATTGACTCCTGGTTCAAGAAGGTGACCACACTCTCGGGATTTTTCCTTTTAAACTTGACTGCTCAGCATGCCCTCAGTGTGGCCCTGAGAAAATCACAGCAAGAGGGACTCCAAGCACTGTCTCCAGCTCAAGCTGAATCTGGGCTGCTCCGTGTGAAATATCAAGGTTTGTGTGGAAGAAAGGCTGGGTTTCTTGGTCGCCACAGCATGAGCGTCTGAGGGTAGCTGGGTGATGCACCCTGGGAGAGAGAAAGGCAAGTGTGGGGTCCTTTGGGGAGGGGATACATTCCTGGGGCTCAACCACGGGGCAGAACAGGCCCCAGGACAATGGCTGCCTCACAGATCCACCCCAGTGCTGAAGCCGCCAAGGCCATCTGAAGTGGTCTGTGGGAACGTCAGGCTGCACGGTAGGCCGAGGCACCTGAGCAGCTCCCATGTAGCCCCTGCGGAGAGAATGACCCTCAGAAGGTGTGAGTAACTCTGCTGCTGGTCAGGAGGTGCTGGGACCTGAGCGTAATCTGCGAGAGAACAGTGTGGATCTTCAGAAATGCAGCCCAAGTGTCTACCCTGTGCCAGGTGCTCAACGAGACTGTCACCTGCTGTGCCAAGTCAGAGCACTCTTCCTGCAGCGTGGTTCTCAGCGTCTGACTGTCACATGAACACAGTGAGTGCACAGTAGGTGTTTCCTGACCTCCTGAAAATGTGAGCCAACCACATATTCAAGAAACAAACGTGGTCAGGACAGGACTCTCCTGAGTGAGTCAGGGGCGGACCTGACGAGAATGGCAGGCCAAGTGTCTTTTATTCACTGATGTCAGGGTCTGTGTGCTAGCAAGAGCCCCTTCTCCAGAAATCATCATGGAGTGGCAGCCTGCACGTCCGGCGGGGGCTCAGGGGATGGAAGACGGAGACCCAAGCCCCTGGCAACTACCGTCCACTGAGAGAGACGGTGGTGGCCACCGTGTGACAAGAGTCCCTCCACCTTCTCAGGCTGTGCCTGCCACTCGGGCTCTGCACTGGCCTCGCTTCTTCCCCAATATAGGTGGAATGACAGAGTCTGAGTGTAAGAAGACAGAACGGCCAGGTGACACGTCACAGTGGCCCGTGGTCACTGCATTCAGGGTGTCCTCACACACTTGCTGAAGTGACAGGAGCCTGGAGCCTGCCAACACTGACTTTTCACAGCAAAAAAGGATAAATCACACAACCAACGTACTGTAGAAGCTTTCTGTCCATGTGTGTCAAATGTTGGATGTGTCAGAGGCCTTGTTGCGAATTTCTCTGAAGATGAAATGTATTTGTAAAACCACTGGAGTAAAACAGTGACGATCTGGCAATGACAAAAGACTTAACATGATAATGTAATTACAAGGAAATTTGGTTATTTTATAAGCCACATTTTAAGATAACGACTAGAATTATACCAGGACATATCAGATTTTTAGGAATTTTATATAATTTTTAGAATACTGAAAACATGCTTATTTTCATCAAACCAACAAACTTAAATAAGCTTTCATTTACTAAAGATGATATCATGTTAACTTGAAAAACATTTGGGTTAGTTTCCATTACATTTAGAAACAATTTATATAAATGCTTACTTTAAGCCTGCTAATGGAGCTCTTTTAGAAATTACATCATCCAGAGGTAGAAAAATATCACATATATATAACGCGTACACATAGACATACATAGATACACAGACAGACACAAGCAGAGACCTTAAATCGTTTTCGTTAAATGTTTCCTATGAATCAGGTACAATACAAAACTCACTAATTTAAAAAAGAATAGTTGGATCCAAACTGTGTTTTTGGCAGTATTAAACAACTCTATTAATTTTTAATTTAAGTTTCCCATTGACTGTTTAAGGGAATAACGTTAAGTTTCCCAGAAAATCTCTCATGATCTCATTAACTCTGAGAGGGGCTCATACTGGGCCCCTATTTGAAGGTCGATTATGGGGGTGTCTGTAAAGCAATAATTTAATAGACTTTTAGGTACCTTTTATAGCTTAATTTTTTATTAGCTTTTTGCAACCAAACTTTTAGTAGGGCTCTTTTGGAATTTTGAAGGCTTTGCTTTTAAGTGCACATCTTAAGCAATCTTATCTAATTAGATCATTCCTTCTAATGGCCAATGTAACACCCTTGAAGCTGGTGGCATTTTGGTAGGACCCTAGCCACAAATGGAGTTCAACCCATATTTCTGTCCAACCATACCTCACTGCAAATTGGGTGCAACCCGCAATTCTGTCTGACCATATTTTGGGGCGCCCAACCTGATGGTTACTAAGCCAAGCTCTCAGGACACAATACAAGCGTAGCAAGATTTTGCTGTTGTTTTAAATATTTACAACTTCTGCAACCTTTAGTTTTCGAGCAGGTGTGCTGGAAGGTGGCATGCTTAACTCTTTAGAGATTAAAGATTGCATTTAATCTGTCTGTTCCACAGTTCTCAAATCTAGTGCACAAAAAGACAAGTTTTGGAAGCTCAAAGGATCCCCAAAGTGGCCAGTGTAATTTTAAATTATCCCAGGTTATCCTGATCCAAAGATTCAGCCAATTACAGCTATCCCCATTTGGTTAAGTACTTGCAAGTAAAGGCTCCATACATATTGTACACAGAGCCAGCCAGAGTTCCAGTGGGTGGGTGCCCATCTGGCATTGTTGGCTTTGAAAGTGTGGTTTCTCATTTTCTTTTAGTTTCATTTTAATATCAAGTCTGAACAATTTCTAAGGACAGTGTAGCGGGTCAAAACTGTGCTGCTTGTGAGTGTCACTTCCTAAAAGGTGATGAACACTCTCTCACGTGTCTTAGCTTCTCCTGCGGGCAGTCTACAACTACCGTAGGGGTGCAGAGCACTGGATGAACAATCCTTGTGTGCGGGCCCCTCGACAAGCCATTAATTATTTAAAGTGAATGATGGTGACTGAGTTCCCTATGGGACTGTCGCATGTCATGGAGATTGTCCTCAGACACTTACACTAGGTTCTCAGTCACCTGAGAACAACTTGTGGCTGGAAAGAGCAAGTGCCCCTTTTCTTCAGAACAAAACAAATTCAGTCTCTCATTTTACTGTCAGTTTGTTCAGACTTTATCAACATGTCTCTTTTTCAATTGAAAGCCAAATTAAAGAGGTCAGCTAACCCAGTTCACTCCAAACTTCCCCCTTGGTTCCCCTTACCTAGGAAATGTTTCCCTCTTGGCTCCCCTCACCTAGGAAATGTCCCCCCCAGGTTCCTCTTACCTAGGAAGAGTACCAACACACCCTTAAGATGTTGAAGTCTTCAGACCCAAAACAGCTGGAATAACAAGTCAGGACTGTCAACTTAAATAAGGAGGTCCAGATTTCGGGAGCACTCACCAGAGCACCTGAAGAGTGCAGTGAAGCCGGGGGGGAGGAGGGGTAGTGGAGCTCAACGGTCCCCTGTGGTACCAGTGTTGGTTGAAAGTAGGCTCCACCTGGTCTCAGGTGGGTGTCTCAGAAGTCCCTTCGTGGTTGCCAGGAAAAGGTGCCACAAATAATCAATAATCGTTCTGTAGCACAAAGTTTTATTTGAGCCCAATTTCATTTGAGGACTCTAGCCCGGAGCACATCTTTGCAAGGGAAGAAAGCGCTGTGAAGAAGAGTGGTTTTCAGCAGACTTACATCCCGTTTCCAAAGACAGAGACACGCATCAAGAATGACAGGTGCACATTCTCTCAAGCATTCAAGGAGATATTTTGCTATTGATGAGCACATAGACAGCAAGTCACCATGACCTCGGCGCTGGGGGAAATGAGGCATTCAGTCTTATCTTGAAAGGGTGCTGGCATCAAAGGAAGGGAGGGATGCTTTTTTATCTTCAAAGAGTACATTCTTTACTTTAGGGTAACGATTAAAGTACACAGACAATGCATGTCTGACAAGCCATGAGTCAGGTTTCTTTGGTTCAAATACATTTCAGGCCAAATCAGGTTCCAACCAGAATGGTTTCCACATATACTTGAAAACATAAAATATCTTATATCGCACCTGATGACATCCCGAGGGAGTAGATGTTAGAATGACCCCCACTGCACAGATGGGGACACTGGGGAGGCCCTGAGAGGCACGTGGTTGTCCAGGGTGACATCACTGGCAAGAAGCAGGAGCGGGACTGCATTCAACACTGTGTCCTCAAAGCTGGGGCCCTGCTTGCGTTCAGACATCCCCAGAGGCTGTGGGGTGGACTCTGTTGGTGTGACTGTGTCTGGACGTGGTGTGGAGATGGAGAGTGAGCAGTCAGCAGCCCCGGGAGCCCTTAGGGAGGTCTTGTGTAAGGAGGGAGCTTAGGTAAGTTGACCCCAGGAAGTACCCTCATGGAGCCCAAGAGTACTTGGAACCCTGGTAACTAGGCACCCACATCCTAGAGACAGCCCCCAAGCCAGCTCACTTGTCTAGCACTTGTCTAGGAGGAGCAACGTGTTTAGTTGCTTCTTCTCGATGGTCAGGGGCCAGAGCCCCAGGAAAGCTCCCAAAGACCACCCGCAATGCAGATGCTGGTTCCTTTCTCATGGCCGACAATTGTGGCCGTTTAACCGGAGGGACAGAAAGGTAACACAGGGAGTCCTAGGGCAGGCCAATCCAGACCAGACCAGCACTGCTGTCCCATCTGGGCAGCCCTACATCCCCTCCCCATGTGTGTGTGTGGAAGGGCGGTTTCATGAGGGTGGACCACCGTGAGCAGGAGCAGGTCGCTGAGGTGTTAGAAGCCTGGTGGGCTTCTAACATGACCCTGGTGGGTCATGTTCACAGCCCAGGTCAAGGCCGGCTGGGTGGGATGTGGAGTGCTAGAGTGGCACCCTTCTGCCTGAGGTGTATGTCTTTCATCTGGGGTGGAATTCTGTGGAGACACAGGTATGTGCCTGATCTGGGAGAATTAGGTCCCGAGGACAGAAGCAGCACAAGGACAGCTGGGCAGCTGGCAGGGCTCGGATGCCTCTGGGTCGGCTGCCGGTCACTGCCGTTGCAGAGCTCCATACAGGAGATCAGCGAGGAGCTGGTAGAAGGGGACATCCAATCCCTCACCCCCAGGGGTGAGCAGCTGTGACACAAGACTGCATCAGCAGCTGTGGGGAGAACGTCTGCACTGACTGTTGGACAAGCCTCAGAGCTACCTCAGTACCCATCATCCATCCCGGACAACTATCATTACCACCAACTCCTGCAGGAGACCAGGAGGCAGCTGCGGCCCCAGCGTCCGTGCAGGGAGAGCCATCCCCTGCACAGGCTCCAGCAGGAGACCAGGAGGCAGCTGAGGCCCCAGCCACCGTGCAGGGAGAGCCATCCCCTGCACGGGCTCCGGCAGAAGACCAGGAGGCAACTGAGGCCCCACCATGCAAGCAGGGAGACACATCCCCTGAAGAGGGTCCTGCAGGAGACCAAGAGGCACCTGAAGCCAAACCATCTGGCCTGGGAGAGCTGGCTCTGCAATGTCTCTCATCAGCAGCTCCTGTACCACCCATTCAAACTGCTCCCTCACCAGAAATTTCCTTCCCTACCCTCATTAATGTGTTTGTTTCCTTCTTAGTTGCTCTTTTTGATTTTTCTTTATTGTTTAGTTCTTAAAAATTATTTAAATTAAATGTTTCGATTTTTTTAAATTTATGTTTTCTCATTTTAAATTGTACACTTTATGAGCATTAAGGACATTCACATTGCTGTGCATCCATCACCGCTATCTGGGCTCAGACAATTTCACACTCCAAAAGGAAATCCTGTTCTAAAAGCACTCACTCCCCGTTTATTCCTCAGGCCCTGGCCAGCTCTAATCTGTTTTCTGTCACTGTTTTTTGTTAAATCTATTCTGGATGTTTCCTATAAGTGAAATCATGGCATAACTGGCCATTTGTGTCTGCCTTCTTATTTTCACAGGGCCTGATAGGTTTTCCTTTTCTGTTTTTATTTGAAATAGAATTTCTCTAATTTGATAGGAAAATCCCAGGTGGATTCTAGATTTGATGTATCAAATAAAGCCCTTTCGGTAAATATGTGCATAATCTTGGGGTACAGACTGCTGTTCTAAGTGGGACACCAGAGCCAGAAGCCAGGCATGAAACGCCTGTGGCCAAAACAAAAACAAGACAAGGGTAAAAAGCTGGAAAGGCAAACCACAAACCGGAAAGCATTCCTCATAACCCAAGGCCAGGGAAAGGCTACACATCCCTCGCTTCCAAAAAATGCTTGAAATTCAGTATTTTAAAAAGAGATAAAGAGCAAACACACTCAACGCCAATGAGAGGTGATACACAGGGGCAGCATGTGTCAGAGAAGCTCGAGCTCCACGAGGGGGACACGTGCACATGGAGACACTGTGGAGAGGGCACTGGGCCCCATGAGATGGGCAGGGTTCCAGTGTGGTGACAACCAGCCCTGGTGACAATGTGAGGAAGCAGAGGCCCCAGCAGACTCCTAGAGACAAGTGTGAAAGGACACTCCTCTCTGGAGACCAGCCTGCAGGACCCATCGCAGTCCCCAGGGGCATGCCTGTGTTGGCGGTGCTGATCCCAGGACTTCATCCCACAGAAAGTCTGTACAGTGTGTGCACATGTGTGCACATATGTGCGTATGTGTGTGTGCACTTGTGGGTGTCAGGAACGGAGCATTCCAGGGTGTGTGCTCTTCTAGAGCCTGATTTGTCCAGGCATGGCCACCGCCAGGTAATCCTCTTCCACTTGGTATTTTCTCTGTCCTGGCATCAGAATTTATGAAGACCCCCTGCTTGGACCAGGGGCCATTTCCAGTTTTTCACTCTCTGAATCGTGCTGAAGGGAACACCTGCAACCACAAATCTCTGTTTAGGACAGAATCCATGACGTGGAGTTTCTGGGTCAAAATGTATACTGTTTTTAATGAATTGGCCCCAGTTTCCAACACCAGAGGGCTCTTTGTCAGCTTTGAGCCTTCTTTGGGAAAGCAGGGCCACAGAGACCCTGGGGCTGGGACCTCATGGAGTGAGGGAGGACGAGGAGCTGGCAGTGGATGTGATCAAGGTACTTGGGAGTGAGCTGTCTGGCAGAAAATGTCCCACCCCTCAGCCCAACACCTGGCCCCACCCATCATGGTGATGTCATGGGCTAGTTCTCTCACTGGTGCTAGAGCTTGTGCTGGAGCTTGCTTTAGCTCAAAACATGGCTCTGATTCTAGAACTGGAGCTGAAGCTGGAGCTGGTTCAATCTCAGCAGCTCATGCGAGAGCCTGTGTTAGAGTTGCGCTATCTCTATAGCTGCCAGTATCTCTAGCTCTGGGGAAGGCACTGGAGCTGGAACTACCTCCAGAGATAATCTAGACCTGCTTCTGCAGTTTGATAAAGCTCTTGAGCTGGCTCCAACTCTTGCACTGGAGCTGGTGTAGAGTTATTGCTGTAAGTGGCTCTAACTGCAGTTCTCATTCTAGACCTGGTTCTTGTGGCTCTAGTTGTATAACCAGTCCTAGCTCTAGCTCTGTAGCTGGTGCTAAAACTGGTGGTGGATTGGTTTGTAGCTCTGGCACTGGCTCCACCTCTGGAATTGGTGTTGGGGCAGATTCTGGTACTAGAGCAGCACAGGCTCCGGCTGGGGGGTTGGTGATAGAGCTGCCTCCATCTCTGAAATCGGTGGTAGAGCTGGTAGCACAGCATGATCTAGCTCTGATGTTGGTGCTAGAGCTGTTGTCAGAGCTGGTTCTTTCTCTTGAGCTGGCATTGGCTCTAAGTCTGCTACTGGTACCCAAGCCAGCTCTTGCTCCAGCACTTGTGGGGGATCTAGCTCTGCAGCTGGTACTAGATCTGTTGCTGGAGCAGGCTCTGCCTCTGAACTTGGTGCTGACTCTAGCTCTCGAGCTGGTGCCAGAAATGGCTCTAACTCTGGAGCCAGTGTTAGAGCTGATGCTGGAGCTGGCTCTTCCTTGGAACCTGGCACTGACTGTAAACTAGCTTCAACCTGGTCCTCACTCTAAAGTGAGCACTAGAACCATCACTGGGACTGGCACAGGAGTTGGTGATAGAGCTGCCTCTATCTCCAGCGTTGATGCTACAGCTAGTGTTCAAGCCAGCTCTAGCTCATGAGAGAACACCGGCCCTGACCCTGCAACTAGCACTGGAGCTGAAGGTGGAGCTTGCTCTATCTCAGGAGTTTGCGCAAGTGTGGGAGCTGGGGTTAGCTCTAGCTATGGAGCTGGCCCCAACTCTGGTGCTAGAGCTGTTCGTAGAGCTGGTGTTGGGGCTAGCTCTGGCTATAGACCTATCACTGGCTCTAGTTCTGGAGCTGGTAATAGAACTGGTTCGTGCAGTGGCTTGGGTGCTGAAGCTGGTCCTGAAAATGGCTCTGAGTCAGGATTCTAGCTAGAGCTGTCTCCAGAGAACACTCAAGCTCTTGAGCTGCTGCTGGAGCTGGTGTTGGACCTGGCCCCAGCTTTTGACCGTTTTCTGGAGTTGGCACTAGCTCTGTGGCTGGTACTACATCTAGCTCTTGGGCATGGACAACAAATGGCTCGAACTTCAGATTTGGTATTAGAGCTGGTGTGATGTCTGACACTGAAGGCGGTGCTAGCTGTGGAGCTGGTGGTGGAGCTGGCACTAGCTCTGAAGCTTGTTTTAGAGCGGGCACTGGTGCTTCGAGAGGACAAATGTTCAGCAACATGACTGCCTTTCCACGTGCCTTTCCAAAAACAGAAAACGCCCGCTGCCCTCCAGAGAAGCCCCAGCCCAAGGATCCAAGAAGCCTTCCAGGAAGCCTTCCCAGACTGTAGACAGTGTGCATGTATCAAATAAATGTTTTTCTTCTGTTCCTTATCTTCTTATCACAGAACATCATATGTAACTAGATGTATCAATAACAGTTAACTTCACATGATAGTATTTAAGTCATAGGATATCAAGGAAAGGAGTGCACATCACCCAAGAACTTTGCATCCTCCTTGGGGAGAGTATTTGTGTTTTGAGTTGTCCACAGGAGAGGGGTACCATGTTAGAGGGAAGAATGACTTTCTTCCTGTCCTTATTTGGAAATTAAATGCAGCTAAAGGAGATGTGAGTGGGAGCCAAGTTGAGGGAGCTTGGGCTGTGATGGTTAGTCTTATGTGTCAACCCGACCAGGCCATAGTATGCAGCTGTTTAATTAAACTGGATATTTAATCGTGTCTTGCTGTGAAGGTATTCTGTAGATGTGGTTAACACGTACAATTAGTTGACTTCAAGAAAAAGAGATTACTGTCAATAATTTGGGTGGGCCTCATCAGCTGAGGGCCTTCAGAGCAAACACTGAGGTTTCCCAAAGAAGAAAATCTGCCTCGAGACTCCAGCATCTAGACACCTGCCTGACTTTCTAGTCTGCAAGCCTGGTCTACAGATTTTGGACTTGCCAGCCCTCATGAGCACATGAGCCAATATATTAAAATCAGTCTCTCTCTCTCTACACATACATATACACACATCTGTGTGTGTGTGTGTGTGTGTGTGTGTGTGTGTGTGTATGTGTGCACGTGCATATGTATCCTGTTGGTTGTTTTCTGGAGAACTCTGACAAACACAATGCTGAAATGCCTTTGTCCTTCCTTTTTCCACTTTAGAATCACTGTTCTTTAAGGGCTTCGGAAACTCAGTGCCATAGGAAGTTTGCAGACGAAGTGTCTGTCCAATCCAGACCTCGTACTGCATGTCGGGCTCTGCCGGCACTGCCTGGTAATTCTGAGAAAGTGTGGCTGACGCTTTCCTGCTGAAGACATGCAAATGACCCCAAAGGCCTCTTACTTGAAACCGGGCAAAATGTGGAACAGAAAGCTCACCCTCGTGAGGCCGGCCGACAACAGGGTCAGCACCCAGACTCCTGCAAGAGAAAAGTGATACACGAGGCCTCAGAAAATTAACCAGACACCATATTTTCAGAATGTGGGCTTCCATGCCAGGAAGGTCTGTAGAGAATATGTCATATTTCCTTTAACACATTTCTTGAAGAAGTCAAGTTTTTTGCCTATTTATTGTTACCTTTCAGCACACACACTTGATATATGCTCTTTCCTGCACAATCCTCTCCCTTCATGCTAAATATTTTCACTCTACAGTCAGTAAAGAGAAGAGAACACGACGGAGAACGCAATCCAGAGGGAGCCACCATCCTCGGAATCACCATGAGTATGTGAATATCTGTCGTCACCTGTTTGGAGTGGGCCCACCCCCCAGTTACACAGCAGCCAGGGCAGGGATGACGGGATCAAGAGGTCTAGACTAGTCATTCGACTGGCTTTCAGCAAGTATTTAATATGTGGGTTCTGGTTTGCCTCCAGAGAGGTTCTGTGTGTTTGTGTGAGGGAGAAAGATGGAGGAAGAGGGGAGGGAAGACGATATCATGGTTTAAAAGCTGCTGCAAAAGCTAATATCCACTAGGTGCAGAAAAACCGTATGACAAAATCCAACACCCTTTCGTGATAGAAACACTCAAGAAACTAGAAAGAGAAGGGAATATCTTGAGCCTCGTCCAGGGCATCTGTGAACAGTCCACAGCTCACCGACGTCATAGTCAGTGGGGAAAGACTGGAAACGCCACCCCTGAGGTCAAGAACAAGATGAGCATTGGCCACTCTTGCCAATTCTATGCTACATTTTGCTGGAGGTTTTAGCCAGGTCAATTAGGCAAGAAAATGAAGTAAAAGGTATCTAGATTGGAGGAGATGAAGTAAAATTATCTCAATTCTCAAATGATGTGACCACATATACAGGAAATCACAGAGAATACATGGAAAAACTATTGGAACTAAGAAATGAGATTAGCAAAGCTGCTGGATACAAGATTAATTTTAAAAATCCATTGTATAGGAATATAAATTGGTGCAGCCACTATGAGAAAGAATATGCAGATTCCTCAAAAAATTAAAAATAGAACTACCATATGATCCAGCAATTCCACTTATGAATATTTATCCAAAGGAAATAAAAACACTAACACAAAAAGATATCTGCACCCCACTGTTCATTGCAGCATTTATTTACAATAGTGAAGACACGGTAAGCAACCTAAGTGTCCTTTGATGGATGAACCGGTAAAGGAGATGTGGTGTAAGTATATATATATATAACGGAATCTTATTCAGCCATAAAAAGGAAAGAAATCCTGCCACTTGCAACAACATAGACGGGCATTATGCTAAGTGAAATAAGTCAGACAGAGAAAGACAAATACCATATTATCTCACTTAAATGGCGAATCTAAAATTAAAAAAAAAAGCAAAAACTGAGCTAACAGATACAGGGAACAGCTTGGTGGTCCCCAGAGGAAGACGGTGGGGGTTGGGCAAATGAATGAAGGGGTCAAAAGGTATAAACTTCCACTTAGAAAATAAATGAGTCCTGGAAATGTAACAAAAAACATGGTGACTATAGTTAGCAATAGTGTATTGTACATCTGTTAGATGCTAAGAGAACAGATTTTAAAAGTCCTGATAACAAGAAAAATATCTGTAACTATGTGAGGTGATGGATGTTAACCAGACTTATTGTGTTGATCTTTGGTAATATATACATACATAGAATCATTGTGTTATATGCCTGAAACTAGTATAATATCATATGTCAAGTTTTAAAATATCAATTTTATTTCTATATACTAGCAAAGGAAAATCTGACAATAAAAGTAAGAAAATATGTTAATTTACAATAGCATCCAAAACAATGAAATAATTAGAAATAAATTTATCATAAGAAGTACAAGAGTTGTACAATGAAAGATACAAAACATTATTGGAAGCAATTAATGAAGACCAAAATAAATGGAAAGACATTTCATCTTCATGTATCCGAAGACTTGATACTATTAAGGTGGCAATACTCCACAAATAGAACTAGAGATTCAGTGGAATTCCAAGCAAACTCCCAGCTGCCTGTTTTTGCAGAAACTGACAAGCCAAGGCTAAAATTCATATGGAAATGCAAGGGAGCCACAAGAGCCAAAACAATCTTGAGAAAGAAGTTCAAAGATGGAGTATTCACACTTCCCAATTTCAAAAATTATTACAAAGCTACCATAATGAATACAGTGTGGTGCTGTCATAAAAAATAGACATACAGACCAATGGAATAGAATTGAGAGTCCAGAAATCAACCTACATATTTACAGTCAATTGATTTTTGATGAGTGAAAAGACAATTCAATGGGGAAAGAACAATGTTGTCCACAAATGTTATTGCAACAACTTGATTTTCACACGCAAAGAAGTTGGACTCCTTGCTTACAGTACTTACAAAAATGAACTCAAAATAGATCCAACAGCTAAATATGAGGCAAAACTATACAACTCTTACAAGAAAACACATGGGAATAAAACTTTTATTTTATTTATTTTTTTTGTGAGGAGGACCAGCCCTGAGCTAACATCCAATGCCAATCCTTCTCTTTTTTGCTGAGGAAGACTGGCCCTGGGCTAACATCCATGCCCATCTTCCTCTACTTTATGTGGGACGCCACCACAGCATGGCTTAACAAGCGGTGCGTCGGTGCCCGCCTGGGATCCGAACCAGCGAACCCCGGGCTGCCGCAGCAGAGCACGGGCACTTAACCGCTTGCGCCACTGGGCAGGCCCTAGGAATAAAACTTTTGACCTTGAGTTAGGTGATGATTTCTTAGATAGGACACCAAAAACACACGAATAAAAAATAAACAAATTGGACTTCATCAAAATTAAAAATTTGTGTGTATCAAAAGGCAGTATCAAGAAAATGGGAAGACAGCCTGCTGAATGGGACACTATACCAGCTCACCATATATATAACAAGCTACTTGCAAATAGAAGATAGAGTGAATGCTTACAACTCAATAATAAAGAAACTAATAACCCAATTTAAAAATGGGGAAAGGAGCTGAGCAGACATTTCTCCAAAGAAGATATACAAGTGGCCAATAAAGACATGAAAAATGCTCAACTCCATTATCCAGGAAGAAAATGCAATCAAAACCACAATCAATAAGTATCATTTCTCATCCACTAGGATGGTTGTAAATTAAAAATATAGATATTAAGACATGTTGTCAAGGATAGGTAGAAACTGGGATCCTCATACATTGTTGGCAGGAATAAAGATGGAAAATAGTCTAGCAATTCTTCAAAATTTAGAGAGTTTTCATATGACCCAGCAGTTCCACTCTAGGTGTGTACCCAACAGACATGAAAACATGAAAGCTTGTACGTGAATGTTCATAGCATCATTATTATAATAGCCAAAAGGTGGAGACAAGTCCAATGTCCCTCAACCGATGAATGGATCAATAAAATACAGTATATCTATGCAACGGAAAATCATTTGGCACAAAACAGAAAGAATTACCGATACACTACAAACAAGGATGAACCTTGAAAACATGATATATTAAAGGAGCTATCACAAAAAAACACACATTGTACTATTCTGTGTATATAAGAGGTCCAAAATAGACAGATCGAGAGAGAGAAAAAGTAGAGGAGTGGTTGTCTAGGGCTGTGGCGATGGGGGAAGGGGGAGTGACTGCTAATGGGTCCAGGGTTTCATTCTGAGGTGATGAAAATGTTCCACTGATGTGGTGATTGTTGCCCAACTCTGTGACTCTACTACAAGTCATTGATTTGTACACTTTAAATGGGTGGCTTACACGGCATGTGAGCGATATCTCAATACAGCTGTTTTAAGAAAATACAGAGAAAGATAATTTGTTTCAACTTGGAGATGTGTCTTGGTCCCAGGAGCAGCCAGACTAGGCACTTGCTATAGCACCAAGACCCAACCCATGCAAACGATATGGGTCACAACCCCACAAAACCCACCTTCACAAAGCCCACCCCCAGGGAAATGGGGAAAGACGTCCTCAGAAGGAATGGATGGAGGAGTTGGCCACTGGAGGAGGGGGTGCAGACTTGGTCCAGCCAGCAGCATGGGCACGAGCAGCCCTAACCCTAACCTTCACACTGATGAAATTTTACCTTGAATTTACGCCTTGATCTTCCCAAGGTGAAGCACGTGCAGCTTAGAGTGTCTCTCTTGGCAGGAGGGTAGCTGGCAGAGGACAGAGAGGAAATTTTATCTTTTGATTTTCAAAGCAGCTATTCCATGTGGGAAATACATCAAAGGGGAGAAAACATGAGTGTGCACGGGGATATCTTCACTACAATTCAATTGGACCAAGACACTGAGGTTTGCTTAGACAACTTGCCCAGAACAGGGCTGGAGATGGGATTTTAAAAAATAGGACTTGGAATTAATGAGTAATATTGGGAGTGATTCACTGGGTACGATATTCAGGAACTCATCAAGTTGAACAGAAATCCTCCCAAAAGACCAATGAAAGTGCCCAAGGTCAACGATGAACTCTGGCGATAGGTAAGGAGCAGGACCTGCGCAGGGAGCATGTAAAGGAGAACTTTCCATGACACACAAGGTGTGAAGGAGTTTCACTGGAATCATCCATCTGCGAGCTGGGCCCCTCTCATTTTTATATTTACTAGCTTATGACTGTTAAGCGGTAACAACACCATTTGTGACCCCTCCTTCATGGCTTCAGGAACATTTGGTAGCTTAAGGCATCACTCTCAGAGCTGCAAGAACTTCTGGAAACCACTTACGACCTCCACACTAGCCCTATTTTACAGATGAGGAAACTGACGCCCAGGGAGGGTTCAAGGACACACTGGGAGTGTCTCTGACTTCTGGTCCAGGGCACTTTCTCATTGGGGAGCCACGAAGAACTCTCCTCTCTATGCCAGAAATGGGCTGATCCTTAGGACATTTTCAAAGAAAGATGCCTTTTTTTAAATTTTAAAAAATTTTTCCCCCAAAGCCCCAGCAGATTGTTGTATGTCATAGCTGCACATCCCTCTAGTTGCTGTATGTGGGACTCAGCCTCAGCATGGTCCGAGAAGCGGTGCGTCGGGCCGCGCCCGGGATCCGAACCCAAGCTGCCAGTAGCGGAGGGCGCGCACTCAAGCGCTGAGCCACGGGGCCGGCCCTATAGGATCATTTTAGTTCTTTCCCTGACACAGAAACAAAACAGGCTACTGGACAAGAGAAAACTCTAGGGCAAGTTGCCATTTTTAGTTCATCCCCACAGAGATTGGAACAAATTGACTGGAGTCCTGACCCCTCAGTCCACATAGTCGACCCACAATAAATGTATCAGCTCGTCATGAATGAGCATCAATGAGCCGAAACACGTTTGTCTCCTCGGCCAAGTAGCATCAACCTTCATGACAGGTGTGCTCCTGCCACCAGGTCCCGTCTCTCCCACAGGTGCCCAGACAGCGGGCGGGCACAGTGGGCGGGACGGTGCTGCCTCTGGGGACTGGGACCAGCTCTCTCACCTGCAGCCTGGCGGGGTCAGGGCCCGTCTCCCTCACCGAGGCGATGGAGGTCTCCAGCTGTCCCTGCACACACGAACAAGCAGGCCTCCGTGACAAAGGCCCGGGACACAGAGCAAAGGGTTCACCGTCCCCCCGCGTGCAGCCCGGAGGCGGAACCAAAGGCGGGTCTCTCTCGGGCTCGGAGGCCAGTCTCTCCGGGAGCCGCAGCCTCTTCTGAAACCTCTCCCTGGGCGCCAGCTGTACCGAGACGAGGGGCTGGGAGTTCTGGGGAGACAGGAGTCCCCACACGCTGTCCTCCACCCCACAGCACCCACGACCCGGCCCCACACTGGATCCAGGGCCTCTTCCAACGCTCCACCCGATGTGGGGGTCACAGAGCAGTCAGCAGAGTGGGGACCCTCGGGACCAGCCCTGTGGCAGCTGTTGGTGTTGTGCGTGCGCGCGGCAGAGCGGGGTCACGTGCACGCGCTGTGCGTGGGCCCTGGTGCGCGCACCCGGCTGGGGACGTGAGGCCCGGCTGCCCCGCGCGGGTCCACCCGCGACCGCCCATTGGAGGGAGGCCCGTGCGCCCCGAGCGCGTCCCTACCGCCCCCACGCCGGGGAGAGCACAAGCCGTGTCCACACTGAGCTGGCTGATGCAGTTCCAAGAGCAGGCTCTCAGGCGACAGTTGGGAAACTGAGGCCAGGAGAGACAGGGACTGGCCCGGGCCCATGAGATGGGCAGAGTCCAGAGGAGAAGAAACAAAGGCTCCTCCTGTTTGGATCACACCTGCTTCTGTGTTTTCATTCACTCACCCATTCACTCATTGTTTTGTTTACTCTCTCATTCCTTCAATCACTCACTCAGTCATTCTCTCATTCATTCCTACACTCATTCATTCAGTCATCACTCATTCATTCACTCATTTGTTCATTCACTGGTTCATTTATTCAATCATTCAGCCAACATCCTCCAGTCCTTGCTGTGTGCCAAGCACTGTGACTTCACCAGGGAGCACAACCTGATGTGGTCCCTGCTCACGTGGAGCTCACGTCCACTGTGTGACATAAAAGAGGGCAGTCCCTGGGGGTACCAGGGGTGATGAGCACCAGAAATCCACACCTGAAAATAGAGGCCAGTCATGCAGAGAAAAGTTCAGAGAAAACCCATGCTGGGCACTGCAGTCTTGCATGATCCTTGACCCCATGCCCCAGCAGAAGACCTGGAGGCCACATTTCCCAACGGCTGAAGGCGAAGGTGGGTGCTAAGGGCAGCCAATGGCTCAGGGAGACCTGAGGATGATGCCCTGTGGGGGCTGAGGATCTCTGGGCACTGACTGGGGAGGCAGGTGGCACAGGAGGGAAATGGGGCTCCTGGGCCAGGCTGCCAAAAGGCAGGGTGAGCGGGCACTCAGATCCACCACCTGGACTCCCGTGTGTGTCTTTGCCTCCGTGCCTCCCCCTGGTGAGAAAAGCTCAAACCCTCTACACCACCCTCGCTCCTCCCTGCCCCATCCAGAGTGGTGAGAGCTCCAGGAGAGGAGAGTGAGGGGCAGGGGGAGCCCTGACCACCCCTTTCCCTCCCCCACCAAGTAGAAAAATCTGACCTCGCTCAACCTTTGGCATTGGTTCCCCTGGTTCCCAAGAAACATCTTTCTCCCTCAGACCTCAGTCCTGACCCAGGAGAGAGATGGGCAGTGCCAACTCTGCACCTCCTTCCCCCATGGGGGTCTCCAAAGCCCCCAAGAGGTGTTACCCATGCCACTGCCCTCAGCCCAGAGTACTCATCCAAGATGGAGAGGTGTGCAGAACTCTACTCCCAAAGATTCAGAGGGTCCAGAGTCCCCCAAGAACCAGCACTCTCCCCCTCCCACCAACCCCAGGCCACAGACCCCTGGAGGGAAGGGAGGGATCCAGGTGACTCAGAGCCGCCCACTGTGACCTCCCCCCACCAGTCAGCATGGCCTCAGAGACCAGTGTGGTGTCCAGAAGATGATGCACGCTCAGGTGGAGCCTGGCCCTTTGTGGTGACAGAGGAGGCTATGGAGGTCAGGAGAGAAGGCTCTGGGGAGATAGGAAGGGACAGGCCCCCACCCCATGCCAAGGAACCATTTGCCTGATCATCGAATATGAACCTGTTCACCCACCACCAGCCCCTCCTGGCAGTATTTCCCAGGAAGACTTTTAGGAGTCTCACAGCTACCCTGGGCCACCTCTCTGAGCCTCTGGATCTGGAGGTGGGGACAACTAGGGCCCTTGCCGGCCCCGGCTAAGAGAGGGAACCTTGAGGGGCTCCCATATGAGAACAGAGCACTCCAGTCCTGGGACTGAGAAATTTTTGATGCCACTCTCTGAGTGAACACTGGGCAGGGTTAGGAAGAAAATACCCCCAATATATGTGTGCCCACTGTAAGCCAGGGCAGGGAGCAGCCAGTCACTGCTGTCACATCCACTGAGAAATGGAGTTGGTGATTGGCTTAGTGAGAGGAGCCTGGGGGAGGATGATGGAGTCTCCCAGCAGTGGAAAGACATGAGCTTTGGCCTTTCAGGTTCCTGGATACTGTGCTGAGGGAGGGGCAGCAGCCCTCCATTCACAGAGGCCTCCTGGGAGGGGAGAAACCAGGGTGGTGGACGGTGGTCGGCCCAGCAGAGGGCAGGCTTGGGAAGAGTGGCGGGGCTGTCCTGAGGGGAGTGGAGCCCTGCTGTAGGAGAGACCTTTCCCTACCTCTCAGAGCTCATCTGGCTCTTTTCTTTCTTTCATTTTCAAATTAGAGGCAGCAAAAGGACAAGCTTAACTGTCTCTCATCCCCTTTCCATACCTTCAGCTTTGATGTCCACCCCTCCTATGATGCCTGCTCTCTTGGGAAGGTAAAGGCAGGAGCTGGTGGCTGAGGCAGCCTCTGGCCTTGAGGATGGCGGCACCAGGAGCAGCTGGATGGGAGGTAGGAGCCTGCGGCCCGGCCCCTGGCGTCTGTGGGCAGCCTGGTGGTGAGGGAGTTTGTGGCTCTTGCTTCAAGGAGGTGGGAGGCTGTGAGAGTCAGGAGTGCAAGGTGGACCTTGCCCTGGGGGCAGGACAGTGTTCTGTGCACGGCAAACGTGTGTTCATACACACACATGTAAGTGTGAGCATGTGCTGTGTCATCCACAATAGGGTGTGTGCCAGCAACGTGTGCAGAGCCCAAATCCTAGCTGAGGGACTGGCTCATCCCGTATTTTGAGGCCTCGGTAGCATTCTTATCCGGGGGCCACATGTGGAGCTGATGGTGGTGTGGCAGGCCTTGCATGCAGGACTGCCCCAGCCCACTTGACTGTGTAAATCTGCTCTGTGGAGGGGGCAGAAGTGTCTCCAGCAGGGGCTCTGCTGTGCAGCGCGAGGCCTGGCAGTCCATGCAGCCCAAAGGGGCTAGACCTGCTGAGCTGGCTCTTCAGAAGCATCCAGTCCTGAGGATACTGTTCACAGGGAGAGGTTTTGGGTGCTGGTGCCCCCTCGCCTACTGGGGTTCGTCCCTGAAGAGGGTCCAGCAAGTTGGAGATGGGGCGGGAAGGGGGGATGAAAAATAGGCCAAATTCATGTCCCAAGTCACAGGCTAAGCCCAGTGAATTTCCCTGTTCCCTACCTCAGTTTACCTATTCAGGAAATGTTCCAGAGTGCTGGGCAGGGTAGGCTCCAAAGCTGGGGTCAGGCGGTAACAAACAAAATCCCAAGCCAACCTCCTCCTCTATGCAAAGATCATTTCCGTCACCCTGAGATGGGGTGAGTGGATGTTGGGGGTACAATGGTATTCTGGGGGGCCTTGCCCTGCTCAGGACCTCGTCTTCGGGGGTCTGGCCCTCACCCGGCCTGCCCAAGGTCACCAGCAGTAGCAGTGGCACTTACATCTGTCCCAAGGTCTGGAGAGGGGAGAACGGGCAGCCTTACACCCTGGTGGGGACACTCACGATTTCTTTCTTTCTTGAAGAAACACGAGACCCTCAAGATTCACGTACTGCGTGATGGAGAGAACAAATACCAACTGTTCCCCCCAAAATATAATGTATTTTGTACTTTGTAAAGTGTTAATTAAAATGGAGAAAAATATCATGTTGGCTGAGGGCGTCTGATTTTGTGCTGCTCCAGGGCCACACCTCATCTCTTTCTTTCTTCATTCCATGGTCGGGGAACATGGCCAGGGGTTGGAAGGAAGGCAGAACAACCTCCCCGTCCACACCCAGCGGCTGAGAGAGGACACATCCCCAGAGCAAGAGGGGCTGTATTAGTTACCTGATGCAGGGTAACGAGTTGCCCCAAACGCAATGGATTAAAATGATTGTTTACGTGTCACCGTTTCTGTGGGTTAGGAATTCGGGAGCAGTTTGAGCAGTCCACTCAGGGTCCCTCGGGAGGCTGCAATCATCTGAAGTCCTGGCTGGGACTGGAGGATCTACTTCCCAGGTGGTTTATTCACAGGGCTGGCAAGTTGGGCTCAGCTGTTGGCAGGAAGCCTGTTCCTCTCCACATGGGTCTCCCCATGTGGCTGCTTGAGTGTCCTCACAATACGGTGCCCAGATTCCCCCAGGACAAGGGATTCAAGGGCCAGTGTAGGAACCAAAATGGTTTTTTGGCCCTGAGCCTCAGAATTCACATGCCTCTGCCTCCACCATACTCTGTCACCATACAGCCCTGCTCTGATTTGGCACAGGAGGAGAACACACAAGGGTGTGAAACCAAGAGGGCAAGGTCACTGGGGTCATCTTGGAGACCGGCTACTGTGCCCATCATTCCTCCCAAACCTCTGGCACAGGCAGGCCTGGGGGTGAGGGGGCCTGCGGAGCAGGACAGGGCCTTGCTGGTGCATGGGGAGGATACGGGGCTGGATTCCGGGCCACAGGGCCTCTGGCCCAAGCCTGGAGCCCTGCTGTGGATGTCACACCCCCAGGAAGGTCCTTGGTGCTAGAAGCCCAGGAGCTGACGCCTCCCGACAAGATACCCTGGGGGCACGAGGGAGGGCTCCGTGCCCAGCGTCCCTAACACAGGGCTCTGGCATTTGGTTCCTGCCCTTTTGACAGGTAGGCACGCAGGATGCCCAAGCAGGACAGAGGTCTTGGACCTTGGACACCCTTCACTGCCCCTCTCTGACGTTTTCCATAGAGGGCCAGTGTGACCAAGGCAGTGCTGAAGACCTGAGCCTGCACTGAACCCCACCAACCTCCATTCCCACCTGTCTCACCCCTGCTCGCAGGAAAAGCGGACCTGGGGATTGAAGGGAGTGACAATGAGGATGAAGCTCACTCACTACCCTGAGCCCAAGAAAGTTCTGGATGCTGTGAATGCTTTCCCTTCTGGGGTCTTCAGACTACGCCCCCCTCATTCCTTCAGAGACCCCATTGGAGCTGGGACATCCACGGGGACTCTTGATTTCCCCCAAAATCTCAAAAATTACAAAGAACTCCAGGGCCCGATCTCCCATTCCCACCACTCACTCACAGTCACTGTCACTCGGGCTGTGCTGGACCTTGTGCCAGGTGCTGGGGACCCCGAGGAACAGGCTGTGGCCCCTGGACCTGCGTCTCTCTAGGAGGTGAGAAGACAGGGAAAGGAGCTATTCCAAAGAGTGCAAGGCCAGGCTAGACCACAAGGGTGTGCTGTGCCCAGGGGGAGGGAATGACCACTGTCCAGCAATAGGGGGCAGACCAAGAAGCCAGGACATTAGGGTTGACCTTGGTAAGATGGGGACCCAGCAGAGGGAGGAGCAAAGGCGCAGAGGGCCAGAGGGAACCTTGGCTGGAATGGAGGAGTGCGGTGGGGGAGGGAGGAGTTGATGTGGCAGGTAGGGGATGAGGCTGAAATGCAAGGTGGGTGCTCAGGTCCGCCAGGGGCCTCACCCTCCTATAGGCCATGGGGAGCCACTGAGGACTTCCACGCAGGGGACCAAACTTAGCATCTGAGTGGGAGTCTTCGTTATGAAGAGGGCTGATAGGAGCAGGAAAGGGGAACTGCCAGGGTCCTGATCTCAGTTCTCAGGAGGAGGCCCCTGGCTGGTTCTAGAATCGTCCCTGTGCAGAGTTGGGGTGGTGGGCGCAGTGGAGTATCAGGGGACCAGCAGATGTCCAGCCAGGCCTCAGAACCATGACTGTGCCCCTCGCCCAACCAGGGCATAATTCCTCCTGGAGCAGCTCTGGCTGCTTGTGGCAGGTTCTCACCACTGCTCACATTCAGACCCCCAGGGGGGTTACCCATGCCAGGACTCCACTCCCAAGAGTCTGATTCAGTTTCTCTTGGATAAAATATCGGTGTAAAACGTCCCCCACCCTCTCTTAAAAGGTAATGTAAAGAACTGGGCCACAGAACAGCAGCAACTGTGGTCACATGGCCCCCCGGGTTTATCATGTGACATTCCTCTGGGGGGGCAGGGGGCTCATGATGGTCAAAACGAGCTCTCCAAAGGGAATGTGCGGGATGAGATCGTGGGGGTGGTTGCACCACATAGACAATATGCTAAAACCACTTAATTGTACACTTTAAAATGGTCCTACGTCATGTGACTCACATGTCAATGTTTTAAAAATATCGATGTGGTAGAAAAAGCAACAGGAATGGATGCTGGGCGTGAAGGATGGCCAAGAAAGAATATGAGTTATTCTGACACTCTTGAGGGTTAGAGGAAGTCCCTATCAACATGGTGGAGGCAGCACAGAGAAGGAGGAGGAGGACGGAGGCAAGAACCGGGAGCTCCCACCTCGCAAATGTTGGTGGGGGAGCATCTCATTTGAGCTGTTTTTCCAGGAGCTCTGGACCTGAGCTGATCCAGCGGGAAGCTGTGCAGCGTCAGCGAGACCCAGGCCCATCTGCCACCCTGATGAGCATGGGGCACCGGGAGGGTCCTGTTGTCCCGGGAGAACCTCGGAGAGCAGGCAGAGCCTCTGAGGAGCCTGTAGGGAACAGCCCACGTTGTTTTCAGGGCAATTAATACTCGGTGTCTTGGACTCAAGATCACCGAGCGTGTCATGAAATATGTGGTAAGTGTCCAAACTTAAAAAATTAAATGAAGGCACCAGTGATCCCACTTCTTAGGTATACACTTGAGAAAACTGAGAACACGTTCACACAGACACTTGTACCGAATTCAACAGTTGGTGGACATTTGGGTGGTTCCACTTTTTGGCTATTATGAATAATGCCAGAACTTCATGTACGAGTTTTACATTGGCCCAGCGTTTTATTTTTTTTGGATCATTCGCATACATCAAAACAATCAATCAGTAACCTCCCAGATGATTCTATCATACAGGCAAGGTTGTGAGGCCCAGGGTGAGGGGTTGAATCTGCCCAAAGGAATCCCCTCATGAACATGGCCCCCAGAGCAGGCGGCCTCATCTTGATTCCCTAGTTTGAGGCCAGACTCATTAGAGGCAGCCTGCACCCAGATGCGCCAGCTGGAATGAATGCGTCCTTCTCACCACTACATCCCCTGCACCTGGCAGCTCCTGGCGTACAGTCAGACAGGAACAGGGACCCAATCAGGCCTTTGCTTCATCTTCAGTGTTCTCCCGCTGTAATGAGGGTGGATGACTTAGCTGTGGAACAGCTTTCGGTCATGAGCCTGTGCCTGTTCAGTTTCCGTCTCTGAGGGTGGACTCACAAGGGCCATTTTTCTGATGGGCACAGATTCCTGTGCTCTTCTCTGGCAATTCAGCTGGCACCACCCTACCAGAGCGACAGCAAGACCAAGTCTCTCTGCTCCTCATGGGCAGCCCCCACACCAGCTACATCCCACATGTTTGCCTCCCTAGCAAGACAATGGACTCCTGGTTCAAGAAGGTGACCACACTCTCGGGATTTTTCCTTTTAAACTTGACTGCTCAGCATGCCCTCAGTGTGGCCCTGAGAAAATCACAGCAAGAGGGACTCCAAGCACTGTCTCCAGCTCAAGCTTAATCTGGGCTGTTCCGTGTGAAATATCAAGGTTGGTGTGGAAGAAAGGCTGGGTTTCTTGGTCACCACAACATGAGCGTCTGAGGGTAGCTGGGTGATGCATCCTGGGAGAGAGAAAGGCAAGTGTGGGCTCCTTGGGGGAGGGGATACATTCCTGGGGCTCAATCCTGGGGCAGGGCAGGCCCCAGGAGAATGGAGACCTCACAGAGCCACCCCAGTGCTGGGGACCACCCCCAAGGCCATCTGAAGTGGTCTCTGGGAAGGTCAGGCTGCATGGTTAGGCCGAGGCACATGAGCACTCCCATGCTGCCCCTGCGGGGAGAACGGCCCTCAGAGTTGTGAGTAACTCTGCTGCTTGTCAGGAGGTGCTGGGACCTGACCAGGGCTGCCCATGAGGAGAGAGAACAGTGTGGATCTTCAGAAACGCAGCCCGAGTGTCTACCTTGTGCCAGGTGCTCAGCGAGATTGTCACCTGCTGTGCCAAGTCAGAGCACTCTTCCTGCCGCGTGGTTCTCAGCTTCCGACTGTGTCACATGAACACAGTGAGTGCACAGTAGGTGTTTCCTGACCTCGTGAAAATGCGAGCCAACCACATATTCAAGAAACAAGCATGATCAGGACAAGACTATCTTGAGTGAGTCAGGGGCGGACCTGACGAGAATGGCAGGCCAAGTGTTTTGGATTCACTGATGTCAGGGTCTGTGTGCCAGCAAGAGACCCCCGTCCCGGCCAGAAATCATCATGGACTGGGAGCCTGTATGCCCGGCGGGTGCTCAGGGTACAGAAGACCGAGACTTAGGCCCCTGGGAACGGCTATCCACTGAGGGAGATAATGGTGGCCACCATGTGATGAGAGTCCCTCCACCTTCTCAGGCCACACCTGCCACTTGGGCTCTGCACTGGCCTGCTCCACAGACCCCAATACATGCAGAAGGACAGAACCTGAGTGTAAGAAGTCAGGACAGCCAGAGGACACGTCGGAGTGGCCCATGGTCACTGCATTCAGGGTGTCCTCACACACTCGCTGAACTGACAGGAGCCCGGAGCCTGCAGACAGACTTTTCGCTGGGAACAAAAGGATAAATTATAGCAACGAAGCTAATGGTGTAAACAGTTTCTGTGTCTGTGGGCCTGCCGAGGTCACAGGGAACCAACAGAGCCAGCGGCAGAGGGAAGGCCCGATGGAAACAGCCCCTGAAACACCAAAGTGCCTCGAAACACTCTGCAGTGGGTTTTTGAAAGATAAATCCTTATTGTATTTAAATTATACATTTTTTTTTGCATTTTTACAAGTGTTTTTTAAAAATGCTTTTCACAATTTCAAAAGACATTATTAGAATCCAGCCTTCAAAGGAAATACTTAGGCCTGTGCGTGCATACGGTCGCGCGCAGGCACACACACGCACTCTCCGCAGTCTGTCTCTGGAGGCAACATGAGAACCAGAACCGATGGTGCCTCTGGGACAAGAGACGGGAGACTTAGTTTTCATAAGACACTTTGTACCAAGTACGTATGTTCTGTGTTCAAAAATATCAATAGCTTTGTTTAGAAGAACTGATTTAGTAAACAGTAATATAAACTACAATTTAAGAAAGAACACTTTCACTCTGAAATGAGCCTTTTGGTCTAATTGCATTCTCCCCGGTATGAAAAACATTATTTTTTACTTTGGTGGCTGTGGTAAGGCACTCTAAATATTAAATATCCTGCTTTCTTTTAAATGCATGTAAAACATTCCTCCAAACGGGCCTCTGCAAACAGCTCCTGGCACGCCAGCTTTGTCATTTCAAATCTTTCCCCCTTGGGAGACCCTCTGGGCCTTGTGGAGCCTGGCCTGTAGCTTCTGCCTCTCTGAGGCCCCGGGGGGCCTCTGTTTCTCTGCTCCACGTGCCCGTGGACAGCCTCTGACAGGGCCTCTTCCAGGGCACAGGGGGACTGGAACCCTTGGTCAGGCTGTCCCCTGCTTGCACAGACTGCTCACTCACAGCCCCAGGAAGGAGCGCAGCGCCAGGGAGCCTGCAGCCTGAGAAGCTGCTGCTGGGCGCTCGCTCTGGCTCCTCACCACTACGCGGTCTCTCCTGATGCCCTGGCAGAGGGTGCGCTGGGGCAGGAGGAGGCCAGCTGGGACCTGGGAGGGGAAGCAGCGCCCAGGGAACTGGTCCTGGCCCAGCCGCACACTGGACGCTGCTGCCACATCAGGTAGTCTGCTCTGTGGGCACGCACTCACGCCCGTCCAGTCCAGCCTTACGCTCCATGGCAAATACCGGTCTTCCAGGCAACCGATTCCCAGGCACCCTCGGATGTTCTTGCCTCACACAAACAGCTCTCCTTTGTCTGCACAGAAAGGAAAAGGGTGGCTTGGCTGGGCTAGGCCAGAGGCAAGTCACCAAGAAGAGGAAGGGTCATGAGAATAGGCTTTCTAGAACCAGGTACAAACAGAGCCCAATGTTTAACTTCAATTTCTACCAGGCATTAATGCCTCCTTTTGAAGGGAAAGGTATACTATCCCCAAACCAAAGACATGTGCAAGCCCAGAATGACGGTGTGTCCGTCACATGGAGAAGAGCACATGCACAGAGCTGTAGGCCCAGGAGGCTCCTGGACATGGCCCACTCTGCTCTCCCCATATGCACGCCCCTCACCCACAGTCATGGCCCACTCTGCTCGTCCCTTATGCACACCCCTCACCCACAGTCGCATCCGACCACACCCTGCCCTCCACACCTCCTGAAGTCTGAGCACCCTCCAGTCCTGGTCATGCCCTGATAGAGGGAGACCTCCATCCGTCATCCCTTGTCTGGGTTTCCACATCTCGGGAGCATTTGGTCAAGGGACACAGGGTGACTGGGCACCTCTTTGGGCCGGGTCGATGTCTGTGTGCTGGGAGCTGGGACACGACAGTGAGTGAACACGTACGGTTCCTGTCCTCATGGGGCAGGAGCTAGTCAAACAGTTAGAAAGAAACAAACGATCAAGCCAATATATACGTGTTTACAAACTGTAAAAAGTACAAGGAGGGACAAGAACAGATGAAGTGCTCTAGAGGACAGTCCAGGAGAACAAATCTAGACTGGGCTCGGGAATGCCCACCTCTGGACGGGACCCCAGACCTGGTGGGGCAGCCTCCTGCTACCCAGCCTTCAGACCCCACTTCTGTCCACATCAGCTCTGGGCACTCCTTGGCACAGAGGCCCCATTTTACCACCTCCACCTGAGAAGCAGAAGAAGTAGACAAGACATGGAGAAGCCAGGACTAAAATAATCTGGCTGATTAATAAGGAATCCTTTTGTTCCCATCCGTCAGAGCCCCTCTGTTCTGACAACCACCCTGGGGCCTCCACCCTCAGATTTTACGTGTTTAACAGAACAATTCAGTCTGGCCCCCAAAAGGTTAGCAGATCTCAGGGGAAACCAACCAAGTCCAACTCCCAGCTGACCACATGCAAACGCTGGGCACAGAAGGGGAGATACCCAAGCTCTGATGCTCCCTCTACTGAGGACAATCACGGCACTTGGAGGGTGGCTGTGGGGTCTCGGGGGAAATCTAGAAGCGGATTTCATTTCAGTGTGACCCAAAACGTCCACATGGCATGACGGCAAACAGAAAACAGTGTACTCTAGTTGAATATTTCTCACATTTCATATGGATTTCCAAGGATGTGACTTTGCACAGTTTAAGCCGTAGATCATTGATACCTCCAGATTGAGTCCATAATGACTCTTAGTTTTTAAACCAAAATAGCTTTAGAAGAGTCTGGCACCCTCAAGACATTAGCATATGGAAGTGCTGACTCCCAGTGACGGTGCTGAGGGTCTACCCCGGTCATCACTGCGCCCGAGGGTGCTGTGCACACAGTCACCCCCCACCACAGTCCACGCCACAGCCCATGTGTGTTACAGGCCTGAAATCTGAACCTCAGACGACAACTGAAGGGCAGTCAGGACTCTGGGTCGGGGGGGCCTCTGGATAGTCCTCACAGTAACGTAGGGCCAGAGAACACTAACGAGGATGACCCCACTCATTGTCCCGGCCCAGACGCCTAAAGAGAAAACAATGACTCACCAGAGATGAGTAATTGAGATTTACAAATTAACATTCTTAGGTGCAAGGAAATAGCGAATTTACATGAGGATCCCCACAAAATGAAATTAATTTTCTTCAGTCTTACCAGTCAGGTCAACTAAAGAGCAGCAGACTGACCTGACAGTTACTGTGGTGGAACGGGAGAGGCAATCAAGGAAAGCGCACATCCGAGAGCGGGAGGCACTTGGGTGTCTGACGGCTTTGTAACTGGGCAAACCTTCAAGAACAGCTCCATTCCAGCCTTGGCTTTGATCATTCTCTCCCGGCACTTTGGAGAAATGGGGCATATTTCCCTCCACAAAACCCCAGAGCATCTGACAAATCAGCGTCCTGCCGTCCCTCATTCCTGGGTTGGGTCAGGGTTTGGGCTTGGCCAGGAGCGGGATGAGCCCGACACTTTCATTTCCCAATGGCTCTCCCGGGGATTCACCAAACCTCTGCTGGGTTCCCCAGCACCCTGACATTCTCGAGGGTCCACCTCCTACCACCGATTGGCATCCTCTTGAGAAAATTCACTTTCACATGAGCCCAACCACAAATCAAAGGAACCAAAAACAAAAATCCAGGATGAAAAAAGACACATATTATACAACTTCAAGCCAAACAACGTCTGGATGAGCTGCTCTCTGTAATTATCCACGCGGGGCGCCCCTCCACTGGATGGATGGACACTGAAAGCTGCCCACGGCTTGGGGTGAACCCAAGAGAGTGCAGCTCGGCCTGTCACTGGGGCCACACGGGCTTCGCCACTTACTGGTAAGGGGAGAAAAGTGGCTGAGTCCACAGCAAATGCAGGAAACCTGGACTTGTGGGTTGAACTCCATCAAGCTGAAGAGAGTGGGTGGAATCATTTCCAGAAGAGCGGTTTCCACTAGGTTTGTTCCGTTGCCAAGAATTCCGTAGCCTCAAACAAAAACATGTCCTTCTACATGACAGTAAAAACAGCGGTCAGTAAGTCAAACCAAGTGCAGCTCTCCTCACCAGAAATTCAAACTGCACCGTTCAGATGCTTTCGAGCCACAGGGATTGTTTTCTCCTCCTTGGTTGGCAAAATCACGTTAATGACACTTGGAAACGAATCAGTTTCTTTTCTCCTCTTTTAAATTCTTACTCTTGGCGTATGTCAAGCAAACAAACCAAGCTCAAAATACAAACTTCCCACACCTGGAGGGCAACCTGGAGGGGCCTAGTCAACAAATCACCCAGAAACCCCATGTGAACACAGGAGAGCCTCAGAAGGGCAGTTGTCCCCCTACTAACAGCTCTAAGTTTCATACTGACCAGGAGAGCAAGCCAAATATAAAACAACTTCTGGCCAGATGCTGAAAACTCTCAGAAATGATGTTTTGCTTATAAAAAGTGGAATACTCATCAGTGCTGCCAGATGTTTCATCCCAGGGGCATGGACCTCAGCTTGAAAACCCTAAGGCTCTTCTCCCTCTGTCTCTGTTTCTTGGTGCAGCCTCTCTGGAGAAGGCAGGGCCAGAGTCTCTGGCCCAGGCGACAGGAGGGGAGAAAGCAGTTCCTTCTCCACTCCAGAGGTTTACCACAGAATTACTAAGCTCTGGGCTGGCTATTTGTCTACAGAGAAACCAGGGCTACTATCGTTCTGTCAGGAACGTCACCCTCACCCTCTATTAACTGAACTCACTCTAACTAGGTCTTCCCACAGCCACGTTCCCTCCCTCAGGCTGAGGTCTGTGCCTGTGAATCCAACAGACACCGACCCTTCGCCATCGACCCCTCTACACCTTCCCAATGACCTGCCTGCAAGAGGCTCTCACCATTTCATACAGCATAGCCCGTGCCCCTACAAGCCACATGCTTAACCATCCCCAATCCTGAGAAGGGCAAGTATCGGGGGACATTCACCCGAGTCACAGGAAGGGTCCATACTGTTAGGAAGACAAACTTGTGAGAACTTGGAAGGATTCTGGTGAACAGAAGGAGCAGATAAGTGCCAGGTCATTCATTCACTCCACAAATATGTCCCAAACAGCAAACATAAGCTAAACATCTAACTGGTGATGGGAACATGAACGGAAGGAAGAGACCCGGTCCCTCTCTCTGAGTTCAGTCTAGTGGAGGAGGCAGAGGTCAGCCAAAATTAACACCCAATTAATCTGTGCTGACTGCAAGGATGGCAGGACAGGGGCCTCCGTGAGGGAACGTCAGGGAGCCTGATGTAGTTCATGGGCAGGAACGGTCGGGAGGCTTCACTCTATCCACGCAGTCTGAGCGATGAGTAGGAGTGTGGAGGGGAAGGGAGAGCACGGTATTCCACGTAGGGGACACAGCACCTGCACAGGGAGGGAGGGGCCATGGCCCACTGAGGGAGTTTAAACAAGGGCCGGGTGGATGAAGCCAGGGGACGAGGGGGAATATTTGCAAGATGCCCCTGGGAAGCAGGGAGGGCAGGTCATGCAGGATGCTGTAGACCACGGAAGGGTTTGGTCTTTATTCTAAGCACAATGGGGAGACGGTAAGAGTTCTAAGTAGGGAAGGGACATGATTCCTAGAGGGGAACGTGAGTGGATGTGGCAAACAGTGGAGAAGGAGCGGGGGGGGACGAGCAGGGGTTCACTTTTGGACCCACTGAACTCACAGTGCTTAGAGACGGCCAAGGGAAAACATCAAGTGGCACTGAGAGATGTCTGCACCTCCGAACAGCAGGCTTGGCCTCACCAGCCAGCTGGAGAGTCCTAAGCACACAGACGGTGACTGCAGCCACGGTGAGGGTGAGACCTTCTGAAGGAGAAGGCAGAGGAAAGGAGGAGAGCACAGTCCCGCCTCGGGGACCTCTGACATGGGAGGGCCTGGCCCAGGAGGAGAGCCAGGAAATGAGTCCAGAAGGAACGAGAAAAGAAGAGAGCACTTGGAGAGCCCAGTCACAGGGGCGAAAGGAAGACCGCTCTTCACCAAGATGCTCAGCACGTCACGGCCAATGTCAAACGCTGCTGAGAGATCAAGAAAGGGAAAGATTGGACAATGGTCTCCAGGTTCTTTATTATTGTTTTCAGCAACGTGGAGGTCACCGTAACCCTAGCAAGAGCCAGTCAGCAAACTGATAAGTGTGGAAGCTGAGTGGAATGGACAGAAGAATGAGAAGGAGACGAGGAAATGGGGACAGTAAATCAATGCAGCTCCTGAGAACTCTCGCCTAGAAGGGGAGGCAGGAGGTGAAGCGAAGCGGTGGGACTTGGGGGAATGGGAGGATGTGGAGAGCTCCACACAGGGCCTCTTAAGATGGAAGACACCTGAGTCAGGTGTCAAGACTGATGGCGAGGGACGAGTAGAGAGGGAGAGGCTGAAGTTGTGGGGAAGAAGGCCCAGCAGATGGAGTGAGGCTTCTGAGGAACGGGGGGAGAAGGGATCCAGGGCACAGAGAGAAGCATCAGCTTCAGCAGGAAGAGACACGCTTCCCCCACCACTATAAAGGGAAGGGACCCAGAGCGGGGACAGGTAGAGGCAAGTGTGCAGGAGTCCGAGTGGGAAACTGAGGGCTTTCTCAGCTGACGGCATCTGTTTCCTCTATGAAACAGGAGGCAGGTTCTTCTGCTGAAAGTGAAAGACGGGAGGGTCAGCGGTCTGGAGGATGAAGTGTGGCCAACTTAGCTTTCCAGCAGGATTTGATCTTGGTGCCTCTGCTGAGGGATAGCTTTGGAAAGACAGATTCTAAGTGCTTTGGTGAAGACAGCGGCACACCAACGGTCCCTAAGTTGACTCAAAAGGAAAAGAGGGGTTTACTGACCCAGAAAGTGTACACCTAGGTGAGCGAGGCTGGCAGAGCTGGGACCTGGCCTCTGCTGCCTGGCTCGCAGAGAGCTTCTTTACCTAACTGTGCTCTGGCAAGGGCCACTGGAAAGAAATCACTGTTGTCACTGACAGAGGGAGGCTCAGGCCACAGTCAAGATCATGGTTGTGGCAGGCTACTTCTATAATGGCCCCTAGTGAGCCCCGTCTCCTGCTGTTCACACCCACGTGTACTCCCTTGTGTGGGGGCTGGACCTAGTGACTTGCTTCTCACAAGCAGAAGGCCAGCAAACGTGAAGGTGAGGTCACTGCCCAGATTCAATGAGAGGACACTGGCTTCTGTCTCACTGGCACTCCGTCTTACCCTCTCATTTGGTCACTCTGACGGAGCCAGCTGCCATGTTGGGAGCTGCCACATGGAGAAGCCTACATGGCAAGGAACCAAGGAAGGCTTGGCCAGCAACCATTTGCTGGACAACCACCAGCAAGGAATTGGGGCCCCTGCATCCTGCCAACAACCATCGGTGTGCTCCTGGAAGCAGAGCCTTCCCAGTGGAACCCTACGATGACTGCAGCCTTTGAGAGACTCAGAGCCAAAGACCCAGCTAAGACCCCCCAGATGCCTCACCCACAAAATTCAAGTGGTACTTCTACCCACTGGTGCCGGCAGTATCAACTGGTAAAACGTCTGGAAAGCAATTTAACAATACATACTGACAACAATAAAAATATCCTACTCCTTTGACACTTCTGGGATTTATCCTAAAGGAATAATCCAAACGAAAGAAAAAGTCACGTATGCACACAAGATAAATGTCATAATATCTCCAAAGGCCACTGCACTCCGTCTCCAAAGAAGTATGCCACCTGACAACAGGGAAATGCTTATGTAATTTTTTAATACAATGGTTAAATGAATAATTAATTATGATAAATTAAATTGATGCTATATCATACAAATATTAAAAACTGTAACTGTGAAAATATTACCACCATGGAAAAATGATTTATGTAAGTATAAATGATAAAACAAGCATATAAAACCACACCTATGCTGTGATTACTGTATACAAATGTGCACAAATGAGGGCCGGCCCTGTGGCGGAGCGGTTAAGTGTGCACGCTCCGTTGCGGCGACCCGGGACTCCCAGGTACTGATCCCGGGCGTGCACCGATGCACCACTTGTCAAGCCATGCTGTGGTGGCGTCCCATGTGGAGTAGAGGAAGATGGGCACAGATGTTAGCCCAGGGGCAATCTTCGTTAGACAAAAGAGAGGGATTGGCATCGGATGGTAACTCAGGGTGAATCTTTCTCATCAAAAAAAAGGGCCGGCCCCGTGGCTTAGCCCTTAAGTGTGCGCTCTCTGCTGCTGGCGGCCTGGGTTCGGATCCTGGGCACGCACCGACGCACCGTTTCTACGGCCATGCTGAAGCCATGTCCCACATACAGCAACTAGAAGGATGTGCAGCTATGACATACAACTATCTACTGTGGCTTTGGGGGAAAAAATGTGCATATATGAACGAGGACTGGAAGAAAACAGTAGACAATGAACAAAGATGATTTCATGTGCTGGTAGGATTACTGAGGATTTCTACAAGATTTAGTCTTATATTAATGGCCCTCTCTTCAGACCAATATCAGAAACAAAAAGGTTAAATATACAAGCTTGAGAAAATGTCTCAATCATTCCTCCCTGCATTAATCACATTCCTCTGAAATCAGTGAACATCAAGCTCCTTTTAGGGGACACTTGTTTTCTCTTTGAAAGTCTCACACAGTTTCCTGTCTCTGCTGAGAGAAAGGCTCACAGCTCCTCTGCTGAGGGGTGGCTCTAATCCTCCACCCAATCCTTTATCGGTTCCTTTCCATGGGAGCTGGGGATGAGGGCACTGGGAAGGGACAAACAGAACAGTGGTCCCAGGAAGTGATAAGAGAGGTAAGAGTCAAATGAAGGCAGGTGGTTCTAGCCCATGAGAGCCCCACTGCTCACAGCTCCAGACTGCACCATCCCAAGGAGGTGTAAGGTCCACTACTTGTTTGCCCAGCTGTGCCCCATCCACCAGAATAGACTTCTCCTTTATCCATTAGGAACAGACTATGGTCCTGACCACAAGCGACCTATCAGACAAACAGAGGGAAGGTTGATGAGAAGAAATCCTTGGCAGCCCAGTGTCCTGCTCAAAGGACCCAAAGCACGGGAGCATTCCCTACTGCTCCTGAACCTGAGGGGGCCAGGTCCAGGCAGGCTGCCCCACACAACCTCCACTTCTTATTCTTTCTCACTCCACTGCAGCCTGGTTTCTGCCTGCCCCTCCACTGACGCGGCTCTTGCTAAAGGAAAGGGCCAGATGTCCTAAGGAGAAGACCCAAGAGCTCCTCCATCCCAGTCCATCCTTGAGGAACCACTCCCTTCTCCACAAGCCTTTCTCTTTCCCATCCCTCTCTTCTGCCTCTCCCATAGCTTCCAATCTTGCTCCCTAGCTCAGCCTTACTCCTTACCCTTCAGTGTTGGAATCCTTCTCCAAGGTCTGTCTTCTGCCCTCTTCTCTCCTCCTCTTCACACTCCCCTGGGAGGCTGCATCCGTTTCCAAGGCTTTCTCTGTCACCCGTACACTGCTATCTCCATCCCAACAACTCTACTGAGTTCCAGACCTGCTTTTCTAACTGCCTAATGAAAAGCACCGTTTACTAAATGCCTATTATTCCAGGCACTGTGCTAAGTCAATAACCAAGAACACCTACGAAGAAACTGAATCTCAGAGAAGGTTGGTAACTTGCCCAAAGTCATTCAGTTAATATGTGGGGAAGCAGGGACTTGAATTCGCATCCATGGGACTTTCAAGTCTGTGCAAGAAGCACTATACTCTACTGCATACTACAAACAATTTCACTCTCTACCTCCTCATCGCTTCTCTCTCCCACTCAACACGAGCCTGCTCCTCTAGGACTCCCCCATCCGGGTTGAGAACATCAGCAGCCACTCATTTGCCAGTGGAGTCAGGCTCCACTCCTTCTAGCTCACTCCCTGGACCTCTTATCAAGCCCCAAATCTGGTCAATCCTCCTTACATATCTCTCCACATGTCCCTTCTCCCCACGCCTTCCCAAGTGGCCTTCATCACCTCCTCCCCCAACACTAGAAAACTCTGCATCGCTCACTCTCCACCTGTCTTCCAGCCTATGCCACAGCACTCCCCTGTAAGCATACCAAACTCCAGCCACCCCACATGCTCTCAGCAGTTAAAGGCTCCACCTGCCACCTCCCCTCTGCCATGAAACATTTCCCACCACCCATCCCTGCTCTATCTGGTAAATTCCTCTGCCACCTCCTCCACGATGCCTTCTGTCCCTTCCATTCCATCAGAAGACTTAATGACTCCCCTTGGCTACTCTTATAGCACTTTCGGTATGCATTCATTTATGTATTTAAGTATTGATTATAGATATCTACCATGTGCCAGGAACTGCCCCAAACATGGGCATAAATGGTGAACAAGATAAAGCCAGCCTGGAACACACACAGAGCCTGGGCACACTCAAGTACAGCTAGTTTTTTCAACTTGTCTCTCCCACTAGAGTGTTTTCCCCCCAAACCTTATTCAAGTTGGTACCCCATGTTCCAGTACTGAACATCCTGGCCTACATTAGCCAGGCGACCATTTGTATAAAATAATTTATTAATTCAGAAAATCCACCTAAAAATTTCCCATCACCCCACCCTAGTTTCCCCCTTTCAAAAGTGCCCCAAGGGGAAGAATGAGTGGCTCTCAGCCCAAGCCTCTTACCTGGACCACCTGTCCATCGAAGGCCTGCGTTCTATGGACTTTGTGACTTCCGCTAATGGCTGAGGGCAATCTGGGGAGAAGCAAGAGATATGGTCATGGTAAGCACTGTGGGGATCTGGCCTCTCCTCTGTCATTCCTCACTGGCGGCCCCACACACACACATAGTAACTGTAAGGGAAACTCTCTAGGTCAAATAAAAAGCAGAGTTAGACACAGGTGCGAAGGTAAAATAATACAAACTAAATCGCTTGGTGATTTTAATATGCGGTCAGAGCTGAGACTGGTGTTTAAATCCACCAGCATAACGCGAGGAACTAGAGGGAAATTTTTTTAAAGACCAACAGAAATAGAACTGAAACAGGAATTTTTGAAGTTAATCAATATGGTTAAAAAGAAATAAGGAATCCAAAGAAGGTCCAGCCATCCCAATCAATGCTCATGCACCTGCCTTCCCACCAGGCTGATGCACAGAGCTCCCCCTGAGATGGAACAACACTCTCCGCAGCTCTCCGTGGAGAGCTCACTGCTCCTCTCAGGCATGAGGAACCTTGCTTGGTACTGCTCTGTGGCTCTATCACACAATAATCACTCCGGAGATGTTTAATGCTTAACACAACTTGAGGAGGGGTAGTCCTTGTGGGAACTCATCTGTAAGGTTCATTTTCCACCACCTTCCTTCCACATTGTCCGTAATAGCTGTTGCCCAGGCTGAAGACTAAAGAATACCACCACCAATGAAATCAGTTCTACAGGTTCGGGGAATCTGAGAATGTCAGGACTGGAAGGGGGTCTGGAAAGTGGTCCTAGTCCAACTGCTCACCCAACTGCCACTGGGTTTCCTTCTCCAATATTCCCAGCCAGTGCAGGCACACCTCCAGGCATGCTGGGGTCCAGACATGCTTCAACAGGCTGGGCCACCTGTACTTTCCCTCTGCTTCTCCTCTGGGCCCTCGTTCTGTCTCTCAGGAATTCCATGAGAGGCGAGCACCTCCTGTGAAAGGACTCAGCACCCCCATGTCTTGACATGAGTACAACCATGTTTGGCCACTCCATTGACCTACAGCCACCAGCATAAAAAGAAATATAAAAGCTGCTTTCTGAGTGGTGGGAACTGGCCCTTCTCCCATGGACATAGTTGCAATGTGTAAAAATTTCAAGGCCCTCGGGCGCCGCAGCCTGGGGCTGACTGACCATCTGTGCTGGGTTGGGATGATAACCACAAAACAATGCACGTACACAACTACTGGGCTGCGACAACAGCCAGGGTGCTCAGTGCATGTATGACACTGATAATCTTTTGTGCATGGAAACACAGAATGCTTGCTCTGTAAACTCTGTAACTGCTTATATAAACTGCTGGAAAGCGAGGCCTGGTGAGAGTTCCACTTGTGGAAGGGACGCCTTGCCCAGGACGTGTGATTCCCACCCACCCATGTCGATTGACAGGACTCTCCCGGTACTGGGGCGTGGATGTTGTGAGTAATGGATTTATTGTGAAGTAATTGATCTGATTTGTTCTCTTTTCGGTCAACCTGGTGTTTCTCTTTCCCGTTGCCTTGTGTCATTTCCCTTCAGTCGATCTGGTGTAGCCAATGTTTTTCCCTTTCTGATGGAGCCAATGTTTTTCCCTCTTATTATATGACCTATTCGAATCTGTCTCTATCTCAGCTGATCGGGGGTTTCCCATTCTGATGGAGCTGGTGTTTTTCCCTATTATTATTTGACCTATTCGGATCTGTTGGAGGACTACCTCCTTTACTATCCTCTGTATAAAAAAATATACCTTCAGTCCATTTGCTTGGAGTGGAGTTTCTTTTACGTCTCCAATCGAATCCCCCGAACCGCTCATAACACCCCATTCCTTGCACCTGTCACCAGGTTGCCCTCAAGGCCAAGTCCCCTCTGGAAAGAGTTCCTAAACACCACCTTCGCCTTTTCCTACAAAGAACCCTAGCCAGAAAATGAAATGTGATGAATTTCATCAAGTTGGCCTTCCCTGGAATAACCACTTTTGGAGACGCTCGGGGTTACCCAGGAGCCTGGACTCTGAAAGCCCCACGTCTAGGAGGAAGTGTTAGCAAACAGGCTTCTCTCAGTACAAGAGAAAAGCCGTTTACACATGTAGCCCAGCTCAGTGACTTCACAACAAAGGCAGGCATTGATGAGGCTGCCTGGTGTGCACTGTCATGTTTATATATACCTCAGATTTCCCAAGAACCACAGAGAGCAGAGAACAGAAAAGAGTCAGCCAAGTCTGCCCAACATAGTCTCTTGAGCCATGCTCCTGATTTGCTCATGAAATTCCAACAGCTTCACAATCAGATGTGGCTCAATCAAATGGGCCACTTCAGGCCCTATGGCAAGAAAGTGGTCCCCCCACCCTCCATCAATCTTGAACAGGTCAATTCACGTCCTTCACCGTCTTGTCAGGACGACAGTGGGCGCTGCCAAAGGAGACCTGTAGCACCTGTGTCTCCTGAGGTCTGTCCAGAGGCAGTGGGACGGGTGAGAGCTCCAAAACACACGCATCTCCCCTCGCTGAAACAAACACAACCAGGGCGAGTGCACTGACGCAGAGTCAGAGCACATCTAACATGAGAGATGACACTGCCCCACCCCTACATTGTTACACAGTGAGATCGGAATGACTTACTCAAGCCACATAAGTTAGTGGCACAGCAAGGACCAGAACCCTGGCCCCCAAGTCCAACACATTGAACCACACTGCCTCCATGACACATGGGGTTACTGAAAAGCATCCTTAGTCTTATTAAAGAAAGCTCTTCACATGTCATTTCACACCATTTGAATTTTTCAGGAAAGTAAAAGCAATAGCCACTTTCTGCAATAGCCACTAGGATTTCTCGGTATGGTGAAGAACAGCACATGTTATATGACACCACTTCTAATAAAGGAAGCAAAAAGAATACATTTGTAGATGCATTTGCTCGCACATGCATTACATCTCTCCAGAAGGATAAACTGTAAACTGTTAACACAGGTTGTCGACAGGGAGAAAAATCATGGTCCTGGGAGGACAGAGGTGGAAAGCAGACTCTTCATCATATGTTCTATGGCGTCATTACGATTCTAAATTATGCAAATATGTTACCTATTCAAAATAGAAAATTTTAATTTTTAAATAAGCATGTAAGATGGAATGTTGTCTAGAAGTCACTCTAAAGAAGAAACTTGGGGCCGGCCAGGTGGCGCAAGCAGTTAAGTGTGCGCGCTGTGCTTCGGCGGCCCGGGATTCGCTGGCTTGGATCCTGGGCGTGCGCTGACGCCCCACTTGTCACGCCATGCTGTGGTGGCGTCCCATATAAAGTAGAGGAAGATGGGCACAGATGTTAGCTCAGGGCTGATCTTTCTCTGCAAAAAGGAGGAGGATCGGCATTGGATGTTAGCTCAGGGCTGATCTTCCTCACAAAAAATAAATAATAAAAAATAATAAAAAATAAATAATAAAAAATAAAGGAATTAAAGCAGAAACTTATTGTTCTTTATAATCCTACTGGAGAGGCCAGATTGGTCTATGTATGGAATTCCTCTGACAGGTTTTAAACAATGAACTTTTGACTATTTACAGTGGAGTCTGGAGTTGAGGGGAAGATCTGCAAACGCACTGGTTCTCAACATACTCCTCACTAATGACCCCCTATCTTCTCCTATAATCCTCATCTTTAAAAACATCTCATCCACCAAATAAATGGCATTATGAATGTTATAATAATATACTTGCCCATCCATATTCATCAGTGACTGATATAATTTGCAGACAGAGCTTTTGATCTGCATGAAATTACTGGTTTATCACAATGAGATGATGTGATTCTAGGCAAAATCAAAGATAATGGACAATGTTGTTAGCTCATATTAGTAGCTGAAAATATGAAGTACTTTAAAATACTGACAAGTGATTCACATCCCCCATTACTATCTGCAAGGACCCCTAAGGGCCTGGGAAAAGTTAATATATAACATTGAAAGGGAAACTGGCTCTAAGTCCAAGTACCTATTGACAGGAAATACAGAGGACAGAGGATCATGTCAACCAGCACCACAGGGATGCATTCAACAAACTGAAGACTGGAAAATTCTATAGAATAAACAATGAGATTTCTTCGTTAAATACATTTCAAGGATAAAAGATTCAAACAAACTTAAAAGACTATAAAAGTCTTCTCAACCACTTGCAATGTCTAGACCTTATCCAGCTTTTGATTCAAATAAATTTTTAAAAATAAAATAAAAATCTATTGACACTTATAAGACAACTGTCAGTTTGAACACTGACAAACTATTTGATATTAAGGGATTACATTGTTAATTATTTTTAGGTGTGATGCTATACTTACCACTCTTTTCAGTCCTTATTTTTTTAGATATGTACTGAAATATTTATGAATGAAATCAACTTTCTTAGGATTTGCTCTAAATTTGCTGAGGGAGAACATGGGGGAAATGTGTAAAACAAGATCGTCATGAGCTGATGATGGTGGAAGCTGGTGATGGCCCATGCGGTGCATTATCTTATTCCATCCACTTTTGCATATGTCTACAATCATTCTTAACAAAAGGTAAAAGAAATGTCATTTGGCATCGTACAGCCAATAAAGACTTCAATACTAAGGGTAAAAGGATTCTGATATGAAATTCAGTGAAAAAAGGCAGAAAACAAAATATACACTGTGATCAAAATTCTATAAACAGACATTTGCATACAAATGAGGGAAGAGGGAAAAAAATGAAAAGAAAGATTTGTCCAGTATGTATTTCTGGGTAATTCCCCTTTATTTTAAAAAATGTTTCATATTGTCCTCATCATATTGATTGACTCGTGTCTACTTTTGAAAATATCATAAATCATTTCTAACATTTCATAATCCAATTTCAAATATCTGGAATAAAGCCTCTCTCTTAAGGCTTTCATTGAATTTTTTGCCCAGACCACATTCTAGGCACTGTAGAGTGTCTCAGGATATCTCAAGCTAGGAAACAAAGGTCATCACTCTGGGGCCAAAAAATAACATCTCTACTTATCAGCAAAGGACCTTTACCAAACAGGCTGAAAATAATCTAGTCCAGATAGTTCCAAACAATGTGCCTTTCAAGACTCCATCTATGTTGTTGTTACGGTTTGCTTTATGTCATCAGATTCTTGAAAATCAGAGGGAGCTTCCTCAGCAAATCACAGCAGAAAAAGCTAAGGGGAGAGCCTCAATTTTCTCTTTTCGGCTCCTGTGAAATCCAAACTGAGAATCTCTGTTGAGTTCCATCCACCAAACTTTCGTCCCATCCTTAGCTTTAGAGGACAGCAGTGTGAATCCATGGCCACAGGCGGCAGGTGAAATCTGAAAAAAAGTTCCCATAAAGCATTCACTGATCTGGGACGTCCAGTTTTTCCAGCAATAAATGGCAGCTTGTTTACCCATTCCAAGAACACACACTATTAACACAGCAACCAACACTTATGGAATGTTTGCTACATGCTAAGTGCTTGAGATGCACTATCTCATTTCATCTTCACACTCACCCAAGGATCTAGTTATCAGATCCTCCCCATTCACCAAGACACAGTCTCGCAAAGCAGTAAAGTTGAACATTACCTTAGTTTGAATCTTGGCAACACCAGAGGGTCTACAGCTGGTAGACCCTGACCAGCTGTGTGATCTGAAACAGACTGTTTGACCTCTCTGTGTCTGTTTCCCTCTATGTGAACTGGAGTTGAGAACAATATCTCTCTTATTGGGTTGTTGTCAGGACTAAATGAGTTAATAGAGCTAAAGCCCCTACAGTGAATAGTACTTGACTTAATGTGTAAGAGCGACGGCACGTACTCACTATCATTACTGGTGGTAGTAAGAGGAGTAGTCGATAGAGGAGAAAATCGAGGCTCCTAGAGATTAAGTAACTTGTCTAATACAGTCACGTGGCCAAGAAGTGGAGGCTGTCTGATTCCAGAATGCACCCTCTTGACCCTGATACTGCACTGTGACATTCTCAAAGCCCTGCCATGAAGAAGCATTCATACCACAGCCACAGCGAAAGTGACACATTCACAGCCCAGTGACTCTGTTGGGTGTTTCACCCAAACGCGATGTGATGTTATCAATCATCACTTTCACTGGCCACATGAGGAAACGGAGGATTTGGTAGGGCTGAAGCCAAGGGCAGCCTGGCTTTAGAATCGGCTCCTTTCCCATAAAACCCAGAGTGAGCACCTTCCCGGGTGGCCTGGGATAGTCCTAGCTTACACCTGATGTCCCAACGTTCACTCTCGAACAAACTGGACAACAAATTCTACAGTGACCCAAATGACGCCCCACTGTCCCTTGGCTGTTTACAGTTTATCACAGGCCTCTGTAGTCAATCTCAGAGACTATATATAAACCTAATCCTTAGGAAAAGCCAGCTGATCAATAACGAACAAATGTGAAGAATTTTCTTGGCGGGGGTGCCGGCCATGTGGACTAGTTCCCAGTGAGTGAGTTCAGCGCGCTCTGCTAGGGTGGCCTGGGTTTGGTTCCAGGATGCAAACCTACACCACTTTTGGTGGCCAGGCTGGGGCTGCGACCCACATACAAAATAGAGGATGACTGGCACATGTGTTACCTCACAGTGACTCTTCCTCAGCAAAAGAAAGATTTTCTTTTTACTTGCAGCATGGCCTGAGGAAAGCTAGCTAAATATTTCCTTTAAATTTGACGTGTTGGTGACTTGTTTAATCAAGTCATCCCAAAGTGACATATCCCTCCTTTTGCCCTGTGATATTTTCTCTCCTCACATTCACAGGGAACATATACACATGCACCCCTGTGTGAGTCAAAAAGCTCAGTTCCCTGGCCTTTGGGAACGGCTTGGGTCCACAGAAACGACCCATTGGAGAGGCAGGAGCCAGCCCCTGACCACACGGCAGGAAACATAGAAAAGAAGCGAGTCCACAGAGGATGCCCAGCACTCTATGCTTTCTCTCATTGCTTGTGGTAGCTGTTGATTCAACACTCAACAAATACTTGGTGAGCACCTACTGTGTTATTAAATCTGCTAGTATGGGAAAAGGCTTCGAACAACACCTGACACAGAGTCAGCATTCGGTAATGTGTGTTATAATAATGTGCCAGCAGAGCACTTCCAACTATGGTGGAGTGAAGAAGTTAGTGAAGCTCTCACCAAAAAAGAACTGCAAAACTGGACAAAATTATTTAAAAAACACCACTTCACGGCCTGGGAAATCAATAAAACACAAAGAAACTGAGGAATTATTCACAGAAGACTGTGAGAACTACAGGTAAGAACAGCTGGAGATTTCAGACTTCCTGTCTTGTGTTGTTCCGTCCGCCCCAGCTCAGTTAGCACAGAAGTTTGAACAGGACAGGGCTGGCCATGAAAACCTTCAGCTTTGTTGCCAGAAAGCACAGACCTTCATTGGATGCTGAAACTGGGGGGTGCAAACTCATGCCCATCAGCAAACTAGTAGGAAACAAACAAGTAAAATGCACAACTCGACGAGCCTGATTGCAATGGTGATTGGGGCAAGAGGAGAGGCAGACCAGCCAGAAATTTCATGGGAAAATGCTAGAAAGGAGAGAGCGACAGAAGCCTCTGCCCACATCCACGGCTGACTGAGAAACTGCACGAATGGACAGATGAGACCTGAGCACCGGTGGAAAGTAAAGATGAGGTGACTGGAGAACAGGCTGAACTTTGATGTGGTTTCAACCTACACACAATCAAAGGTAGAGGGTAGAAACCTTAGAAGCTCAAGTTGTTTGAGCACAACCTCTGCCCAAATCATTGGCTGACCACAAAGGGATGCAGACTGGGGGCAACACTCAGGAAGTCAGGCTAAAAAAATAAGAGGGAGGGGGACAAAACAGAAACCGAGCAAAGACATCAGTGGCCACGCACAGCCCAGGAGGCTGAGGCTATAGATCAAGTCCATAAAAATTAAAAAACAAAAGAAAAAATCCTCAGCATGAAAAATATCAGAATCCAAAATTGTTATAATATATCATGAAAAACTCCAGTTTTTAACAAAAAAAAAAATACAAGAATTAAGAAAGAGTGACATATACCAGGGGGAAAAAAGCAGCCAACAGAAACTGACACGCAGTTGACCCAGATGTTAGCTTTATCAAAGATATCAATGAACTGTTTTTCAAAGACTATTTTAAGACCATGTTAAAAAACCATATGAATACATGATGACAATGACTTGACAAATACGGACGCTGAATACAGAAAAACAAACACAAAAATCCTAAATAGAAATTTTAAAGTTATAAAGCAAAATAACAAAATAAAGAATTCACTATATAGGCTCAACAGCAGATTTGAGATGGCAGAAGAATCAGTGAACTTGAAGAAATAACAATAGAAAGTATTCATTCTGAAAAATAGAGAAAAAAAAGACTGAAAAAGAAAACGAATGGTGCTGCAGAGACCTGTGGCACAACATCAATTGTATTAACAGTCAGGAAATGGGAGGCTCAGAAGGGCAAGAGAGAAAGAAAGTAGAACAAAACACTTATAGAAAGAATGGCAGAAAACCCACCAAATTTTATGAAAAAACATAAATCTAAGATCAAAGATGCTCAACAAAACACAGTTAACCTGTTAAAAAACAAACTCTGGAAAGCATCCAAAGAAAATGGACTCATCAGGTACAAGGCAACAACAATCAGATTCACGGCTCACTTCTCATCAGAAACTACAGAGACCAGAAACGAATAGAATGACATATTCAAAGTCTGAAAGACAAAAACTGTCAACCAAGCATTAATTCTATATCCAGCAAAATTACACTTTAAAAAAAATTGAAGCTGGAACAAAGACATGACCAAACAAATACTGACAGAATTCACTGAGAGCAGACGCGTCTGAACAAGAACTAAAGAAGTCCTTCAAGCTGACAGGAAATGACAGCAGATGGTCAGTAACAATCACAAGAAGAAATGAAGAACATCAGTCAAAGTAATTATAAAGGTAAATATAAAACACTGCACAAATATATTTTGTCTATCTTCATCCCTTAAGAGATTTAAAGGACAATCGCACAAAATCATAATTATAAATTGCTTTGCTGGGCTTCAAATGTAGAAAGATGTGGTATATATCACAACAACCACACAAACGAGAGAGGAGGAAATGGAGCAATGTTGAAACAAAGTTAGTTTCCTCAGGATTAGGTCACTATTAACCTGAAGTGGATTGTGATAAATTAGGACACATATTTTAATCCCAAGAGCAACTACTAAAAAAACAAACAAAATATAGTAAAACACCAAACAAAGGAATTTAAAACGTCCGCTAGAAAAATAACTATTAACCACAAAAGAAGGCCTCAAAGGAAGAGCAGAGAGATAAAAATGACATAAAGAAACAGAGCAAAATGGCAGATGTGATCCGACCACATCCGTAACTACATTCAAAGGACATGGATTGAGCAATGTCGGTGAAAATAGTGGAGCAACAAAAACACTGGGAAACTGTCAGAATCCACTTTTCAAAACTCTGACAAAGAATCAAAGACTTCAATCAATCTGGGGGATGTTTACTCCAGGAAAGCAGCTGACTCTCAGTCAGAACAGCAAGTTTGGTCGAATTTTAATCTGACCTATTCCCATCCACCTCTCCTCAGCTCTGCAGGAGCCCTCAACACCAACAGCTCACGATTTCAGTGGAAATCAGCAATCTGGCAGCCATGGGGGGAGGCAGAAAAGGATTGGAACAACTGCAAAGCCCCACTCCCAGAGAACTCGCGTTTCATCTGTCTGGTAGTGCCCTGCAAGACCCCATTAACAAGGCTCTATTTTTCTGACCTGATGCAGATATCACCCAAAACAAACAGCCTTTCCTCCTGGAGTGTCTGTTGAAAACAACGAGAGGCTAATAACGAACATTAAAGCTGCCTGGGTGGTGCATAATAGTAGGAGCAAACAATATAGATTAACCCAGAAACTATCAACAAACTTGACCTGACATCTCTAGAACACTGCACCCAAACAACAGCAGAATACACATCCTTTTAGAACACACAGGGAACATTCTCCAGGATAGACCATATTCTATGTGAAAAAAGAAAGTCTCAATACATTTAAAAGGACTGAAATTAAAGTATGTTCTCTAACCACAACAGAATGAAATTGGAAATCCACAAATAAAGAAATTAGGAAAACCATCAATATTTGTAAAGTAAACACTTCTAAATAACTCCAGGGTCAAAGAAGAAATTCCAAAGAAAACTGAAAACTACTTGAAGGTAAATGAAGACAGAAGAAATACAACATATCCGAATTTATGGGCTGTAGCTAAATAGTTCCTAGAGACAAAATTATAATTTTAGCTTTAAACTTTAGTTTAAAGCTTGTAATGTAGCTTTCAATACCTACATGACAAAAGAAAAAAGACCTCGACAATAGCCAAACCTTCCACCTTAAGAAACTAGAAAGAGCAAACTAAACCGAAAGCAAGCAAAGAAGGGAAATACTAAAAATACAACTAGAAATCAATCAAACAGAAAACAGAAAATCAATAGTGAAAATCAATTCAACAAAAATTTGGTTCTCTCAAAACATTAATAAAGTTGACAATTCTTTAGCTAGACTGACAAAGGAAAAAAGAGAAAATACAAATTACCAAAATCGGGAACTAAAGACAGAAGATTACTACCAACCTACAGAACTGTGGGAGATCAGAAGTGAATACTAGAAACAACTTTATGCCAACAAATTAGATAACTAACAAGAAAAAACACATTCCTAGGAAGACACAAATTACCCAAGCCGACTCAAGAAGAAATCAAAAATTTTAATGTGCCTATAACAAGCTTAAAAAAATTAAATTAGTAATAAAACAAGCTCTTCTTACCAAGGAAAGTCCAGACCCAGATAACTTACTTCACTGGTAAATTAACCCAACATTTACCTAAGGAATAATACCAATTCTTCACAAACTTTTCCAGAAACTCATTCTATGAGGCCAGGAGTATCTTGATACCAAAACCAGTCAAAGACATCACAAGAAAAAAATCCTCAATAAGATGTTAGCATAACCAACCCAGTGGAAAAAGGATTATTGTCCAAGAACAAGAGGAATTTCTCCCAGGAATGCAAGCTGGTTTAACATCCAACAATCAACTAACGTAATATATCCTACTCACAGAATAAAGGACAAACATCACATGATCACCTCAACAGACATACAAAAAGCATTTGACAGAATCTAGTCCCTATTCAGGATTTTAAAAAAGAAAAGAAACTCCGCATAAGGTAGGACAAGAAGGGAACTTCCTCAACTTGAGGAAAGGCATCTGTGAAAACCTTACAGCTCGCATCACCCGCAATGGTCAAAGACTGAATGCTGTCTCCCTAAGATCAGGAACAGAACACGGACAGCACTTCAATTCAACACTGTACTGAAGGCTCTACCCAGTGCAATTAGGCAAGAGAAAGAAACAAAGGCATCCAAATTGGAAATGAAGATGTGAAACTGTCTTGATTCACAGACAACCAGACAACACCATCCTGTATGTAGAAAATCCTAAGGAATACACAACAACATATAAAACTAATATACAAGTTCAGCAAAGTCAAAAGATAGAAGGTCAATGTACGAAAACCAAAGGTATTTCTATATACTAGAAAGGAACACTCCAAGAATTAAGTTGAGAATACAATTCTATTCAAAATACCATCAAAAAGGATAAAATGCTTAGGAATAACTGTAACAAAAGAAATGCAAGACTTGTATACTGAAAACTACAAAACATACTTGAGAGAAATTAAAGACCTTCTTAAATGAGAGATTCCACGTTCATGGATTGGAAGACAAAAGAATTTTTAGAGGGCATTTGTGCCCAAATCAATCTACAAATTCAACATAATCTCTACCAAAATCCCAGCAAGTACTTCTGCAAAAACTGACAAGCTAATCCTAACATTTATGAGGAAAATCAAAAGACTCAGAATAGAGAAAACAATTTTTAAAAACAAGAACAAGCTGGAGGACTTACATTTCCCAATTTCAAAATTTATTATAAAGTTACAGTAATCAAAAGAGCATAATTTTAGCATACGGTTAGACATATAGATCAACGGAACAGAACTGACAGTTCAGAAATAAACCCTTACTGTTTACAGGCAACTGACTTGGACAAAGGTGCCAAACAATTCAATAAGGAAAGGATAGTCTTTCAACTAATGATCCTAGGACAATGGGATATCCACATGGAAAAAGGCCCCTACCCCACACCATACACAAATACCAGCTCAAATGGCTGGCTCATAGACATAAACAGAAGAACTAAAACTATGAAGCTCCTACAAGAAAATATAGGAAAACTATCTTTGTGATCTTGGGTTAGGCAAAGACTTCTTACACATACCAAAAACACAATCCACAGCAGAAAAAGTGATCAACTGAATTTCATTAAAATTTAAATATTTGCCTCTTCAAAGGACACTTAAGAAAATCAAAAGAAAAGCCATGGACTGGCAGAAAATATCCGCACATATCATGTATATGATAAAGGACCTTTATCCAGCACACATAAATAACTCTTACAACTCAATATTAAGGAAAAAACAATGCAACTTGTCATTCCTCTGGAGCTTCAATGCCCCGCTTCTCTTGATCTCCCCTTTTCAGTTCAAGATCACTTGGTACCCTTGACACACAAGTCAGAAGCCAAACTGGTCCAATCTGCTGCTTTTTCATCCTGCATCGAGATTCCCACAAGCATCCCCAACAAGAACCTATCCCAAGCACCTCGTTTTGCTCTTCTGACTGTTGGCTCCAAGAGAAGCCGCCGCAGGTCGCCCTCTGCTGCCATCTTTTCAAACCTAAGTCAAGGCAGACGCCTCCTGTGCAAACACCCTAGTGTGTGCAGACCTCCGCTCCTCCTCGCTCATCCCTGTACCTGCTCCAGTTAACGCTTCCTTTCCCACTGGTCCACCGACTCCAGCCGGCCCGCAAGGTCCCGGAGCTTTTGCAGCCGGCTGTCCTAACATCAGAACTTCCGGGGCCGATCGTCCGAGTGCGGATCCCACTGTACCTCCCCCTACCAGCTGTGGGGTCTGGGGCCTGTCCCTTGACCTGTCTGAGCCTCCCTCTGCTCCCTGATCTGTGGGGACAACCCTGACCCGCCGGGGAGGTGTGGCTACCGCGGGCCGCCACAACCCCGCCGTTTCCGCGCCTCCATCAAGGCGGGCAGCGCCCCTGTCGCCTCCCCCTCCCGTGCCTGCGGCCACTCGAGGGGCGCCCTCCCGGAGTCTCACCCTCCAGCGTGGCAGCTTCTCAAGAGGCCGAGGGCATGGGGAGGAGCAGCGGCGGCAGCGGGCGGAACGCGCAGAGGGAGGGGCCGCCCGCTCCTTCCGCTCCAGCTCCAGGCGGGATGGCAGCAGCTTGACCCGGTGGCGCGGCCCCGAGCCGGCGCGGGGCTCGGGCTGGAGCTGGGCAGCACGAAGGGGGGGGCGCCTTGCGCCCCGAAACGCTGCAGCCCCCCACGAGGATGCGGTCGACGCGGGCCGCGCGCTCGCCAACCTATGGGCCCACGGGCGCGGCCCCGGCCTCCGCCGCCTCCTGCCGACTCGGCGAGCACACGGCCGCCATTCAGAGCCCTCGCCCTGCCCCCGGGCAGCCCAGCCGGCGCCCCAGCCGGGCCCTCGCTGCCGGCGCCATCCCCGCTTCACGCTTCCAGGCCACCCAGGGAGGCCAAATTGTGTGACCCTTGACCCCACGCCCTGGCGACTGCGCCCGCCTCCAGGTTTCCTATTGGCTGAAGGCAGAGGTGCTGAGGGACCCCAGTGGCGCATCCAGGGGGGGTGGCTGGGCTGGGCGGAGCCGGGGACCTGCGATCCTCAGGGTGGTGGATGGGGCCCAGGTCCTGGCCCTGCCACCTGGAGCGCGACCTTCCTCCGAGCTCCAGCTCTGCCTGAGCACCATCCCCTCCCCGCGCAGCACACATTTCCCGAGCATCTGCCCGGCTCCTCCGGGCACAGGGCGCTTTCCTGTCGCCTTGCCCTTTGCTTCTTGGCATCAGCCTGGGAAACGCTGGAGGGGTGGCGCCCTCCGTGCATCTCCAGGTAAGTCCTTCCCCTGCCCTGTGTAGTCCCTTTGCCACTGTCCGTCATCATCTCTTCCCTCGTCTTGTCGTGGGCATTCCCCACTGTCTTGACATGAGTACAGCCATATTTGGCCGCTCCATTGACCTACAGCCACCAGCACAAAAAGAAATATAAAAGCTGCTTTCTGCGTGGTGGGAACTGGCCCTTCTCTCACGGAGGGAGTTGCAAGTTGTAACATTTCAAGGCTCTTGGAGCGTCGTAGCACGGGATGGACTGGCCATCTGTGCCAGGCTGGGACGATAACCAAAGAGAACAATGCACGTACACAACTACTGGGCTGGGACGTTAGCCAGGGGGCTCAGTGCACGTACGCCACTGATAACCATTTTGTGCATGGGAACACAAAATGCTTGCTCTGCAAACTCTGTAATTGCTTACTCTGAAAATTACTGATGGTATAAAAACTGCTGGAAACTGAGACCCGGTGAGAGTTCCACCTGTGGAAGGGACACCTTGCCCAGGACGTGTGATCCTTGCCCAGCCGCGTCGATTGACAGGGCTCTCCCGGCAGTGGGGCGTGGATGTTGTGAGTAACTGATTTGATGTGGAGTAATTGATTTGATATGAAGTAATTGATTTGATGTGTTCTCTTTTTGTCAACCTGGTGTTTCTCTTTCTGGTTGATTTGTGTCATTTCGCTTCAGCCGATGTGGGTGTTTTCCCTTTCCAGTCGGGCTGATGTTTTTTCCCTCTTAATATTTGACCTATTTGGATCTGTTTGCAGATTGTCACCTTTACTATCCTCTATATAATAAAATATACTTCAGTCCATTTGTTTGGAGTGGAAAGTGTCTTTTACGTCTCCGATCGAATCCCCGAACCTCTCATAACACCCACCCTCATCAGCTACTAGGCCACTCAGTCCCTGCTCCAGCCACAGTGAGCTAGAGGGTAGCTCTTCCTATTGGCATTCGCTGCCAAAACCCCTGCAGGCATTCCCCGCTGTCTTCCACAGTGCATCCTCCTCCCCAGCTCACCTCTCTCCGCAGCGCTTCATCCACTTGAGCAGAGGGCTCCACTTGTGCCATCTGATCCCACCGCTGTTTCAGGCTTCCCTACTTTGCACACACTGCCTCCAATGCCCTTCAGATGTCTGGCAAACTCCTAGTCATCTTCTAAGATCCAGCTCAAGCACCTCCTTTGAACTTCTGTGAAAGCAAGTACTTCAGTTCCTTCAGGTTGTCCTCACTAATGTTGTCCTCCTACAGGTTGGCAGGCGGCCAGTAACAAGGGGTGCCCTCCTGAATGAATGACCAGGAGTCTGGGGCCCTTGTTTCTAGTCCTGCTTCAGCTACTGACTAGTTGTCTCCCTTTTCTGGATCTCCTGTCTGAAATGAGGGGACAGGTTAAAACAAAAGTCAATACATGAAATGATATTTTTAAAATGAATGAGGTGTTTTGACTTTATGGCTTGTAGGATGTCTTGCAACCGGTTATGATCCCTGATAGGCATGGTCAAATACTAGCCCCAAATGCTGAGGGCCAACGCCCTCTGTCTTCCCTCCCTTGCTTCCTTCTCTCTCTTTCTCTTGATATTGCTTGATCCCTAGAAGTAATCCAGTTTTAATCTACTCCCAACACCAGTTCAGATTACTTTGTTGTCCTGGAATGTGCCTTGTATCCAGTCTGAAATGTGTTTTTACTGTTTCCTGGTGAAATGTGGTTGATGTTTTACTGTTCTGTGGGGCTGTTTTGCAGAGAGTGATCAGGGAAAACTGACTGATAAGATATGGTATCCAGGAGACTGCTCCTCGAAGGCCTCCACCTGCAGCAAACGTAATTAACCAAAGCTATGAAGTCAGTAGTCTGCTGGGCTATGAGATCTATCCTCTGTTTGCACTGAGCTCGTGCTTCCCTTGGACTGCTCTGAATCGGTGAGTGAGGCAGGGATAGACACTCAGGCAGACCTGTTCCTGAGAGGCATGGACTCCTCTGCTGATCTGCTTGTGCTCAAGGACTCCCCAGTGGCATTCCTAAGCCTTCCTTAGACTATACAGCAGTGTAGGACACTTGGACCCATCCTTCCCTCTATCTCCCCCTCATTTAGAGTCAGACTTGCATCATGGCCTGATGGCTCTCCCACTTTGCCAGGCTCCCCCACCCCATTTTCTGTTACAGAAGCATTTCCCCTCATAAAATCCTTGCCCGTTTAATCCTGTCTTGGTGTCCACCTCTCAGAGGACATTTGAGCCAAGCCATGATAAATGAAGAGTGAGCCATTTACACATCCTGGGTAGAGGTTCTAGGCAGAGGCTACCTCAAGTACAGAGGCCCAGAGGTGAGAGACTTCTTGGGGGTGTGTGCTGCAAACCAGCCCAAATAACACCAGATACACCAAAATAGTCCTGCCCAACTTTAGGTTGCTTTTGGTAAAGAGGAGAGCCAGCAAAACTTTGCCTTGGTAATGGTTAGCTAAGCCCCACAACCTCATTACCAGGTTATAATGCAAGCGAGTCTCACGTGAAATGTTGTCACACAAGCAGACATTTACTTAAAAATATTCCTTAGGAATCAGGGAATGAAAGAACTCGTAAATCCTATTCTGTAAGCTCAGCAAAGTCTCAGCTCTCTGTCCTTTTAGATGAACCTACCAGCCACATGCTTGCAAGATTTTCTTTAGGTAAATAGCACATTCCAGAAACAGAATTTTTGTTTCCTTTTTCACAGCAGTTGGCATTAGGCTGGATAGAGCTGCTTGGAGATCAAACCTCAGGCAGACCTGTTCCTGTGAGGCATGGACCTGGTTCTGCAGCCTCCTCTTTTCACTCAAAACTACATTGGAGATACTTTTGTAACAATTTGCTTGGACCTATGCCATTCTTTTACACTGTTACATGTTAGTATGAGTAAACGACATCTCCTTTGACCGATCTTCTTTTGGTGCACATTTGGGTTGTTTCCAGTTTTTGCTATTCAGTATTAAAACTCTTGTTTTAATTCTCACGTCAACAAATGTCCTTTTTCTAATCTATGGAATGCTACGTTTCTCACCTTTTGTGCTTCTCCTTGGTGCTTTTGCTCTTTAGAATGACTCTCAAACGTAGTGCTGAAGTGTTGTGTAGTGTTCCTAAGCACAAGGAGCCTGTCATGGGCCTTACGTAGAAAATGCTTGTGTTAGAATAGCTCCCTTCAGGCATGAGTTATAGATAGTGCTGTTGGACGAGAGTTTAACTAATGAATCAACAATCTATATGAAATAAGGTGTCTTTCAAGAGACACACATAAGACAAGGTTGTGCATTGAGAGGTTCACAAACATGTCACGACCAGAGGCTGCGGAAACCTCACCTTGTCCTTCCCCTGGGAGCACTGATTCAGTCTCACTCATGCAGTGTCAGTGAAGAATTGACAGAACATAACTCTTCCAAATAAGGAGGGTCAATGGTAACATAATGGAGATATTTTCAAACCTCTCTTTTATAAACGATATCTACAAAGCAGGTACCTTCGCAACTAACTGTTGAACTGTTGTCTTTACTTTGAAAGGACAGAGTTTTTAACAGTATCCACTAGGACGCATATCTTTGATGGCCACTTATAACAAAAATCTCAGCAAATTGGGGACAATTGTCTTTTTGCAAAAGACAACGTGTAAAGAATACATATATTAACGTCAAGACGGTAGTTACCTCTGGGGAGGAAAGAGAGAGGAAGGAGAATGGTGTCTTCCACTGTGTAATATTTCTTAAAAAACGACATCAATAAGGTGTGCTCTGTTAAATCTCTGCAAAGAGTAAATGGTTTCTGTTATCCTATTCTCCTTCTAAGTATATTTAAAATAAATATGTAACTAGAACTGAGATGAAATAACACTAATCTGATAGATCCTATTTGCTGGAGTGCTCCCACCATCTGATGGACAGCTCATGATGGGTTGGTGATGTCACTGATCCCATCTAAAGGTCAGGACACGTTGTTTACCAGCTGTGGAGCTAGAGAAGGCTCGGTCACCAGCAGCAGAGCCAGAGTTACCTCAACCTACAAAGTTAGAGCCACATGGCACCAGATCCTGCTCCAGCTGTGGACTAGTGACAGCTCTGGTGCCAACTCTAGAGCTCAGTTGCGGCCAGCTCCAGAACTAGAGCTCCCTCCAGCTCCCACACTTGACCAGCTCCAGAGCAGCAGCCATTTCCATCACTGGCTCCCGCACCAAATCTGTCAACAATGCAGAGCTAGAGTCAGTCTCAGGACTAGAGCCAATTCTAGAAGCAGGTCAGGCACCATCGCCTGAGACAGACCGAGCTCCAGCCCCACATCAGGTCCAGCTCCTGGACCAGTTGCACAGCCAGAGCTGGTGGGATCTCTAGCATCAGCCACAGCAGTGGCTCCAGTGCTAGAGCAGCTGCAGCACCGCCAGCAACTAAGGCACGGCCGGCTCCAGCTCCACCCTAGAGCTGTCCTTCACCTTGCCTGTGAGGGCAGGATGTCTTTTCCCTTTTCTATATTTTATGACTTTTTATGTTTTATGTGTTCAAATTTAGATTCAATAAAGTTTAATGTTTTCATCACTTAAAGTTGTACAATTCAGGGCCGGCCATTAACTACATCCTCCACGCTGTGTACCGTCGTCGTTATCTAGTTCCAGATCATTGCTTCACCCCACCAGAACCCCTGTACCCACGAAGCAGCCATGCCCCCATATCCACTCTCCCACCCCATGACAAGCACTGATCTGCTTCCTGTCTCTGTGCATTACCCTGTCCCTGGTGTGGCTGTCCTGAGCATAGGCAACACTTCCTTGGCCCCTTCCTCCCATGCTGAAGACCCCTGAGGATGCCAATGTGTTCAATACCCGAAGCCTAGTATGACTTGGACCTGAAGAAGCCCATGGTCACCAAGGGGGTGAGGTCAGGCATGGAGCCAGCTCAACCCGGCCTCACATGTAGAGGAGGGACTCGATATTGCCAAGGGCACCTTCTCCTCAGTCCCTAGTGCTGTTCAGCCACAGGGCCACCCTTCCCAGGGTCTGGCTAGCTGGGGAGACGAGCATGTACAGACTAGAGTGACAAAAACCAGGTGGCCATCTTTTCTGTCCAACCCGCTGTCCCAGGCTATCCAGGAGCAGTTTCACCCTGAACCTCTCCTGCTGCAGGCCTGATGCCTGCCAGTCAGCAGGCTGTCCTGGCCTCCTGTGGACCACTGGCATCCTTAGGTGCCTTCTGCCCTCTAGGGTCCAAAGGACTAGCTGACCTTTGCCAAGGAGTGCTGCCCATGGGCATGAAGCCCTGCCTGCCACTGAGGCACTGCCCTCTGTGCACCTCAGTCACACCTTCCCAGGTGCTGGTCACTTGCATCTGTGACTTCAGGTGTCCCAGAGTCCCCACTCACCCAGGGGGCCTGACCTCTGCAAATGCAACCCTTCCATCCAGCCTCCAATCCTCCAGGCCCCAACACAGGCTTCAGGACCAGGGACAGCTCCCAATCCAACTGCTGGGACACCTCAGATGGGGCTAGGCCCTCAGTGGCAGGGACATTGTCCAATGCTCAGCGAGCACTTGGCTGGTTCCTCCAGCTCCAAGGTGGAGGAGAGCAACATGAGTTTTGACCCAGAGTCCCCTGATGGCAAGGAAAAGAAGGTGGCTGCCCTACCCATTCTCCCTGACAGCCCATTCCCAGTCCCTTCTTGCCCGGGACCAGTGTTCCACATCCATACCCACAAAAGGGCCAAGAAGCCCAGGAGCTGGATGCCGGCCTGGGGTGTCCTGTCGGGGTGTCCAGAGAATCTGCAGATCATGCCATCCCCCGCAGTTATGGAAATCAACGGCCCCCTGGTCCCCGATGGTCTCTGGTTTCATCTTGGTCTCCAGCAGCACCTCTTCCTCGTCAGCCTCCACCACACCCATGGCAGATTTGGTCACACACCAGCGTTGTCTCTCAGGCTCTTCAACCATAGCTCCTCGCTGGCCCTCTCCATCCACCCGGTGGGAGATGCTGCATCATCCCTGTCCACCTGGAATAAACAACAGCAACGTGGACAGGAGCATCTTGTTTAGCCCACTGGTGGGACATGCCCTTGGTCCCATCACTCAGAGCTGTCTGAGCACAGACCTGTCCTGAATGGCTACTTTGACAAGAAGCCCTCTCTGGGCCCTCCACGCAGCATGCCCAGCCCTGGGAGCAGGTAGGCGACCGCCACAGTCCCCACTGTACATGGGAGGAAATGGAAGCAGCCTTCTCATCCTGTTGGTTCTTGGGGATCTGGGCTTGAGTGGAGGTGGATAAGGTGCCCACCAAGCTCCCTCCAAATCTAGGATCTAAGCGCCTGAGGCTCTGATGAGACTGCTCGTTCACGTCCAACCAACCTGTAGTGAGACCCGACTCCTTGCCTGAGTCACGGACCTGTGTGATCTGGTCCAGACATCGTCCCCAAGTGCACCCCTGCACCGGACCCCACCCTCCCTAGAGCCTTCCTCCCCAAGGACCCTGCCAAGCACCTGCCCCCTTCAGAGCTCCTAGCCTACCGTGCCCCTCCCCCACGCCCCTATCCAGGATGCACTCACCTCCGTGCTGGTCTCACAGGCCACCTCCTCAGGCTCCTGTGCTAGCAGAGCCTTTAGGGTCAGATTGACCTGGGGTCAAACACACAGCTGGGTCACCTCACAGCCCTGTGACAGGCAAGTTCATGTGGTGTCTTCTCGGAGCCTCAGTTTACTCCATGAAAATTGGGGTCAGTGACTCTGACCTCAGGAGGGTGTGTTGGGATTCAAGCAGGGAGAAGAAGGTGCCTAAAGTGCTTGGACTCAGGAGGTCGCCTGGCTGGGGGAGCCCCAACGCACGACAAGGCCTCGATGGTCAAAGCTGGGCTCAAAGCTGGTGAAAAGCAAGGAATTCTAGTCCCCTGTTCACGTCTGGATTGGTCACTTAGAGTAGAGTGACCTTGAATGCTGGGACCACTGGTCATCTGTAAAATGGGGTGCAATCACTCAGGACGCAGAGGGCTCCCTAATAACAGTAACTCCCTCCAATAGTTGCCCAGCTGGGTTTCCTTCAGCTCCTCCTAAACCCACCAGGGCCGCAGGCAGGGACTGGCTGGACATCATGTGGCCGGTAGGGGGTGTAGAGGAGGAGGGAAAAGGGCAGACTGGCCTTCTCCCTGCCCAAGGTCTGTGTCCACCACAGTCTTCATGTCCACAGGACCAGCCAGGCATGGAGCTGGACCCTGGGATGCAGTCTTTGGACCAGGACAGTGAGGTCGGTGTATATTCAGTGACCCTCACCTCCCCAGGTGTCCAACCTACCCAACTGCGCACCGTTGGCCCACCTGGCTTGTGTAGCGTGTTCCCAGGACGTAGTGGATGTGAGGGTCACCGAGCAGCTGGCTGGGGAGGGGACAGACGAAAGCAGCCATCTCAGGGGTCCATTGTGTTACACATGTGTGCTGCGGGCCTTGTCACCCAGAAGTGCTGTACGCATGGCCCCTCTGTGTGCAGGACCATGGACAGGAGGCCTGGTTGCCCCACAGGAGAGAGGCCTGTGAGACCGTGAGGGTATCCCTGCCACACATATGCGGACTGAGATCCTGGGCCATGTCCATGCTCATCGGGGCTGATGTTGTTCCGTGTCCAACCCTCAGAGGAGAGTTGGGAAACTGAGGCCAGGGGAAGTAGGGACAGGCCCTGGGCCCACGAGGTGGGCAGAGTCCAGAGGAGAAGAGAGCATTCCAAGCTCTTAGGCCAGCCTCAACACTTCCAAGGGGTTTGCTTTGGGAATGAGAGCCCCTAAGATCCTGCGGCACCCCTGCCAACACCCCCCCATGTAGGGCCCTTTCCTCTACGCATCCCCACGTGGACACACTCACACACACAAGCATACACACACACTTTGACTGCCCAGTCCTGTGTCAGAAGGGAAGTGAACACTGGGGAGGTGACAAGAGGAAGGAAGAAAGAGGTTGGAGGCAGCTCTGCCATAGGGCAGGGGCATCCGGTCCCCTAGCCACATGCCCAGGCCCATAGCATGAAGGGGAGAGATGCCAGACTGGTGGGCAGGGGGTCCTCAAGGTGCACAGGGAGATGCAGGGGTTGGGGCCATCCCTAGAGCAGCCTGCAGAGAACCAGGTCTGGCGTCCTGTGTCCACCACTCTGGGCACCGGGAACTAGGATGTGACCCCCTAGGGGGGAGGGGCTACAGGAGAGAAGGCCTGATCTTCGGCCTCTGTAATTGGGGTGCATAGATGGGGTGACTCTCAGGGTCCCACAGGCTTGTAGAAGAGTCTATTGACCTTCTTTCTCCATCCATGACCCACTGTTCTCTGAGTCCTTGTAAAATGCATTCCAATCCCTCGAGGTCTTGCTTTGCAGAGGGCAGCCTGAGAGCTTGGGGACTGGGGACCCGGGCAGTGCAGAACATGGTAGAGCACTGGTCGACTTGTTTGGGGACCAGGAACAAGGCTATCCTTGTCGGAGCCTCGGGGTCCTCCTTTGGAAGTGAGGTGGAGTCATTGCCCTGGCTGGGGTGAGGAGGCCTTGTGAGTCAACTGGACACACCAGGGCCAGTGGAGTGAAAGCGGGGAGCAAGAGAGGCTTCTGAGGTCCCTCACGTCACTCCTGGAGCCTGCAGGTCCTGCTGCTTTGCACCCTCGTGCCTGGTGGAACCACTGCCTTGAGGACCCCAAACAAAGAAAGGTGTGTGTTTTGCGTTCTGCTTTCCTGCGTGGGGCTACAAGGCTGGGGCTGACCACCAGGGGTGTCCTGTGTCCACTCGTGCTCAATGGAGCAAGTGGAGCAGGAAAGGGATGCCCAGGGCTCGTTCTGGGTGTTCCCCTGTCTAAAGCAACAAGCACCTTTGATTACTGACATCCACGTCCACAATGGGAGCTGATCAGAGGCGGGAGGGGACTCTGAGATCCTCTCATGATTCTTTCAGCTACTGTGGCCCCAGCACTCACCCTGAGCAGGGCCCATGTTAGTCCTGAGGGCAGTGCTGAAAGCACCCACATGGTCCCTGTCCTCCAGGAGCTCACAGCCTGGAGGTGGAAGGGACAAAATCATGAGCAAATCCATGCGAAAAAGAAGAGCAGGTGATACAGGGCAATGAAGCAGGGTGCTGGAGGGAGGGAGGGCCTGGAGCCCCTAGGTGGGTGTAAAGGGGCCCCCTGGGGACATTTGTGCCCTGAGCAGAAGGACAAGAGGAACCAGCCCTGCATCTGTCTGCAAACAGCGTGCTGGGGGGAAGCTCAAAGGCACAGAGACTTGGAGGCAGAAGAGAATTTGACGAGAGAGGAGGTGAGAAAAGAGCCAGTGTGGCTAGAGTGAGCTGAGGAGGAGAGAAGTGAGGGAGAGACGATGGTAGGGCCAGACACGGGCTTGGAAGGAGGTACTAGCTGTCTATGCTGGGTGACAGCATTAGCCTCACTTAGCACTTACGAGACCCATCATTGAGCATCTGACAGTGTCTCTACCAGGGTCCAGGCTCAGGTCAGCTGGGAGGCTCCCCGTCAAGGTCTAGCAGGAGGCTGGGGCTGTGTTCTCAACTGAAGCTCGATAGAGGCAGGAGCCATCTCGGAGATTTTTCACAAGTATCGGGGCAGTGGTAGGATTCAATTTGGATGGGGGGTTTCAGGCCTTTTCTGTCTGTGGGCCGGGTCCCTCTGCCAGGTCTTTGCATTAGGGGGTGCCATAGGGAAGCAAGCTCATAATATCTGATCTGTCTTCTCCTGAATAGTGGATCAGAGAGACAGAAAGTGAGAGAGAAAGAGAGACAGAGACACACAGAGATAGAAAGATGGGTAGGAGAGACAAAGAGAGGAGACTCAGACAGGGACAGGGATACAGAGAGGAGAGACGGAGAGACAGGGAGAGACCAAGAGATATACAGACAGCCAGAGACACAGAGACAGGGAGACAGAGACAGAGAGAGAGACAGAGACAGAGAGATAGAATGAACACAGGAGAGACAGAACCAGGCAGAAGTCACAGACTTTTCATTAAGCCGACCGTGGAAGTGACATCCCATCACTCGGCCCTATTCTCTTGGTTAGAAGCCAGCCGCAAAGTCCATTCTCATTGAGGAGCGGGGATTACATAGGATGTGTGCCTAGGAAGTGGGAACGCTGGGGGCCACTGTGTGGGCTGCCCACCACGTAGGCTGAGATGACCGCCACTCAGGTACTTGGACCTGAGTCTAAACATAACAGGAGGCCCAGGAGGTTTGCGAGCCAGAAGGAGATGATGTCTGAACGTCATTTCATTTCAACCCTCCCTAGGGACACTGGGAAACAGGCAAGAGGGGAAGTGCCTCTCCCAGACGCCCAGCAGACCGAAGCCTCTTTGCATTGTATTCTCTGCCACAGCCAGCCCTTTCTGTAATCCTTGCACTGCCAAGTCTGTGCAGGAGCTACGTGTGGGAGCAGCCCACGGGATTCACAGACTCTGAAGGGCTCTCTAGGTCTATACACCTGATGACATCCCTAGGAAGTAGATGCTAGAATGACCCCCACTACACAGAGAGGGACATGAACACAGGAGAGACCCTGAGAAGGGAGGCCCTGAACGGCGCAGGGTTGTCCAGGGTGACATCACTGGCAAGAAGCAGGAGCGGGACTGAATTCAACTCTGTGTCCTCAAAGCTGGGGCCCTGGTTGCGTCCAGACCTCCCCAGAGGCTGTGGGGTGGACTGTGTTGGTGTGACTGTGTCTGGACAGGGTATGGAGATGGAGAGTGAGCAGTCAGCAGCCCGGGGAGCCCTTAGGAAGGTCTTGTGTGAGGAGGAAGCTTAGGTAAGGGGATCCCAGGAAGTGACCTCACAGAGCCCAACAGAACTTGGAACCCTGGTAACTAGGCACCCACATCCTAAACACAGCCCCCAAGCAAGATTACTTGTCTAGCACTTGTCTAGAAGGAGCAACATGTTTAGTTGCTGCTTCCCAATGACCAGGGGCTAGAGCCCCAGGAAAGCCCCCAAAGACTGATGCAGATGCTGGTGCCCCTCTCACGGCCGACTGCTCTGGCCGTTTACCCCGAGGGACGGAAAGGTAACACCGGGAGGCCCAGGGAAGGCCATTCCAAACCAGGCTACCACTGTGGTTCCATCTGAGCAGCCCTACATCACCTCCCCATGTGTGCCTGGAAGGGCGGGTTCATGTGGGTGGACCACCGTGACCAGGAGCAGTCGGTGAGGTGTTAGAAGCCTGGGGGGGTCGGTCAGGTTCAAAGCCCAGGTCAAGGCCAGCTGGGTGGGACGTGGAGTGTGGGGGTGGCGCCCTTCTGCCTGAGGTTTATTCCAAGCCCCTGAGGTGTAGGTCTTTCCTCAGGGGTGGAATACTGTGCAGACACAGGTGTTTGCCTGATCTGGGAGAATTACGTCCAGAGGGCAGAAGCAGCAGCAAGGACAGCTGCGCAGGGCTCTGATGCCTCTGGGACAGAGCCAGTCACTGTCTTTGCAGAGCTCCAGACAGGAAATCAGCGTGGAGCAGGTGGAAGGGGATATTCCATCCATCTCCCCGATGGAGGCGCCGGAGTCCCACAGGACTGGATCAGCAGCTACTGGGAGAGGGTCTGCAGTGACAGTGATAAAACCCACAGAACCACCAGAGGACCCAGCTTAAATCCCGGGAGAACAATCATATCCACCATGTCCTGCAGCAGACCAGGAGGCAGCTGAGGCCCCAGCCTCCGTGCAGGGAGCACCATCCCCTGCACAGGCTCCTGTAGGATACCAGGAGGCAGAAGAGGCCCAAACCTCTGTGCAGGGAGAGCCATCCCCTGCACAGCCTCCTGAAGGAGACCAGGAGGCGGCTGAGATCCCTGCCTCCGTGCTGGGGCAGACAACTCCTGCACAGCCTCCTGCAGGACTCCAAGAGGCAACTGAGGGCTCAGCATCCAAGCAGTGAGAGCCATCCCATGTACAAGCTCCTGCAGGAAAAAAAGGAGGCAGCTGAGGCCCCAACCTCCGTGCAGGGAGAGCCATCCCCTGCACAGTCTCCTGCAGGAGACCAGGAGGCAGCTGAGGCTCCAGCCTCTGTGCTGGGAGAGCCATCCCCTGCACAGTCTTCTGCAGGACACTGGGAGGCACCTGAGGCCCAAACCTCCGTGCAGGGAGAGCCATCCCCTGCCTAGGCGCCTGCAGGAGACATTGAGGTAGCTGAGGCCCCAGCCTCTGTGCAGGGAGAGCCATCCCCTGCACAGGCTCCTGCAGGAGAAGAGGAGTCAGCTGATGGCCCAGCCTCCGTGCAGTTAGAAACATGCCTTGCACAGGCTCCTGCAGGAGACGAGGAGGCAACTGAGGCCCTGGCCTCTGTACAGGGAGAGCCATGCCCTGCACAGGCTCCTGCAGGAGAATGAGAGGCAGCTGAGGCCCCAGCCTCCGTGCAGGGAGAGCCATCCCCTGCACAGGCTCCTGCAGGAGAACAGGAGGCAGCTGAGGCCAATCTCTGCAGTCTGGGAGAGCTGGCCTGGGAACCTCCCTCATTAGAACCTCCAGTCCCACCTGTTCCACCTACTCCCTTACCACAAATTTCCTTCGCCACCCTCCTAATTGTTTCTCTATTTCATGTTTCCTTTCATTGATTTTTTTTATTGTTTATATCTTGATTATTTAAAATAAATTTCACTTTCGTCGTTTAACACTTTACTGTTTTACATTTTAAATTGTACACTTCATGAGCATTAAGTACATTCACAATGCTGTGCATCCATCACCGCTGTATGGGTTTAGAATATTTCATTCTCCAGAAGAACACCCTGTTCTAAAAGCACTCACTTCCACTTTCTCCCTCAGGCCCCGGCAACCCCTAATCTGTTTCCTGTCACTGTTTTTTTTTTTTTAATCTATTCTGCATGTTTCCTATAAGTGAAATCATGCCATAGGTGGCCATGTCTCTCTGCCCATTTATTTTCACACGGCCTGATAGGTTTTCCTTTTCTGTTTTTATTTGAAATAGAATTTCTCTAATTTGATAGGAAAATCCCAGATGGAGTCTAGACTTGATGTATCAAAGAAAGACCTTTTGGTACATATGTGCATAATCTTGGGGTACAGACTGCTGTTCTAAGTGGGACACCAGAGCCAGAAGCCACACACGAAACACGTTGCGCTTCCTGCTGCCAAAACTAAAACAAGAAAGGGTAGAAAGCTGGAAAGACAAACCACAAACCAGAAAGTATTCCTCATAACACAAGACCAGGGAAAGGTTATGCATCCTTGTGGTCCAAAAAAATGCTCGAAAGTCAGAGTTTTAAAAAGAGATAAAGAGCAAACACATTGAACGCCAACGAGACGTGATACACAGGGGCAGCATGTGTCAGAGAAGCTCGAGCTCCCCAAGGAGGAGACGCGCACATGGAGAGGGCACTGGGCCCCATCAGACGGGCAGGGTTCCAGTGTCGCGCACACTGTGGAGAGGGCACAGGGCCCCATCAGACGGGCAGGGTTCCAGTGTGGTGATGACAAGCCCTGGTGACAATGTGAGGAAGCAGAGGCCCCAGTAGACCCCTAGTGACAAGTGTTAAAGGACACTCCTCTCTGGAGACCAGCCTGCAGGACAAATCGCAGCCCCCAGGGGCACTCCTGTGGAGGCGGTGCTGATCCCTGGACTTCATTCCACAGAAATTCCTGCCCAACTTTTCAAAGATGTATTTTCCAGACTATTCATCACAGCACTGGTTGCAATAGCAAGCAATTGGAAGGAATGCTACTGTCCATGGCGAGGCGATGGGATCCATTCGTCCCGTCTGTGAGACCACGTATATGTGATATCAGCCGGGAGACACGCATCTACGAAAATGAATCTGTGTGTGAGAGAGAGACAGAGATAGACAGACACAAGGAGAGAGACAGAGCCAGAGAGATATGCACCAAATAGTCCATGGGGTTCACCTCTGGGGATGGGAATTGCTACTCACTTCTCTTCAACTTTAGGGGCCTGCGTGATGTTTCAACTTGATAAAATGTGCCTCTATGCCTCTTATAATTCTAACAAGATTAAAATCACATGGTTAATGTTATCCATTTATCACTCATCTTTGGACTGAAGTACATTATTTAGTTTTTCTTTGTAAAGGTTTTTATTACAAAGACAGTGAACGTTTATTAGAATAAAAGAATGAACTCTAAGGGAATTAAGAATTAAGTGGAAACTGAGGAGTGCCCTTAACAGGCAGCGTTCACCGTTTCAGTCCTTTGTCTTTGTATGCACGTGTGTGTGCACGTGTGTGCATGTGCCCATTCAGCTGTTTGCATCTGTATGCACATAGGTATGTCTATGTGCAAGTGTGTGTGGGTGTGCACTTGCGGCTATCTTGTGGGAAGGACTTCAGGGAGTGTGCTCTTCTGGAACATGATTTCCCCAGGGCTGGACCCTGGCCAGTCAATCCTCTTCCTCCTCTGCGTCGGCCTCAGAATTTCCTAAGAGCCTCTGCTGGGCAACACGGATCATTTCTGATTTTTCACTCCCGTCAGCGTGCTGAAAGGAACACCTGCATCCATAAATCTCTACTTCTTTAGGACCGATCCCTAGAGGTGGAGATTCTGGCTCATAATGTAAACATGATGTTAAGGTGTTGGGCACAGTCTGACACCCAAGGTCTCCTTCTACGCTGTGATCTTGTTTGGGAACAGGGAGTCCAGAGACCCTGAAGCAGAGACCTGAGAGAGGGAGGGAGAAGGAGCAGCTAGGATGCAGGGGATGAAGGTACCTGGGGTGACCTGCCCAGCTGGAAGGCCCCGCTCCTGTTGCTTCTGTCCCTACCACTCCTCTCACCCCTGGCCCCGCCCCTAGCACACCTGACTCCGCTTTGGTCTTGCCCATGCCCCTCCTGCTCCCTAACTCACCTGAGCTGAGCAGCCTGGCCTGCCATCCAGGACAGATGATGATGAGGGTCTGCACACTCCTGCCTGCTCCCTCTCCCTCCAAGCAGAGAGCCCCATCCTCAGTAGGGAAAGCACATCTAGGGCAGTGCAGTGAGTCACAGGGACCTCCTTGAACATGCTCCCTCCAGGGGGAGTTCTCAGTTGCAACAGCAGGACCCACTTGAGCTTGTGTGAGCAGAAGTGACTTTGACAAGACACAGTGGAGGTGTCATAGAAGGTGCCAGAAGGTCAGAGCACGGGGCTGGAGGCTTTGGAGAAGGTAATTGTGCCCAAAGCACACCTCAGGGTCTTCCAGGAGTGATGGCTGCCTCAGGCACTGTGCCAGCCCCAGCCCACATATGCAGCACATTCAGCCTCTGCGATGGAGGGCCCCTGCTCAGTGGGGATGAGCGAGAGAGCCCTGGTGACCTCGGAGAGGAACTGCCATTGGAGCCTCAGTTTCCTCACCTGTGAAGTGGGGTGGCAGCCGACCTTTCACGGTGGTGTCAGACAAGTTCGCTGAGGCTGCACCTGGAGTGCCCTCCAACTTCTCAGATCTCAACAGCTACTATCTCTACTGAAGAGGAATCACGGGAGGAGAGATGGGGCTGGGTCCTGGATCCCCACCTGGCTGGCTGACTGCCATGGGACGAGATGGGGTGGAGAAAGGCATTCCAGAGGAACAGCGGAGTCAGAGCGAGTAGGGCATGCCTGGTGGGAGATCAGAGTGGGCAGAAGAGAAGGGCCCCAGGGGGCTCTCAGTGGGGTGACATCAGCAGGAACAGCTCACGGTGATGAGCACTTACCGGGGCCTCTGTTCTCCTCTTGAGCTATCTCCATGAATCCTCCCCACAACTCTTTGGGGGAGGAGCAATTATTGTCTTCATTTCACTGATGAGGAAACTGAGGCTCAAAGAGACTTGCTCCCTCTGTGCCCTGCAGAGTGGCAGAGCTGGGATTTGAACCCAGTGCCTCTTAGACCTCATGGGGCCTGCCTGCTAAGGGCTCCCCCATGCTGAGGGAGGGACCTCTTTTCCCTAAAGTTCTGACAAGTTTTTGTCCTGATGCCCACAGAGAACTTACTCTGCGGGGGGATAGGCTGGTCCTTGGTACTGGGAGAGCCCACAGCGCCCACGGCTGGCCATTCCCCGGCCACCATACCCAGCCCCAGGCAGACGGAGTGTCCCTGTCCCTTTAGTTCAGTGATGGCTGGAGGCCAGAAGGGTGCAGGCCCCAGGGAGGCCAGGACCCCTGAGCCCGAGGAGGCCGCAGTGAAGGACAGTGGTTTGGAATGATCCAAAGTCAGAGAAACAGGGGTACTAGTCCCTGCTCAGCCTCTTTCTAGCTGGTGATGCATGTGAGGCTCTCAGCCTCAGTTTCCTTATCTGTACAATGAGGAAATGACTTGGCCTCCTGATGGGCTGTTGGGAGACTTCCCTGCGGAATGGCTTGAGCATCTCTAGCCTGGTGTCTGGAGCGTGTTAAGAGCCCCCTGCCAGGCTGTCACAGTGGTCTTCCAGGGCGCAGGGTCTGGGAAGTCCCTCCTCAGGTTCCCTTCCTGCTGCCCTGCTCCCGGTAACATTCAGCAATTTTTGAGGAGGAGCTGAAGAAGATCCAGGACCACACTGTGATGCAGGTGACGGAGGCTCAATGCTGGAAGGACAGCTGGACATGCTCCATGCCACAGTGCTGGGCTTGTGCTGTGACACCCTGTGAGCCCGACACAGATAAAGGCTCCTCTTGTGTGGATCCAGCTTCTGTGGTTTATTCACTTATTCTTCATTCACCCAGTCATTCCTTCACTCACTCACTCCTGCACTCATGTACTCATTCATGCATTCGTTCATTGTTTCACTCACTCATTCAGCCAATACGATCTGGTCCCTGCCATGGGCTGAGCACTGTAACTTCACCAGTGAGTATGACCCGACGTGGTCCCTGCCCACCTGGAGCTCACATCCACGGTGTGACCTGAAAGAGGGCTGTCCCTCGGGTTAGCAGGGGTGATGAGCACCAGGAATCTACTTCTGAAAGTAGAAGCCACCCATGCAAAGAAAAGAACAGAGAAAACCCATGCTTGGCACTTCATCGACAAAAAAATAATTAAAAGTTAAGATAAATAAAGATATCCTATATTTAACAAAATGTGGGTTCTAATCACAAGTGTGCACTCATTCCTACAACCAATGAGAAGTAATCCAGAGTGGACTGGGTATTTGTAACACATTTTTCTGGCCAATAATAGTATTTCAATAAACCTGTTCCAGGGCCTCACGATTTTTCTAAGGCCTCTGTGATCCTCCAACACTTAAATCTTTCTCCTTGGAAGCCTCTGTCCTGTCACCCTCCTTGTCGAATGGCTCTTCCACTGTTTGGGGGCCTACCCTGCACGCCCACACTCATCAGTGACTCTCCACGTTTTTTGGACAGGCTGCCCGCATTTCTCCCTCAGCCTCAAGAGCTCCTGTTTCTTTGGCAAGGTTGGTGTTTTCACTGGGTGATCACCTGGCATCCTTCTTTGCAGCGGTTTGCATCTTCCCACGCTGTGTCTCCTCTGACGACTCCGGGAGGCAGGCCTTTTGTCCCCATCTTACAGATGAGGAAGCTCAAGTCCTGAAGGCTGGACGACCTGCTCCAAGTCGCAGCCAGTGTGGAACCTCGGCAGGGTTTGGGCCCAAAGCAGACAAGGATGTAGGGCAAGTGGTTTGTTTGCAGGTGATGGAGGAGGCCCGAGGGAGGCCAAGGGGAAGGGAGCATGGAGGAGGAGAGCCAGTGCCGGGCCTGACGAGGGAGCACTGACATTAGCACCCATCCTAGTCCTGTTGGGAGACGAGATCCCACCCGGACTGGCTCTGTCCCCGTGGGTGGAGGGTTTACCCCGGGTCATGAAGGCTTCTGTGCTACAGGCTGGCACAGGCTTGCAGGAGAGGAAGCTCCCGGTGCAGGAGAGAGCCCTCAGGCAGAGAGTGGATGCAGGTGCTCCAGGGGGACACTGTGGACCTGTTGGGGACTGGCTCCCAGGGACTGCAGGGACTCAAGTGGGCTGAGGGAACTGAAGGGCAGCAGCAGCAATGTCTGCAGGGGGGATCTGCACACATGTCCCACACTTATGCCCCCAGAAAGGCTGCTCTGCATGGCATTTCTCCTCCCAGATGTGTAGTTGGCCCAAACCGCCCCTCCACTCCACACTCCCAATTCCTTTCCACTCATCTCAGGTTACTAGAAATTCAGAATATTTTAGTTGCTGTTGGAGCCCAGAGACTTTTGTTTGTCCTGCCCATGTTCTAACATTGTTGGCTTTTTAAAGATCTCAGGGCTTTGACTCCAAAACAGCAAGATGCTGAGGATCCCAGACAGCTTTCTGGAAGCAAGACTTTATGCTTTGCAATACTACCATCCCACCAGCTCTTCTCAAAATCCCTCCAGGACACAGACTCACAATCTTGGGTCCTCAGATTGCTGAAAGGATGAGCCTTCAGAAAGTGATCGGTGTGGGGCGGCAGGACACACCGAATGGTGGAGTGAGGAATTCAGCCAATCCTCTTCCCGGAAGCCATGATCACACCGGAAGCGCTGTCAGAAAACAACCTCTGGGAAGAGACCAAAGACATACAACCAACTGAGGAGCATTTGAAGCTGAGGGAAGAACAGTGAGAGTCGTGGTGTTTTTGCCCGGGGCAGGTCCTGTCCCCACCCCCTCAGTGTGACAGCCCTGTGAGCTGCGCAAGCCTGAAGGGGAGTGGCTTCACTGTCAGAGGTTGCCCACTTGATGTCGTCATGGTTGGACAAAGCCCGGCCCCTAAGCATTTCTGGAAACAGTAGCCATCTCAGTGGCAAGCTGACGTGGCAAGTCAACTTTGCAGCCACCTGAGGTTGGATCTAGAACAGAACGGCGAATCAGCCAGGAAGGTGAGACAGACAACCACACAATGAGACAGACACAGCGGCCTTGATGGGCTGCACATGACCCCAGGGGGTCTGAAATGTTGTGTGCTTGTGCAGGCCTGTGCCGAATCAGGAGAGACCAGGAAGATGGGCATTGTGGGGATGCTTAGAGACCTTCCACCAGCCTAGGCCCTGCCCCCAGGGGTTGCTGCCTCCCAGGAAGTCCAAGTTGACTGAGGGGACAATGCCCAGCCCTGTCGAAGGTCCCTGTCCACTCTGGGGCTCCCATGGAGAGAGGCCTTCCCACCTGGAAACTTCTCCCCAGGTCTTCTTCAGAGGCTGAAACGAGGTGCTCTCAGAGCAGAGAAGATGGTGAGCAGTGAGGAGAGGCTCCTGAGGAGTTGGCCCACCTGGAGAAGGAAGCAAATGATCTGGGAGGGTAGAGTGGTCCCTGCTTGCTCTGGCCTCAGCCCCCTCAGTGTACATCTCCCTCCTGGAGGGAACAGGAGCCCAGGGTACCCAGGAGAGCACACCCGGGCCCCGACGAGCAACATTCCTAAGGAGGAAGATCTGAGCTCAACGTAGGATGAGCCCAGGTAGGAAGGGAGCCTTTCACCACCAGGACAATCGAGTCAAGGTCAGCATGCCCCTGCAGGGATGATCTCCCTGCCTGTTCTATACGTCCCTGTGGACCAATGACAGCTTAGGTATTGGCTTCTGACCAGCAGACTCAGCACAAGTGACAGGACGACCCTTCCCAGATTCCACCACCGAGGCTGTCATTCTGTCTCACTCACTCTCTTGTGTTCCCTCGACCCTCTCCCTTTGCTCCCCTCTCTCAGTCTGTCTGACCCCTGGACCTGGGGAAATACATGGATGTCCTGAGCTCCCCTATGCAGAGGCCCACACAGAAGAAACCAAGGGAGTGCCCTGGCCAACAGACAGAAAGGAGCCGGGCTCTCAGTGAAGCTGCACCTGATCGAGCCCACAGGAGTTAGCTTGACAGCACATCTCATCATGGTCCAGCCTCAGTGGAGGCCACATCCCCAACCTGGAAGTCACCATGAGCAGAGGCTCCAGCTCAGTTGTGCAGGATTTCTGGTCCACAGAGATGGAGAGAGAGTGAATATTTGCGGTTTAAAGATGTAGGGTGGGGAGCCGTGTTGTCAGAGAGGAGGAGACACCCCACACCATCTCCCAGTTCTCGGGTCTGGCCTGCCCTTCTCCCTCCTCTCTCCTCCAGGCTCTCTGCAGCCACAGTGCCCACCTCTCTAACCTCCTCTGGCCAAACTCACTTCTGCCTGGGTGTCTCCACACCAGCAGTGCCTTCTCCTTGGCATGCTGATCACAGGTGAGTGCAGCGCTGGGTCATCCTGTCATTCTGGTCACAGCTAATGTCACCTCAGTCAGGCCTTTCAGACACTCCTACCCAGTGAGACCTCAGCTCTCCCTGCAGGACACTCTTTATTTTCATTCCAGTTCATGCTCTTCTCTTTCACGTGTCTCTGATTTTGTGCTTTTGTCCATCTGCCTCCAGACTGAGCTCCTGGTGGGCAGGGACAGCTGGGTAGATTTCAGCACCACCCTTGGGTCCACCAGAGCTCCTGGCCCAGGGTGAGGGCTTGGCACGTGGCTGCTGAATGAACAAATAGGGGCATCTTGGATCCCTCCTTCCTGCTTTTGCTCCACTCAGATAATGAAGAGGAACACTAGTAATAGGAAGTGCAAGTGGGTCCTGAGGCAGGCGGAGGGTCAGCATGACTTCTGCATGACTCCTCCTTTCTCCAATTGCTCCAGCAAAGCTCAGTGGGCACCACTGACACAGGAGGCTACCACCTGATGGTCAGCACAGGAACTGCAGCCTCAGGCAGGGACAGCACAGCACAGCACCAGGCAGGCATATATTTCTTGTGGAGAAATGCCTATCCACATGCATTGCCCATTTTTCATTGTGCTATTTGTATTTTATTGTCGAGAGGCGAGAACGTATTATATATTCTCAATAGTAGACCCTTATCAGATATGTAAAGATCTGTAAACATATTCTCCCCTTCTGTGAGTCGTCTTTTCACTTTCTTGATCCTGTCTTTCAACGCACTCAAGTTTTAATTTGATGAAGTTGAATTGATCTGTTTTCCCTTTGGTTGCTTTTGTGTTGGGTGCCATAATTACAAAAACATTGCCTAATCCAGGGCCATGTTTTCTTCCAAGAGTTTTATAGTTTTAGGTCTTACATTTACATCTTTGATGGTAAGAAGATGTAACATTTTTGTATATGGTGTGAGGTAGGGGTTCACCTTTATTCTTTCACATGTGGATATCCACCTGTCCCAGCACTACTTGTTGAAACGATTATTCCCTCCTCATTGTCTTGGCATCTCAAATAATTCTAGAATCTCTGGTTGTTGCAGGTGGTGTGACTCACAGTTACTCAGAATTTTTCTTTACACGAACGTTGCTTTTCTCTGGCCTTGTGGACTTTCACCCACTGCATTTGTAGACTGATCATTAGCGAAATAATCATATCACGTATTTTGACTAGTTTTTTCTTTGCTTGCGGTGGGTATGTAAGTCCACACCCTGTTACTCCCTGATGGCTGGGTGGACCACATTGCACCATTGTTCTGGCCTGGATTATCGCTGTATCCTTCTAACTGGGTTCTCTGCCTCTATATTTGACCCACAATCTATCCCCAATGCACCAATTGGAGTGACCCTTTAAAACCAGATGTCACACCCTGACATTGTGAAATCTCTCAAGGGGCTCTCCATTTCTCTCAGGGGGAAAGTTCAAGTCCTTATGCTGGACCTCAAGCACAATACAGTTGGTCCCACACTCTCTCTGACATCATCTTTGGCCAGTCATCCCCTGTACCTCTGCACTCCATTATGCTCCTGGTACATGCCAGGCACTCTCCCACCTGTAGACTTGCACTCTATGTTCCTTCCATTTGGAATCCTCTTCCACATGATGATTTCACGCCTCATCTTCTTCACTATCTATAATTCTGTGTTCAAATGTCATCTTGGTGAGGCTGTATTGACCATGTCATTTAAAATATAAACTATCCTCTTGTCCTGACACTCCCTATCCAACTTGTCCCCCTTTTATTTTTCCCCTTAGCACTAACATCCTATAAAATAATATATAATGATAAGAATCAGTGTTCACTCAGGACAGGGAAACCAACCAATAGATTGAGCAGGGACAGTTTATATAATGAACAATTAACCATAAACCTTTAAAGGGAACTATATAGAATAGCCCAGAATTACAGTAGAGTAGTTAAGAAAGAAACAAATATGGGAGAGGACCCTTTCACCAAGGCTGCCTTCAGGTCTTGTTGGAGAAGGAATGATTGCAACACAGGGATGGTGGAGAAGATTGTCATGTTTCCCAAGGCCAGTACCGCTCCCTGATCAGGGCAGAGCTCAGCAGGTAGGGAACAGCAGGCTGAGACTGGCAAACAGGAAAGCCCTGTCCCATCCCGGGGGCAGGTAGGCTTAGGCTGGGATGTCTACTGGATTCACTGGGATTCCACTTGCAGGGGTGCCACTCATTCTCCTTATTAAGCCATCCAAGGGGATCCACTGAATCCACTGTGGATCACCCACTGTGGGTGAGTCCCTGTAGACACCCTTGAATTGTGCCACTGCTGGTTGTACTGCAGGAGAAAGAAAAAGAAAAGAATGGAAGCACCTTGGAATTAGGAAGGAAGGCCCTTTGTCCTAAACTTTCTCTGACAAAGCTTAACCCCTGCCAGGTGCAAAAGAGAAATGTCTACTGGGTGCAGCTCCATTATTGCAGAACAGACAATAGAGGGCAACACTCTGATGTTGTTACACAGGGGCAATCCATTGATAACTGGCACCATAATTCCCTTATTATTTTGTTTATGTATTCCATGCTTTTACTTCCAACTTGCCTCTATTGCTTTATTTGAAGTAAGATTTTGAAGACAGCATATGGTTGTATCAAGGTTTCTAAAAAAAGGTATTTTGACCCCCCAAAATGCCATTATTAGATCAAAACAACAGAAGAATTAAAAGTACAAAGTAGCTATACTATCAGTATATGCCTTAAGTAAATAGTTTACTGTCAAATTCCTCTTATATAAGAAAGCACCATGCAGTTTCATTTTAATGATGTTAGCCTCAATAATCTAGTATAATAATAAACTCCTTTGTAATGAGTAACTATATAAAATGAAGTTACAATAATTTACAATTTACGTCTGTGACATGACCCAACTACTCTCTACAAGCACCACTGAAATCTTGATTGATGCTTGGCTACCTTGTTCTACTAGAAATAACGGGAATATTTCACTGCCAACAAATTCTGTTTACCTGCCGTGTAGTTTATAAGGGTTGAATTCTTCTCTACTTGAAAATCACCATTTTCATCTCTCCATATGGATACCTGTTTAATGGCAGATAGCTTTGCAGCCAGTACAGTTTTTTTCGGGAGAGTCTTATATAAGAAGTCATAAAAAATGGGTATAAATAACTCACACTTAGGCAATTTTTCTTTTTCTTTTCTTTTCCCTGCTTGGAAAGATTTGTCCTGAGCTAACATCTGTTACCAATCTGCCTCTTTTCATTCTCCCTTCCCAAAGCCCCAGTACATAGTTCTATATTCTACGTGTAAGTCCTTCTAGTTCTTCTACATGAGTCACCGCCACAGCATAGTCAATGAGAGACGAGTGGTGTGGCTCGCGCCTGGGAACTGAACCTGGGACGCCGAAGCGGAGCGTGCCAAACTTTAACCGCTAGGCCATCAGGGGTTGCTCCAGGAAATTTTTCTAGAAAAAAATTGGAACCAAGATATATGATTTATTTCTAAAAATTTCATAACATACTTTAAAACATGAAATGCTCAACATGTTTAAAAGCACTTTACCACTCAGTTTACCTTAACAAAGATATAGCAAACATTTTGAGAAATATGCTTTCAACAGGAAAGTCCAATTGTAGCTTTATGCTTTTGTAGACCACTCCCAATAATGTGGCTTAAAAAATATAACTGTAAGATTCTCTCAAGAAAATGTATTTCATTTCTATAAAAATCGTTCTTTACAGCGTCTCAATGTTTGTTTCCTACTGAGCTTCTCAATGTTCTTTAGGCTTAACAATATAGTAGAATCAAGCTCCTATAATCTAGCTTTTAATCCCACAATCCGGAAAGCTCTATCTCAAGGTCATTAATGACCTCTTAAATCACCGAATAATATTACTCCCATTTTATAAGTGCGAATAGTAGGTTTTAAAGAAGTCAAGTTCATGCCCAATATTGTTTAGCTAGTAAGAGGCAGAGCCTAGATATGACTGACTCCTGCTGTCTGATTCTAAAATCCATAAACATAACCTCTAGGTATACAGCCAAACGTAACACTCTGTATTCTTGCAACAGAATAAATGCATTTGCTTTTTCCTTAATGTCTGTAACACGGTTCTTAACTATTCCAATACAGTGGTTTCTCGCTTTCTGTAAATGAGAGTGTTCTTCAAAGTACCTTCCTTCCTCTCTGCTCTTCTCTATACATTCCCTACACTCCCAGTGCTTGAATTCATTTAACAAGCATTTATTTTATTGAGTCCATACAATTCCAGACCCCATGGAAAAACAATGAAAAAAAAAACCAGTCCCTGGCCTTGAAGGATTTACAGACTACTAGGGGAGAAAGGCCTATAAGCAAGTCCAATACTATTTTCAAAAAAAAAACAAGTTTGAGTCTGCACAAACACAGAAGGCTATCTATGCCACACAGCACGGGTTTTCAAGCCTTTTCTGAGGAGGACTACAGTTTTTTAAGAAATAGCATTTAAAATTTCCAAAAGAGCACTCAAGACCTAGAACTTCCCTGATCCACTGTCCCCTTCCCACTACAAGCCATGTTTTTTCTAAGACTCTTAAGAACATCGTTTGAAAACCACTATATTCTAACATCTTAATAGTTTTACCTTTTATGCCTAGGTCTTTAATCTACCTGGAATGGATTTTTGTGTATGGAGTAAAGTAGGGTTCCAATTTGAATTTTTTCCATACTGATATCTAATAGTCCCAGGACCACTTAAAGAAACGCCCCTCCTTTGCCCTCTGCTCTGTAAGAGCACTTATATTAAAAGAAATCAAGTTTCTGGATACACGTGGAACTGGATTTGGGTTCTCTACTGTTTTCCACTGGTCTAACACTGTGCTAATACCAAAGTGCTTTAGTTACTATAGCTTTATATATAATAAATCAGGATATCTCATAGATCAAATCTTCTCACCTTGACCTGCTGCTTAAAAAATATCTTGGCTATGCTTAGTCCTTTGTATTTCCATATGTATTTTAGAAAACACACGTAATTTTGAGCTCTGTAATTGCCTGGCAAACTGGTAAAATACCCACAAAACAAATCTAGATCTGTGGTTCTCGACCAGGGCAATTTTAACACCCCCACCTCCCACCCCAGGGACATTCAGCAACGTCTGGAAACATTTTTGGTTGTCACAAAGTGGGGGGTAGGTACTACTGGCCTCTAGTGGGTTGAGGCCTGGGAGATGCTGCTAAGCATCCCACAGTGCACAGGACAGCTGCCACAACAAAGAATTATCCCATTCAAATTTTAATAGTGCCACTTTTGAGAAACCCTGTCCCAAATAAATCAAGGGGCAAATTTACATGGGCCCATTAAAGGCCAGGAAACATCTACCAAAAACAATAATTTAGATTTAGAAAAACTGAACTGCCATATGCCAAATGAGATTTACCCTAATTCACTAAAAAAAAATCGTATTATTTGCATAGACCAAAAAGCTTATCTTCCTGTTTTCTATAGCAGGGACATTTGCAGGAAGCTTATTGGAGGGGTTAAGTCTTTAAAATACAAAGTTATAAAGAGACAAGGCATAGCCAGAAGATATTAAAAAAAAAAAACTCACAGAAATCAGTAAGAAACAACCCAATAGAAATATGGGTAATCTGTATAGACAATTCACTAAAAGGAATATTCAAATGACCAATAAACATATATAAAGATTCTCAACCTCATTAGTCACCAGAGAAATACCAATTCAAACTCACGAGAACACCATCCATACACCAGAATGGCTAAAATTTTAGAAGACTGGACATATCAAGTGTTAACAAGAATGCTGAACAAAGTAATTCACATATACTACTGGATGTAGTGAAGGGGTTGCATAAACTGGTTCACCCACTTTGGAAAATGTTGGCAGTCTCTATTATAGCTGAACATATCCATACACTATGACCAGCAATGCCATTTCTAGGGATATATCCAACAGAAAATACTTACCTATTTGCAAAAGAATGAACAAGAATGTTCATAAAAACATTAAAAGTCCAAAGGAGAAACCATCCAAATGTCTAATAACTGCAGAACGGATTAATAAACTGTGATATGTTCATAGAAGGAAATAATATACCACAACAAGAACTACTACTATATGCAACAACACAAATGAATCCCCAAAATACAATGTTAAGCAAAAGTACGCAGACTCAAGAGTACAGATATCACTCCATTTCTATAAAGAGGCAAAACTCATCAATGGTGACGGAAAGGAGAAGAGCAAATACCTGCGCAGAGAAAGGACAGTGACTAGAGAAGAGCATGAGAAGGGGCTGTAGGGTGTTGGGACTGTCCTATTTTTATCTAGGTGGTAGATACACGAGTGTGTTTATTTTGTGAAAATTCATCAAGCTGTACACTTAAGATTTGTATGCTTTTCTGTATTTAGCTTATATCTTATTAAAGAATTTGTTTAAAAATATAAAGAATACAACCCTGATTTACCGGATCTGATGCTTCAAGAGACTATTCTAAACAGCCCTAACTAACAATGATGTTAAAATGCAAGTTGTGTATATATTGACAACTGATTTTTTACCAAAGCACAAGGGCAATGCAGTGGATAAAGTGTAGCCGTTTCAATAAATGGTGCTGAACAATGAGCTATCCATAGGCAAAATAAATGAACTTGGATCCACACCTCACACCATATACCAAAAATAACTCGAAATGGATTTTAGACCTAACGGTAAAACCTAAAACTATATTTTAGGTATTTAGATAGAAAAACACTTGTATTCAAAATACGTAAAGAACTCTCAAAACTTAACAATAAGACAATAAAACAGGCAAAATATTCGAACAGACATTTTATCAGAGAAGATATACAGATGGCTAATAAGCACACGAAAAGACGCTCAACATCATAAGTTATCAGGGAAATGCTGATTAAAACCACAATGAGATACAACACTACATGCTTATCAGAATGGCTGACAAGACTGACCATACCAAGTGTAAACAAAGATGTAGAGAAATGGGAACCCTTGGACACTGCTGGTGGGAATGTAAAATGGTATAATGAATAAACCTTTTGGGAAACAGTTTGGAAATTTCTTAAAGAGTTAAACATAAGTGATCCACTCACTCCACTCTTAGGTATTTGCCCATAAAAAGGAAAGCACATGTCCATAACAAAGACTTACATACAAATGTTCATAGCAGCTTTATTTGCAATAGCCCAAAACTAGAAACAACTCACATATACATCAACACCTGACTGGATAAACAATTTGTAGTATATCCACAGAACAGAACATTACTCAGCAACACAAAGGAACAAACTGTTGATACACACAACATGGGTGAATTTCAAAAGAATTATGTTAAGTGACAGAAGCTAGACAAAATCAGTGTACAAATTGTCTGATTCCATTTATATAAACTCTCAAAAATGCAAACTAATCTCTAGTGATAGAAAACAAATCAGTGGTTCTTTGGGGAGAGTAAGTCACAGAGGGGTGGGAAGGAGGGATAACAAAGGTGCATGAGAAAACTTTTCAAGGTAATGGATATGTTCACTATCTTGACACTGACTGAAAGTTTCATAGAGGTACACCTTATGGTGGAGGTCATAACTTATCAAAGCATACCATTTAAATAAATGCAGTTTGTTTTCTCAAGTATATTTCAATAAAGCTTTTCTAAAAATAATACAGGTTGCATATAAATATTGTGAACCAGACTTCCTATAATTAGCTCAAAATCAACTCCATTCATTCACACAACAAATATTTTTCTAGCACCTACTATATGCCAAGCACTCTGCTAGGTTCCAGGGTTCCAATGGTAAGAAAACTGACATGGTTCCTGACCTCATGGAGAACACAGTCTGCTAGGGGAAGCAGAGATTAATAAAAGATGCACACAGACACATGGATAACAAAAACTTCACAGACAAGTGCTGTCAAGGAGACAAACACAGTGAGATGACACAATATAACAGGGAAACCAAATCTGATCTAACGGAAAGGTCAGTATGGCTCCCTCAAAGAAGCGACATTTAAGCAACACCTAATGGAAGAGGAGGATAACAAGTTGAAGATGTAACTTTCCTCCGAAGAGACACTAACACAAGCAAAGGCTCTGAGGCAGAAGAAAGCATGACCCTTTGAAGGAATGGAAAGAAAGTCAAAAGGGCTAAGTGTCAGAACAGTGTAGACAACACTATTGGTCACCTCTCCAGTAACTATTCCATCTCCTCTTCCTCACTCCTAACAGAATCACACTTGGGTTCCAGCAGCCACCCTCCTCCACACATAGTCATGTGCTTTAGAGGAAGATGACTCCATTCTTGGTTTTAGGAAGTGGATACGATTGCGACTTAAGTCAGTCATGGCCACCTCTTTTCTCCCTGCCAGTGATTAGTTAAAGAATGGCATGAGTGAGTGACGTCAGCATCATGGCGGAGTGAGCTTTCCCGTGAATTCTTCCCCCACAAAATACAACAAAAGTAACAGCCACAGACAAACAACGGAATCCCAGACAGTCAAAAGCTGGAGCGGAGGGATCCACACTGCCGCACATCTGAGAGCGGAACGTGCTGGGCCCCCGGAGGAAGTGGGGAGAGGTAAGGAGAACTCCGCTCCCTCCCCATCAGGTCAGCGATCCGGTCCGCGCGGCTCCCAGAGAGGGGGGAGGGGCGGCCCTCGGCGGGAAACTGTAGCTCTTCCGGCGCTCTCAGCCAGTGGGAAACTCCCGCACAGAGGGCTCAGAGGAGCCACAGGGCTACCATCAACATCTGAGCAACCCAGAGAGCGGATAAAGAGGGGCAAACGAGAAGCCTCCCACGTCAGGGACCCAGAGGGCAAAAGAGAGAGCTCCCCCCTCCCCACAACCCGGAGTCTGCAGCTCGACCAGATCTAGCGGTCCGAGGCAGACCAGAATAAATTGGACTGGACCCGTGGATCGCAGTGGGGAAAAGAAACAAAACAAAACAAAACAAAACTGCGGATCGCAGCAGAAAAACTGGGGCAGAGCGCAGGGGGCTTAGACTACACAGCCATTCACCACCACACAGTGGCGGCAGGTGGAAAGTGCAACCAGAGACTTCCAGGATGAGGAAAATCAAAACCAACACAAGAACCACAATGCAAAAATATATGAAATCACCAGACCAGAAACAAAATGACAAGCAACCAGAAATCAACCCCGAAGACACAGAAATCCATAAACTAAATGACAGAGATTTTAAAATAGCTATCATAAAAACACTCAACGAAATACGAGACAACACAGACAAACAATTAAATGAGATTAGGAGTTTCTTCACAAAAGAGATTGAAATCATAAAGAAAAACCTATCAGGGCTGATGGAGATGAAGAACACAATGGAGGAGATAAAGGAGAATCTGGAATCTTTAAAGAACAGAGCTGACAATATGGAGGAAAGAATTAGTACTTTAGAGGATAGGAATACAGATATACTCCAGATGGAAGAAGAGAGAGAACTAAGACTAAAAAGAAATGAAGAAAGACTCCGAGAAATATCGGACTCTATTAGAAAATGTAACATAAGAATTATAGGTATTCCCGAGGGAGAGGAGAGGGAAAGAGGAACAGAGAGCCTATTCAAGGAAATAATAGCTGAAAATTTCCCAAATCTGGGGAAGGAGCAAGAAATACCAGTAAGCGAAGCCAACAGGACGCCTATATATATTAACAGACAAAGGCCTTCACCACGACACCTAGTGGTAAGGCTAGCCAGGGTCAACGACAAAGAAACAATATTAAGGGCAGCTAGACAAAAACAAAAAATAACGTACAAAGGAACTCCCATCAGGCTCTCAGCGGATTTCTCAACAGAAACTTTTCAGGCTAGAAGAGACTGGAATGATATATTCAAAATACTAAAAGACAAAAACTTTCAGCCAAGAATACTCTATCCAGCAAAAATATCCTTCAAATATGATGGAGAAATAGTAACTCTCCCAGATAAACAAAAGCTAAGGGAGTTCATGGCCACGAGACCCCCACTACAAGAAATACTCAAGAAGGCCCTCAGGCCTGAAAACAAGAAGAGAAAGGGAACACAAAGCTTGGAGTAAGGAGAAAAGTAGGTAGACAAAATCAGAGAAAGAGTAGATCTTTACCGGAATAGGTTAGCAACCACTTAAATACTAAACTCAAAGATCAAAGGAAGAAATTCACCAAAAATAAATTTAACCTCATCACTGTAAACACACAGCCACAACACAAGATAGAATAAGGTATAACAAGAGCAACTTAGAAGGGGAAGAGGAAAGTGACTGAATTGACTTAGTATAAGGAAATAGGAGGCTATCAGATAATGGACTATCTCATACAGAAGATTTTTCGCCCAAACCTCAAGGTAACCACTAAACAAATAATCAAATTAAAACCACATATGATAAACAAAGAGAAAACTAGAAGAATCATAAGACAGAATAACCAAACTGAATTGGCAGTCCAAAACAAATGGGACAAGAAACAAAGGAAATGCAAAAGAACCAGAAAATAAGTGACAAAACAGCAACATTCAACCCTCATATTTCAATAATTACCCTAAATGTAAATGGATTGAACTCTCCAATCAAAAGATACAGAGTGGCAGGATGGATTAAAAAGCAAGACCCAACAATATGCTGCCTTCAGGAAACACATCTTAGCACTAAAGACAAGCACAGGCTCAGAGTGAAAGGATGGAAGACAATACTCCAAGCTAATGGCAAACAAAAGAAAGCAGGTGTTGCCATACTCATATCAGACAAAGTAGACTTCAAGATAAAACAGGTTAAGAAAGACAAAGAAGGGAAATATATAATGATAAAAGGGACACTCCATCAAGAAGACATATCACTTATAAATATATATGCACCCAACATAGGAGCACCAATGTACATAAAACAACTATTAACAAACCTAAAAGGAGAAATCAACAACAACACAATAATAGTAGGGGATCTTAACACCCCACTTACAGCAATGGATAGATCATCCAGACAAAAAGTTAATAAAGAAATATTAGACTTAAATGAAAAACTGGACGAGATGGACCTAGTAGACATATACAGAGCACTCCACCCAAAAACAGCTGACTACACATTCTTCTCAAGCGCGCATGGAACATTCTCTAGGATAGACCATATGTTGGGAAACAAAGCAAGCCTCAATAAATTTAAGAGGATTGAAATCATAACAAGCATCTTTTCAGACCATAAGGCTATGAAACTGGAAATGAACCAGGAAAAAAAAACTGGGAAAGTGACAAAAATGTGGAGATTAAACAACATGCTACTGAACAACCAATGGATCATTGATGAAATTAAAGGAGAAATCAAAAACTATCTGGAAACAAACGAAAATGATAACATGCCATATCAAACCATATGGGACGCAGCAAAAGCGGTCCTGAGAGGGAAACTCATAGCGATACAAGCCCACCTTAACAAACAAGAAAAAGCCCTAATAGGCAACCTTAAATTACACCTAACAGAACTAGAAAAAGAAGAACAAACAAAGCCCAAAGCCAGCAGAAGGAGAGAAATAATAAAAATCAGAGCAGAAATAAATGATATTGAGACCAAAAAAACAGTAGAAAGGATTAATGAAACAAAGAGTTGGTTCTTCGAGAAGATAAACAAAATAGACAAACCCTTAGCCAGGCTAACTAAGAAAAAAAGAGAAAAGGCTCAAGTAAATAAAATTAGAAATGAAAGAGGAGAAATTACAACGGATACCATGGAAATACAGAGGATTATAAGAGAATACTATGAGAAATTATATGCCAACAAATTGGACAATCTAGAAGAAATGGATAAATTCTTAGACTTATACAACCTCCCAAAATTGAACCAAGAAGAAATGGAGAATCTGAATAGACCAATCACAAGTAAAGAGATTGAAATAGTAATCAAAAACCTCCCAAAAAATAAAAGTCCAGGACCAGATGGCTTCTCCAGTGAATTTTACCAAACATTCAAAGAAGATTTAATACCCATCCTCCTCAAACTATTCCAAAAAATAGAGGAAGATGGAACACTTCCTGAATCATTCTACGAGGCCAACATCACCCTGATACCGAAACCAGACAAAGACAATACAAAGAAAGAAAATTACAGGCCAATATCGCTGATGAACATTGATGCAAAAATCCTCAACAAAATATTGGCAAACCGAATACAACAATATATTAAAAAGATCATACACCATGATCAAGTGGGATTTATACCAGAGACGCAGGGATGGTTCAACATCCGCAAATCAATCAACGTGATACATCACATCAACAAAACAAAGAATAAAAACCACATGATCATCTCAATAGACGCAGAGAAGGCATTTGACAAGATACAACATCCATTTATGATAAAAACTCTCAATAAATTGGGAATAGAAGGAAAGTACCTCAACATAATAAAGGCCATATATGACAAACCCACAGCTAACATCATACTCAACGGGGAAAGACTGAAAGCCATTCCTCTGAGAACAGGAACGAGGCAGGGCTGCCCACTCTCACCACTCCTGTTCAACATAGTACTGGAGGTTTTGGCCAGAGCAATTAGGCAAGAAAAAGGAATAAAAGGAATCCAAATAGGTAACGAAGAAGTGAAACTCTCACTATTTGCAGATGACATGATTGTATATATAGAAAACCCTAAAGAATCTGTTGGAAAACTGTTAGAAACAATCAACAACTACAGCAAAGTTGCAGGGTACAAAATCAATCTACAAAAATCAGTTGCATTTCTATATGCTAATAATGAACTAACAGAAAGAGAGCTCAAAAAGATAATACCATTTACAATTGCACCAAAAAGAATAAAATACCTAGGAATAAATCTTACCAAGGAGGTGAAGGACCTATACAATGAGAACTACAAGACATTATTGAGGGAAATCTACGATGACATAAAGAAATGGAAAGATATCCCATGCACGTGGATTGGAAGAATAAACATAGTTAAAATGTCTATATTACCTAAAGCAATCTACAGATTCAATGCAATCCCAATCAGAATCCCAATGACATTCTTCACAGAAATAGAAAAAAGAATACTAAAATTTATATGGGGCAACAAAAGACCCCGAATAGCTAAAGAAATCCTAAAGAAAAAGAACAAAGCAGGAGGCATCACAATTCCTGACTTCAAAACATACTACAAAGCAATAGTAATCAAAACAGCATGGTACTGGTACAAAAACAGACACACAGATCAATGGAACAGAATTGAAAGCCCAGGAATAAAACCACACATATACGGACAGCTAATTTTCGACAAAGGTGCTAAGGACATGCAATGGAGAAAGGAAAGTCTCTTCAATAAATGGTGTTGGGAAAACTGGACATCCACATGCAAAAGAATGAAAGTGGACCATGTGCTATCGCCATACACAAAAATTAACTCAAAATGGATCAAAGACCTGAAGGTGAGACCTGAAACTATAAAACTCATAGAAGAAAATATAGGCAACACACTATTTGACATTGGGTTTAAAGGAATCTTTTCGGATGACATGCCTACCCAGACTAGGGAAACTAAAGAAAAAATAAACAAGTGGGACTTTATCAGACTAAAGAGCTTTTATAAGACAAATGAAATCAGAATCAAGATGAACAAACAACCAACCAGCTGGGAGAGAATATTTGCAAAACATACATCTGACAAGGGGTTGATCTCCATAATATATAAAGAACTCACACAATTGAACAACAAAAAAACAAACAACCCGATCAAAAAATGGGCAGAGGAAATGAACAGACACTTCTCCAAGGAAGATATACAGATGGCCAATAGGCACATGAAAAGATGCTCAACATCACTAATCATCAGGGAAATGCAAATCAAAACAACACTAAGATACCACCTCACGCCCGTTAGAATGGCTATAATCACCAAGACAAAAAACAACAAATGTTGGAGAGGATGTGGAGAAAGAGGAACCCTCATACACAGCTGGTGGGAATGCAAATTGGTGCAGCCTCTATGGAAAACGGTATGGAGATTCCTCAAAGAATTAAAAATAGAGATGCCCTATGATCCAGCCATCCCACTACTGGGAATCTATCCAACGCACCTGAAATCAACAATCCAAAGAGGCTTATGCACCCCTATGTTCATTGCAGCATTATTCACCATAGCCAAGAAGTGGAAGCAACCTAAGTGTCCCTCGACTGACGATTGGATTAAGAAAATGTGGTATATATATACAATGGAATACTACTCAGCCATAAAAAAAGACAAAATCGTCCCATTTGCAACAACATGGATGGGCCTGGAGCGTATTATGTTAAGTGAAATAAGCCAGAAAGAGAAAGACAAACACTGTATGATCTCACTCATATGTGGAATATAAACCAACACATGGACAGAGAAAACTGGACTGTGGTTACCCGGGAAGTGGGGGTGGGGGGTGGGGGGTGGGCACAAGGGGTGAAGGGAGTCATATATGGGGTGAAGGACAAACAAAAATGTACAACCCAAAATCTCACAATGTTAGAAACCATTAAAATATCAATAAAAATGTAAAAAAAAAAAAAAAAAAAAAAAAGAATGGCATGAGTGAAAGCAGGAAAAGAAGTTATTGCATGCTCTAAACAAGAGATGGTAGTTTGGACCAGGGAGTTGTCAATGGAGATAGAGATTTGCACGGAGAAATAAGGTAGAGCAACGTGTACACGATGTCTCCTAGGTTTCTGACTTAGGCAAATAACGATCAATCTTTTCCATATAGTCAAAGCCAGAGAAATATTTTTTAAAAATGAATAGTCTTATGTTATTCTTAATATATTTCTCTTAAATAAACCTGATTAGAACTAGTCAAGGATCATACCTAAAACATATCTCATCCTCATGCAGGATACTGGCTTCAGAAGTTCATGCAGAATTATCAAGAATGAATGAGGCTAACTAGATTTTGTCTTACAATACAAATCAATGTTTTCTAAAATTCTAACCTATAATTAACAATCCTGCCTATAAATAACATCAATTTCTGAATATCATTTATTTTGCATTGCCTGCTTCAAAAAATGATTTAAGCTAGCAAAATGTCCAAATCAATTAAAAGCCAAGCTAAGAATAAAGTAGTCCAAGGATTTCTGACCACTCTTGTGTTATCTAAAAATAATTCCAGAGAAATTAGATGGAGGTATCTAATCAATTATGCTCATCAAATTTATCAAATTAGGTCTCATAACAACAGTAAAGAAGGTTCCTATTACACATACCAACAGACCCAGGCAAAAATATAACCTACATTGACAAGTTGATGAAGTGCCATTTCTTTCAGAAGGTGGTGTACTTGGACTGTTGAAATGACGTGAAGTTCTTCAGTCCTCGCCATCGTTTGTAAAATTCTTTGAAAGGCACGTACAACGACGTGACAATGGTACTTCAGCTTTTTTGCTTAAGCTTTCATCCGCTGGCTTCCCTAAAAGTGAAAGAACCTCTATTTATAATATTTCTAATTCAAAAAACATTAATCATCCTCTGCAACTACAGTGAGCAAATTCGATGAGCAACCACTCGAATTTGCCCAGGATTGGGAGGTTTCCCAGGCTGAAAGATTTTCAGTGCTAAACCTGAGAAAGTACGTGGCAAATCTAGACAAGTTGGTCACCCTATCTGTAGCATCAAATTAGAACAGGAGAGAAAGACTTATGATGTCAGAGACATTTATAGAGAAATTATCATCAATTTGCATAACTTACAAAAAGATAATAGTGAAAGATTAATAATGTAATAAAGGCACAACCACTTGAGTATTCGTTTATATTGAGACATTAAAATATCAAGCAGAGAGGATTAAAAGAAAGACCAAAAGTATATTCTTAGTTACTGCTATTTCTTTAAATGAATCATTCTGGATAAAAAGTACTTTATTATATTTTTTTCAAGTCCCAATAATCAAGCTGAATATATCAACACTCACCACGAAGAAGAGACTGTTGCCACGCTAAAGCAGCACAAAGTAAGACTAAGCTTTTCCCACTTTCTGTAGGGCTCTCCAACAAACAATGCTGCTTACTTTTTAATCCTTTGACAATCTATTGACACAAAAACAATAAAAAAAATCAGTAAACAATTTACTTCATTAGGGTCTGTCTCCACCACAAGTACAAACACAACAAGAAGTAAGGTTGTACTTGAGGGAACATAGCAATAGCAGAAGGGAGAATTAGTATTTAGTTCAATCTAGACCTTATGCCTTTATCTTTCTCCCTAAAATTATGTTGGACTTAAAAGCATATAGGCATAAAAGAAATGAACAAAGCAATTTGTGCCTTAATGATGCAAGCACCGTCATTTCTGTAAAACAAGAGTACACTAATATCTTGGATGAAAACTTTATGGAGGATACTGTTAGGGGGAGTATAAATCGCTACAACCACTTTGGACAGAAATTAACAATTACTAGCAAAGTTGAAGTTACCCAACACCGGGAAGTCCAGTCCTATGTATATATCCAAAACCTGTCCCACAGGAACATAAGGAAACATGCATAAGAAAGTTCATAGCAGCATTGTTTAGAATTGCAAAAGAATGTAAACAACTTAAATGTCTGTCAAAAGGAAAGTGGATAAAAAAATTCTGGTATATTCATACAATGGAATACTACACAGCAATTAAAATAGATTAACAATCAATAAGGCTACTTCTTAAAAATAATGTTAAGCAACTAAAAACACTTCTGAACAAATATAGGTACAGTATCATATCATTGTACAAAGTTTAAAAACAGGTAAAGTAATGCTCTATATTGTTTACGGATACATACGTATGTAACAAAAGTATAACAACACGTCTAGGAAAGAAAAAGAATAAATTCAGCATACTAGTAATGTTATTTGCAAACAAGGTATAAAGTAAATATGGCAAAATATTAAGATTGAACAACTCTGGAAAGTTGGCTTACTCATTGGTCTATTAATTTTCTAAATGATTGAAACATCTCAAAAAATATGGTGAGAAATATAGTATTCTGTGTAAAAGACAGTAAATACTTTGTAGAAGGTAGTAATTCTGTAAATAGAAGTGTCAAATGAGCTGAGAATAGTTTTCAGAATATTCTCCCTTGCCTACAAACCATATACAGTTTATAGCAATCAGGATTATTTTTCGAAAAGTTACATGTTCTTCCATGAACCCAGCAAATATTTTCAATCCATTTACTATCTGAGAAAATGAATGTAGTCACAGATTCAGTATACGTTATGAATTATCAGCATCTTTATCTTAATGAAGACTTAACTGCTGAAAAATACTTGCAGAATTCATTATAGCAAGCTATGATGGACAAGCTTTACAAGGAAAGTTCATCTTCACCCCACCAACTGTACATTCAGACCATATTGAAGAGTCATGCTTTCCTGTTTACTTAGATTCCTAACTGCAGCAGAAACGAAAATCAAGACTGAAACAATGCCATTCAAAGAAAAGCAGATACCCAACTAGACTAGGACAGAAGTCTAGAAATAAAAAGGGGATTCCTAAATGTATAAACAAAACAAATGCAAGTAAAAGAATTTCCTAGTCTTAACCATCACAGTGGTTGAGAACATGTCTCGGAATCTGACAAATCCGGATTTGTATCCCTACTCTGCCAAAGCTGTAGACCAGGAGGTAGAAGTACGAGTTGTAGATCAGGTTCCCACAACGCAGATGTGTTTCCTTGATCATGTCTTCACTTCTCTAGACTAAGATCCTCATCTGTAATAATCCCTAATTGAAAAACTGTTGTAAGGGAGAAAATGCCTTGGCACACAGTAGGTGCTTGATAATTCTGATTTAAAGGTCAGAAGGGTATAATGAAAAGAAGATGGGCTTTGGAGTAAAGCAAGCTTAAGTGTGAGTCCCACTGTGTGAATCACTGAACCTCAGTCTGTTTCTTCATCTGTACAATGGAGATAAGATTATCTACCTGATAGAGTTTTGATGAAAATTAGCCAGGTATTGAGTTAAGAATTAAGTAAGGTAATGGATAGAACTTGCCTAAACTCCAGTATTTGACACAGAGGAGGTGATCTACTTTAATCCCCACCTCTTCTAAACCACCTATGCTTAATCTAGGATCCAGAGACGGAAGTCAGAGACTGTGCTCTCTTGCTATTGCGTGCAGAAGTCTTGGTACATGACTGGGTTTCTCTGAAGAGAAAGTCCGTGGATTTCTCATTCCCAGAACTATATCCTAATAAAATAACTGAAAACAGAGGGGAGACTGATATGCACTGTTATCAACTGAGGACTTCCTTGCAATAGTGAAAAAAAATGGCAAATTCGACCTGGGGATGGAGGGATGGTTAAAAGAGAAATTCAACAGCTTATGAAGCCAATTATACCCTGACCCCTAGCCTATGTGTTCCAAAACAAGCTAAGAACCACTATTCTGAGGTATTTCCCAGTTCTACTATTCTGTGATTCTATCTGTGCAACTCTTGAGTAGAGATTTGGTGGACTCTAACCCCTTCACCCCAGCCAATAACGCAACGCCGGCTAGTTCCTCAGGTACAGCCTAGAAATCCATCCCGCCCACAGTTGCCGCAATCCCCCAGGGGATAAAGCACGAGCTCCCGATCCGCCTCCCGCCGTCGTCCCCGCCGCCACGAGTCAGCGGGGGGCCGAGGGGGCCTGGGGCCTCTCCCCGGGGGTTAGGACAGGCTCCCTCCGGCCTCCGCACGTTCAGAACCCGAAGGCCCAGGGACGTGGTCACCCTGATGGCCCGCATGTGGCCAGGCGAGAGCAGAATGCTCTCTTCGGGCAGGCTGCACACCACCCCAGGAGAGACAGGCTGGCCTGTTCTGAGGAAAACCGAGGCAGCGCTGCCTGGGCTCCGAGTCCCGGGAGAAAAGGAAATGGTATCTGCGAGCACACACTGCGGAGCCTGACAGAGAGGAGAGGCCCCAAACCTCTCGCCTCCTCACCGGGCTGCCACTCCCTGGCCGAGTGCGGACTCAGGCGCCTCACCCGCTCCCTCCTCCGCTCTCTCCAGGCCGCGCGCCCGCGCTCTCCCGGACGAATACCCGCCTCCCGCCCCCTCGACTCCCAGCACCCAATCACCCGCCAGAGCAGAAACCAAGCAACCAATCCTGGCGTAAGGTTAGGGGGCGAGAACCCTGGCCCCCGAGGGAAGCCTTCGCAATAAAAACCAACGCAAAGTATTTCGTGGCTCGGAGGCGAACGCTTGAAGAGCGAAGGATGGGAACACAGCGCAGGGTTTAAAGGAAAAGTCTTCTCCGTTTTGAGATTTTGAAACTGGCGACTTAACCCGTGCATCCGTTTCCTTGGAAACTCGCAGTCTCATTCTTCAGGTCTGTAGACCAAGCGAAAGGAAAGCCTTGCGGAGTTCTTCCCAGAGCTCCCGTCAGTGCCGCTCAGCTCACGTTTCCGAACTTCACGGTGGCCCGGGTGTCGCACAGACGGAGGCGGGAACTGCCAAACGCCTGAGCCCGGCCAGGCGAGAAGGCTGGTTGACGAGTGGCCGCAGACCCTCAGGATGTTCCAGGCTTCCCCGGATAGCGACTTCAACCACAGTAACGCTCTAGAGTGCTCCCGCCCCGGTCACTTCTGCTCCATCAAGGCTCATCCGCCTTCTGTCCCTCCTAAAACCGGGTTGTTATTCTTTGCCACGAAGTACACTTCAGTTTCCTCAAAGGTAGGGAGTTAATCGTGATCTCTCCAAAGTGTGATTTTGTCAATTTCTGAATAGCCTAAGCTTGGCTCCGATACTAGTGTCTCAAAAAAGTAAAACGTGAGACAGTTTCTCAAGTTTGAGCACCTAGTTTGGGGAGAGGTTTTATGCAGGCGGAGCAGTGGGAGGAGAGTGGATTTGTTTGCTTCCCTTTCAGTTTTACTGCATCTTCCCCAATTGCAAAATGTACAGTGCTAAAAATAAATTCTACCTTTTAATTTAGTAATCTCAGGCTCAAAAATTTATCCTAAAAGAGTAATCCAAAAGAAAGAAAAAGTAAAAATATCTAAATTGATAACATTGCCTATTGTAATCCTGAAAAAAGTCATCAACCTCCCGGTCTAGTAATAGCACCCTATACGGTTATGATACATCTGTTTGATCATTAGGAAGCCAATAAAATAATTATCAAAAGTAAACAACTTGCAAATAATTTCATATAAATTTAAATGAAAGAAAGCAGACTCCCTACAGGGTATTATGAATTCCATTATGTGAAAATATATATGCATAAGCAAAGATGGAGGGAAAGTATAAAAAATGTAACTTACTGTTAAAACAGTGGAATGAAGGATAATTTATCAATACCTAAAAATATCTTCAAATTTTTATTCTGCTTTTACAATTTTTTTTAAATATCAAATCGTTTAAGTGACTGCTCCAGGGAAACTACTACGATTTTCGATTTTCCTCCGCTCAATTCCTAAGGCTCTCAACCGACTCTAGCCTTGTATGGCCATATGACGTGTGTGGCGTTAACAGAAATGGATACACGTAGGCTCTGGAACCAGACAGTCCTGGATTCCAGTCCCTTGAACTGTTCCTTTCAGGTGAATATTAGTGAAAGAAAACACAAAAAACTACAAGTTCATTTGATAAAGAATATGAATGTTTATAAACCAATAGTCAAAATAGCTGTACACATCTGTTTTCACTTGAATAAAAAAAATCACATTGTGACAAATTTTGTAACCTTAACTTAAAATACATGAATATTAACATTTACTAATATAGTTACACATTTTGTTTACATCATCAACGAATGTGATGAAAAACAGCATGTTGTTATTTAAACACAGCAGGTTTTGATCAGCCTTTGAAAACTGATCCAAGAATGTGCGCTGCATTTAGTTAGAAACCATTTATTTCAACATTTTGAACTCCTAGAGGTTTCCCACTCACATAAAATATTCCAAAGCCTCAGTTTAAAATAAAACAAAACAAAAGAACACAGGACCGCTGTATTTAATCTTAGAAGACTACAAAACTGCCTTGTTTAAAAATATGAAAGTTCTTACAGTATTTTTTAAGTGTATGCTTTTATTTTTCACATCGAACTTACTTGATTGAACATTAAGCATCTGATATCTCAGGGAAGGCCAGCCCAGTATCCTGTTTTTCAGAGCTGACCAGGTGTTTCTGATACAATCTATGGACCAGCAGAGACCCATTTGACTAAAGAAGAAATAATTAATCAAGTGTTCTCTAAACATTGCTGCATAATGGAATCAACTGGGGAATCTTAAAAAAAAAAATACTAACGCTTGACTCCCAACCGCAGACATTCTGATTTAATTGGCATGGGTTCCAATTGGAGATCAAGAGTTTTAACAGCTGTCCAGGTGATTTTAATGTGCAGCAAAATTTGGAGCCACCACAATGATGCAAGACACAACAGTGATCTAAATCACAATTAGCCACAAATGACAGATGTCTATAGAGGAGAACTCACTTTTAAAGAAGTTTCTCAAGTTGGAAATACTTTATAGTTTCTCTCTGTTTCTTAAGATCAAATTTATGCTTTTTCTGAAAGTTATAATGACTCTTTAATTAGTAGTCTTCAGAGGGGATTTATATTGTTAAACACTCAACAATTTTTTTTAACCATTAAGTTTAGGTTATTGTATATAATCACTGCTATACACTTATCTATTACGTGTAACAATACACTGAAATTACCTTCTAGGCATCACAGTATTAAGAACCATCCATAGTTTATTGACTGTTTGAAGCATTCTCCACAGAACCCCTGAATTCAATAGCTGGTTCATATTGGATGTTAATACTTCTGCCTATGGTATAAGTTCACTGGCAGAGAGTAGAGTCAAGCGTTCTAGAATCTGTATCGTTTCCATATGTCTTACTGGGACAGCTGAAAATGCTAAAGGGGAAACTTAGCAGTCATAATCTAAATTCTATACAGCTTAGCAAATAAGAAGTAACATTGCTCTATCAGACTACAGGCCAAACAAATCAAGAAAACAGTGTTGCTCTAAACGTAAAACTTTCAATCCTAGCCATAGTTTTGGCCATACTTAAAATAAGGACCTTAAGAAAAATTCATTTAGATGTAGTTATTTCACAAAGAACAAAACATATCTCATTTAAGAAATCACATTAGTGACCCAAAGAGAAGGCCCTCAACCTGTGGAATCTGATGTATCTCTGGGTTGACAGCATCAAATTGAGTTGAATTATCTGACGACTAGCTGGCATTCCAAGAATTGCTTGTTGGAGGTGTGGGGAACCCCCCCACGTGTGAAAAAATGAATCTCAGAACACCATGTATGGGCATACACCCAAAATGATTGAATGCAGAGGTATAAAGACATAAATGTACACCTGTGTTCTTAACAGGATTATTCAAAATAGCCAGAAGCTGGAAGCAAACCAGGTGTCCATCAACAGATGAAGTGACAAAAAAAAAGTGGTGTATACAGACTCTGGAATACCATTCACCCTTAGAAAGGAAGAAATTCTGACACATGCTATGACAAGGACGAACCTTGAGGACTTTATGCTAAGTGAAATAAAGCCAGCCACAAAAGGAAAAATACTGTATGATTCCACTCATATACGGTACTTAGAGTACTCAAATTCATAGGAATAGAAAGGAGAATGGTGTTTCCCAAGAGCAAGAGGGAGGGACAACAGGGAGTTGTTTCTTAATGAGCACAGAGTTTCAGTGCAAGGTGAAAATGGTTCTGTGGATGGTTGGAGGTTATGGCTACACAATAATGTGAATGTACTGCATGTCACTGAACTGTACACTTAAAAATGGTTAAAATGGTCAATTTTAGGTTATGCATATTTTATGACCATTTAAAAAAATTATTTTCAACAAATGAACAAACACTAGCTACATGCAATAGCATGGATGAATATCACAACCAAAATGCTGCATAAAAGAAATTATATTCAAAAGGCTATATATTTTTTAATTCCATTTATATAAAATCCAAAAAAGAAACAAAACCGAGGTCTGGCTTCCAGTAATGGTGGAGTGGCTTGTTGAACTAACACTCTCACAGATAACAATGATAAAATCTGCACAAAATATTATATGTCTATATATAGAATCATGTATTTATATGTAATACACATATAATAAATGTGTATATGTGTGTATGTATAAATATCTTCCGAAAGCAAGCAGAACTGAGAGGGAGTCTTCCCTTAAATGATGGGAATTGCACCAGGAGATATTTGCAAGCTTGAGTCTTTTGCCTCAAAGCATTCTAAAATCTGTACATGGCACAGACGGGAAAAACTACAGTCTTACTTGTAATGTTAGAGGATGTATTTTGGGGCTAACAGTAGCTGCAAAGTTAAGGGAGAAATTCTGGAAGGGAGGGAGACACAAAGAGGAAAATCTCAAAATATGTATGTAAGTCTCCCCCCCCCACACACCAAATTGGCAGATCTTTGAACAACACCCATGCAGGGTAGGCCCCAGAAGGCCTATTGTAAAAACAGCAGTTGGAAGATGAGAGAAGTGAATGAGGATTTCAGCTATGCCCACTGTAAAGGAGAGAAGATTGGAGTTTCAGTCCAGCCAAGTTAACTCCCTGCTAGAAAAATAACAACACTCTTCAAAGGAATACAATAGAATCCAGAGTCTCTATAACTATCATTCATGGTTTCCAGTACACAGTTTAAAAAGTCATGAGATTTGAAGAGATGGGAAAATGTAATCCATATATGACCAAAAGCAGGGAGTAGAAACTCTCCCCAAGGTGTTGCAATTATCTGACAAGGATAAGAAAGCAGCTATTATAAAGATGATCAAGGTGGCATGAAAAATATTCTCATAATGAATGAACATATCTGGAAACTCAGCAGAGAAATGGAAATTACAAAAAAGAACCAAATAGGAAGATTAAATAAAAAAAATGCTTTTGAGTTTACATGTACATTAGAAACAGTAAAAGAGGGCCGGTCCCGAGGCTTAGCGGTCAAGTATGCGTGCTCCACTGCTGGTGGCCCGGGGTTCGGATCCCGGACGCACACTGACGCACCGTTTCTCTTGCCATGCTGAGGCTGCATCCCACATACAGGAACTAGAAGGATGTGCAGCTATGACATGGAACTATCTATTGGGGCTTTGGGGCGAAAAATAAGTAAATTAATTAATTAAAAATAAAAACAGTAGAAGAAACATGAAGATAGAGCAATAGAAATTATCCAGTCTGAACCAAAGAATGTAAAAATTTTGAAGAAAAATGAAGAAAGCCTTACCTGTGAGATGATTGATTCCCCAGCAATGAGGGGAGAGACAGAAAAAATTAAATGAGGCAGAAAGGCAAATCAATAAGTAATAGCATAAAACTTGCAAAATTTGGTAGAAAATCTAAAATTTTAGATCCAGGGAAGTCAGCAAACCCAGAAAATAAAATACAAAGTAAAACCACACCTGGGCACATGATAGTCAAGCTGCTAAAATCCAAAGATAAAAAGAAAATCTTACAAGCAGTCAGGGAAATACATATATAAAGGGGAAGACAATACATACAGGGAGAAATAATGTCAATGATGGATGATATATTATCAAAAACAGAAGAGACAAATCAACAACAAAATGACATCTTTCAAGTGTAGAAAGAAAACCCAAAAGTCAACACAGGATTCTATATTTAGCAGATCTCACTTTCAAAAAGGAGGCAGAAGCCACAATAGTATTCTGCACACCTATTAGGTGGCTGAAATAAAAAATAAAATTGCAAATATCAAGTGCTGGTGAGGACAAGGAGCAACTAGAACTGGGAATGCAACATGATAGTTGCATTCGGATAACGGTTTAGCAGGTTCTTATAAAGTTAAACATACACTTATTATATGACTCAGATATCCCACTCCTAGGCATTTACTCAAGCAAATTGAAACTAATGTTTAAACAAAAATCTTTGGGTGAATCTTCATAACCATGTTATTCATAATTGCCACAAGCTGGGAATAAATTAAACGTCCTTCATCAGGTGAATGGAGAAAGAAACTGTGGTGAATTGGGACATTAGAATACTACTTGGCAATAAAAAGGATAAACTCTTGATTCACACAACAACATGGATGAATCTTGGCTGCATTTCTCTAAGTGAAGGAAGCGCAATTCAAAAGGCTGTACAGTATATGATTTCATTTGTATGACTTTCTAGAATAGTCAGCATTACAGAGATGAAAAATGATCAGTGGTTGCCAAGGGATGGAATGGGGGAAGGGGTTGACTACACAAGGACAGTATGAGAGAATTTTGGGGGGTGAGAAAAACAGCTCTGTATGCTACTGTGGAGGTGGATACATGACCATAAAGTTGTCAAAACCCACAGAACTGTACACTACAAAGAGTGAATTTTACTCTGCAAATTTTAAAAATCAGGATGCTGGGGAACTCAGATGAAATGCAGTGACAAATGAATCTCACTGTATTACAAGCACGTGACATAGCCACACATAATGGGTGGGGATGAAAGGTCCTGACCTAAGTTACATTGGAAGACAGTGTTTTGATGGGATACTGTAAAACTAAAGTACTGTACACAAACACTGTACTCTAGGTGGTAAATTTGTTTTTCATAAGGGTATGGATTAGTAATTCTGAAACTGGTTGACACATTAGTAAATATATTGTAGCTAACTGGAGTTAAGTTTTCACTGTTGGTGAAAGAAGTTAAAAATAAACAAAAGGAGAATGCTAGAATAAACTCTGTGGTGTTGGATAGGAGTTGGAAGTATCAGTATGAAACCGTGTCTCTTCTAATATATCTATCCAGATAGATGGATAGATCGATATGTTGGTAGATTGATAGATAGATGTGTATACCTGAGTTTATATTCATACATATATTTCCAGGCTCTGCTGAGAGGGTCCGGAAGCAGTGACACCCTAGTATCAATGAGCACACTTAGCTCCCAGATCTTGGTTTCTAAATATCATTCTCCAATAAAAAGAACCAGGTTTCCTTGGAGAAATGGCTAATTCTAAGGCTGGAGATGGAAAATACAATATGAGCCTGGACCATCTTGTAGTGCCAGAAAGTAGAAAAGTGCTTTAAATAAAACACAGCAAATGATGAGATGTGTCAAAAGGAATCAATCTGAAAGATTTCTCAATGGCTCAAGCTGGAAAACTGTGAGCAACATAATAAATAATGGTAGCATTGGATTATTACACAGAGAATAAAATAAATATCCATGAGTGTATACTGACATAAAATAGATTAAATAAGAAAGGAAGAAAGAGACAGGAATAAAAAAGAATAAGAGAAAGAAAGGAAGAAGGACGGGAGAAGGAGGGAGGCAATCTTCCTCACAGAATTCCAAATAATACATGTGGCTGGATAGCATGAAATAGAAAATCGCCACTAGAACACCACAGTAATAATTATTGTGGGTTAGGCTGACTGATGAATGCAAAAACTGTGGGTGAAACTTAAAAAAAAAAAAAATTTGCAGAGCCTCAAATCATCTGCCTCAAACTAAATAACGTTTTTCTGTTAATTACTTTAAAAGACCTATGACTATTGAAAGCAAAAATTATAACACTGTATTGTGGGATTTATAACATGGGAAGATGTAAAATTTATGACAACAATAGCACAAAGGACAGACAGAGGTAAATGGAACTGTTCTGTAGCAAGTCTTCCATATTTTACATTGATTAAACTGGTGCACTATTAAGTCTAGGTAGGCTGTGATACGTTAAAGATGCATATTGTAATCTGGACCAACCACCAAAAATGCAAAGTTGTGTCACTTAAATGCTAATAAAGGAATTAAACAGCATACAAAAATGGTTTGTACAAAAATGTTTGCAGGAGATGACCTGCACGTCCCCAGGAGGAAGAAGAGCCCACTGCGGGGCATCCTCAGAGCAGAACGCCCTCAGCTGTGCCGAGGAGCAAACGCTGACACACACATGTTGGGAGAGACTCATCAACCTCATGCTGAGGGAAGCACGCTGGACAGAAAACAATACAAGTGGGATGATTTCAGCCAAGATGAACCTATGCTGAAAAAATCAGAACAGTGGTTGCCTCGGGGGAAGGAAAAAATTGCCTAGGAAGGAACAGGAAGGGGTTTTCTGGGGGTGATGGAAATATCCTAGTCTTAAAGGGGTGAAGGTTATATGGGCATGTTTATTTGCCAAAAATGTAAGGTTGAGATTTGTGCCTTTCAGTGTGCTTACTTCTTACACCCCCCCACACACAAAGGACTAAAAGAATAATAAAGTGATGTGGGAATGGGATGGAGTGTGGAAGAAACAAAAATGGCAGATGATTAGTAGTTGTTGAAGCTGGGTGACAAGCCTACTATGCTGTTTTGTTTATTTTGTATATTGTTTAAACGGTTCTGTAATAAAACACTTGTATAAGAAGACAAACTCAATATATAGTGTTCGCTGGTAAGATGTCAGCTACCTTTGGGGAGGAAGGAGGGAGAAAGGGATTGTTGGGACCTGAGTGAAGCTGGTGTTAGTTCTTGGTCACACAAGTGTGTTCACTTTGTAATAATTCTTTGAGGTTTACATGGATGACTTCTGCATATATTTCTACACGCATGTTATACATCAATAAACATTTTAAATCCGGCATATTTGCAAAAAGATCCTAACTCAATATCTCAGGATAACAGCAGTGTTTTGTTTTAAAGTGGAACACGTTCACTTATGACATCATCAGATGGATTTTAATACTCTCAAGTATCTAGTAATGCCCTCACCCTTGAGTGGCCCCCCGGGTCGTTCCATTTTTGCTTCAATTTGGCAAGTGGTATGGCTTTGAGTTTTTATGATGGGTATGGACCCTTAAGGTGGGTGGGTTCCAAGGGGAGGATCTCTGCAGCGACCCTGGTCACGGGGTCCAGAGGGAGGATCATGGCAGGCTGGATGGATGCAGGGGATGGTAGTACAGATGGCCTTGAAAAGGCAAATTCCAGGATCCCATGCACCCGGTATTTCCATTTTAGATATTGAATTTACATTTCAAATACTGGCCAGGGAGCTTCCACCTGGGCTGCAAGCATTCTCAGCAATAGCCAGGCTGGTGATCCCCACTCCTACCTGAGTACTGGCCTCAAAGGATGCAGCCCAACCACACAGCAAATACTCTGGGGGGTGGGCAAGGCCTGTAGAGTTGGCATCCTATAGAGAAGAGGCGGGGTAGAAGGTGGGGTGTAGAAGCATAGGGGCGTGGGCCAGGGGTGGAGGGACAGGTGGGAGTTGGGTCCCCTAGCTGTGCATGCTGAGTGCATTTGTCTCTTAACCATTCCTGGCTGGGAGCTTGAAGGACTGCAGAACTACAACTCCCAAGATGCTCTGGGCACGGGGCTGTGCCTAGCCCTGGGGGGAGGAGCAGGGCGGTGAAGGCTTGCCTGAGGGCCAAACAGCCATTGACTCAGGACTCTGGTCCTGCACCGGCTCCAACTGGACTGAGTACCGGAGGGATGTGACGGGACGAGAGGGACCAGGGAGTTAGAGTGTGGCAGCTGCATGGGCAGCCGCAGGCCTGCAGCGTGCAACAGCTTTTGTCCAAAATTGAAGCTGGACTCGTGCCTCTTCCCCACCGCCTCCCTCCTTTGCTTGATTCCTCCTCCCCCCTGTGTGCCTGTGGGTCTTTCCACAGCCTCCTACCTAGTCCAGGGCCAGGTGCTTCTCTAAACTGCTTATGGGAGCTGGTTTGACATCCCAGAAACTTTCCAGTTTGCCTGCTGCCCTCTGCCTTCTCCAGCCAAAGTGCCATCATTTCATCAGCTTTTGGGAGACATTAGCCCTTGTGGCCCCTCTTGAAAGCACAACTTAAGAGCTTTGTAGGGTGGTAACATTGGCTGTTGCTTGTCTTTTTTGCAGATGTGGAAGTTGAGGCATCTGTGAGGTTAATCACTGTTTTCCCCAGGATCCACTAAGAGCAGAGGAGAACAAATCAATTCCCAGGCAAGTATCTAGTAGGCCGTTTTCACCAACTCATTCCAGTGCAGAGGCCTCCTAAACAGCACCGTTAAGATGAGAATAGCTTAAGTATTTTGCTCTTTAGATTGATCACCTAATCTCAGCTCAGTCCTGAGTGGCCAGTCTCTCAGGGACAGGGCTGGCGACTCTGATCCCTCAGGAAGAGATTGGTGGTCCAGCTTTGGGAGAGGGATGTTCATGGTAGACAGCACCTGGGCAACATTTGAAACCCGTCAGCTTTAACATCTTTGCTTTGGATTCAGGCAAGGTTCCCGGATAAACATGCCTAGGGATAGTCAGATGTACCGTATTCTTTAAAAATTGATTACAGAAGTGAAAAGAACAGAACATAAGATATGCTGCTCATTTGCAAAAGATAAAATGCAAGCAAGACTTTCTTGTTAATTTTTTTCTGCTCATTCTCTTGGCTGTACTGTATGCTTGAATGCAGAAACAAAAAACTTGAATTGCCATATTCTCTTTTCCTGAGATTGGTAAATTAACTTAAAAGTCTTATTGAAACCTATGGAGGAATGATTAGCAGTTTTCCTGATTTATGTCATCCTTAAAAGTCTGGGCATTGAGCTAAATGAAAACAAGTCCTTGTTTATATTACACATCCCAATAGGTTACATTTCTGATTACTGAATGTGGAATATTATCAAAACAACTGGAAAACCTGATCATGGAAAATAGACCCTGTCACTTTGTCAAGAATTTGCCTCTTTATGAATTAATGACACATGAATTCTTTAACGTTTTTGTAAAGAAAGGATGAGAAACTCTGCAGTGTCTCTGAATGTGGCAAGATGGGGAATTATCATTAGACCACATCCTCGGGTTCTTCTCTCCTGTTCAACAGGCCCGGGTGATAGTCCGTGTTTTCAGGTGCAACGCCGCTCCCCCAGCCCCCAGTGTTCCATCCTACTCTGGCCTGTGACCTCTTCAGGGGGTTCTGATGACACTCGTCCACAGGTGTTGGAAGGAGACATTGTAACATGAGGATATTCCTCATCTTGAAACAACGATTAATGGAGAGGAAAGTCTCTGCGTCTGTGTGCTCCGAAGCACTGCTGTTGGGGTGTGGCTTCAGTCACCACTGTGCTCCCAGCAGTCCCCACAATGGCTGCTTCAGACATTTGATCTCCTGGTGCAACCACAGAAGCTGTTGACAGAGCTGGGCGCTCGTCGTGGTGAAGTGTCTTCCATCAGATTTTGTGGCTCTGACCCTCCTCTGCTCACCCCCTTCCCATTCCTAACTGCTGCATTGATTGCTTTGTACTTGTTTCCTAGGAGCCACTGTGTGTAACTGGATTTCACAGTGTCTTTAGGGACCCACCCTCACTACACGAGTCACTGTACAACAGCCACTTATCCTGGTGTAGCCCATGTTCGTCCTCTGAAGTGGAGCTGTGAAGAACCCTGCTTACTCGGAGCTCCTTTCATTCTCATGCCGCTGGGGCTGCTTACAAAGCTGGGCATCTCGTCTTTGGTCTCATCACATTATTCTTTTCATCGATTATTCTGAAGTAGGATACGACTTTGTTAATAATGTGACACTGGCTGTCACAGGCACTTCTATGTATCTTCCCCAACAGCTCTGTGAAGTAGACCTGTGATCCCCATTTTACAGGGGGGACACTGAGACTCAGAGAGATCGAGTAGCTTCCTTCACACAGTTTCTTGGTGCATTTTGAGTCTCCACCTGGAGCTCCGCCTCTCAGGTGTGTGCACTTAGCAGGTGTTCCACTTTGTCCCTCTCTGCCAGCCGCCCCAAAGGCACACGCTCCATCCTGAGTCCATTGTCTGATTGTTGGCAGTCACCCTGCACAAACAAGCCCTGGGTGGGGAGTGGACTAGCAGGGCGTGGTTGTCTGGACTACCCTGGGCAGATTCTATGTTTATTGCGAGAGCTGGAGCAGTGGAAGATACTGACTGTCACTCGCCTGGAAGGTTTCTTATGGAGAAATACTCCACTGACTTTCTGCAGGTGTCATGTCTTCTTTGTCTTCCTTGCTCCTCTGGGCTTTCTCCTACAGCCCATGCTGTGCAGTAACATAGAGAACAGAGACTGGTGAACATCATACTGTTGCCCTGCACCAAACGGTCACATCACTCATTTTTCTAATTATGAAAGAATTACATACTTTGTAAAAAAAGTCAAATTATACAGATCTATGTAGAGTAAAGTGAAACCTTCCCCTTCCATCACCTTCCCTGCAAACTCACTCCCCTACTCAGAAGGAACTATTGTTAAGAGGTTGCAGCTTATTCTTCTGGATATTTCCAATGAATTTATAAATACACATAAAGTTTTTTTAACATAAATTACATAACTACATCGTTTTTCAACTTGCTGTTTCCCAAACCATATATCATAGATGTCTCTCCTTATCAGTGTACGTCACTCTAACTTAGCTGTTTAGAAGTTTTGGAGCTACTCCAAAGAACAGGAATACCACGATCTGTTTATTTCTTCTTTGATAGAGATGGGGTTATTTCCAGTTTCACTACTATACATAATGCTGCAGTAAGATCCTTGTATGGAATTTATTACACTGCTACTCAACTGCTCAATTTGCTTTGTTCCCTTTTAGTCAGAGACTATGATATATTTGTAACAATTTTATGGGAATTATTTTATAGGGAAATTAATTTTATCTCTGAATAAAGACATTTATGGGGAAACTTGACTTCAAGGTCAACCATCTCAGTATTCTGGAGAAAAATCATGAAACTTAGAAGGTATTATGCTTGCTGCATCACATTCTAACAAGTCAGATTAACAATTTAAAGTTGAATGTTTGGGCTGGCCCGGTGGCGCAAGCGGTTAATTGCGCGGGCTCCGCTGTGGTGGCCCGGGGTTCGCGGCGGCCCGAGGTTCGCAGGTTCGGATCCCGGGCACTCACCGACGCACTGCTTGTCAAGCCATGCTGTGGCGGCATCCCATATAAAGTGGAGGAAGATGGGCATGGATGTTAGCCCACGGCTAGTCTTCCTCAGCAAAAAGAGGAGGATTGTCATATGTTAGCTCAGGGCAGATCTTCCTCACAAAACAAAAATAAAACAAAATAAATAAAGTTGAATGTTTGTATAGCCTCTACAGTCTTTGTTCAGAAGAAGGATGACTTTTTCTTGTCTTGAAAACTTCTGACTCCAGGGGCTCTCAGTTGGGCTTCAGAGAGGATAAGATGTTGGTGTTGTATCTGTTTCTCTTCAGCTGTAGGCTGCATCATCTAAAGATCATAGAATTGAACATGGTCCAATCGATATATACGATTTGGGTCAAAAATTCAAAGTAATGAACCCAAGATAAGAATCTATAACTTTGGATCTTAATGAAGAATTTCCTTTGATATCCTCAAGTCTCTGTGATTACTAGTAAAAACTCACCTATGGATGAAGAGATGTGGTTCTGCTGGCAATGTCTGGCTTGAACATCCATAGTTAAGGCTGCCACATCCCTAGGTAGATTAGACTTGACCTCTCTACGACCTCTGCCCTTGTTCCTTGACCTGGGAAAAATAAGAATTAACAAAAACTGTTGTTACTAGCACTGAATGCTAGAAATGCCCATTAAAGAGTGAGTTTGATTTGGTAAACCAAAGGGAGTACATGCAGAACAAAGTCTTTAATATCTATGAAATTTCAAAAAGTTCTAATTTTTTTAAATATAACTTTATTTTTGCAACAATGCAAAATGTATATATACGAATGAAATATCCCTCTGTCCATTTCTTAAGTTGTTTCCATTGATTTGATGGATTTATCCTCTAATCAGGATTCCAAGTGTGAAAGAACATCTGGGTCTTGCAAAGAAAAGAAGCCATTGATATTTGATTTTCTTTTAGCTCGGCATCCTATAGGTTTGAGGAATAAATTATCATGTAATGATACAATGATTCTGAAAGCTAATTGTTAATTAGAGGGGTGTAAGGGATGATTGAATGGTGGTTCATCCCCATGGTCAGGGGTATTGTACACATGGATATGTAAACACGATTCAGGAGGCTGCTTCAGCCCTGTGACATCCCAGAGAAACACAGTGCAGGAGGATATAGGGGCATAGCCATCTGCCTCGATCTCCTGGGTTACATGTAGATCCAGAGGTCTTGACAGTGGCTTCAGAGCAGCTAACTTTTGTCTATTTCTCCCCTTCCTTCTCTCCAGCTTATCTCAAACAGTCCTGACTATCATGTTTTAAAGTAAGACCAATTATAGTTATTTACATGAGCTTCTTGTTCATTATTGCAGAGTAATAATCAGGGATACCATTAAATATCATTTAATCTACCTAATTAAATTTGTTGTACCTTTTAATTGATTAGAACACTAAAGTTAATTCAGAGTTTGATATTCACCAAGTGTGTTAATCTGCTTACAACTGCCATGTGCCTCACTCCTCTTAGAAGTGTATCTTTGGCCCATCACAAGATTTTAATGACTCAAGTCATCATAAATTAAGATAATGCACTGTCTTTTTGATGACCGGGAGGCACATGGGTCCATTTTGGAAATATGCCCATCTGTCTTTGCTCCCCATGGGATGTTTCTGGTCACTAGGTCTCCAGGTGGCTTGCACAAGCCCTAGGTCTGTAATAGCTTGGTGCCTCTCCTTCTACTTGGGGTAGAAATAAAAGAGATTAGAGAGACTTATTAAAGTTTTGGTTGCATGAAGTCTTCTATGAAGACCATCCATGCATATTGTTCTGGATAGCTCTCTGTTCCTAAGACTACTAGTTATTTTAAGGGCTTGTCGGGAACTGTGAAAGGTTTGATGTTTTACCTTACCTGCAAACCAATTAGTTAGCCTACAATGGTCTTACAGATGCTGGCAAAAGTCAGGAGTCCCATGCCTCAGAGACAAAGGACTTAATGACACAACAATAGCAGTGGCCAGAGTATCAGCATTTGCACCGGTTCACTAAATCTCACTTCCTACAGGGTGATACACAGTGGGCCAGGTGACATGCAGAGGGTTGCAAGATCTCAGAGCCTAAGGAATTCAAATCTTTGATAATGGGCAGCATGTCTGCTAACCTTTGCCCTGGGGGATGTTATTTTTATTATACTGGACAGTAAGCAAGCCTGCCCTTTGCTCCAGAGGAGGCCACTATTTCTATCTTCCAAGGCTGCCAGCTCTACACACATCCTTGAAAAGATAGCCTGGTTTTACTGGCTTTCGAAGATAAGCTTGAATGAGACTTGATCATCATTCAGTTCTTCTGTTTACTTTATTGGGATTGTGCAAATATGCTCTTTTCTCTATAAAGTTCACTAACTTTATTCATACATAAGAGATGCTTTTCTTTTTATTTATTAAGTTGAAATTTTCTTATTAGAGAAAATGATGAAACTATTATGGGTTGGATGTGAAAGTATGTTTTTCCAGGAAAAATGTGAGAGTAGATCGGTGCTCGCAGAACTTTGCCAAAAGGAGCTGATAGCAACTTAAATGATTTTAATTTTAATACTGTTTTGTACAACTTTCTTCCATTTACTTCATCCTCTCTGCTTCCTGTAATTCCCATATGGGAATGGGGCAGTTTCAGGGATTCACTGAATTCATATACAGTATTCAAATGGTTTTGTCTGTTGTATTTTTTTAATTGAGATAAAGTTGACATACAACATTAAATTAGTTTCAGCGGTATGACATAATGATTCAATGTTTGTATATATGTTGAAATGATGACCACAATAAGTCCAGTTAACATCTGTCCCCATATAGAGTTACAAATTTTTTCTCTTGTGATGAGGACATGGCATATTTCAAGGTGGAGAAGAATCAACGATTATGTCATACTTTTCCATATACAGCTTGATGAATTTGGACATAAGCATACACCCTTGAGACTGTCACCACCATCAAGGCCACAAACATATCCATCATCTCCCAAAGTTTTCTCTCACCTCCTTTATTACTATTATTCTCTGGTAAGAACTCTTAATATCTACTCTATTAGCAAATGTAGCTAATATGTATGCATGTAGCGCATGCACTACAGTCTTGTTAGCTGTAGGCACTATGCCTTATCCTAGATTTCCAGAACTTATTTATCTTGATAACTGAATCTTTGTATCTTTGAACATCAGCTCCCCATTTCTCCATCTCCCCAGCCCCTGGCAACCACCATTCTAACCTCTGCTTGTGTGAGTTTGACTATTCTAGATTCCACAAATAAGGAAATATTTGCCTTTCTCTGTCTGCCTTATTTCACTTAGCACAATGTCTTCTAGGTGCATTCATGTTGTCAAAAATAGCAGCAATTCCTTCTTTTTTCAATGTTGACGAGTATTCCATTTCTTTATCCATTCATCCATCAGTGACGTTTAGGGTACTTCCACATCTTGGCTATTGCGAATTTGCTGCAATGAACATTAGAGGGCAGGTATCTCTTTGAGACCCTGATTTCAATTCCTGTGGCTGTATACCAGAAGTGGGATTGCTGGATCATAGGCTAGTTTTCATTTTTGGAGGAAATTCCATACTGTTTTCCATAATGGCTGTATTAGTTTACATTCTGACGAGGTTTCCTTTTCTCCACATCCTCACCAACATTTGTCATCTTTAGTTATTTTGATAATCGCCATCATAACAGGTGTGAAATGATAGCTCATTGTGGTTTTGATTTGCATTCCCTGATTTGTGATGCTGAACACCGTTTCATACACCTGTTGGCCACCTGTATGTCTTCACTGGAAAAATTTTACTCTGGTGCCTTGACCATTTTTTAAATTGATTTGTCTTTTTGTTTTTGAGCCAAACAAAAAAAGAGAACAAAATTTCCAGGCATTATGGGTGCTTTCCTGTTGATGCAGATGGCTTTGTATTTACAGTGGTACAAAAAGATCATGTTTCGTGCTTTTTCTTCAGCTTGTCATAAGACCAGCAGTAGCTGTGGCATGGCAGATAATCGGGATCTTCTGGGTGTGAAGGTTTGCAAAATAAATGAGTGGTAAGGAATTTTTTATTTTTCCAAGGAAATTATTGTGATCATAGTCCATGGAATCTAGGATTGATAGGTGTAGGAGAAAATTAAGGTGAGAATCATTGATCTGGCATTACTACTGATCTTGAGGGACAGCTATCTACTGTATGACTGTTTGAATAAAAATATTAAAGATCAGGAATTTGTGGTGAGTGAATATGTTTTCTGAATTATTTACTTTTGAATATAACCATTTGGATTATGTGAACATCTGGGATATGGGAGTAAGTTGCTAACAGGGGGTGGTTGATAACGTCACTATTGATTTAATCTCTATGAACACCAAGTGGTCAATGGATTAGGCAAATGAGTAGACAGAAAACACAGAAATGGTAAGATTTGGGATTTAGTAAAGGACTGGGGACCGACTGTCCTGAGAGGGAGTGCCAGGACTTGTGCGGTTGATAGTGACAAGGAAAAGAAGAGAATAGAATTACACTCAAAAAAGGAGGGCGTGTTAACGGGATGGAGGGGGGAAATGATCTGGAGGAGCCTTGAGTTTGACCTTGAGTTTTCTGTTCTTGATGCAAATCTGCCTGATGACATCCCAGGAAACAGGTCAGATCTACCCCCAGAGGATAGAGGGAGGGTGGAAGTACAAAACAGCCAGGATAATTGTCCTAAAAAGGCAGGCCTCCTTTATCATTTGACCCAGTTTCATGATTTGTTTTTATAGAGTAAGAGGAAAAGAAGAATGATAAGTCACGTCTTCACAGAAGAAGCAGCGTAACTGTGGGAACCAGTCCAAACCAAAGCCAGGTTTAAGCATTTCCATTCTTTTGAGGATGTCCAGTGACATATTCAAGAGACCTGTTACTAGAATCCCATCCCATCCTGGCAATGACTGGTCTCTGAGGGGACAACTTGGACCAGCCCCACCAGATCTGCTGGCCCGAGAGACCGCAAGGACTCCAGGCCTGGAGCAGCGCAGGACAACTCGTAAGTCCTTTCAATCTTGCCAAAACATTGCAAAAACTTTCACCTAGTCATACAGGTGAATCCCTGCCAGGTGTGCTCGCAGATGGTCTGCATTCCAGGTCCCATGCCCACTCCTGCTGGAATTCAGATTTGGCAGAGATGATTCCAGGAACTGATCTGTGCATTCCACAGCTCCACTGTGGAGGTATCAGGAAGGAGGAAAGGGCAGTGAAGAGCACAGGAGTGAGACTGGTGATAGCACTGATGGCGGACAGACTTGCTAGCGAGGCAGAGAAAGTGAGGGTCTAAGAAGGCCGTCCTGACAGCAGATGAAATGGAGCAGGCACCTCAGTGAGGTCTCTTGGCAGCATCCCTAATGTTTCCTTGCTTTGAGCTCTTGAAACTTTAAAATATATCGATACTTTTCTTTTATTAAACTCTGCTTTGAGACATAGAAAATATAGACAACAGTTTCTTTCTGAGGTGAGAGTTTGAGTTTCAGGTGAGGAGAGAAAGATCTTCCTTTTTCATGCTGTTCTCTCATTTTCCTTTACTATGTATGTTATTTATTTGTACTTTAATGTCAGCAGCGAATTATCAACGTCACGGGGTGATTCAGTTTTTCCCCTCACAGTCACAGTAAAACCTACTAAAAGTGGATTCTTCTTTTTGTATAATATTCCAATAGATTCCAAAATATTATTTCAAACGCACTTTTATGTCTATGTTCTCAAATTAGATATTTACTTCTAGGTCTCCATTTTTCTGTTCTCTGTTGCATGCCAATTCAGAGTTGCATCTAAGGAAATACCAGATTTCCCTCAGTTTTTTAAATCCATATGTGTTGGAAATGTGATTCATGTAAATGGACATGGCAGTTGGGGGATCGTGCTATTAACAAAAGAGATCTTTTCAGCATCAGTAATGTTGAAAGAAACCACTGCTTTTTGGGATTTAATTGTCTATTTGAGGGATCAAGCTTTCACTGTTGGTACTTCTCTTCCTCTTTGGAGGGAAAATACAGCCTTCCCAGTCTTTCCATTACCAAATCACATTCCCGGGTGGCTGTGCCTTGTCAGGGATGGCTTGGGATGCTGGGAACCAAGATTCATCTTCAGCTTCTGGTTGTCCTGAGAAGGCTTCCCTGGCAGAGTGCAGCCTGTGTGTCTGGGTGAAACTTGCAGCCATCAGAAAGAAGGGGACAATTCACAAGTGCGAAGCGATTCATCTGGTCCTTGTCTTACAGGGTGTTCCCAAGTGATGAGGTTCAAAATGCCACTTGGTATCCCTTTGAAAGCTCCTAGTCATGGGGTGGGTTCTCGGTGCGAGCTCAGAGCAGTGTCTGTTCACCACCAGATAGGAAGCATTTTAGTATTTTAATTGGTAAGTCTGTGTTCATGCATGTCCATAGACCACCAGTTCAGTGGCATTCCCTGCTGGAGCCCCCCACACCCCTATCATGCTTCATTTTTCAAAGCTTCAAACAGTGTTCACACCCCAGCAGGTGGTGGTAATGTAACCACAGCACAGGACTGGGGACAAGAACACAACCACCAAAGGGTGACACAGTTTAAGGGCTTGGGCCCAATTGCCCCATTTGGACGAGTTGGTAACACCAATAGTTAGTGTGTAAACTGGAGGATTGTCCAAGTTCATGGACCTCAGAATGACACGGGCTCAGAAGTCACCTTGGACAGCAAGGGACAGTGTGAGGTCACTCACTGGCCAGGATTATAGTCGCTTATACTGGCAAAGTAGAGCTCACCAGGGATCCATCAGGACAAACGAGGCAGGAGGCTTGGGGCCTTCTGGGGAATGTCTGCCCTAAAGGGAATTGCATAAGGAAGGCAGGGGTGCTGAGAATCCTAGTTGACAGGGAGCAGTCATGTTTATGGAACGAGGCCCAGCAGTAGCCTTAAAAGCTGCATCACAAATCTTTCCACCTGGATACAAAACAAGCAGGAAAAGGAATTCAGAGTCTTGGACAAGGATCACAGCAGGATTCAAATCCAGGTCAGGGGTGAACAGGGAGCCCCTAGAGGGGCCTCAGGAGCTAGATCCTGCCTGCCTTTAGTCCATTTGCTAATGAGCTTCCTTGGGCCTTGTCCTTTCCAAGTGCACGTTTTGATCATTTTACATTGTTTTCCCCACTTAGAACTGATGCAATTCCAGAGACTGAACTAGAAAACTACAAGTTCCTAAAATTTAGTCAAAAGAAATCTCAACAAGAGAAACAGAAAATGTTCCCTGTTCCTCAAGAATGTAGAAAGGCAGCCCCTGCCTGTGGCACAACATGGTCCTGATAGTGCTGTTTTAAAGACACCCACATTTCAGTGGTTGTTGTTCTGCCTGTGAAAGTACCTTCAACCTTAAAATCCCAAGAGAAAGGGCGGGGGGCCATGTCTGCTCCTGGAGGAGCTGAATGATACTGAAATGAACTGGTCTTCGGAATTAGGGGGACTTGGGGGTTTCCCCACTAGCCAGCGAAGGGCTGGCCCTTCTCCCTTCTCCCACCAACAATAAGCTGATGACCCGGAAGAGTTCGTGATTCAAGGAGAAATGTGAGATTCAGTGTCTCACTTACATTCCTACAGAAAGCGACAGAACCACACCACAACTCCCAGACTGTAAAGGGAACAGGACTTTAATATAATATTCAAATATGGCATTTATTGTTTACAACAAATAACTACTGCCCCTCCACAATGTGTGAATTGGCCCTGGGGTAGAGACATCGGGGAGCTGGGGTGGGGTCGTCCCCTCTCTCTTGGGTTTAAGGGGACCTCAGAGATCAGCTTACAATGCTCCCCTTCCCCTCAGGAGGGAGGAGCTGGCCCAGTGCATCCCGAGCCTCCGAGCTGTGTCCCCGTTGCTGAGGATGGGGCTGTGATCAGCCACTGGTACGGGGGTTGGTGTTGGGGCCTGGGGACTGAGTAGAAGAGTCGGGTTATCCTGGGGGGCCTCCCTCAGAATCGTGGCCCCCACCCTGTCCCCACTGCACTGAGTGCTCCAGGCTCTGTGCTCAGTGCTGTCAGCCACCAGTACCCCATTTGTCCCTGACACGCAAGAGATCATTTAGTATCACCTATTTCACAGAGGAGGAAATGGAGTCTCAGGAAGCTGAAGAGAGTCACCCCAGTCACAGGACTGCTCAGTAGTGGAGCTGGGATCCCAGTGCCAGTTGTCCCACTCCCTAAGGGCACGTTTAGCCTGAAGTTTTACTGAACCAATAGGAGTCAATCACCACAGGCCAGACACTCATTCACCCCTGACCATGATGATGGCGGGTTCTTCTTGTCCTTGAGTATTCTGCTGGCCAACTAGGTCTGGGTGTCCAGCTGGCAGGAAAGGCTGTAGCTCCAGGACAGAGGGGCACCTGTGAGTCTAACAGGAGACACACCTCAGGTGTCCCCCCACTGCCTGCCCAGCAGCTGGAGTCTGGGTGTCCCAGAGGTCGCCATGCAATAAGGCTTGGGGCTGAGTGGGGGGCCACGGAGACAGGCACTGTGGACTGGTCAACAGGGAGAGTCCACCCCTGCCCTCACCCAACTCCTGCCCGGCCTCACCTATCACTCTCGTTGAGCAGCTCCATGTCCTGGAACCAGGCCCCAAATCGCTCCTCAGGCTCTTGGTTGTAATTCTTTGTGGCCACCTGGAGCAGTAGGATCTCCCTCATGACTGGCTATTCCTGAGACCAGAGGGAAAGAGAGGCTGCAGATAGGGCCTGAGTGGGGGATGCTGCATGGACCTTATCGGGGGTGAGGAGTGGGGCAGGGGACCAGTCCTGGGAACTGTCCTTCCCTCCAGTTCCATCCAGGCTCTGCCTGTTCTCAGAATGGGAATAAGCAGCGCCTCCTCCAGGAAATTTTCCTTGATGCCATCCTCCCCTCAACCCACCGCCAATAGGATGGGTCTCCCACTTCTCTGTTATCAAACTCTTCTACTCAATGTAAGATACAGGGGGTGGAGCCAGGGACTGTTCTGCCCAGAGGGTCTCTGAATTCCTCCTCCTTCCCCTCCCCTGAAGGGGGTGCGGCAGCTGTTCACTTCAGTCCTCTTCTCAGGTTGATCTCATTCTCCTGGAAGGCAGACAGCCAGAGTACATCAGAGCCCTCTAGTCTGACTAGACCCCCTAGGCCCACACCTTCTCAAGTTGCACTACTGCTAGGTTCCCAGAGGGGGCTGGGCATGCAGAGAAAACAGGACTTGGACCTAGGCCTGGCTCTGAGCTCCAGAGAAGGAGGACATGGGGGAGAGGCTGAGGGACCTGGCAGCATAACCCTCTCTGATGACAGACTTGGAGGCTGAGGCCTCAGGCAGAGGGGACTGCTCAGCCACTTATGTGCTGCCTTGACTTGGAGGGGCCCGAATCCTCTCTCCCTCCACGGGCAGCATGGGAGGGAGAGGCTGAGTCCAGCTCAGATAAAACCTCACGCAGCTGTGCCGTCAGGCAGCTCTGAGCTTCCCCAGCCTGGGGAACCGGAATGGGTGTCTCAGGTGGAACCTCTGTTCACTCATCCCTAAGATGTGCCTGATGCCCTAGCTCCCAGAGGTGGCTATGAGGCTCTCAGGAGAGATGTGCCAAGTGCTGAGAGTTCAGAGCTCAGTTCGGGGGCTCCCGCAGCCCAAGGCTCAGGATCCTCTCTGCCTGGTCCTCAGGTGCACCTACCTCGAGATTATCACCCATCAGCAGGTGCAGCATCAGCAGGTGACCAAGGAAAGTGCCAATATAGGGGATGACACTCTGTGACATCAGAGTGTGGATGGGATGAGCCCTTGCTCTCAAGTCGGGCCCCTGCAGACACTCCCCTGAAAAGTCCTCACCCTCAGCCTCCTGGCCCACCCAGGGTTCCCACAGGGAGCAGCCTAGGACCCTGAGCAGCCTCCCCTCAATTCCTCCTCCCTTCACACCCCAAGAACACCATACTCCTCCTCCTCACCTCACAGGGCAGGCTTCTGGAAAATCACAGGATATGCGGTCCCTAGCCCTCCCCACAACAACCCATCCTGCACCAGATCTCCCAGGTCCTCCTCCTGATCACTTCTACTGGGGGATTCAGGCACTGTGGCAGCAAGAGGAAGGGCCGTCCCCTCTTGATTTGAGGCCTCCAGCTGGGAAGGCAGAGCCCCTTCCCCACAGGCACACTCACCTGCTGCTGCTGCTGTTTCTCCTGCACTCTATGGGGGCTGATCTGCGGGGGGGTAAACGTGGCGGGCCCCTCCTGTCAGGGTCGAGGAGAGTGTCAGTAAGGCCATAGTCCCCTCACCACATTTCGCTCCAGCACCACTGTCCTCTGACCTTGGACATCTGACTCCAGGCAACTGGTACCAATAGCACTCCATCCTCCAAGATGTTGTAATTCTAGAACAAGCCCAGCTCCAACTCTCACTCTGGGTGTGAGCTTGGGCTTTGGGTCAGGCCTCCCCGAGCCTGTTTCCTCATCTGGAAGGTGTGACAACTCCAGCTACCTCACAGGTTCTCCTGAGGACTCAGTGTCACATGACATTGTTCTCGCCCTCATCCTTCCAGGTGGAGCAGGCAGAAAGCTCCCACATTCCTTTCCTCCCTCTTACCTCATCACCACCCTGTGTGGCCTGCAACTGAGGCTCAACTGGGGGAGGACTGGCCCCCAAGTCCACTCTCAGCTTTTAGGGTTCAGTTTGCACTGAGAGCCTGAGTTTCTTTCTGTCTGTTGGCCTGGGCAATCTCGTGCTTCTCTCCTCTCTAGGCATCCACGTTGGGCAGCCCGAAAACACTGGTATATGATTCCTCAGTTACAGGGATTCGACAGAGTGAGAGAGAGAGATGGAACATGAAAGAGGGAGTAAGAGGAAGTGAGAGACTTTTTTAGTTAAAACTTAGACAAGACATCCCATCACTTTGGCTGTTATTATGTTAAGAAGCCAGTTACTAACTACTTAGTGGTTCCACGGGGATGGCTGTACCATGGGTGGGGCTTACTGGGTACCACTGTGAAGGCTGCTCACCTCATAGGCCAAGACGAGACACTTGGGTCTCATTCTCCATTAAACAGGAAGCAATTGAATGGTTTTATGCCGCAGGATGGCAGTATGTAAATTTCCATTAGGTTCAACCCCCTCATGATGCTGACCTGAAAATGAGGCCAAGTTGGAAGCGACTGTTCCAATATCACATTGCTAGAACCCAGGCCTGTTTTGAGTGGTGTTCTGTGCTACCTGTCACCCCTTCTTGTTATTCTTCCATCTCTAAGTTTGTGCCTTAGGTACATGTGACACCAGCTCACAGAGGTAATAGATATTATGTCATATACACCGGGTGACATCCCTAGGAAGTAGATTCTAGCCTGATCCCCATGGTGCAGGTTTAGAGACTGGGGAGGACCTGAGAGGTACAGGGACTTTCTCGGGATGAAGAACTGGTAAGAAAAAGGAGGTCTGCATTCATCTCTGTCTCCTCAAAGCTAGGACTCGACTTAGGTTTCCAGGGAGCTGTGGATAGGGCTGTGTAGGCTCCTTGTGTACAGCTCAGGAGATGACATGGGGGAGGAGGGTTAGCAGCCAGGGCACAGGGGGCAGCTCTGGACAAGTCTGATTGAGGGAAGGGGCCTAGGTAAAGGAGTCTTGAAAAAAGACCTCACTTCCTTGGTCATAGACCTCAAAAGATCTTAGAACTCTGGTAACCAGGCACCCACAGCCCCCCATCCAGCTCACTTGACTGGAGACAGTCAACAGGAAAAAATATTTTGTTGTTGTATCCCAACTTTTGGAGGATCTAGGAACAAAAAAACCCAGAAAGAGAAACTTTTTGGTCGTTGCCGACGTTGGCTCAGCCCTCATCCCCGACGCCTCTGGGCGTCTGGCAGGAGGCAGTGAAGGGTAACACGGGGCAGCCCAGGATAGGCTAGTGCAGGCCAGGACACAACTGTGATCCCGCCTGATCAGCCCCACACCACTGGTCCCTCATCTTGTGTGTGTGTGTGTCTGTATGTGTTTGTGTGGAGGGGAGAAGGCAGGGTATGATTGGCAGGCCATTCCTGGGCAGGAGCTGGTTGTTAGGTGTCGGAAGCATGGTGGGCCTGTTATGTTCATAGCCCAGGTCATGGCTGGCAGCATGAGAAGGTGAGCTCCTCTACTCTTATGTTACTGAGCCATAGAGGTTTCATCTCTTTTCCTGCCTGACGACAGTTCTTTGTAGGGATGTCCCTCTGTGCCTGAACTGAGGAGCAGACTTTCTCTTGGGGGATGACCCCAGTGGCAGTGTGCAGGCAGCCCCCTGATTCCTTCAGGCCCAGCTCCAGAGCAGTCTTTGCAGAACTCCAGTAAGAAGGTCATCGAGGAGCTGCCCAATGGTTTCAATTTCACCAACTCACTAGGCAAGGGGAAGGTGCCTGAGGCCACAAACACCATCCAGTGCTGCTCTGAGATGAGAACAGGAACAGAGGGTCTCCACACTCAGGACCTTGAGATGACCAGGTTGGACCAGAACTACGGAGTGACCAGACTGGGGCTGTCCCTTTTTCAAGCTAAAGGAGATGTACACGCAGGTAACCTTGCCTGTTTCGGAGCTGAGCTGCCATGACCCTCTTACCCTTGCCCAGTGTGAGCTTCTGGAGGCCACTGAGGCAGAGGCAGAGGGTAAGGGAGACTGCAGGCTGGATATTCTTGGAAGGGAAGTGGGATCTTTCCTGTGTTTAGAAGGACACATGGAAAGTCAGCTATGTGGGTGAATCTTTCTCTTTATCCCACTGTAGCGCCAGCTGCAGAGCTCCAGCCAGTGGCAGAAGCAGAGCAGTGGGCAGTGGTGGAGGTAGAGCTGGCTCCAGCTCCGTTCACAACACCGCTACTAGTGCTGAGGCCAGCGTCCCCTCCATCAGCAGTGTTGGAGCTGGAGCAAGGGCCGACATCGGCTCCAGTAGGAGTGAGAGCTGCTGAACTGGAGTCACCTGCACCATCATTTTTAGTGGGAAGTCCATCTCCACCTGTGGCTGTTAAGGAGCGTGAGAAGAAGCCCAACCTCACGGCCTTCTCTCCTAAGCTGGTGGTGGAGCAGTTGACCGTGATAGATGTGGTGAACAGCTGGGATCTCAGGGCGGGGTGGAGCAGGCCGTCCCTCTGCCATTGTTGCCCCAGACCTGATCCAAACTCCCATGATCTGGGCCCAAATCCCAGCTCCACCCCTTACCAACCATATGACCTGGGCAACTTCTGGAACCCCCAAGCCTTTGCTGTCCACCTGCAGACCGTAGAGGTGGACACTAACAGGACCTGCTGCACAGAGTGGCTGTGCCGGTTCCATGAGGTAGAAGAGATGGAAAGCTTGGCAGGGCTTGGCCCATCAGTGGTGGAGGGAAACTCACTGTGTGCAGCCAGGTCTACGGTGGCCCAGCCGTCTCCTCAGGAGGCTCAACAGCCTCAGGACTTGACACCTGATGTGTGCTTCACTACAAGGGAGACAGACAAGGCCAGTGGTTGTAGCTGCCACGGAGGAATGTGCATCAGAATGGAGAGTGGGACCAGAGCGGAGATCAGGGTGGTGGCAGATGCCCCCTTGGCATGAGCAGAGTTGAGCCACCGTCTGGAGCTTGGAGTTGGCCAGGACGGGCTGGGTGCAAATGCCCCTCTCCCTTCCCTGCCGGGATTGGGTCCTGGGTCATCCTGTGTTGGGTACCCTCGGTGGACAGGGAAGAAAACCTAGGGACTCTCACAAGGCTCAGGCCACATCCGGAGCTTCCTGAGCTCTAGCTCTAAACTGTGACAACTGTGTGCGACTTTAGTGGCTGTGGACACAGAGGTGGCCTGTGGCAGGGCTGGATGACATTCCCCCTGTCCCCCAGGAGCTCTTCTGGAAGGTGGTGCCCTCTCAGTGCCTGGGATCCACCTGGCACAAGAAGAATAAGCCTGGCAGTGAGCACTAGACACCCACCATCCAGGCCACCATCGACCAGTTCAGAAGGGTGGCCAGCCTCGTCATCACCACCTGCCTCGGGGATGCGAGCATGACAGCCCAGGACAGGGCGAGGGTGGTAGGCCACTGGGTCCAGGTGGCCCAGGTGTGCCGTGGGAGGCCCAGTAGAGCCCCTCTCTGGAGACTTGGGAACTGCCTCTCCACCTTTATCAGCTCCCAGGATTGAAGTGTGTCGTCTAAGCTCCTGCAAGTCCCTAGGCCTTTCCTGCCAGGGGCCCCGCTGACCTTGACTCCAGGTCCCAGTGGGAGGATGCTCACTTCCTACCTGGCTCCTTCCCTGGGTTGAGCTAAACTCCTCCTCCTTGTGAGTGTTACTTTCTGGATCCTAAATGTCTTTCTGGGGCTCCCTCAGCATCTGTATAATCCAGGAGGGGAGATGTAAATAGAAGGAGACTGAAGCTAGAGCAAGCGGGGCTCCAGTGCCCAACCTCACACCTCATTCTCTTCCCTTCCCCAGGAGTGCGAGATCTGGAAGAACTTCTCCTCACCCCGCACTTTCATCTCTGCTCTGCAGAAAACCTCCACAAGCCACCTGAAGAACACACGGGGGTAAGTTTCCCTGTGGGTAGGCCTCTCTGCATAGGAGGACCAGGATGGATGGGGGATCTCCTGTATGTCTGCCATTGGCGCCTCAGTCAGCCGGGAACTCCTGGGAGGCAGCAAATGCTGGAGACAGGGCCTGGGAGTGGGTAGTTGGTCTCTAAGTCTCCTGGTGTCCTTGTGAACCAGTTCTGCTTCAGGACTCGGTTTCCCTAAATGTCAGCTATTGGGTTGAGCCACATTGGAGATTTTCAAGTGTTTATAGATACAGAACTCTATGGCCAGTTGAAACTCATAGTGGTCAAAACAGAGCTGCTCTGTAGAGCTGGGGAGTGGAGACCCCAGTGACCAACAGGAGAGCCCCCTCCCAGTCCCATGAGACCTTAGTGCTCAGAGGAGCCCAGTGAGAACACTCCTCCAGGCAGGTTGAATCTCTTGGGTTGTCAAAGAAAAGGGATTTGCACTCAGACCCCTCACATTATCCCTAAATTTATCCTTCCCTCTTTCCCCTCCCCTCGGGTAAAGCTCTGAAAAACTTAAGGAGCTCTATAGCCAAGATGAGTCCTTGAGCAGAGAACTGATGACCAAGATAGAGTGGAGGTTGCGGGTCTGGAAAGAGAGGAGGGGGGAGAGGGGCAGGGGTACTGGGCAGGTTGTGGTTTTGATAGTTTCTCACTTGAACTTTCTCTGAAACATTCCAGTCTATCTTGTCCAGGTTAACAAGCAGAGGGATCTGTTCAGCTAATGGGCAGCAGGGTGCCATTTTTGGGCAGGAGGCCCTGGCCATGGGACACAGTGGTGTTGGTTGGGCTGTTCCAGGAAGAGTTGCTGAGCTGGTGCCATCAGCAGGTCTCTGGCTTCCATGCACGTCCATCCTGCTGGATGTAGCTTCTTCCAAGCTGTTGTGGTGGGTTTAGCCCTCAGCCTTAACCTGTCCTCAGGAAGCCAGGCCCCTGCTACTCCTTCTGTCTTCACCATGTCTCCAAGGGGAGGACACCCTGCCTGTCCCAGGGACATGCATGGCAGAGGATTCCCATGGTCCAGGTGGACAAACAGGCTGCTCATCCTTGGGCCTGAACGGCTGGACCAGAGACAGATGTGTGTGCTTTCGGGGACCCCCCCCCGACCCCTAGAGCAGTCACTCGAGTCAACCACAAGAGTCTCATCTGAGTGCCTGGTTGGCAATGACATATGCCCCCAGGGGCTTATGAGAAGCGTCTAGGCAACTCATGGATTCTTAGTGGATCCTGCTGAAAGGACGTTAGGAGCTTCACGTAAATGAGGAAGCAAAGCGTCCTGTCACCACCTTCCCTGTGGATCAGAGGTGGCACATTGAGAGTTCAGTTCCTGAGTGGATAAAGAAAGAGTTCAGGGCAGGGGAATGTCCTGAGGGGTTCCTTGGGGAGGAGAAGGCTTTGGCATGGCCTCTGGCCCAGCCTGGGGGCCAGACACTCCACGAGACTGGGGCAGGCAGGAGCCATGCAACCAGACTCCCAAGACACACCGTCCTCTCCACTGCTCGGCCCAGGACCAAGATTTGAGAGCTCAGAGGACAGGACTGTTGTCAGTGGTGGGCTGCGGGTTAGGTGAGGATGTGGGAACAGGGCATCTGGCTGGGAGGGGCAAGCGGCCTCTCCTCTTTGGGCCCCTGAGCAACTCACTGCCCCTGTTTGGGCCTCTGTCTCCTCATCAGGGAAGGGAGGGATGGTGATTGTGTGGTGCAGGCCTCACAGGTTGGTGATGAGTTAAGAGGGTGGAAAGGACTGTGGGAGCTTTCTGCCTGCTCCACCTGGAGGGGTGAGGGCGAGCACAATGATGACAGTCATGTGACACTGAATCCTCAGGAGTACTTGTGAGGTAGTTGGAGTTCTCACACCTTCCATATGAGAAAACAGGCTCAGGGAGGCCAGACAGAAAGCCCAAGCTCACACCCAGAGTGAGAGTTGGAGCTGGGCTTGTTCTAGAATCACAACACCTTGGGTGATGTATTGGCATTGGTACCAGTTGACTCGAGTCAGATGTCCAGGTTCGGAGGCCAGTGGTGCTAGAGAGAAATGGGGTGAGGGTAGTATGGCCCGTTGACACTCTCCTCGATCCTGGCAGGAGGGACCCTCCACGTTTGCCCCCCCCCCGGCAGATCAGCCCCCACAGAGTGCAGGAGAAACAGCAGCAGCAGCAGGTGAGGGGAGGGGCTCTGCCCTCCCAGCTGGAGGCCTCAAATCAAGAGAGGACGGCCCTTCCTCTTGCTGCCACAGTGCCTGAATCCCCCAGTAGAAGTGACCAGGAGGAGGGCCTGGGAGATCTGGTGCAGGATGGTTGTTGTGGGGAGGACCAGGGACCGCATACCCTGTGATTTTCCAGAAGCCTGCCCTGTGAGGTGAGGAGGAGGAGTGTGGTGTTCTTGGGTGTGAAGGGAGGAGGAATTGAGGGGTGGCTGCTAAGGGTCCTAGGCTGCTCCCAGTGCGAACTCTGGTGTGGGCCAGGAGGCTGAGAGTGAGGACTTTTCAGGGGAGGGTTTGCAGGGGGCCGGCTTGAGAGCAAAGCTTCATCCCACCCACACTCTGATGTCACAGAGTGTCATCCCCTATATTGGCACTTTCCTTGGTCACCTGCTGATGCTGCACCTGCTGATGGGTGATAATCTCGAGGTGGGTGCACCTGAGGACCAGGCATTGAGGCCCAGGATCCTGAGCATTGGGATGTGGGAGCCCCTGAACTGAGCTCTGAGCTCTCAGCACTTGGCACATCTCTCCTGAGAGCCTCACAGCCGCCTCCGGGAGCTGGGGCATCAGGCACATCTTAAGGATGAGTGAACAGAGGTTCCACCTGAGACACCCATTCCGGTTCCCCAGGCTGGGGAAGCTCAGAGCTGCCTGACGGCACAGCTGCGTGAGGTTTTATCTGAGCTGGATTCAGCCTCTCCCTCCCATGCTGCCCGTGGAGGGAGAGACGATTCGGGCCCCTCCAAATCAGGCAGCACATAAGTGGCTGAGCAGTCCCCTCTGCCTGAGGCCTCAGCCTCCAAGTCTGTCATCAGAGAGGGTTATGCTGCCAGGTCCCTCAGCCTCTCCCCCACGTCCTCCTTCTCTGGAGCCCAGAGCTAGGCCTAGCTCCAAGTCCAGTTTTCTCTGCATGCCCGGCCCCCTCTGGGGACCTGGCAGTAGCGCAACATGAGAAGGTGTGGGCATAGGGGGCTAGTCAGGCTAGGGGGCTCTGTCTGATGGACTCTGGCTGTCTGCCTTCCAGGAGAATGAGATCAACCTGAGAAGAGGACTGAAGTGAACAGCTGCCGCACCCCCTTCAGGGGAGGGGAAGGAGGAGGAATTCAGAGACCCTCTGGGCAGAACAGTCCCTGGCTCCACCCCCTGTATCTTACATTGAGTGGAAGAGTTTGATAACAGAGAAGTGGGAGACCCATCCAGTTGGCAGGTGGGTTGAGGGGAGGATGGCATCAAGGAAAAAGTCCTGGAGGAGGCGCTGCTTATTCCCATTCTGAGAACAGGTAAAACCTGGTAGGAACTGGAGGGAAGGACAGTTCCCAGGACTGGTCCCTGCCCCACCCCTGACACCCGACAAGGCCCATGCAGCATCCCTCACCCAGGCCCTAACTGCAGCCTCTCCTTCCCTCTGGTCCCAGGAATAGCCAGTCATGAGGGAGATCCTGCTGCTCCAGGTGGCCACAAAGAATTACAACCTAGAGCCCGAGGAGCGATTTGGGGCCTGGTTCCAGGACATGGAGCTGCTCAACGAGAGTGATAGGTGAGGCCGGGCAGGAGTTGGGTGAGGGCAGGGGTGGACTCTCCCTGTTGGCCAGTCCAGAGATCCTGTCTCCGTGGCCCCCCACTCAGCCCCGGGCCTTGTTGCATGGCGACCTCTGGGACACTCAGACTCCAGCTGCTGGGCAGGCAGTGACGGGACACCCAAGGTGTGGTTTCTCTTAGGTTCACAGGAGCCTCTCTGTCCTCGAGCTACAGCCTGTCCTGCCAGCTGAACCCCCAGACCTAGTTGGCCAGCAGAATACTCAAGGCCAAGAAGAACCCGCCATCATCAAGGTCAGGGGTGAATGAGTGTCTGGGCCGGGGTGACTGACTCCTATGGGTTCAGTTAGGCTTCGGGCTAAGCATGGCCTTGGGTGGTCGAACAGCTGGCAATGGGATCCCAACTCCACTACTGAGCAGTCCTGTGATTGGGGTGACTCTCTTCAGCTTCCTGAGACTCCATTTCCCCCTCTGTGAAATAGGTGTTACTAAATGATCGCTCACGTGGCAGGGACAAATGGGGGTACTGGTGGCTGACAGCACTGAGCACAGGGTCAGGAGCACCCAGTGCAGTGTGGACAGGGTGGGGGCCATGATTCTTCCAGGCCACCAAGATAACCCGACTCTTCTACTCAGTCCCCAGGCCCCAACACCAACCCCCGTACCAGTGGCTGATCACAGCCCCATCCTCAGCAGCGGGGACACAGCTGGGATGCTTGGGATGCACTGGGCCAGCTCCTCCCTCCTGAGGGGAAGGGGAGCATTGTAAGCTGATTCCTGCGACCCCTGATGCCCAAGAGAGAGGGGACACACCCACCTCAGCTCCCTGACATCTCTACCCCAGCAACTATTCACCAACTGGGGAGGCACAGAAGTTATTTGTTGTAAACAGTAAATGCCATATTTGAATATTATATTAAAGTCCTGTTCCCTTTACAGTCTGGGAGTTGTGATGTGGTTCTGTAGCTTTCTGTAGGAATGTAAGTGAGACACTGAATCTCACATTTCTCCTTGAATCACGAACTCTTCCGGGTCATCAGCTTATTGTTGGTGGGAGAAGGGAGAAGGGCCAGCCCCTACCCTGGCTAGTGGGGACACCCCCAAATTCCCCTAATTCCGAAGACCAGTTCATTTCAGTATCATTCAACTCCTCCAGGAGCAGACGTGTCCCCCCGCCCTTTCTCTTGGGATTTAAATGTTGAAGGTACTTTCACATGCAGAGCAACAATCACTGAAATGTGGGTGTCTTTAAAACAGCACTACCCAGGACCATGTCGTGCCACAGGCAGGGGCTGCCTTTCTACATTCTTGAGGAACAGGGAACATTTTCTGCTTCTCTTGTTGAGATTTCTTTTGACTAAATTTTAGGAACTTGTAGTTTTCTAGTTCAGTCTCTGGAATTGCATCAGCTCTAAGTGGGGAAAACAATGTAAAAAGATCAAAACGTGCACTTGGAAAGGACAAGGCCCAAGGAAGCTCATTTGCAAATGGACTAAAGGCAGGAAGGACCTCGCTCCTGAGGCCCCTCTAGGGGCTCCCTGTTCACCCCTGACCTGGATTTGAATCCTGCTGTGATCCTTGTCCAAGACTCTGAATTCCTTTTCCTGCTTGTTTTGTATCCAGGTGGAAAGATTTGTGATGCAGCTTTTAAGGCTACTGCTGGGCCTCGTTCCATAAACATGACTGCTCCCTGTGAACTAGGATTTTCAGCACCCCTGCCTTCCTTAAGCAATTCCCTTTAGGGCAGAAATTCCCTAGAAGGTCCCAAGCCTCCTCTCTGGCTTGGCCAGAGGATCCCCGGTGAGCTCTACTTTGACAGTATAAGGGACCAAAATCCTGGCCAGTGTGTGACCCCACACTGTCCCTTGCTGTCCAAGGTGACATCTGAGCCCGTGTCGTTCTTAAGTCCATGATCTTGGACAATCCTCCAGTTTACATACTAAGTGTTGGTGTTACCAACTCGTCCAAATGGGGCAATTGGGCCCGAGCCCTTAAACTATGTCACCCCTGGGTGGTTGTGTTTTTTTCCCCAATCCTTTGCTGTGGTTACATTACCACAACCTCCTGGGTGTGAAGACTGTTTGGAGCTTTGAAAGATGAGGTATGACAGGGGTGTGGCGGCTCCAGCAGGGAATGCCACTGAACTGGTGGTCCATGAACGTGCATGAACACAGCCTTACCAATTAAAATACTGAAATGCTTCCCATCTGGTGGTGAACAGACACTGCTCTGAGCTCACACAGAGAACCCACCCCATGAGTAGGAGATTTAAAATGGTTACCAAGTGGCATTTTGAACCTCATCACTTGGGAACACCCTGTAAGACAAGGGACATATGAATCGCTTGGCACTTGTGAGGTATCCCCTCCTTTCTGATGGCTGCAAGTGTCACCCAGACACACAGGCTGCACTCTGCCAGGGAAGCCTTGTCAGAACAGCCAGAAGTTGAGGATGAACCCTGGTTCCCGTCATCTCAAGACCTTCCTGACATGGCACAGCCACCCAGGAAAGTGATTTGGTAATGGAAATACTGGGAAGGCCGTACTTTCCCTCCAAAGAGAAAGAGAAGTGCCAACAGTGAATGCTTGATCCCTCAAATAGACAATTAAATCCCAACAAGCTGTGGTTTCTTTCAGCATTACTGATGCTGAAAAGTTCTCTTTCGATAATAGCATGATCCCCCAACTGCCATGTCCATTTCCATGAATCACATTTCCAACACACATGGATCTAAAAAACTGTGGGATATCTGGCATTTCCTTAGATGCAACTCTGAATTGGCATGCAACAGAGAACAGAAAAATGGAGACCTAGAAGTAAATATCTAATTTGAGAACATAGACACAAAAGTGATTTGAAATAATATTTTGGAGTCTATTGGAATATTACACAAAAAGAATAATCCACTTTATGTAGGTTTTACTGTGACTATGATGGGAAAAGCTGAATCATCCCGTGACGTTGATAACTGGCTGCTGACTTTAAAGTACAAATAAATATTGTAAATAGTAAAGGAAAATGAGAAAACAGCATGAAAAAGGAAGATCTTTCTCTCCTCACCTGAAACTCAACCTCTCACCTCAGAAAGAAACCGCTATCTATATTTTCTATGTCACGCAACAGAGTATAATAAAAGAAAAGTATTGGTATATTTTAAAAGTCCAAGAGCTCAAAGCAAGGAACATTAGGGACGCAGCCATGAGACCTCACTGAGGTGCCTGCTCCATTTCATCTGCTGTCAGGACGGCCTTCTTGGCCCCTCACTTTCTCTGCCTCACTAGCAAGTCTGTCCGCCATCAGTGCTATCACCAGTATCGCTCCTGTGCTCTTCACTGCCCTTTCCTCCTTCCTGATACCTTCCTCAGTCGTCAGAAATTGTTGGCAGTCGAGCTGTGGAATGCCCATATCAGCTCCTGGAATCATCTCTGCCAAATCTGAAGGCCAGCAGGAGTGCTCAAGGGACTTGGAATGCAGACCACCTGCGAGCACACCTGGCAGGGATTCACCTGTGTGACTAGGTGCAAGTTTTTGCAATGCTTTGGCCAGATTGAAACGACTTACAAGTTGTCCTGCACTGTTGCAGGCCTGGAGTCCTTGTGGTCTCTCGGCCCAGCAGACTTGGTGCGGCTGGTCCAAGGAATCCTCCCAGAGACACGTCATTGCCAGGATGTGATGGGATTCTAGTCACCGTCCTCTTGAATATGTCACTGGACATCCTCAAAGGGATGGAGATGTTTAAACCAGGCTTTGGTTTGGACTGGTTTTCACAGTTATGCTGCTTCCTCTGCGAACACGTGACTGTCATCCTTCTTATCATCCTTCTTTTCCTTTTACCCTACAAAAACCAATCATGAAAGTGGGTCAAATGATAAAAGAAGCCTGCCTTTTTAGGACAATTATCCTGGCTGTTTTGTACTTCCACCCCCCTCTATCCTCTGGGGATAGATCTGACCTGTGTCCTGGGATGTCATCAGGCAGATTTGCATCAAGAACAGAAAGCTCAAGGTCAAAATTCAAGGCTACTCCAGATCATTTCTCCCCCTCCATCCTGTTAACATCCCCTCCTTGTTTGAGTGTGATTCTATTCTCTTCTTGTCCTTGTCACTCTCAACTGCACAAGTCCTGGCACTCCCACTCAAGACAGTCAGTCCCCAGTCCTTACTAAAACCCAAATCTCACCATTTCTGTGTTTTCTGTCTACTCATTTGCTTAATCCATTGACCACATGGTGTTCATAGAGGTTAAATCAATAGTGATATTATCAACCACCCCTTGTTAACGACTTCCTCCAATCTCCCAAATGTTCACATAATCCTAGTGGTTATGTTCAAAAGTAAATAATTCAGAAAACATATTCACCCACCACAAATTCCTGATCTCTAATATTTTTATTCAAACACTCATACAGTAGATACCTGTCCCTCAAGATCAGAAGTAATGCCAGATCACCAATCCTCACCTTAATTTCTTCCTACACCTATCTAATCTTGGATTCCATGGACTACGATCACAATAATTTCCTTGGAAATATAAAAAATTCCTTACCACTCAGTTATTTTGTAAACCTCCAAACCCAGAAGATCCCGATTATCTGCCATGCCGCAGCTACTGCTGGTCTTATAACAAGCTGAAGAAAAAGCATGAAACATGACCTTTTGGTACCACTGTAAACACAAAACCGTCTGCATCAACTGGGAAGCACCCATAACGCCTGGAAATTTTCTTCTCCTTTTTTTCTGTTGGCTCAATAACAAAAAGACAAATCAATTTAAAATATGGGCAAGAGACCACAATAGACTTTTTCCAATGAAGACATACAAGTGGCCCATAGGTGTATGAAAAGGTGTTTGGCATCGTTAATCATCAGGGAATGCAAATCAAAACCACAACGATGTATCACTTCACACTTGTTAAGATGCTGATTATCAAAAAAACTAAAGATGACAAATATTGGTGAAGATGTGGAGAAAAGGAACCCTTGTGGGAATGTAAACTAGTACAGCCATTATGGAAAACAGTATGGAGGTTCCTCCAAAAAAGAAAACTAGCATATGATCCAGCAATCCCACTTCTGGTGTATACCCACAGGAATTAAAATCAAGGTCTCAAAGAGATACCTGTACTCTAATGTTCATTGCAGCTAATTCACAATAGCGAACATATGGAAGTAACCTAAACGTCATTGATGGATGAATGGATAAAGAAATGGAATATTTGTCAACCTTGAAAAAAGAAGGAATTCCTGCCATTTTTGACAACATGAGGGACCTAGAAGATACTATGCTAAGTGAAATAAGGCAAACAGAGAAAAGCAAATACTTATATGTGGAATGTAAAATTGTCAAACTCATATAGCAGAGGTTAGAATGGTGGTTGCCGGGGGCTGGAGGGATGGGGAAATGGGGAGCTGATTATCAAAGGATACAAAGTTTCAGTTATCAAGATAAACGAGTTCTGGACATGTAGGATATGACGTAGTGCCTTCAGCTAACAAAACTCTATTGCATACGTCACATTTGCTACTTGAGTAGATACTAAGAGTTCTTACCACAGAATGATAGTAATAAAGGAGGTGAGAGAAAACTTTGGAAGGTGATGAATATGTTTGTGGTCTTGATGGTGATGACAGTCTCAAGGGTGTATACTTATGTCCAAATTCATCAAGCTGTATATAGAAAAGTATGACACCATCGTTGATTATTCTGCACCTTGAAATATGCCATGTCTTCATCACAAGAGAAAAATATTTGTAACTATGTATAGATGGATGTTAACTGGACTTATTGTGGTGATCATTTCAATATATACTCAAACATTGAATCATTACGTTGTACCCATGAAAGTGATATAATGTTGTATGTCAACTTTACCTCAATAAAAAAAACCACAGCAGACAAAACAATTTGAATATTGTAAATGAGTTCAGTGAATCCCTGAAAGTGCCCCATTCCCATATGAGAGTTAAAGGAAGCAGAGAGGATGAAGTAAATGGAAGAAAGTTGTATAAAACAGTATTCAAATTAAAATCATTTAAGTTGCTATCAGCTCCTTGTGGCAAAGTTCTGTGCGCACTAATCTTCTGTCACATTTTTCCTGGAAATCATACTTTCAGATCCAACCCATAACAGTTTCATCATTTGCTCTAATAAGACAATTTCAACTTAATAAATAAAACCAACAGCATCCCTTATGTATGAATAAAGTTAGTGAACTTTACAGAGAAAAGATCATATTTGCACAATCTCAATAAAGGAAACAGAAGAACTGAATGATGATCAAGTCTCATTCAAGCTTATCTTTGAAAGTCAGTAAGACCAGGTTATCTTTTCAAGGATGTGTGTAAAGCTGTCAGCCTTGGAAGATAGAAAGAGTGGCCTCCTCTGGAGAAAAGGGCAGGCTTGCTTACTGCCCAGTATAATAAAAATAACAACCACCCAGGGCAAAGGTTAGCAGACATCCTGCCCGTTATCAAAGATTTGAGTTCCTTAGGCTCTGAGATCTTGCAACCCTCTGCATGTCACCTGGCCCACTGTGTATCACCCTGTAGGAAGTGAGATTTAGTGAGCCGGTGCAGATGATGATACTCTGGCCACTGCTATTGCTGTGTCATTGAGTCCTTTGTCTCTGACCCATGGGTCTCGTGTCTTTTGTCAGCATCTGCTAAACCATTGTAGGCTAACTTATTAGCTTGCAGGTAAGGTAAAATATCAGACCTTTCACAGTTCCCGACAAGACCTTAAAATAACTAGTAGTCTTAGGAACAGAGAGCTATCCAGAACAATATGCATGGATGGTCTTCATAGAAGACTT